>NC_092352.1:52489009-53689009 GCF_963676685.1 Mytilus edulis | reverse complement strand
AACAAGTATGGGACATATGTCAACTACATAACGGATTTAGTTTCGGTCCCTAATTTTTTTTTAATAATATTTACATTTTGCTTGATATATATTTCCATAAAAATCATCACACTTTTTTCGAAACAGTGTCAACAGTTAAAATAACACTTTTTAGAAACATATTTTAAAGTGAATTTAATTCAGCATTGTCAACTACATAACGCTTTTTGTCAACTACATAACGATTCACTGCGTTATGTAGTTGACCGTTATGTAGTTGACCTATTTAGTGTTTTTGGGTGTTTTTCTTTACCCTTATACTACCAGACAAATGGTTTTTATTGAATTAGAGTCAGTATTGTAGACTTTGAATGATTTATGTAAAAAAAAACATATTTATGCCAAAATTTATCAATGTTTTTGCCGTTACAAAGTTGACATAGAATAAAATTACGGAGTAATTTGTACTCACCAAAACTAATCTATAATGAAATTAATCCATGATGTCATCCTGTAACTTTAAGCACGTCATCAGAGGATGAAGAGTTAGTAGAATGCACTTCCTTAGTTACAAGGAATATAATCAGTTGTTTATTGGCAACATTATTTCATTTGTGTTATGTAGTTGACATTTTTTTAAGTACGAAATGAAAAGTAAAAAAAAATGCTAATAAAATCTAATAATTCCCTCTATTTGTGTATACATACCTGCAGTGATACCTATATATTTATAATATGCCAGCTATGCTGGCACTTATGGTAGAAGCATCGTTTTGGGACAAAGAACGATAACTCTTGCTAGACGACCCATCTGAAAAGTTTCGTCACTCTCGTTAAATCTCGTACGATTATTTTTTTTAATGGCTGCCAAAATTCTCGTTCAATCGCGATCTTGTAAAAACAGGCAGAACGGAACAAATTCGATGTTAAATACGACATGAATTTTTATTTGTTTACAAAAACAAGAATTCAGAAATTTTCGTAACTTGTGTAGTTAATTTAAATTTTATTGTACCACCATGACCACGGAAATTACCGAAGTTAGGACAACAACATCTGACGCCATGTTTCGTCTGCTTCGACTTTCCATTATAATATCAGTGAGGCCAAAACAAATAACCCAAATAAACACAGGTACTTCATTTAAAAGTCACAAAATCATAATTAACGATAATATATTTAGCGTAAAAGTTCCGTCCAGCAATGGGAACACAGATAAAACTTCCGCAAGCAATACATTTCGATTTTTTTTAAATGGCCATGCGGCATGCGGGATAAATTTTGGTGCACTGGTTGACCATGGCTACTTATGTTCATCTGCCGCACAATTCCCCACATCAAGGACCAGTGATAATGACGTAGGTTATTCTGTTGAATGTGATCACTTTTATTCATGTAGTCAGTGGCGAATATTACATAACTTTTCAAGGAGGCCAATAATAATCCCGCTGACTAACATGAAAAGGGGGGGCTCAGTCATGCCCTTCATAATCACCAGGTTTTTTTTCCACGAAAAGGAGGGGCACACCCCTTGATCCGCATATGGCCACAGACTAATTCAAAACTTAACAAAAGTTTAAAACACAGAAAAGAAATATTCAAATAATTGACAATTCTAATCTGCTTGATACTTCCTTTGGCAAACTAAACTCTCAACAAATCTTTTCATTGAGTATGTCACATATCAGATATCTACCTTAAAAGTCCCAGGAGATGGACACTGTTTTGTTTTCTCTCTCTAAGTTTAATAAAAAAAAATTGAGACTTGAGTTTGAGTAGTACATTTAGTCTGAGACTACTATAACACAGAGATTGGTCACTCTCAATTTCCCTATAAAACCGTACACAGTGTTATAGTAGTCTCAGATTTAGTACTGTATACATTTTGTATACATTTGTATCTTGTATGCTCCCATATTGTCCAAAATTAGATTTTATTGGAAGATGGAATTATTATGATAACCCATGAGAATACCATGACTTTGAAAGGTATATACAGGGCAGGTTACTTGGAAGTATGTGGGCTACATCCTTTAAAATTCAAGCTGCAGCAGTGGCCTGATCCAGGGATCTCCATGGATGAAAATTGAACCATGGAGGAACTTTCACCATTACAAACCGTGTCTACACTGTACAGTGTAGCGCGATCGGAAGTATTTTATCCCTCCATACAAGGAATGGTGAACATGCTAATTCATTGCTTATTTAAATTATATTTATTTGAATTTTCATTATAGAATTAGAAGTAACAATATATTAATATATATTTTTCATGGACACTGTCAAATTCAGAACCCATTACCGGTATGGCTGATTTGCAGCAACAACAAAACGATTCTTACGGGTTATGTAAAAGGTTAAAAGAGATTTGTAAAGCAAACGTTGACAAATGAAGAGGTTTTTAATGACTTTATCTGGCAAATTGATGCTGTGCAACATGCATCTTTCGAGTCTGAATAGAAACCGGAAACGAGGATGTATCAATTTGATTGTAATATACCAAATGAATTCGGAATTACGATACGATATTTCTTTACAGGAAATATTTAAGTTTTTACTTTTAAACTTTTAAAAAAAAAGTAATTTTAAATTATCGTTACAGCAGTACTCGAGTTATTTGCGATGAAATAATATTTACTGTTTTGCGTCTTATTTTGTACTTCTTAAAAAGGGGGATGCTGATTGCGTAAGTCAAAATAAAGCACGTGTTCGACTTGTTAAACTATTTTTTTTGTAACTGGATTATTAATTTATTTATTTAATCTAAATTATCATAATCATTTGCTGAAACTTAGTTGATTAATTCGACAATTGGTCGTCTATCCTCAGATAGTATTCTCCTGGAGCGCATTTCATTTGCGCCAATTTTTAAAAAATCAAACCTTTCATTTGCGCCACAAGGTTATATATCATTTGCGCCAAAAAAAAAACCTTCATTTGCGCCATTTTACCATATCTATCGCCTGATCAAATTGAAGACTGCATCGTAGATGATATTATGACTGAATCTCCAACTGATAGCAGATGCATAAAATTTGCTGATTATGTTTTGGAAACTTATATAAGCCCGGAATCTAGATATCCACCGTCATTTTGGGCTGCTACACCCACTGCTAATTTTAAACGAACCAACAATGGACCGGAGTCATTCCATGCACATTTTAATGAACAATTTTATTCAAAACATCCAAACATGTTTATTTATGTTGACGTTGTAAAGAAGATTCAGGCTACAACATACATCAAAATCCGATCTATGGACACACCGGCTGCAGTTCGACGATGGGAGAAAGAGAAAACTGACTATCTTATGGAGAAACATGGCATGTACCTAAGAGGGGAAATTTCAAGGCATGACTACATCAAGACCGTTGCATATAAATTTTGTGCCAGAACAGACTTGTAACTTTACTATAGTGCTAACAAATGTCTCAATGTTATCAAGGTTTTAACATTACTTTAATGATTTTACCAAGGTTTTATTCAGGTTTTATCATTACTTGTATGATTTTATCGAGGTTTTAGCATGACTTGTATGATTTTATCGAGGTTTTAGCATAACTTGTATGATGTTTTATACTGTTATCGAGGTTTTAGCATAACTTGTATGATGTTTTATACTCTTATTACATGTATTTCTGAGGAGTATGTTTCTTCATTATTAAAAGACTTTTTGAAAATTTTTATGTTTTATACTATTATTACCTGTATTTACCTGTATTTACCTGTACTCACCTGTAATATTGGCGCAAATGAAAGATTTAGTTTTTGGCGCAAACGAAATATGGTTTGTGGCGCAAATGAAAGATTTTTTTGGCGCAAATGAAATGCCAATTGGCGCAAATGAAAAGCACCGTTCTCCTGTCTGGTTTGTTGATCTACCTGTACAAGCTCAGGTACAAGTGATTAGCGATCTTAATCCGGATATCCATCAGGCATTAGAACTGTATTGGATTATACCATAAAAAGCCTAAGGGTTATGCAATTACATGCATTTGATTATAATTGATAAAAAAATGGCGTCGGGCTACAAAAAACGATGAAGTTTTGAACGATGGCGGAAGACGGTTTAACGATGGCGCAAGGCAATTTAACGATGGCGTGAGTCATTTGACGATGGCGCAAGACATTTGAACGATGGCGGGGCGCCATAGTTAAACAGGCCATGGAGATCCCTGCTGATCATAACATTTTCAATATACCAAGTACTTTATCACTATATCACTTTCAGGTTTACATTTCAACCTATTTATCACTTTGGTTATATGACATCATAGTACCAAAATTGCACCTACATGTATTCAACAAAAAAAGCTGCAGAAATCTTTCAAGCTTTCTTTCACCATGTGAAGTTATATAATTATCATATTTCTAAAAAGAGCAAATTAAGAGCAAGATGTGGTATGATTGCCAATGAGACAACTGTCCACAAGAAACCAAAATAACACAGAAATTAGCAACTATAGGTCATCGTACAGCCTTCAACAATGAGAAAAATCCATACCGCATAGTCAGCTATAAAAGGCCCTGATATGACAATGTAAAACAAAAATTAATTTGTTACCAGCATCTTTTTCTATAAAAAAAAAACTGACAATGTAGGTGCAATTTGGGTACTCTCATGTTAGCAACTTTACAACTACAAATTTATTTTTAGGACCAAAACAAAAAAAAGTTCAAACCTAAAGACAATAAAATGCTTCCCCATGCACAGCCTGATACAACAGCAGAACAGATGTATATTTAGCTTATAAAAAATACAATTTTTGTTTATGTCAGATGAAATCAAGCATATTTTAATTTTTGACCCTTCAAACTTCAATATGGACTAATTTGAAAACAGGTATAAGGTCAGTAATATTGTTTGCCTTAAATTAGTGGAGAGTAAAGGCTTTTTCTCCTGGAGAATTATCCCAATTTGAAAAAAAATGGCTTAAAATAATTCCCAAAAAGAAAACTTTTTCCCAAACAGTGCAGTCTCATTGGTAATTGTGCATGAATACAAACTAAAAAACTCTCATTTAAACAATTTCTTGCCTAAAAAACCCTATATGTCCACATTGTAGGGTCTATTTAAGTATCATCACTGAAAAAATTGGGTTTTATTTTAAAACAGGTTTGACTCTTGAAAATTGGTCTGTAAATTGAAGCTTCAGTCAAATTCATGGTTTATCTTAAATTTCCCAATTTGATGAAAATGACGCATATTTTCCCAATAAAAAAGGGCAGAGGTAGTTTTGAAAAAAGCCAGCAATATCACTGCAGGTGATCAACCCAAACATTTCTATTCAGCAGCAGTCTCTAACTACATATCTCCTTAATTTTATATGATAGTCCTACAAAAATATTGAAAATGTGTAGATTTTTTTCTTTCTAGCTTCTCTCATGTGAAAGCAGCACCTTTTTGGTCACTATTTATGTGTTGCGTCTAAATAAGAATTGTAACACTTTATAGTGACTGAACAGGTTAAACAAATACTTCTCAAGAAACAGAAAAAGAAGACAACTTGGAACAGCACCAGCCATGCCAGTATATGTATGAATAAAAACCCAGATCAAAATAGCATGGACAATATGTTAGATATAGGTCCTTGTAAGGAAAGTTATCAATGATTCTGCAGATAATGCAATTTTAATATCAAGTGTTTTGTACATTTGCTGTTAAAATTTTCACACAATCACTGAATCAGTGAAACATTCAAAAAGGCTTTTAACTAAATTTTGATTACTGAAAGTTTCAAACAATGGCAAGTGTTTTGTAACTACAAATAACTCATGTGTTTCTGTGAGAGAAAAAAAATAAAGTGCAATTTTTGGAATTAACTTGGAAAAAATCTTTTTGACGCGCACTGGCGCATACCAATTGTGAATATACTTACCAGATATATTTTTTTTATTATGATACTATCAATTACACATCGTAGGAAAAAATGCACAAATTACAGATGAAATAATTAAACCACCCTTTTTTGTGTGCATCTCCTGCAAAATCAGTATTAGTTGAATCTATATATATATTTCTCTAATTCTATCGAAATTTATCCCTTTCCGAACCCATTGTATAAAAAAATTTAATCAACGTGTGGTTGCTGGTGATCTCAAAAGATCATTGGATGATCTAAAGGGTCATGAACTTTTTAGCTAACTGGATGAATCAAAATTTGATAACAGGTGTTAATGAAATTGACAACTTCGTGCAATTTGAAAGGCACTCGAAGGGGATTTTCGGTTAACAAAAAAAGAAAATGTTTTTTTAATCATTTAGAGAAACAGATTCTTACATAATTACTCGTGGATTATCGGATTTATCCAATCTCGATAGTTAAATTATAAATTTTAAAGTCCTAGCCACGCGGCTCGGACTTTAAAATTGATAATTTAACTATCTCGATTGGATAAATCCAATAATCCACTGGTATCAATGTAAGAATCTATATATATACAAGATGAGTAATAATCAATGTAAATTATATAAAATATGGTAATTTTTTTAAGAAAAACCAAAAGTTTTGGTAAAAACCACCCCAAAAATGTTGTACCATAACCCCAAAATCATTTCTAAATTCTAATCTTCCTTTTGAGTATTGAACCTTCTAGCACAATTTCATAGAGATCCATTCACTTATACTAAAGTTATTGTCTGGAAACCAAATGTGTCTTCTTGAAAACAACTATGACATTATCAAGCATTACTCGAAAGCTATTGTATATTTCCCATTTCCATTCTCAATTTTATTTTGCTGTCATATAATAAAAACTTGAAAAGTAAGCTAGCAAAAAAAAATATATGCAAGAAATGACATAAAACTGACTCTGAATTAGTACATGAAATTGATGTAGAACCCATAAACTGAAAATGATCAGGAATACAAATGTTTTTTTTGTTTGAGTCGGATTTTTTTTTATCAAAGCCATTCTGACAGCGCTATCAATATAAATCATTTGGTCAAAATCTAACACTAGTATTAAGGTTCATTGTAACAAATTGACAGATACATGTACGACCGTATTTTCACCTAAAAAACTAATGTGTACAGACTTACCTGTGCGGTATGGGATGTTTTAAATGTTTTAGATATATAAAAGATAAATTTATTTTGCATGTCTGAAAGATAAAATCGTTTTTGGTGAAGATCTGGAAAAAAAAATGTTTGTCCTCTTCCTGAACAGATATTTTTTTCATCAATTTGGAAATTGAATATTTTCTAATAAGAAAAAAAAGTACCATACCTACTCCTGCCTTTTGAAACATTGAAACATTTATCATTTCCTTAACATTTTCAATTTGCACTTTTTATTTTATTTAAGACAAAAACTATATGTTAATGTAGCCTAGAACATTCGTCCTGAACATGCATGAAATATTTGCCATTGGACGTTAAGCAGCCAACAACCAATCAATATATATAGGACATTGTCTTGGTATAAAGCTGGCATTTAAGGTAGCGCCTTCCTCATATTAACAAAAGAAAAATAATAATTTCCGCTGGGTATTTAAACCAGCATTTAAAAAAGACTAGTTTTTCAATTTCGTACAAGCAATTTTGGGGTTTTTGGACCCTTTGAAACCCACTGGAAGCAATTTCTGTAGCTAAATTTCATATTGAATTTGCTGGAACTTGTTACACACACCAAAAACTAAATACTGTATCTAAAAATTGGATAAAAATATTTACACTTTTTTAGAAATATTGATTGTACAAGAAAATCCACATTTTTTGAAAAAGGCCCACGTAAAGTAATTGTAATTTAATTAATTACATTTCAAAAACTATGTAATGTGTAATTAGTGTAATTGATCATTTTTGCAATGTAATGTGTAATTTAATTTATTACATTCCAATGTAACTGACCCCAAGTCTGACTGTCATATTCTTGACTTGCTACAGTCATTTTCTTGTGTACTTTCGTGTAAATTTGACCCGTCGATACAATTTGTAATGCAATTTTTTTGTGTGTACTATCTGTACTCACTATTTCTAATATATCCGATCTTTGACTATGATCTATGATAAGTATTTAATATGACGAGCAATTTTTACTTCTGTTTTCGTACTAAGAACAAAAACATATTTATTCATTTGAAAAAAAATATATTTCCGTATTTTATTTACTCCTTACAACAAAATTATTTTTATTTCATTGAGTACGATATTTTTCATAATCTCATTTTGTCAAATGTTATATTTTTTTTAAATTTTGTTTTACATTCCCCACATTTTATTAATTTTATATCACCATTCCGTTATAGATCAAACTTATTCGTTCATTGATGTTTACTTGTTGTTGATATGTCTTTTGGTATAATAGTTAAGAAATTTTAATTGATATTGTAGTGTGTGTCCTTCTATGTTGTGATGTTACACTATAGTTTCAGGTTATGATGATGGTTAGTGCCAGTTGAAACGTTTAAACCAACTGCATTTAGTTGCATCTATCCTAAGTCCGGAATCTGTTGTTCAGTGGTTGTCTTTTGTTTTATATAGATTAGACCGTTTGTTTACTGTGAAAGTTTTGCAATAGGTATGAGCCAAGGCTATGTGTTAAAGGCCGTATTTTAACCTTTAATGGTTAACTTTTAGAAATTGTGTCGTAGATGGAGGGTTGTCTCGTTGGCACTCATACCGTATCTTCTTATATCTATGATTGCACTCGTACTCGGATACCAAAATGAACAATAAATAACATAAACGGTACAAATGTTTCTACAGCAGATGTGCACTTTGACATTCAATGTCTCTTCAGGTTGCAATTCTGTTAAAATAGACAGTGCAATTTCCCATAAGAACTCCCTTTGCGGCTAAAACTGTGCCATTTTAATTATGAATTTTCGTGATTTTTTTTAAATTCCAGAACGGAAAGTTGATATGCACAACTTTTTTATTCAAAGGACGAAATAAAGGGCTGTACCGCATATTTTCAACATTTATATGCCCTGAACTTCTGAGAGTTATGAATTTATACCTAAACTTTATACTACCTCTACTTTTGGACCTCCTAAGAACTAATTGTTAGGTGATATCATGTTTTCCTATACTGGTAACATTCCCAAATTATGTCTCTATGAGATTAAACACAGAGATCATATCTGGGAACCAGTACGTCAATAAATTAACATATCTGTCGCCAGAAAAGAGGCATGTCTTGTGAAATAGATGTATTTACCAAGTGTAGCCTATAGTGATGCTCGAGGGAAAAATATTTGAAAATCTAAAGCTTATTTGAGCATGAAGATTTATAAACCAAAAAGGATACAAAAAAGTATATCGCTCATTTGTACCCATACCACATCTTCTTTTATCTGTGTTGCTCATTTGAATACAAATCCGATGATAAGTCTTATTCGGTAGTTCACAATCAAGAAAGAGACGATGGGATTCAGGTTTGAACGACAATTGAACCAAATCCGTAGTCATCTGTTGTCAAACAGATATTTCACAACGTTACGGTAAATCAAGTCAAGCCGGCGTCTGAAAAAAATTAGTCGACTCAAATCTTTCTGAAGTTTTTACCATCATTCTTTAATTTTCACAGTAAAAGATGGTCTTCAGAACTGTTGAGATGAGGTATATTTATATATGCCAGTGAACTTGAAATAAGAAATTCTGATTCATTCGTTATCTTTTTTCGATAATGACTCAGATGAACGACTTAAACATTGAATTTATGGCTAACGTGATGATTTTAATTTTTCAATTGTCTATTTTCCATTTCTCAGCAGAAAAATACGCTGTGTTCCAACGCATGGTGTTACATATCACCACAAACCAGTAAAAGTCTAAAATGGCCTATCATTGTCTTCAATACAATTTATCTAACATTACGATGTCAGAAGCAAAGGCTGTTCAATACCTGTACAGACGACAACATGTAAGATAAAGTGTAATACAGTATATCAGCACCTTTCCGATGTTAAGGTCCACGGTATAAATCAACATGCAAAATTATTTTGTACCCTTTTTAAATTTAAGACAGACAAACGAACAGATACAATAAGCATACTATAATATATAACAGACAAAAGTCCGAGATTGTCTTGTAATTTGATATAAAGCAAGTTTGACTGAAAGGATCATTTATTCAAAATTATTTTCAAAAAACATTATTAAATAATTTAATTTGGATGTAACGCGTCTTCTGATTGGCTGACTTTATTATATTATCAGGGTTGAGTTCAATATCGTAGCAGCTACGTAGCGGCTACGTAGCTGCTATCAATATCTATATAGCAACTAGTTTATAGCTACACGTACAAGTCAAAATCTACGTAGAACTACGTAGCAGCTACGATATTGAACGCGGCCCAGCCCATAGACATAATTTAGTCATGTGACCGTGACGTCATCGACGTTTTTTCATGGTTTTCTACGGTTTAAAATGGAATTTAGAATTAAATTATAAGAAATGACTGTAATATTTTTTCTGTCTATTCGAAATAACATAAAAAAAATGTAGTGCACACTGTTAAATAACCCGCTACGCGCGTTATTCAGTGTGCACCACATTTTTTATGTTATTTCTTCATAGACAGAAAAAAATATTAGTCATTCCTTAAATAAATTAATTGACATGAAAATACTTTTACCAAATTACATTAAAAAAAAATAACATTAACTGATTAAATGACAGGAGAAGCTACGGTTGCGCAACACATTGTGCCCATTAAACAAACATACTAACATATATCTCTTTCTAGAGCTTTTATCGACCTGTAGCGACTTTTCAAGATTCTGGCAAATATGTTAGGGAACCGTCGCCGAAAAGCTGGGTACGCCGTTATTTCATTGTTCATTAAGATTTATGACTGAAGCAAAAAGCGTTTAGCTTTGGTTTAAATATTCTAATGAAATACTGTAAACACGGCATTTTACATACTAGGTAAGACTGGATAATTTTTGAAAGGGTCCGAATAGACAACTTTCGAGTTTGATGCATTTCCGTCAAAAACTCTGGTTTTAGTGAACGTCATTTGTGCGTTTAGGGGCGGCGTCACTTCCATTCCAATGTTGAGCGAGTGGTTGGAAAACTATAATTCTATATTGTACGAATTATACGACAAATTGAATTATCAAATTGAAAATCAGCATTGATGTCATTAGGGAATTGTCATTAAGTACCTACAGAACAACCATTATTTCTAGTTTATCCTGCACAATGACGATCACCAAGACGCTTGATCAACGTAAATAGTGCAGGGATACAGGCGACCCCCTCTATCTGGTAAATGACGTCATAAAGGCGCGTATAATTGACGAGTTTTTTCCGGTGACGGATGAACTCGAAAGTGGTCTATTCACAAGTAACAAATAAAATATTCACAATCATGGCAAACTCTACTGAGTGGACACATTGGTACATGTACCAATTGAAATTTTAAGATATTTCGATTTTATGATCACTTACATTTAATATATCCAAGTGAACTTGAAATTAAAGATACTACTGACACATATAAATCTGCTTCATATTTAGACCTTTTTTCTCGAAATGACTACTAATGGTAAGTTGAATACCAAAATTTATGACAAACGCGATGATTTTAATTTTCCTATAGTCAACTTTCCGTTTCGTGTAGCAACATCCCAGTGGCACCAGGATATGGAGTATATGTGTCTCAATTGATACGTTACTCTATAGCTAGCTCAAAGTACGTTTATTTTGCTGAACGAGGAATACTGCTTTCTCAAAAGTTGCTAAGACATGGCTATGAATCAATCAAGTTAAGATCATCATTCAAGAATTTTACGGTCGCCATCACGAGCTAACGTTTTTTCATGGTTTTCTACGGTTTAAAATGGAATTTAGAATTAAATTATAAGAAATGACTGTAATATTTTTTCTGTCTATTAGAAATAACATAAAAAATGTGGTGCACACTGTTAAATAACCCGCTACGCGCGTTATTCAGTGTGCACCACATTTTTTATGTTATTTCTTCATAGACAGAAAAAAATATTACAGTCATTCCTGAAATAAATTAATTGACATGAAAATACTTTTACCAAATTACATTAAAAAAAAATAACATTAACTGATTGAATGACAGGAGAAGCTACGGTTGTGCAACACATTATGACCATTAAACAAACATACTAACATATATCTCTTTCTAGAGCTTTTATCGACCTGTAGCGACTTTTCAAGATTCTGGCAACGATGTTAGGGAACCGTCGCCGAAAGGATGGGTACGGCGTTATTTCATTGTTCATTAAGATTTATGACTGTAGCAAAAAGCGTTTAGCTTTGGTTTAAATATTCTAATGAAATACTGTAAACACGGCATTTTACATAGGTAAGACTGGATAACTTTTAAAAGGGTCCGAATTCAAAGATAACAAATAAAATATTCACAATCATGGCAAACTCTACTGAGTGGACACATTGGTACATGTACCAATTGAAATTTTAAGATATTTCGATTTTTATGATCACTTACATTTAATATACCAAGTGAACTTGAAATTAAAGATACTACTGACACATATAAATCTGCTTCATATTTAGACCTTTTTTCTCGAAATGACTACTAATGGTAAGTTGAATACCAAAATTTATGACAAACGCGATGATTTTAATTTTCCTATAGTCCACTTTCCGTTTCTGTGTAGCAACATCCCAGTGGCACCAGTATATGGAGTATATGTGTCTCAATTGATACGTTACTCTATAGCTAGCTCAAAGTACGTTTATTTTGCTGAACGAGGAATACTGCTTTCTCAAAAGTTGCTAAGACATGGCTATGAATCAATCAAATTAAGATCATCACTCAAGAATTTTACGGTCGCCATCATGAGCTGATTGGCCATTATGACAAAAGTGTGTCAGAAATCATATCTGATATTCTTCTTCAGTCATAATAACCCTCCATCATTACCGAACTGAACAAAGAAAGGACACGACGGGTGCCGTATACGATGCAGGAAATGCTTACCCTTCCAGAGCACCTGATTTCACTCCCGGTTTTTAGTGGAGTTCGTACTGTCTCTTATTTCTTATTTATAACTGTTGATGTAAATGTCCTTTGGTTTTTTGAGTCGTTGTTTACTCATTGGTTTTGATTGTTATTGTCTTTTAACTCCAAAGAGAAAAATAACAAAAATACCGACCCCTTAACAAAATTTAATATCAGAAGGTCTCCTTTTTAAATGGCAAAATCTAAAGTCAAACCCATCAAACGATTGGACAACTGTCATATCAGACTTTTTTTATGAAGAGAATGCTGAATCGAACCTGGTTTCATAGCTAGCTTCACTTCTCACTTGTGTGACTGTCGAATAAAATTCCATTATATTGACAACAATACTATACATGTATATTTGAACAAAACAGACAATAATAATTTATCTAATAGTTAAAAATTAAAAAAAAGGTACATCAGTCAATATTGTTTTATTCTATGCATCACTATAAAAACAGACATATATGTAAACAAAGAAAAACAAATGTATATCACAAGGGTACAAATGAAAATACAACAATAGGACGACAGCACAACAACACATTGGCAGGATGAATAAGTACCGAGTCTCGTCGAAAAATGGCAAATCAGACAAACTGATACGTAATAAAAAAAAATGTGTTGTATGCGGGTTGTTAAGTATAGTTCACACAAAATGTTTATAAGAAGTTAAAAAAAGTCGTTTGCTGCTGATAAAAAAAATTAAATCATCTAATTTTATTGTAATGATCAGGTACTTCCGGAACGCAATTCTATTACAGTCTGCTGTACTGCATTACACATGTTTTTTTCTGAACTCAATCGTATTGTGCTCTGTAATTGTCAGGAGTCCGACATGGATATTATTGCCGGATTTTGTCTTAATTACATAACTGCTGCGAAACGGTTTGGCAAGGTCTGGGTGCAATCTGGACTCAATCGAAAAAAAACAACAATGACAAATTTTCCAGTTCATGTCAGTTTTCAGGACACCGACCAGACAACACAGAAACTGTTACGATTTTGACACTTAACTTTCAGGGTGCTTGGCTAACTTTTCCGAACCCTTTCCGATCAGTTAAATTTTGTTACGAACGTATTCGATTGCGTGCAGACAATGTCAGAACATTCCCGATCATTCCCGATAGTAATCCGATTTTTTCACTATTCATGTTCTAGCACTATCTAAGCTCAAACCGGAAGCCATAATTTGAACTGTGTAAACACCGCGTTAAAAAAAACAAATTTAATTACAATAATATACAACAACGGCCACCAGATGGTCTACTTCAGGTAGATCCGTTTGATTAAGCTTATATATTAAGTCAGCTTTTCCAGTAAAGATGATTTTTTCACATGGAAATACAAACAGATACGCAAAATGACTTGAAGGCAAAATACACAAAATATGGTGCGCCTTAACCTCAAATTAACATTATCTCAATCTTTCTCGTCCCTTTAGACACACAAGTCTAATTTCAAAACAATAATTAAAATTTCACACACATCAGAAATAAGAAATTCAAAAACTGGTGATACCAAAGCTTACCATATAAAATACGCATGAAGTCGTGACTAGTAATATGACCTACTTGGTAACGGTCATCATTCATTATTTTTAAAGTTTTTCTTACACAATACTTGGTCTAAGAAAACTGATAAGGACTAATGGTCTTTAGCAAAAAACTATTCAGAATATTTCTTTCTCTCATACTGTCTCAATTATTTTATCCAACTTTTCAAATTAAAGACAAAACTGACCATCTTAAAACTTATAAAACGTATCTTTTTGGTAATAGTTTCATGCTAATTTAAACTGATGTTTTGAGAAGAAGCCGTTAATTTCTTTAAGACTAAAAGTGAAAATTATTTTATAATGACTAATCAATATTTTTCAACTGACAGGTACTTTACAAACAGTTTGACGTGAATGAATCAAACATTAAAAATTTAAAGCAATAAAAATGAAAAAATGTGTTATTTTAAAGGTATATAAAGAAAAGAGTATAAAATACCCAACAACTGACAAAAACAAACTTTATCAACCTACGGAACAAGTAAGAACTTACTGTCATATTTCTGGCTTGGTACAGCATTTTCCGAAGAATATTTCTTTAAAATTGAGACATGTTTTCTGGCATAACATAAACGGTATAATTTGTTCTGCACCAGATGCACATTTCGATAATTAATGTCTCTTCAGTGTTGATCAAGGACAAAATAGTAATTGGTGATAATTAAAACTTTTGCTTTTTGAAATTAAAATTAAAGCTAATGTTTTATAATTTCTATCGAATATCCCCCTACAACTTTCATTTTATAGAAATATTTTAATATAATAACTTCAAAGAACGATTTCAAATTTCTAATTAATTGAATAATTGAAAAAAAATGTAAAAGATGGGGACAATTTTGTTTAATTAGAGGGATTGAAGATAAATCACGAAAAAGCAAGTAAAAGAATATGATTGTCTCCAAAACATGAACGGTAGCCTGAACATATGCCAGTTCTGAATTTTGATAATTTATCCGGCTTGCAAATTTTCGTTTCCTTCTAATATGATTTTCAGACTTTTTAGCACAATTTGTTCCCTTAATTTCTCTTTCCTATGGGCGATTTCAGGTTCTTGGATTAACATGAGTTCTTCATCAATTTCTTTGCGTTTCATGTGCAAGTTGTCAAGATGTTGACGGCTTTCTTTTTCTTTCAATGCATTTTGAATTTCTACTTCCGTTTGATCAAATATTTTGTGAGTGTAATAGGTCATGTCATTGTTTTTGGTCACATCTTCAATTTTCTCTAACAAAGAGTTCATTTGTTTAGGTATGGTATTATCCATATCTCGTGTGTTCAAAAAGATGTAGTTTGTTTTGCGCCGTTTCGCATCTGTTGCAAATACATGTCTTATCTCGTCTTCTTCAGATGCCGATCCATTAAGAGAATTCAAGAATACAAGCAAGACGTATTTCTCAATATCATTTCCATGGACAGCTATTATGTCATTTAGAACCTCTGATGGATTATGTCCCGCGGTCATTAAGATCATGATAATGTGTGGTCCTGGTGAAACCAATACTGCATAATTTGTCAAGTCTTTCACTAAATCTTTACAATTTTCGGATTTTACTGCATTCAAAAGATACCTTTGTCCTTTGAATTTTTCTTCACGTCTTAGAACCTTTTCACTGCGTTCTGCTTTAATTATTCCTGATTCGTTTTGAAATAAATTCCAAACACAACGACATGCAACGGGATTTCCAAGCATCATAACGCGTATGCAGGCTTCTGTAAAAAAACAATTTTAAAACTGACACGTCAGCGAGGATGCAATTTAAACAATTTTTGATAAGCAAAGATATTGATGCATCCAAGCCAATATTCATTACTTAATTTCAAAAAATTTGACATCTGCAATTGATTCCAAATGGGTTTTTTCTATTTAATAAAGATTAGTTAAAATCCGAGCACTATGTATATTTTGACTGGCATTTTGTAAATAGTTGGCAACCATTGACTTTGACACAGAGTATCATATCGTATTTCATTTAATAGAAGCAAAAAAAAATATACGTTTGTTCACAGTTTCGATCATAGGAAAAAACTGGAATGCTTATTATGCTTTTATTGTAAATAAATTATCCGATGACAAACTAACACCAACTTTGCAATGATAGTTTGTGCAAATATTTACTGTATATCAAAAATAAAATTGAGAAATAGAGAACAACCAGAACAAAGAGCAGATAACAGCTGAAGGCCACCAATAAGTCTTCCAAAAAAATAGCGCACCCGGAGGCGTGCTTTAGTTGGGCCCTACACAAACATGTATACAAGTTCAGTGATAATAGTAAATGGACGTCATAATAAAATCCGATATATATAAAAGAAACTAAAATTAAAAATCATACAAGACTAACAAAGGCATGACACTCCTGGCTTGGGACAGGCGCACAAATGCAGCGGGGTTAAACATATTATTTGAGATCTCAACCCTCCACCTTTACATCTAGCCAATGTACAAAAACAAGCACACAACAATACGGACAGTCAAGCTCAGTTTAAAAGAAGTTCGAGTCCGATGTCAGAATAGGTACATATAACAAAAGAAACTAAACAAAACTACAATAATACATAAATTAACAAAGGACTACTAGCAGTTACTGACACGCTTGCTCCAAACCTCATTTAAACTGATTGAAAGATGAGGTCTTCATCATAACAATATCTAGCACAATCCCTGCCAACAACTAGTTTTAGAATAAATGTGTTCATTTCCGATACAAATACCCTATAAGTGAAACAATATTATAGCCAAAATATCCTATCTTTAATGACCTGACAACAGTATCGTTACCATATCCCTTTCTGTACGTACTCGTCTTAAAATTGATAATCAGTTCATATCGAAATATCACTTTTTCACTTTTAAGATGTTTTAAATTGAACTCAGGACTCAACACACTTTCAGTAATTCAGTAATAGTAATCTACTCGTGATGGTTTTTTAAACCCAGTTCCAGCATGATTTTTATTAGTTGTAAGATATATATGGTGACTCTTATTTTTTTATTAGTTTTTACAGTATCAATTATAGGTGATACACGGCCAAAAACCAGTATTTATGGCATTTCAAATACTTTTAGAAATTTATAATTGCATTGGATGCACGTTTCATGATAATCTGTTATCATGATTGGCTAACAGCAATCTCGCTTCATTCTGAAATCAACCTTCATTTCAAAATTAATTTTAACATTGATGATGATACCATCTACTGCAATAAAGTGCACAGATAAATTAAAGAAAAATTTGATAGGAATCGTATTTTCATTTAAAAAGCGTTGACCGTGCGCACATGTTTAGAATGAAACGCTAGAGCGCTTCATAAAATATGTATTTTGGACAACGTTCACGCCCCAGTGAAAAAGCACTCAATTCTAGAATAAGGATGTTTTAATCTCTCTTAATGGTGTAGAAATCACGACTTTAATATATTTACATTAATTTTATTATTAAACATACCTGAATCAGTAAATCTTTCTAATTCAATTCTGAAATAAGAGTAAGTTATTGAAAAATATTTCAAATAGCATGTCTTTACACTTGTAGCACATCATACATACAAGCAATTCAAAGAATATTAAATTAAACGTTCTCTTTTCAATCCTTATCAAGACATGTGCACATTATGTTCCTCACATTTCCTTCAATAGCATTTAGTGTCGAAAGAGTTATACTTAATTCATTGACAAAGTTAACCGTCAATACGGTATGACGTCATATATCAAATGACGTCATTGTTTGACATGTCGCGTCATAAACGTCGAGCGGTCGTATTTTCTGGCATATAAAATGCAACCCTAAAACACAACTGATAGCAAGACGTTCAACATGGCTAAATGAAAAGGTATACCAATATATGACAAGTTATAATTATAAACTTATCTTAAACACATTTAAAACCAATATAATATCATGGTTATTTTTTTCAAACCTCTGCGTAACAATTATATAATCACGAATCTTTCAAAGGAAGATTTTATTTTCACATATTAACAGCTTTATGTTATGTAATATCATACCCCTTTTGGCTGGTTATGATAGTAACAACAAGTTTGTTGTCCCTGAGATACCAAAACTTATCTAAAACACATTTAAAACCAACATAATATCATGTTTTTTTTCAGACCTATGCGTAACATGACAATTATATATAATTACGAATCTTTCAAAGGGAGATTTTATTTTCTCATATTCACAACTTTATGTTAGTTAATATCATACACCTATTGACTGGTTATGAGGGTAATAACAAGTTTGTTATCCCTGAGATGATACCAACTATTGCCCGAGACGAAACTGACGGCAAAAGTTAGTATCAAAGGGAAAACAACTTGCTATTACCCTCATACATAGTCATTAGGTGTTTTGTTATACTGAACAAACCAACTTACTAAAAATTCTACAAATATCAACTGAAAGAAAAGAAAAATGTCGCATAAACATGCACAAGATGAACTTGTATAAGGTTTTTTATAGTCTCCGATGTATTTGTAAATATTTCATTTTCTGACCCGACATAATTTCCGTGAAGATATTATATTCTACTAAACTAGCTAAGGAACTCGCACCTATTAAAGACGTTGCGCACAAATCCAAGCAGAATAGTCATTATTGTCAAATGAAAAATAAGTATAAAAAATATGGGAAATATGATTAATATAAAACTATTAACCGGGGTTATAGTCTTTGAAACTATTTACTGGCAAATTATTTAAAAAAAAAACTATTTCATTATTTTTATATAGAAAAAAACATCCTGAGGTATATTAAATATATAAAAAAAATCTGTCTCTATATTGAACAAAATCTCGGAATCAGTTCTATTCGGTAATAAATCATAAAATAAGAAGAAAGCGGACAGTATTATGCTTACAAATGGCACTTATTTCGTACGTCATCCAAGTAATGATAGACAAACAGTTGATTTAACCTCAATAAAAGGGAAAATTATGTTATTTTTGTTCAAGATCAATTCTAAAACAAAATTAAGAATGTAAATGGGGAATGTGTGAAGGAGACAACAACCCGACCAAAGAGCTAACAACAGCCGAAGGTTACCAATGGTTCTTCAATACAGCAAGAAACTACCGCACCCGGATGCGTATTTTAGCTGGCCCGTGAACAAAATGTTTTCTAGTTCAGTGATAATGGACGTTATACTTAGCTCTGAAATATACACAGGAAACTAAAATTTAAAATCTTACAAGACAAACAAAGGCCAGAGACTGATATGAAATAGTTGAGGTTACTGTTTTAAAAAAATGTCCATTTTAATGATATTCATGGTGTTTAATTGTCGGTAAATTACGGTTGCCGCGAGCTCACCCACAAAACTGCTTTGTCAAAAAAACAGTTAACATGATCCTGAACTTTGATTTCGTAGTTAAATTTTTTTTAATATTTTTTTTGAAAAAAATGAGAAGTTTTAGCCCTCAATACTATTAATTTTATATTGAACTTCCTCCATACTTCAGACATTTTACCCTCTAAATTAAAGAAGTAAATTCAAAGAGACTTTATTGTAAATTTGATTAGTTGTAACTTTTACGTACATTTTGTATTCACAAATATACTCGGTTTAATAAAGTCTGTCAAATTCATTTTATGCCGACTGTCTTTTTCATTCTCAAGCCTTTATTTATCTATGTTGGTTAAATAGATATTTATATAGTTTATTCTAATAAAACCATGTAAGTGCAAAGGTTACAGAGAAGTAAGAAGCATGCATACAAAAATATAAATATGTGGTAACATAAAAAAATATATTGATAAAAAAGGATAAATAAGAAATATAAAGATATATACACCCAAATTAAGTGAATATACATGTTATTAGAAATAGTGTTTAAATATGTTGAAATTATCGTTGAGAAAAAGAAGTATTTTTACTGTTAATACATTTTATTAATTTGCAAGGCTGTCTGAGTGTCTTCGGATAGATGTGTACAATGTTTGAATTGTCTAAAAATATTGAGAAAAAATGTAATTTATTTTTTTCTTAATTTCCGATGTCTTTGTTTTGTAGTATTCTATGGCCGTCCGTCACACTTACTTAAAAAAGTTCTTCGAAAAATATTTTTTCTTTTTTCCTAGTTGTTTAAAAGATTAATTACAAAGAAGTTAGTTACAAAATTAGTACAATAAAATTACCTCTCATCCAGAAAACTGTTATTTTTCCTTTCCTCCGCAGATTTGATAAGAAACTCACCTAAAATACATCATTGAATAACTTTAAATGTACTTGATGATGTTTTATATCAAATACTAACGTAATTCTAAGTTTTTTGTTCTACTTATCAAAAAGTTATTGTAAAGAAAATTGCTTTTCCTCTGATGCTTTTTTCAGATACAAGAGAACCAAAGAAGCTAAATTACTAAATATTATTTACAGATACATTGATGATGTTCTGTCCATCGAAAACCAGAAGTTTTCTTTGGAGCTCCATTAACATATCCTCCGGAACTAGAAATTCAATTAACAACAGACACGTCTTTATCCGTCTTTAAGTTATTGTGAAACTGCTTATTCTTGAGGTGGCGTGTATCAGATGTGGATACTTCAAAATTCCAAAGATCTTTAAGAGTACATATAATCTAACTCTCTTTCATCTTGTAATAGTATTAAAACATTTGACTCCCCTACTCTTTACACAAGTATTCCACGTTCCAAACTCAAAGACAAATTGAAAGAGTTGGTATTCCTGTGCTTCATAAAAAAAGAATGGCCAACGTAGATACAGGTATCTTGTCTTAGGGAGGGATAAATCCTTCTTTGTAAATCATCACTCTGATTCAGACAAAAAATTCTCTGAAACTGATATTATCAAGATGCTTGATTTTTTTATTGACAACATTTGTTACGTTCGGATGACGTGTTTTTCAACAGACTGTCGACATTCCAATGGAAACTATTCGCACCCCTCTACTTGCCGACTTGTTTCTTTATTATTATGAGGCTGACTTTATGCAGGAACTTCTTAGGAAGAGAGATAAGAAGTTAGCGATATCCTTCAACTCTACTTTCTGCTATTTGGTTGATGTACTTTCACTAAATAATTCAAAATTTGGTGACTATGTGGAACGCATATATCCCATCGAACTAGAAATAAAGGATACTACAGATACAGTTAAGTCGGCCTCATATCTTGACTTACATCTCGAAATTGACAATGAGGGTCGATTGAAAACAAAGCTTTACGACAAAAGAGATGATTTCAACTTTCCAATTGTGAACTTTCCATTTCTAAGTAGCAACATTCCAGCAGCACCTGCTTACGGGTATATATCTCTCAATTGATACGATATTCCCGTGCATGCATTTCCTATCATGATTTTCTTGAAAGAGGGTTGCTGCTCACAAGGAAGCTATTAAACCAAGTGTTCCAAATGGTGAAGTTGAAATTATCCCTTCGTAAATTTTACGGACACCATCACGAGTTGGTTGACCGTTATGGAATAACCGTTTCACAAATGATATCAGATATGTTCCTTACGTCGTAACTACAACCCCCTTCCCTTTCATGAATGTGACCTACCAAATTAGACTATTAACCGGATTTGTTATCACATAAGCAAGACGACGTGTGCATAATGTGGAGCAGGATCTGCTTACCCTTCCGGAACACATGAAATCACCCCTAGTTTTTGGTGGGGTTCGTGTTGTTTATTCTTTAGTTGTCAATGTCATGTGTACTATGTTTGTCTGTTTGTCTTTTTCATTTTTAGCCATGGCGTTGTCAGTTTATTTTCGATTTTTGAGTTTGACTGTCCTTTTGGTATCTTTCGTCCCTCTTTTAAATTTACACCTCAAATTCTACATGAGCGCTCATTTTAGTTCCAGAACACATGACATACAAACACGACATAGGTAAAGCGTACAAATTGCGATAGATAATCACCGTTAGATGGTGTACATCACAGTAAAACAATATATACATCATGGAAAAAACAATCATGGCTTTTGACGTCATTTTTGTGAAGAGCTACTGAGGTAAAACTGAAATATCTAGGAAAGAAACGTTATTGCTTTGAATATTTTCTTAATTAAAAGTTAGCTCCTTGGGATAATTTTTGGCAGTACGCTTAGAGAACTCTTGATGTTATGCTGATAAACTTATCATTATGCATGTTATAGGTTGCATTTCTGTAAATATATACAATAGAAATGCGGTAAAAACTGTATCCTTTTTAGTATGTAGTTCCGCTAAAAAAATATACCCTAGAATGGAAAGCTCACATGCACTACAATATTTTTCAAATGTAAAAATATAGGGCTGTACGGCATATTATCAACATGCATATGCCCGAACGTCTATAAGTTTAAAGTTATACTAAATTCTGTACTACCCCTATCTGTACTTTATGTCTTACTCGGAATTCAAATCGCACGCTATTTATGTTCATTTATACTGATAATTTATCCAAATTATGTCGCTATGGAATGAAATATAGAGATCATAGGAGCAAGTACATAAGCAAAACATAATATATATTTGTATTTACAAAGTGCAACCTATAGATATATCTATCTTTTGATTCCAAATTGCAATAGGATTCTGGATAATATATAGAAGGCAAGTAAAAATAACTGTCGTATTCCTTATTTGGTATATACATTTTACCAAAGAAAAATGTTTGTTAAGCCTGTTTATACCACTATCTGAACCTCCCAATTGTATGAATTGTTTATAATTTCGAATATTACCAAAATTGGGTGAGCATCCCAATTATACAAAATAGGTACATTTTAAAAACTATACAACTATCTACTGGAAATTATTGGATTTTACTACTGTATAAATGCATTGCAAAAAAATGCTAGTTATGTACCATTTCTAAAAACTAAAAAAGAATCGATATTTTTGTAGACGTTAAGTTTTCAAGAAATGTGTGACGGAATTCATTTTGCTTATAATCTACCTCACTAAAACCTACCATTTGCATCTTCTACAACAAAAGTATAGGCTAGTGTGTCATCTGTAAGTGCACCTAGAAGACATAACAGAATTATAAAAACATTCTTTAAGAAAAATAAATGCATTAATTCTTACCCCCCAGAAATGGAAACAAATTAGCATCTAAATGATGCACACATTCACAATGTGTGTTTTGTTGTTTTCTGTTATAGTTTATGTGTTTTCCTCGGTTTTGTTTTTATTTCGATCGATTTATGACTTTTAAACAGCGGTATACTACTGTTACTGTTACCTTTATTTAATCGAATCTTAATTTTGGTAATACTTAAAAGTCTTTTTTATAGGTCAAATGAGGTTAAATAAAATTTAGACTGGAAATTGTAAAAGTGTCAAAGAGACAAAAACCCGACCAAAGACAAAAAACGGTCGAAGGCCACTAATGTATCTTAAACACATCGCGAAAATCCTGACCCCGGAGCAGGCTTCAGCTGATCCCTAAACAAAACAAGACTAACAAAGGCGAGAGGTTCCTGACTGGGGACGGGTGTAACAATGCGGCGGGGAAAAACATATTTTGTGAGATCTCAACAACCCCCATCCCTTTTTTACCTCTAGCCATAGTATAAAAACAAACAGACAGCAATATGCACAAACACTCAGTTTAAACGAAGTCCGAATTGGATCCCGGAATAGGTAAGTTGACATACATGTACTTTCCGTTAATCGGAAAAGTAAAATTTTGACACTCATTTCCGTTATCCGCAGTAACCAATTTTTGCACACCAATTGTAAGAATTATTATCAAATTTGGTATCATCCACCGTTCCGAGGACTAACATGCGAGTAAGAATGACAAACAAAACAAATCACAGTGAACACAAGATATCTCTCAAATTCAATTTACAAGAAAGATTAAAGCACTCATCAAATATACCATGCAGCTTTAATTTTTGTACACCAAAAGTGCGTTTCGTCTACAAAGCACTGTTCAGTGACACTTAACAAATAGAAAAGCCAAATAAAGAACGAGATTGGACACCTAAATTACCAAACGTTTTTGTCATATACAGCTATGGCATTCCATTTTTTAATGTAATGCCAATTTGTGTCCTATAATAGGAAAATATTGGTTGTTACTTGTCTGCATGTGTAGTTAAGTAGCTAGCAAATTATTATCACGATAGGAATTATTTATTTTTTGTTACTACAAAATTACTCCAAAATGTATATTTATTATATTAACTTACTATTGCTCTTTTCGTGTGTGCAGTACACGCATGATGTATGTGTCAAAACTACTTTTGACATGGTAGCAAATACATCAACAAAACGCAGCAAGATGTTTTCATTCGTCAAAATATATTGCAAAAATATCTTTGCTCTATCAGCTCTCGATAGTTTTCTTGCTTTATGAATACAAACGTTGGTCAAAAGATCTGGAACGTCATTGTCACCTTGCAATGTTTTTTCCATGATTTCCGTGTCAATTTCATCTTCTACTTCTTGGTAAAGTGTCAGTAGTGACCTCCTGTAACATTCTTAAAAAGAAAAAGAAAAACAATACGTTTGCGATTTGAACATGTTAAAACTCACAGAAAAAATATACAGTATCATGAAATAACTTGAAATCTACTAACTTTATCATGTAGTTTTCAATTTATCATTCAAAACTGTAGTAAAGGTTTTCCTAGTAGTAATTATCATTTGCAATTTTTCTTTGAAATAAACTAGCCTTTCAGATTTTAACGCGGCAATATCTTTTATGAAGTACGTGTATTATCCTTCTCAAGAGATCAGCTAGTCTCGATCATCTATAGGAAATTTAAGAAGTTTAATAGAATGAAAAAATCTAAACAATCGTAATAAATAATTTATTTTGCAACCTACATAATCGGAAAAGAACAATATATATATATACCTATGCATCTCCTTTGTTCAATTTGATCAACAAACTGTTTTAGCTGCCATGATTCCTTTGCTTTTATCAGAACTAGCTCTAGCTTGTCCTCTTCACAACAGCCGAGAAGATATATTACATATTCTTTCTTCAGGTTTTCATCTAATGTCGCAGATAACTTGGTAACGGTGGAATGGTCTATCATGTTCAGCTCTACCATTATTTCAATGACAACTTCGAAATTCATATTCACAATTAAATCATATTTGCATATGTTGATAGCAAGTCGGTATCCAAGTGTCTTTGCTATAATACAATTGAATTGATAGTTGAGAAGCATGTTATGCTGTTGTATATGGTGATACATTTCTAATTAATAAGTTGATGTTCAATGTGCATATTCTAAATTACACAGCTGCAGCAAATAACATGAAAACAAAAAAAGCGTCTTACTCCCCTTCATTCAAGCCTAACTTTAATTAGGTTTATGATTAACCTCATTTCAAACAAGAACAAAATACAAAATATATTTTTGATGTCTTTCCTGTTCTTAAAATTTAAGGAAAAATACTTTTTATGGAAACATAACTTCATAACCGTGCTGTTGACCCGAAAAACGAATAATTCTGGAATTGAAAATAGAATTGTAAAACACAAAGGAAAGATACTGATATATATGATGTGGCGATATGCTGTTATTTTTTTTTTCCACTACAGTAAATGTTGTTTTACTTACATATGAAACTAAATATATTGAGATATAAACATTCATTGTGTTAAGTTTTATTTCATTACTTTGTAGACTGTTGGTAATTTTGTGTCGACAAACTCAATGTGCAAAACGTCTGACGCAAAACTTATTAGGCTGTTCGACTACACACAGTGGTAGGTAAATTAGACACGACGTGTTCACTTTCTATTCATATACCTTTAAGGATTGTCTCCATTAAGAACCAAGGTACTCTCTTTCAAAATAACCTGGACGATACCTTGCATTATCTACAACTTTTATAAACATATCGTCGAGAACAAAATAACTAACAAAAAAGAGAAATAAAAGTAAAGAATATTAGTATATAATAAATGTACAATACAGCACAATTATTAAGTCCAAATAATAATCAAAATATTACCGTTTTCTTCAGCTACTAATGGCAATGAACTGTCAAACCTTTGGACTTTTATCTTGAATATTTGTCCAGGTCGAAGTGTCTTTTTTACATCTGGCATTAATGTCAGACTTTGCAAAAATGTCCTACATTTCTCTTCTTGGTCGTCCTTGTCCAGTAGTTTGCATGCTGTTTGGGAACGTGATAGTAATAAAAACTCAACACAACCAGGTCTGGTGCCGGTGATTCTATGGTCAGCATGTTGCCATTGGTTATTTAAATCAACTGCGGATTGCTCTCTTAAAGCGAGTTGTGTCTGATGGTCTGTATCCAACTTGAATGTTTTCCCAAATACAGGAATATCGCTCTCTTAAATAGAAATGTGCATGCTTGAAAATGCAGTATAAATTTTATATGCATTTACTATTAGTTGTATTTTAATGATGAGAAATTAAAAAAGGCCTGCAGCTTGATTTGATTTTAATTTCAGTGCCTGTCATTAACTCCTTAAGTATTTACACATTCTTCATTTAAGGAGAGGAGGGTGAGGAATAAGCTTTCATGGTTAAGGTAAATCCAAACGTAAAAATCTATTTTTACTCGAATGGGGTGATTCTGATAAACCCTAAGAAAATGCGTTTCCTTATAAATCATGCTAGTATCAACGAACATTTTGCTTAAAGTTTTCTACCCATTGGAGGTTCACAAAGGATAACCATTTCTAATAAAAATGCATGTGTTTCAAAAGTTACTCTCATTAGATAATATTTAGTCAAAATGTTTGGTAAGTTAAGAAAAGTTAAAATGATATATTATTTTCCCTTTTAATTTTACATTTATAACATTACTGTTAACAAGGAAGTTATTGAACCAAAGGGTTCCAAGTGGTAAATTTAAAAATATGAAAACAACACGCAGGTGTCATTTGTCGCTTCTCTGGAGATACCTTATACAGAAACGCTCAAAACTAAGTTTTTGAAAGCTAAGGATGAAGAAAGAACAAAACGTCGAAAACTATAAACCCAAAGCGAACTAAAAAAAATAACCAAATCCATATAAAGTCATGTTTGCCTGAGGAAGTTGAAAGCTGGGTTCTGTTTAATTTCAAAGCGAATAAACCGGCAAATTTAGATCGGTAGTTATAAATTATGTCAGTACCGAATTTCAGAGTACTGAGCTGATGACGGAAGCTTTCTTTTAAAAGTCACCTGGACACTCTTTCATTTTGGTAAACCGTTATAGAAAATCATTGTCATAGATATAACAACGTAAATCTGCTATGAACGGTATTTTTACTTGTCTGTCATTTTAGTAATTGATTTACACTTCATAATAATATTGATGAAAATAATTCATTCGACTAAAATCTTGATAGTTGTACAAAATGTATTATGTCGGAGAACTATCAACATTATTCGAGTGCAATTTACAACTTTAAAAGAGTTACAGCCCGTAATGTATAGTGTTCCTTTAACAGAAGTGTTAAAAGATTATATCGAAGAAAAAAAACACTTACTTGATGAAGATTATCAAACGGCAATGCACACTATGGCGGTAGGAAATAATTTATATTTATAAAATATGGAATAAACTAGAGATCGTTGAAATGAGGCAATATACTTACATTCCCTCTTACCCTTATCTCCTCGACATAATTAACAAACATTGGTATCGTAACGCAATGTCTACGTTTGTCCAAAATGTTTTGACGACGTATTTACCTTGAATTCCAATTTGATGTACATTCTTAATGTTTTGCATCCCTCTTAGTACCGTTTGATGTCCAACAGTGTTAAGTATATAACAAAACGTTCTGGTCCATCTATCATCACATCTCCGTTGTAGTATAGATAATAGTATACGGACTTTTTCTTTCCGTTTTTTTGCTTTTTCAATGTTTTCATATTCATGGAGATTAATTAGAAACCATTCATACAAATAGTCCAAAATAGTTGTGACTTCAAGTTCTTGTTCTATAAATTGCTGAATATCTGGTCTATTGAAATCATCCACAGTCACCTCTTTGTAGTCAGCGACATCTGGGACACGTTTGCATTCTATTAAAGTATATTTCGATTTTATATTTTTAAAGCTATATTCATGTTTGAAATTAATTAGATAAAAGAAATGTGAGATGTCATTCACAATTTTTTAACAGTTTGAACCCTGAAGTAAACAAAGATTTGCTATGGGGCTAACTAGTGAAAAAGGTGGTATTACAAGCATTTTGTGTATTCGTCTGTCCGTATTCATAATGGCTTGTTTCAAAATATAGATTTGGTTCATGTGAAAGCCTAATCAGAACATAAATTCCGTTTACTCTTATACAAAATTTTATATGGCATTCTGTAACATTGGAAAACCAAGAAAACGCAGTATTTTTATATGTCTTAAAAAATAGTTGATTGATTTTTCAAGTGCTCCTGGTGCAGCTTATTATAAATATGGCACTGGTTGAATCATAAGTGACAAAAGGGATGTTGACCTATAAACTGTGGACAAAAAACATTTAAAAAGCATGGCGGCAATAAATCTTTTTTGGTTTACCTTTTTTCGGGATTGCTCATCAAACGTTTTTTATGTACGATTTCCCACAACCTTGCATCTGAATAAACCCAAAATTTAATAATGATATGACCACTTCTTCGTTCATCCAACGCATACTATAACTAAATCGGTCATACAATTTACACTTATGCTACATCTTTCATACAGTTTACAATATTGCTACGTTATTCAAAACCAAAGTATCGCTACGACATTCAAAACTACCAGTATCGCTACGTCATTCTCAAGACGTTCGCTTTCGCAACTCTTAATACTCGAAAAATTAATATTCTTATTTTTAAAATAACTAATTTCCTATTCCACCCCATAAAAAAAAAGTGTTTAGACAACTGACCGATATACAAAGTTATTGCGTTATATTTTTACTTAGTTTTCAGCCCGAATTTCAGCTTTCCATTGCGGGCTCACTTATAATCTATGATTATACTTATAATCTATGATTATAAAGACAATATCAACATAAAAAAGCCAATATTCTATAAAACTACATAAATCTATCGATATTGAGATATAAATTGTAAAAGATTTTGTTAAGGACATACGACACAGTAGCCGGGAAGGTAAGGACGTTGTTAATGTAATATGTTATTTTTTGCGACATCAGACTGTGGCATGTGACATGTCGGAAAAAGATGCATCTTTCGACTAATATGTATTATTCAGACTGATTTAATTTTAAAAAACGAGTTTATTGAACCCTCTTTATTAAATAACACATTTTGATTGATTACGTTTGTAAATTATTTGTTCCAATTTTCCTGAAAAAGTCACCGATGAAATTTCTTTAAATTACATAAATACATGTATATCATACCTGTAAAATGCCGTTTTTTTAAATTCTGGAAACTTTGATAAAATATATTATTTCCAAAGATTTGTTATACAAATTTATAGCATATTTATGTCAAGAAGATATTTCACAATTACACGCTCGTGTACAGCGTTTGAAACAAAAAAGTTAGGTATGTATCCAAAGGATAAATATGACCAAAAAAATCGTAAAATTCTAAAAGTAGTCATGAAGGTATACTTTTTATTACATATGTCTGAACTTTCGATACCATTTAATATCTAAAAGTAGCTCATGGGGGTATATTTTTTATTACATATTTGAATTGCGTAGGTACAAAATAGCTTGTATGCAAATTTTTGTTCGAAACTGTATCGTATGCCCTTAATAACTATGAAACTCGAACTTATTTTTAGAATCAAACCTTGTAAGTCTTTTTCTGTGAAGTAATTGTGTCCTATAAGATATCTCATAAACGATTCACATTCACTGTCAGTCCTCTGTAAGACATATCTTAAAATCATATTAACTTTTCTTCTTGAGTCAACAATCATGTCAACACGTAGAATTTGATCATTGGTTATGAACCGGTCTAAGTCTACCTCCATTTCAGGAACCCGACTTTCTAATATTCTCATCAATGCGGTCAAGTTAATTCTAAGACTGTATGCCAAGTTGGAATCTAGATTAAGAAGAAAATTTACATACAATAACACGCAGCAGCAATGTAAAAAGTTAAATGGCATCACTAAAATCAATAAAGTTAATAAGACTTAAAATCAAGAATTCAAATTATTTTTCCGTTAAGTGTATTCGGTATTGAACGGTTTGATCGTACGCACTCGTCTTGTATAATATAATAATAGGGTTAAACATGTTTGCCGACACTCTACCCTTCCCTTAACAGGGGAGATTGTAACAGTACAAAACCAGAACAGAACATAAAATCAATTAAAAAGGGCGTAACTTATTAAATCGACAAAAACCAAAAAGTACGAAATACAAAAGATAGTAAGTACAAATCTAGGAATTCTCGTAGTAACTGAAAACTAATTCAACGCCCATAACAACTAATAAAGAATCATATATCTAAGAATAAACATTTGAATGCAACACAATCATTAGGATCATGTCAGCACAGATGCGTTGACGGATGATTGTTGCAGAAACTGATTGGCGACCACCAGCTACATCATCTTGAGGCAGTTAAAACCATATTTGATATTTTTTATTGCTTGCATCGTTGTTGGTTTTTGTACTAGTACTTTGTAAAACATTATCTGTATCTGATCAAATTTTAATGGGCCTTTTTCTCCACAAATCATCGGAGAGTACCAATACATGCATGATGGATCAATATAATCAGCCTCCATTCTTCAGATAATACATGATAGTCTTAAATTGTAGATGGTACGCGTTGAAGATTTATGTTTTTTTTTTTTTTTTTTTGTTATAATATATTTTGGCTTCGAGCACCACTGAAGACACGTTTATTGTCGAAATGCTTTGGTGTTCCTGGTGCTGGTGAGTGAAGATATCTGATATTTAAGCATGATGTTTTTATACATTTTTGGATTGTCTAATTGCTCTATGGTTAATATTTGTGTTCTTGGCTTACGTTATTGCTACTGGTTTTTTTTTTTTTTTTTTTTTTTGTCTTTATGCCATTTTGTTTTTCTTTGATGACATATTTGTTTTTAAGTGATTAAGATTATAACACAATGTTGAATGCTGTATCCTTATTTGTGACCTTTTGAATCTGTTATGCTTTTCTTGGTTTTGTTTGGTTTAAACAGAGTTATTTATGTTTTTATAATAATGGAATTTTAGGCGACTGTCATTCAAGTGGGAGGTTTAGCTAGCTATAAAACTAGGTTTTTACATCAGTTTTTACCATTAGAAAATGCCTGTACCAAATCAGGAATATAACAGCGGTTATCCATTCGTTTGATGTGTTCGAGCTTTTGACTTTGCAATTTAATCAGGGATTTCCCGTTTTAAATTACTTCGGTGTTCTGTATTTTTGTTATTTTTATTGAATAGCTTTTTTTTTCCGTATGACCCTTTATATATTATACTGAATATAAAATTGAGAATGGAAATGATGAATATGTCAAAGAAAGAACAACCTGACCAATTACATTTTTGTAGCAGACAACAGCAGAAGTCCACCAATGGGTCCTCAACGCAGCGAGAAATACTGCACACGAAGGTGGCCCTCAGCTGGCCCATACATACAAGTGTGTACTAGTTCCGTAGACACTGACGTCACGCTGAACTTCAAAAACATATTATTGAACTAAAACATAAAAGACTAAAAAAGAGATCGGACATGCGCAAAAATGCGGCGGGGTTAGACATGTTTTGTGAGATCTCAATCCTCCTCCAATACCTCTAGCCAATGTATAATAATAATAAAAAAAACAAGACATAGCAATACACTGTAAAACTGAGTTTAGAAGAAACCTAAGTCCGATGTCTGAAATGGTAACAAAGGAAAGTAAGCAAAAGAAAAATGATACATAAATGAACAAAAGACTACCACCAGTTACTAACATTATAAGATTATATCTTCATCATATAAAAATCAAGAACAATCCCTTCCTTTAGAAGTTAAATGTAATACCATCTTACAATATATAAGAAGAACAAAACCCTTAGCATACAAATAACTGGTTTTAAAAAACATGTGGTTCAGTCCGATGCAAAGACCCTATGAGTGATTCAATATCAATACCAAAATATGCAATCCTTAATGACTTAAAAACAGTATCGGTTTGGTTAGATTTTGAGGTTAATGCCGACATTGTTGTGCTTTATCTGTTTATAAGGAATATACCCATACAATATTGGATGTGAAATACCTGATCGCTTAAGATGTCTGCGTGTTTTGATTTATATTTAAGAATGATGTTCTTGTACCGATGATAAAATTTAGTAAATGTTTTGACTAGTTTGTGATATCAAAAATCCTTGTGTATTAATTTTTCCTTCTTTGAAACCAAATACTTTGTGTGAATCAATCAAATTGAGATATATAAACACCATAAGAAAGTGAACAGGGAAGGTCACCATCTAAAAATGACTAATCAACAATAGGAAATGAAAAATCATCTCTTTTATCCTAAATTTTGGTATTAAGCTTCCCGTTAAAGATATTAATATCTGTATCCATTATTAATATTAGTATTAGCTTTATTTAAAGTCTGTTCGGCAGGATAAATCTCTTGAGTGTACCTACAGAAGTCGTCATTAATGAGAGCCAATATATCATCTAATTATCTAAAAGTGTAAGTTTTTTTTTTGAATCAGATGTTGTTTCGATGGGTCTTTGCTGATTTTAGTCAAAGATGGTAACTCATAACAATACAGAAACAGGTCCGCAATAAGTGGTGGACAGTAACTAGTAGTCCCAATGGGAATTCCGATATCCTGATGATAAGTAAGTAAAAATATCAAGAGCAGTTTTAGTATCAAAGCAGGTCCAATTGACATAGTTCTTTTGTTTGGTGTTAACAATGACCTAGAAGAGTTTGAACATATTATTCGCATTTCGACTTTTTAAAAGCCCATTTAATCAGGAGTGTGATTCTTTTCTTAATCAGCTTATGAAGCAAAGTAGAAAAATCGAAATCCCCAATATAAGCAGGTAATCCATCAAGTACTTCAACCGAATTTTTGACACTACGAAAGTAAAATTTCACAATTTTCAAAGGCCTTATTTGAACAATTTACTACAAGGTATTTCATTGTATCAAGTGTACTAGTAAGTAAAATAGATAGCTTATTGTGGTACAATGGCTAAAAGACGAAATAAATCAAATCTATATTTGTAAGGAGTTTTGTGCAGCTTTGGAAGCCAGTACATAGTTGGAACTTTCATTTTATTTGTTGCTGCTTGTAAAGAGGTAGCTAAAAGTTAACGTTTGTTACAGATGTCATTTCCGAAAATGAATTCAGTTGGATTGTACAACTTCAATGTAAGATTTACGTCAAACATTAGTGATAATGATAGCAGCCTTATTAGCCGAGACAAAAACATATTCCTTGGTCAGTTTTTTTCGTTTATGTTTGATACCAGAATTGAGCTATTATGGTTGTTGTTAAGAGAAAAATTATCTTTAAAATTTTGAATACGTATATATCAACTATGTTCATTACCAAAATTACAAGAGTTCAGTATTATCAAAATAGCCAGGGGTTTGTTTTTTAGCAGATATTTACAAAATCAAACCCTTTATTTACATTTATATAACGTTAATCAAAAGTTTTTACAGGCAAAAATAGAGCGTGGTCATTAGATAAGGTCCACTGTTGTTTTTTTTGGAAATACAAATTAGGTCTGAAATATTTCTATTGTTATTACGAGATTTTCTTTGATTGTGTGACTTATTCTACGCCCATGACTTCTGAACGGTTTGTTCGAACAGCTTAAGAAAATATATCCAAAATGTTAACAGATTTTAGATATATGTGACCAGCCACGACATATCCAGGCTTAAGGAGGTAGAAAGTGATTGTGAGAAAAACGCCGTTAACTATATGTGACTAGCCACTTCAAGGCTTATGAGGGTACATTGTCTAAAATATGCTTTTTGTATATTTATCTAGAAGATCTAGTCATGTTATTATGACATATTTGTTGTAAAAGGAACCAGTCATTTCGAATACTGGTATGAAAATGAGACTGTTCTATGACGACTTTTATTTATTGAAGGCACTAATTTATAAAACACAAAATTATTGTATTTATTGGCTCGTAGCTCATTTAGCGTATTTGATTAAAATATCAAAGACTTAAATTTACTACAATACAAACAATTCTTATCTCTATTTTAGAACATGTATTAATTTAAACTTGTTGAAATGAAGTTAGTTTAAAATTTGTCAAAGTCAGCTTTAAGAATTCTTTTTTTTTTTAATTTAGAGTTATTATGCATGTCTCTAAACATAGTATGCGACGCGTAACAGTTTACGAGGTGTTCTCATACATGCATTTGATACGGTGAATTTATTATGGATATATTATAGACTTCATTTATGAAAGAAAATCTTTAGAGCATTGCATTTTTGTTTTGTTTGTAGCTCTATTTTTGAACATGAATTTAAACTTGTTGAAATATGTTTAAAATTTGTCAAAGTAAGCTTTTAGAATTCCTTTTTTTAATTTAGATTTATTATGCATGTTTCTTTACATAGTATGCGACGCGTAACAGTTTATAAGTAGGTGTTCTTTTATATGCATTTGATACGGTGCATTAATTATGGATATATTTCAGACTTCATTTATGAAAGGAAATCAATAGAGCAGAATTTGTTTTTGTATCAATTTAAAATGTAGATTCAAAATATTTTTCACCTCAAACGATTAACTAAAAATTCTTCAAAACTTATATATGATGTATAGTTCGGCGTCCGCAAAAAAGAAGCCAAGGAAAGTGTTTATCTCTTTTTCACAATACGCATTTCATTGAATCTCGATATTTATCATGTTGATAATTTTTCTAACAATGACGTTCTACCTCCATAAGCCTGCAAATGTCATGGCGAGTCTCATGATACAGCATCCCGAGGGGATAGACTGTCTGTAATTTTTTAACTCAATTCATTTCAATTATTTTTCGTGACTTACACATTTTGAATGATATTCCCCGGGCTGCTTTTTAACTCTTTCTTAAAGTTGTCAAATATTTAAAAGGATGATTATGCTAAATTATTGTTAATAAATAATAATTTTGAATTTATGGGGTCTTTTAAAACGAAAAAGGTGTTCTTGCGTGTGTTTCGATAATATCGTCCAGCTTCAACTACGTACCGAATGCCGCATCCCGGTTCGCACCATGTGATATATAATACTGTTAGTTTTTCAAGTAAATAAGTTTTTAAATTTAAGGAAAATGTGCGACCATGAAACATGGAACTTACCGTATTGTTAATGGACATACGGGGACAAATAAGTCATTTTTTGGTATGACTCTTATTGATAAAATGAACTGTATTTTGAGAACTGTACTTGAAAGTGAAAATATATATTTATTGCAGCTCTGTACTTACGTTTTTTATATCAATATGTATTTTTCATGAAATTTGATTGATTGTTGGTCTTTTTATTTTTTAGTCATAGCGTTGTCAGTTTGTTTTCGACTCATGAATTAAAATACCCCTCTGTTATCTTCCGACGCTCTTGTATAAATGTTTGATAACTATTATCTTTTCATGCCCATGGAAGTTCGCCAATTCTTAATGATTAAAAAGGTTTCATATTAAATATACACACATTTACTTGATTTTGCCGTTCGATTAGGGACTTTCCTTTTTGAATTTTCCTCGAAATTCAGTATTCTTGCTATTTTACTTCTTTGAATAATTCAAAGCACTGTTACTATTTACCTCTCAGTTTTTTCCCTCTTTCTTGATGGACACCCGCTTCTGCTGTAAGTAATCAAAACTTATTAAAGTCAAATTTTATAAAGATCTTAATCATCAATTTATATTTTCAATTTGTATCAGATGTTATATAAATTTTGATATAAGAAAATAAAGCCATGTTATTTAATTATTTATATTTATTTTCCTGTAAAACATCAACTCCAACTGACACCTTTTGTGTGATTTTATTAGTAAAGAACATTTGTTACTCCTTTTGTTGTGCGAGTTAATAAATACATAAGAAAAAGGTACGGAAGGTGTTAGTGAATATTCATGTATTTAAATATAAAGTTAATTCTGATTATGTTATCTACTTTATTACTTACAGGTTGTTTTAATACCTATTGTATACACCATGCACATAATTGAAGGCCTTTTGTCTAATTTTAATGGTCATACACTTACGTTTTCCCCCTCCTTCTGCCATTTTCCAAAATACCACTATACCTGGCCTGATTAAGAAAGCAAGTATCTCAATTGTTTTCATATTCTGGAAGTATATTGAAGAGCCATGACAGCCGATATAACAAAGTATAAAGTAATAAACTAAAACTTATAAACGATTTTTCCATATCAGCTTCCTTATTAATGGGACTTAGTCAAATAACTAATAAGAGTCAAGAGTTAATAACCAGGTCGATATTTAAAAGTTCATCTATTCAAATACACATGCAAGGAGATGTGGTATGATTGTAAATGAGACAACTATCTGCCAAAGTTTAAATGAAGGGGATGTAATATATTCTAGATTCCTAGTATAGAGAACATAAAACAGATATCACATCTGTTTTATTTCGATTTGATATATTGAACAAAAGGAAAATAGTTATCTGTGTGCAGTTTACGGATACCGGGGCTAGTTAAACTTGTTACATTTTTTAAGGTGAACGGGAGCCACAATAATATCTCAAATCAAAACATGAAGAATAAATATACTACAAAAACTTGAAATATTCCATACAGTTATTTTTCGGTAAAAGTTTTAGTGACTCACACCCCAGATTGATAAGCAGTTTAAAAGTAGGAATAAGTATATCATAATTTTGCAAGGAAAACCCTTTCAAACTTATCTTTCCTAATTTATGCCTACTATATTGTGATAATAAATTCGTTTGACAGTGGGTTTTTTTTCTCTCTTGTATGATATGTTTATGCTCCAGTGGGAAGTCTTTGTTTTTCTTATAATGTAATATTATAAATATTGGTAACAACTAGACTATATAATTGTGTGTTCAACTTTACACAATATTCTTTAAAGTCTTTTTCTCCAATAAATCATATTGGATTTTCAAAATTATAGATTAATTGCCTGTTTTATCCGAATTTTAAAACATTATTCATTTTGTTATTTGAAATAGATAACCAGTATCAAGGCCCTTGAATACAAGAACGTTTCCATTCAAATGCACATATTTGTCAATATATCCTTCGAGTTCATTAAAAAAAAAAACCAGAGTTCAAGCTAAAATCATACTTCAAAGTTTCTTCAAATACAATTTTGATCATTTGAAATTACTGATATTCAGTTTTTTTTTAAATGTCACAAGTTTACAGAATGCATGAAGTGTATTGGGTGATTTACAGTAACACTTTTTAAAAGAATGAGAATAATACCGTTGGGACATTCAATCTTTTAAATAAAAAATTAACTGACAAAGCAATGATTAAGAAAGAAAAAGACGAACAAACACACAATGGTCCATAAAACACAACATTGAAGTTGAACAACAAAGACTAAGCAACACGAACCACATAAAAGGGGTCATCTAAAAGCTCCGGAAGTGTAAGCAGATCCTGCTTCACATGTGGCAGTAGTCGTATTGCTCATGTCAGTACAAATCCGGTTATGAAGCTAATTAGTAAGGTAACATTCGTAATGGAACGGTATTATAATTACGACATAAGGATCATATTCGCTATCATTTGTGAAACAGATATTAAATAACGGTCAACCAAATCGTGATGGCGTCCGTAAAATTAACCACGGCTTGATTTCAACTTCACCATTTGGAACCCATGGTTAAATAGCTTCCTTGAGAGCAGCAACCCTCTATCAAGAACATCTTAAAAGGAAATACAAGCCCTATCAATTGGGGGATATATATTCCGTATGTAGGCGCTTTTATATTTATGAATAACTAATGACTCTTGATTGCTTTTATTTTTATTGTCATCGCGGTAATACTTTATCTTGCATTTGAATGGCAATATGAACCGCTTTTTTATCTTGTGTTTTTTTGGGGTTTTTTTTAGATTCAGGCAAATTGTCATATCTTGACTGAACTGTACTTAGCAGGACTGGACTTGAATTTAAACTTAAACTTAAATGGACAGGATAATGAGACAAGAAAGCTTTAAAAGCATTTACATATTTATCTTCTTCTCGTTACTGCTTCGTTATTCCATGAGTATTAAGGTTGGGCATGTAAATAAGAAAAACCATACCGTATTGCCGGCTTTGGAAGGACGCGAAATGATTAAAATATGAAACAATTCTATTAAGTATTACTAACTAACATATTAATCTATAACACAACAATTCACAAAACCATATATGTGGGAATCAACGACAACCAGCAAATTACTTCTGTCTTACGTCAGGCACGAATAGAATATGGTTGAGTGAAACAGGTTCAAAAGCGCTAACCTTCCCCTAACCAAGAACAGTGCCGTAGTAGTATAACTTATCTCTTTTTAATTAAGATTATTTTCGAACCAGACTTTCAGTCAATAAATATGTTTACCTCTCCACCAAGACATTGATTTGATTGATCTGACCAAAACAATGCTACGGCCGACACTCGGCTAACCGAGAGATTGGTCGGTTAATCTATATTGAGTATGCGGCTATATGGGCGATTGGTCTGTTAATCGGGTTGGTTATACGTCTGGTAAGAGTAAAACGCTTAATTTAATGTTAAACTCTATTAAATATGCAGATTTTTGGCATGTTATCAGAACCAAATCAAAAAAAGAAAAGTGTCTGACAAAATGGTATCTATCATAGAACATTTTGCACTTGTAAAAACATTTCTTAGTCTGCGCAGTTTTCAGAAAAACTAAAAGGCGTCGCGCAAGTATGTAGTAGTTATGCTTATACACATAGCAATTTATTTAATAAAAGGCGAAACAAACAAATTTAGATATCATTTAAAGGATAAAAAATAGTACTGTGGTTCTAAAAAATAAATTGAAATTAGTAAATATTTCATAATTATAAAATAACGTGAATAATATCACGTTTTAGTGAAAATTATGGGAATAAAGTCTGTTAATGGGTTGGACAATTGAAATTGTGTCAGTTAAGAGTTATTTAGCTACGACAATAATTTTGAGATGTTCCTGAGTAAACAAAAATGACAATATGGTGCCACAGTATCCTAGAAAGAGCATTTTTATTTTGACTTTCTTTGCATTTTATTGAAGGGTGTGTCACTTTAATATAGCGTGATATGGACTGGTCTCTGGAATATGTATGAATTTTTTATTGACGTTTTCAATCAGCCTTAATTTTTGTGTCTATTCGAAGTATCACGTTCTAATTCCTATTGAAAGTGTCTTTCTAATACAACACAGGGTACATATAACGTGTTCTCGTTCACATATGAACATGATATTTGTCACTGGACGTTTAATCCTAATTCGTCAGCATCATCCAATTGGTTCTTTTCTTCTATTACTTAATCATATGTTGTTTACAAATCACTCTAAAGAAGTAAACGGAAAGGAGCTAATGCAGCAACATTTGGTTATTTTAAGTTTCAATTCATTTTATTCCGTTTAGTTCCTTTCTACAGAAGTGCAGAGGAGAACTACAGTTGTCTATGGTGGCCGGTGAAGTCCAATTCGCGTTTTCACCTTTCATATTCTATAGGAAGAAATCTCGAAGTCGAAAACGCGAAAAACGCGAAGTCGAAAACGAGAAATCGGTTTCGCGTTTCGCGTTTTCGATTTCGCAATTTCGCGTTTTCGCCATATAGAATATATAAGGCGAAAACGCAAAATGGCATTAAACTGCCACCACAGTTGTCCGCATGTAAACGTCTAGAATTTGTCACCAATATAAGTACATCGCAATCCGTTACTATTTCAACAGCCATCGGTGTTTTATGTGTGTATTCTTAAACAAGTATTATTTTTCTCTCGTTTTTAGCAATGTATCACTCTCTTCTGTCCTTATATATTATTCTATATTCTGCGTTTCCATCCAGATTCTCGTGTATACCATGAGGGTCCGGATTGGGGGTATTGTTTATTTCTGTATTCTTTAAATTGTTATGTCATTTTTTTCTACATTTTATTTATCTTACTCATTATTCTTTCTTTATTTTTCATATTTTGTCATCCAAATATATTTTATTTATTTCTCCGAGGGTATCACAAGCCCAGTAGTCAGCAATCGTCGTGGTATATGTCATCTAAAAAACTTCTTTCACTGATTAATAATTATCAAATATCCTTAGACACGGCTAAACCAATTGACATCAGAAAACTAAGAAATGCCATGTTGAAAGATTGGGAAAAAAATCTCAAAACTCACCCAGAAGGAAAACTATGCATATATGTTACCTTTAAATCAAATTTTGGTTGTGAAAAATATCTTAATATTGGTAAAAAATTTGAAGATAGACGGAGTCTAACAAGATTTCGCATATCTGCTCACCATTTACTTATAGAGAGAGGTAGATTATTAGTTACATAGTGTGTTAGTGACCTAATATGATATATACAGGGTCAGTAAATTCCATATGGGGTGAGAGCGAAGCTCGAACCCCATATGGAATTTACTTACCCTGTATATATCATATTAGGTCACTAGCACACTATGTAACGAATTTATCTTACCGACTATCTTTATGTGTTGAATTTAGACTAAAGTTGTCTTATTTGCTTTCATAACACATCTCCTTATTTCTGTATTAAAGTGTTCAGGTGTTCAATTTTAAGAACCTACTTCAATTGATATGCACTAAAAAAACTAATGTAAACGATAGATATTTATAATAAACAACCTTGATATAACAATATTAAAAAGAACTTTCAATATTTGAAATAATCAAACAGTGCAAATTCACTACTAACCTAATATTGAAATAAGCCCCGCCTCCCTACTAACCTAATATTGAATATACACGGTCTCAACGAGGTTGCTTTTAACCAATCATATTCCTAGAAATGTATAGGAGGTAAGATAAATAGTAATACTCCCCGACACAATAGAATTTATAAGAGATGTTGTAGTAATGAGGTCGAAGATGAAACACATTTTCTTTTCAACTGTGATAGTTTATCGGACCAACGGAAAGACATGATAAGAATGATAAATAATTGCTGCAAGAATTTTAAAAATCTTGACCCTAACCAAAAACTGATATGGTTAATGAATAATGAAGATGAGAATTCATTATCAGCATTATGCATGTTCATTAAGAAATTTGAAAAGTTTTAATGGGATTTATCTCCCTCTACTACTTGTAATTTGAACTTTATATTTTCTCTATAGTGAATTCTAGAGCACCGTCCCTTGATTAATATTGCCCAGTAGCAATGTCAACCCTTGCTTCTGTGCATTAATCATGAAGAGAATCACTATTGGAGTAATCTCATGTATCTGTAGCTAGTTCTGAAGGACCTCCCCTTGATGACCTTTGCATTGTTGTGATGTAAAAGTTCCTCACTGCTGTGCACTGGTCATGAGGAGAACTACTGCAGAATGAGATGCTATATTCCTGGTTCTATTTTTACTTTTCTTTATTTTTTTTCCGTATTAATAAACTTTATATCATATTCTTTTAATATTAAATCGATCTCATTGCACTCAATGCCTCTTACCTTAATTACATCCTACATTGCTCATATTATCAATTCATTATTTGTGTATTACTTATTGTGTATTTCACTAATGTTTATATAATCATTTTATTATGATGTTTTTTGTATCTTGCCCGACAAGGGCCCATGATTGGTTTAATAAAAGTAATGTCTAATGTCTTTTTGTGCTGACATGAATTATCATTGATATGGTTATATTTGTAAATTTACTGTTTACAAAATATTGAATTTTTTGAAATACTAAGGCTTTTTACCTCAGGCATAGATTACCTTAGCTGTATTTGAGAACTTTTAGGAATTTTGGTCCTCAATGCTCTTCAACATCGTACTTTATTTGGCCTTTTAAACTTTTTTGGATTAGAGCGTTACTGATGAGTCTTTTGTAGACGAAACGCGCGTCTGGCGTATATATTAAATTTAGTCCTGGTATCTATGATGAGTTTATTTACTTACTGATGTTTAGTTACATTATGACGTTTATCTCTAATTTATATACTGGTTACCAATGTAGATGACACATTTGTGTCATTTATGACAATTAAACGAATTCAACATGATATATGCGATCATTCTTGGATGAAATTAATATTACTTTAATATTACACTTTTTGAAACCATTTTTATCAATTTTCTATTTCATGTGTTGTTTCCGTATATGTTATGTTTCATTGCTCATGTGTTGTTTTCGTATATTTTAGCCGCTCGTCTTGAGCCTACTCATTTGATCCGATAACACCCGAAATAGCAATAAAATTATACTTTTATTTCCATTCATAACTCTTAACAGACCAATTAACAGACCGGGTTTTATACATCCGACTCATTAACAGGTTTTAAATATAGATTGATTTATGTCACAAAAATACAGATTTTCGTGTAGATTTTTCACACAATGATATCAATATGGTTAACAAACATAATGCCTTTCTTTTTTCGATGTTCAAAATATTGAATGCGAGTAAATTTAAACAAAGTGTCATTTTGTGTACATTTTATGTGTGTAAAATGTGTATAAATTTATTGATGAGTAACCCGCCTTTTCATTTTATAGATCGTACATCGAAGCTAGAAAAATAATAATTACACCACTGAATTCAGTACATTGAATTGTTTTGTTAGACATGAATACTTTTTATGATGAAAATATATTTAGAAAGTTATACAATGAAACATGCTGAACTTTCAATGATTTTCTCGATAACACCTGATTAACAGACTTTAGCCAACCCGATTGTCAGACCAACCACCGATATAGCCGCATACTCAATATAGATTAACCGACCAATCTCTCGGTTAGCAGAGTGTCGGCCGTGAATGCATCCATACTGTTTACATCTGTTGTGATTTGAAGATTAATACATATTATTCAATTAAGTTTTATGTTATCTTTATCTCAACAGTTGTTGTGTACATATTTTCACCTGAGTGATTAAATGAATATCTGTTCGCTTTTTTAAATGTCATTAATATTTTTTGACAGACATTTTATGAAATCAAATTATATCATTTAATCAAACAGCATCATGTACAGTGGTAGACAAATAAAAATAAGTGCATGTTATTCAAAAACAAAAAAATATCAAGTCCGACTTATAACGAATTTGAAAATGTATTGGAACAAGAAAAGAATTAACCAATCCACTACAATTGGATGCTATATAAATGTAATGGTTTATTAGCATATTGTTTTAGGAGAGTCACAATAGGTATTCATACTGGATCAGAGAATACCTATCATTTCGGAGCATTACATTTCTTTCCGGTATTTTGCGGACTGTTATTTGTCATTTGGTATTGTTTATTTTTGCAATTATGTTTTCTCCTTTTTTTATTGGTGGCTGTCATGTCTTCTTGATATCCTCCTTCAAACTTTACAATTCATCACACATTTTACTTGAATAACCTTGGAGTACATTCAACAGAAAAGTTTTAATAAGGCAAAGGCATGCAATGATTACGGGCATCAAGTATGGTCAAAGCAGGAACAATACAATATTGATGTGAGAAAAATGTAAAATACATCAATCTATCACAAGACTGAGAAAAGAAAGTTAAAAAAATAACTGTAAGTATATAAGGTATGTTTTAAAAATCTGTGTTCCTGATAGTTTCTAAAAAAAAATGATACAAACAGAAAATAAATATCTGATACAAAGAACCAAAATTTAAACTCACATAGTCTTTATTTTGATGAATTTGACGTCATTATTTAATCGTCTAATTCTAATATTTCATCTGCTTTAATCTTGGCTGTTTTACACATTTGTAATAAATAGCGACAAACGGCAACAAACCTGCAATTTCAAAAAAGAGAAACTTTTTCATGGGAAAATGCATTTTCACTGTTGGTCCTTAAATAATGAGCGTATGCTATTTATAGTGTTCAAGTAATTAAAATATGAAAATAAATTTTGTTTTAATCCTACAATTTTTAGCAAAAGCAATGACAATTAGAGTTACAAATGACAAGCAAGAATTAAAATGGAATGACTATCAAGTAATCACTCTTAAATTTTATATTTACTTTGTATTAACGTTTTCCTGTTTTTCTTATACGACTGTCGTATTTCATTTATACGTTTAATAAGATTATTCCTCCTTGTACTGAAGAGTTGGGTAAAGTAGTGGTCAGAAGATTAGAGTAGATTAGGTAGAGTAGAGAAGAGTAGAGTTACAATTTCTTTCGTTAATGATTTGTCAATACTCGTTGGTTCATGAAACATTATTAATAAAGGCTTTTAATTCACTGATGAATTTCTTTAACCATTTTGTTATAACTTTTGTTTATGATATTCAACTATGATCGATGCATTCATATTTTACTTAAATATCTTTTTAAAATATGATCATAATGTTTACTTGATGTTTAAGTGATATCAACACGAAGCCTGTGAATTCACTGAATCCATTTAATTCGGATGAATAGAAAATAGTTTTTGTAAATAATGAATAATATTAAATATAATTTTTATGTATATTGAAAGACTTTAACAAGAAAATGTATATGTTAATAACTGATGCAATTATATCGCATTGGAAAATACTTCGGCACCGCATATGGCCTTACTCATTGTCAATATTCATTCAAAATGCAATCATACTAAACAAATACTTTTTGTGTTGAAAATGATGAATCATTGACGTAATTTTGTTTTTCAGATTATTAATACCAAAAAGTGTGACGTATGCAATTAATCTTTGTTCAACAGATATCCGATGATCTGGAAATACCAATTTTGAATTATGTAGTATTAAAAATATCAGTCTAACGCTGTTAAAGTAGATCTGATTATTTTCCAAATAGACAACCGGGATATATAATTTTATAGGCTCTAACTTGAACCTGTATTGTTTTTCTCTTTTTCTTTAATATTTAAAGTGTTGTTGTCATTTGTTTCTAGCACTGGGTCGATACGGCTGCTTGTGTCAGTCCCCCAGTATCAGCAGCTAATTGGTCAGTGCTTGACTACTAACATGAATTACAATAATCCTTCTTTCTTTGTGTGTGAACAATTGAGAAGTCTTTCCTTTTCGTAATGTGAAATACATGTTCCAATAGGCGTAGAATGCATTGCAAATCTCTTAAACACACATACATCTGTAAAGATATGACAAATGCAACAAATTCGCAATTTAGGACATGACCTCGACTTTTAACCTTGTGACCTTTGTGAAGTTTATTGGTCCACTTTAAAAGATCAAATGGGTCTAGCACATTTGGTTCAAGAATTAAAACTATTTTTGTCTTTTCAGAAGCCGTTCACGTGGGTTATGCCCCTATAGAAATATGTCGAATATCTTTGGTCAAATGTAAAAAAAAGTTGCGCCTCAGTCACCTTAACATTTTTCAATATTTACTATTTCTGTAAGATTAACTAAGATATCCAATAAAAAGTTTTAAGGTCAAAGGTCAATGCCAACCTTAAAAACCTTTAAAACACACATAAAATCCTTCAAATAAGGCCAAAAACATATAATTCGTTATCTGAAACATGACCTTGACCTTTGACCGTATTACCTTAGTCAAAGAGTCATTAGTCCCCAATGTCATTGCTGAAGACTTCATGGGTTTAGGACCTTTGGTTATATAGAAAAAACTCATTTGACTTTTCAGAAACTTAAAACAGGGGTTATGCCCCTAACAGAAAGGTCAAACCTTTTCGGTCAAAATGTAACAAAGTTGTGCATTAATGACTCAATCATTTTTCACTTTTCCGTAACACTTCTGTAAGTATTAAGGTTTCTGAGATAACAAGGTGTTAAATCAAAGGTCAAGATCAACATTCCAATTTGACCTTGAGGAATTTTTCAGAGTCATATCAAATGATGATGATTGGTTAAGAACGTAGGTGTCTACGACTTACGGTTTCTGATTTTTGGTGGCCAACCGACTGCAGTTAGTTTTCATAGGGGCATAACCCTACCTATATGTCGTTGAATCGTTTCAATACAAATGACAAAACATCAAACGCATGGACAACTATTATCATATTCCTGACTAGGTACAGGCATTTTCAAATGTAGATAATGGTTGATTGAACCTAGTTTTATGGCGTTAAACCTCTCTCTTTTACAACTGTCTCATCAAATTCTGATATATTTACAACGATGCGTGAACAAAACAGACATAATGAATACAAGAGGCTGTCACAACGACAGCAAACCGGATTTATTAACATTTATTTGTGTCCTGGCAATATCACAAGAACCATTACTGATGAATGGTGAAAGCGAAAATCGTCAATATCAAATTTGACCTCCATTTTGTCATCAGTATCAACATATTAAAATTTGAAAAAGCTTAGATTGAATGGTTCATTAGTAAATGCAACAACGTGAATGGAAACGCCATTTTACGATCTTTCAAGAACCATAACTTCTGAACGGTAAAAGTCAAAATCGTCATTATTGAACTTGACCTCTATTTTGTCATCAGTAACAACATATTAAAATGTCAAAAGCTTTGTTTGAATGGTTCATGAGAAAATGCACGGACACGACGGGAAACACCATTTTTCAATCTTTCAAGTACCATAACTACTGAACGGTAAAAGTCAAAATCGTCATTATTGAACTTGACCTCCATTTTGTCATCAGTAACAGCATATTAAAATTTCAGAAGCTTTGGTAGAACAATTCATGCATAAATGCACGGACACCACTGGAAACTCCATTTTTCAATCTTTCAAGAACCATAACTCCTGAACGGTAAAAGTCAAATTCGTCATTATTGAACTTGACCTCTATTCTGTCATTAGTAACAACATATTAAAATTTGGGAAGCTTTGGTAGAACAGTTCATGCGTAAATGAACGGACACGACTGGAAACTTCATTTTTCAATCTTTCAAGAACCATAACTCCTGAATAGTAAAAGTCAAAATCGTCATTATTGAACTTGACCCCAATTTTGTCATCAGTAACAGCATATTAAAATTTCAGAAGCTTTGGTAGAAAAGTTCATGCATAAATGCACGGACACGACTGAAAATTGATACATTGTCAAACGTGATAACAATACAAGAGACTTTTTGTCACGAATAAGGTCTCTAATTGCAACTACACCTAAATGCCAAATCATACGCTGAATGATCAGTGGATTTTTAGTCTATATGACAAGTATGTGTCAGACATGCTGCGTGATACACTGCATTATTGAGCAAATTGTCTTGCTCTATTCGATTAATCGTTTCATAGTCGCATGCTCTAAAAGCAGCATCTTTAAGATTGACTACATTTCAACAGATACAATTGTATGTAATGTTTTCACCCTTTTATGAGACATTTTAATTGGCAAATAATACACTTTGATGTATCGTGATCATTATTTTCAGGCACCAAACAATTAGATAAATCGGAATTTATATCTGGCGTTTCTTTTTCAGCTGAAGAACATTATACTGATGCTAAATTTTGCTTACTTGTATAGCTTTTATAACATGACCTTTGACACCTGAATACGGGTAGTTCACTTGCTGTTTCATTGCAGAATTCAATCAAATAACTGAATAAATCATCACGTCTCTTTTCTGAAGCATTTATTATACTTTTTCTTCCAGATTCTTTTGATGTTATAAAAATTTCATCAGCAACAGAATCGCAGATATATCAATAAAAACTTCCACTTTCCTTCATTTTGTCATCTGGCGGGACCCGTTTTAACGAGATTGTTAAATTATCCATTTGATTGAATAAAAATCAAATCAAACACACCTAAAAACCAAACGAACCCTACAATGATATTTACTTCCCAAGTTAAATTCAACAAAAAAACGAATTAACAACAATACCTAACAACAGAAAATAATCACAAGGCTTCAGAAATTATAAAACGAACAAGAAATATGCTTGAAAATGACTTCAAATTACCTTCGCTATATCGCTGAATGTGGGAATATAACTAGAAACCACAACAATGTTGGTAAATCTATGAAAAATATTCGGACTTCAAATCTGGATAAAAAGCTGATATTTAGCCAAATATTTATCTTATTAGGAATTTACTTCAAATGTAAAATCGGGTCGATTGAAGTTATATATGGCGGCTTCACTGTTGTCCTTTTAAAATACACCTATTCTGCACGTGCAAATAATGCTACATGAAAAACGATGATTTTTTCAGTGTTATTTTCAACCATTTTCAGATGCATTAAGCCTTATATTTAGGACAATTTGGCAATGCCCTTACATTGTATGAAGTTCAAGAATAACTGTATTTACCAATTTCGTTCACAAATTATTATAACGGTTTTGTTATGAAATTTGACTACCGAATTAGCAGTGGGGTATTCGATGCAAGTTGGGTAACGTCAGTAAAGGCTATTTTATACGTCATATGTACCACATTTGATATTTACGACAAACACTTTTCTCAAGCTGAATAATCGATAGACAATTTAAGACCTTAAAATGAAATAAGGTATTTAGGTAATTTAAAATCGTTAACTAATGCGGGGTTCACACATTGCCGATTATTGCTCCCGTTTGAGATCAGACAGCGATACGACACGAAAAGTGAAAAAGTCGGATTAGTGTCCTCAATTATCTGGAATGTTCTATTATTGTCTGAACGCAGTCGTTTTAGTTCATAACAGATTCCTACTGATCGGGAAGGGTCCGAATAGTTCGGCAAAGCACCCCGACAGTTAGGTGCGTCCCGTAACATTCGGGGAAACTCAGCCGATTTTGTCTAGTCGGATTACAACCGTGCCTATGTCGTCACAGATTCTGCTGTATCGGATCGAATTCCTAACAATGTTCTGTGTATTCGGGACGGTGTCCAGTGGAACGGGAATGATCTGGAGAAATTTTTCATTGCTGTTTTTGTGCCGATTAAGTCCAGATTGCTTCCAGATCTTGTCGATTCCCGGAACCGTTCCGAAACATTCCCGTCATTAATTCTAAATTCGTCAATGATACCCACGTCAGAGTCCCGACAATTACAGAATACAATACGACTGAGACCAGACAAAGCCGTTTGCAATGCGATAGAGCGGACAGTGATAGGATTACGTTCCGACAGTACCTGGTCATCCCGAGTATGCCGACAGTTTTAGAACGGATAACTTCCGTCAGCGTCGGTTCACTGTCTTGTCGCTATCAGACTCGGTAGAATTTTACCTGGCGAAATATACCAATCGGATAAGAAGCGGATTTAGAACGGGATTATCGGGATAAATTCGCTTGGAAACGGTTGAATATTGACGCTCCCTGAACAATATCTGATTGTTGTCGTGATTAAATTTTTTTTTTTACAAATTTTAATTAAAGTTTTAATTTCCATCCACGATTCATAGGATCTCGATCAGACTTTTATAAATTTTAATCGGGAATGGTCCTGTCAAGGACGGCAGTAACAATCGTGAATGTGTGACCCCAGCTTAAGGTTGCATTTCTGTAAATATTGACAATGCAATTTCCCATAGGAACTTCTTTTACGGCTAAAACTGTACCACTTTTACTATGAAGTTTTGAAAAAAATCTTATCCTAGAATTGAAAGTTCATATGCACCACATTTTTTTTCAAAGGTCAAAATATAGGGCTGTGTGGCATATTTTCAACGTTTATATGCCCTGAACTTCTCAGAGTTTAAACTTACACTAATTTTCTTAACTACCCCTACCTCGAATGAAAGGTTACCACAGATTTCAATGTAAACAATATGCACGTGTTTATTTACTGGTAACATTCCCAAGTTCTGTCTCTGCGATATGGAACACAGAGAGCATAACTGGGAACCAGTATGTAAACAAAATCAATTTTCTATGAATATTCAATTACTCCCCAAAAGAGGCGTGTTTTGAGAAACAGCTGTATTTACAAAGTGCAACCTATACAGACATTTATTCAAATAGAAAACTCTCTAAAATCAGTTTTTCTCACATTAATACTCATTTATCAGAATTAAAGTCTTAAAGAAATCACTGTGTATACTCTAAATTTTTCTTTACTATACATTTTATACCCCCTCCCCTGTTTCAATTTTTTAAAGAATTTGAAATCAAAACTTTAATTATTGCCAGCTTACCCTATTTGCATATTTTCTGATAAAAAATGCCTAGAACCTGTTAAAAACTGTTTTGATAACATATTGAAAGCATATCAGAATATCATAAATGTAATGTTTAGCAGTCAATCATTACAACATTCAAGACTATATAAAGTATCCAATCCAGCCTCTATCTCCAGTCCACGTCTTATTGTTTGCCTATTTGTCAATTGAAGGACACATTTTCTGCCTCAAATGGTCAATTTAGAATTCTTGTCACAACAGTATCATCTGTAACTATATATCTGACACAATTTAGCTACTATATATACTAGAAGTGTTCAAACAAAGCCATATTTGCAATAGTTGCATGTATGCAGATACCAGTCTGAGATATAAATTCTTTTAAAATGTTGTAGAGATGACTGCTAACATCTGATTTTTGCATAACTTCCAAGCATAGTTATTGTTTTCTATATCAAGAACTTTAAAATCATAAAATCATAGCATTTACAAGTTAAATTATTTGTTTTATGACACAGGGGTAGGCAATTTTCTATGTTTTTTGCCCCTGGGGCCTCAAATTTCATAAATCATTCTGCTGTTTATAGCAATTTGGAATATTTAGTACATATTCAGGATAGAACACACTATTGTAAGTTTTCTTGAGATATTTTTGTTTTTCTAGCTTGTATTTATTATGCCATGATGACAAAAAGGCAGATTTAGGTGTTGCGGTTTACTTTTGGGTTATCGAAAGGACACAAATACCCCATAAATAATATTCAGGAAGGATCTATGAGTTTCAATGACTGCGAAGAGTAAATATAAGCACTTCTTAACAATTTAACTTACAAATATGCAAATATTATGATTTAATTTTGTATCCAGGACTTTGAGTAAACTTTGCATACTGTAAACTGTGAATTTATGCTGAGTCATCATATTTAAGGCCCAGGATTCTATCAATTTTCATTAAATATTTATAAAACTTCTTATTTGAGTTAATTTCTTTAAAATCTGTGAAATAAAGCAAATTTGGTTAAATTCTGAATGTTCCCCTTTTTCACCCTATATACAGACATTTATTCAAATAGAAAACTCTCTAAAATCAGTTTTTCTCACATTAATACTCATTTATCAGAATTAAAGTCTTAAAGAAATCACTGTGTATACTCTAAATTTTTCTTTACTATACATTTTATACCCCTCCCCTGTTTCAATTTTTTAAAGAATTTGAAATCAAAACTTTAATTATTGCCAGCTTACCCTATTTGCATATTTTCTGATAAAAAATGCCTAGAACCTGTTAAAAACTGTTTTGATAACATATTGAAAGCATATCAGAATATCATAAATGTAATGTTTAGCAGTCAATCATTACAACATTCAAGATTATATAAAGTATCCAATCCAGCCTCTATCTCCAGTCCACGTCTTACTGTTTGCCTATTTGTCAATTGAAGGACACATTTTCTGCCTCAAATGGTCAATTTAGAATTCTTGTCACAACAGTATCATCTGTAACCATATATCTGACACAATTTAGCTACTATATATACTAGAAGTGTTCAAACAAAGCCATATTTGCAATAGTTGTATGTATGCAGATACCAGTCTGAGATATAAATTCACTTAAAATGTTGTAGAGATGACTGCTAACATTTGATTTTTGCATAACTTCCAAGCATAGTTATTGTTTTCTATATCAAGAACTTTAAAATCATAAAATCATAGCATTTACAAGTTAAATTATTTGTTTTATGACACAGGGGGTAGGCAATTTTCTATGTTTTTTGCCCCTGGGGCCTCAAATTTCCTAAATCATTCTGCTGTTTCTAGCAATTTGGAATATTTAGTACATATTCAGGATAGAACACACTATTGTAAGTTTTCTTGAGATATTTTTGTTTTTCTAGCTTTTATTTATTATGCCGTGATGACAAAAAAGCAGATTTAGGTGTTGCGGCTTACTTTTGGGTTATCGAAAGGACACAAATACCCCATAAATAATATTCAGGAAGGATCTATGAGTTTCAATGACTGCGAAGAGTAAATATAAGCACTTCTTAACAATTTAACTTACAAATATGCAAATATCATGATTTAATTTTGTATCCAGGACTTTGAGTAAACTTTGCATACTGTAAACTGTGAATTTATGCTGAGTCATCATATTTAAGGCCCAGGATTCTATCAATCTTCATTAAATATTTATAAAACTTCTTATTTGAGTTAATTTCTTTAAAATCTGTGAAATAAAGCAAATTTGGTTAAATTCTGAATGTTCCCCTTTTTCACCCTATATAGGTTGCATTTCTGTAAATATTGACAATGCAATTTCCCATAGGAACTCCTTTTACGGCTAAAACTGTACCACTTTTACTATGAAGTTTTGAAAAAAATCTTATCCTAGAATTGAAAGTTCATATGCACCACATTTTTTTTCAAAGGTCAAAATATAGGGCTGTGCGGCATATTTTCAACGTTTATATGCCCTGAACTTCTCAGAGTTTAAACTTACACTAATTTTCTTAACTACCCCTACCTCGAATGAAAGGTTACCACAGATTTCAATGTCAACAATATGCACGTGTTTATTTACTGGTAACATTCCCAAGTTCTGTCTCTGCGATATGGAACACAGAGAGCATAACTGGGAACCAGTATGTAAACAAAATCAATTTTCTATGACTATTCAATTACTCCCCAAAAGAGGCGTGTTTTGAGAAACAGCTGTATTTACAAAGTGCAACCTTAAACGACTTTTTTACATTCGCCGCTTCACTAAATGAAAACATTGAAAAATGTGAAGCGGCAAAAGCATGTTTTATCGAAACTGTAAATGGGCTACAAACCGCTAACTTTCAGCAAATATATATACCTGTCATGTATCACCTATCCACAACTCTTCTTTTGTAAATATCTGATAACAAAATACAACAGCAGAAAAATATGAGCAAGAGTGAGTACAAATGGGTTTTGTGGCACTTCAAATCACAAAAAACACGCAATTTTATATCAACTCTCTACCAGACACCAAATGAAATAGACGTTGACAATTATAGGTCATCGCTACGGCCTTCAACTATTAAAAAAAAACACATATCACATAGTCTGCATTTACGGCTCAAAAATGACTAATGTAAATCAATTAAAACGAGAATACTAATGGAACGCCGCTTATGATATATTTTATGATAAATGATAAAACATTGATGAATATCAGGCAAACCCGAAACTAGTAATGTTATGTTTTAGAAACAATCATCTGAATAGAAAGAAAGTGTCTTGTACATTGTAATCTTAACCTTCCAATACTAACTCTCACAACTTTATTCATAGTTTTCTTATAGCGTGACAAAAAAAGGAAGTCATCTATAGATATAAATTAAAATCATCGCATAGATAACTTTATGATCATTTCAAATAGATATGATTTCTATGTTCTTGTACTTGAAGTTATGACAATAACTGTTATTTCCGGTTTACATGGCCATTGTTATACTATAGTTCGTTTCTGTATGTGTTACATTTTAACGTTGCGTCGTTTGTTTTCTCTTAATTTTGAGTGTAAATTCACATTGCGATAAGACGTGTCACGGTACTAGTCTATCCCAAATTCATGTATTTGGTTTTGATGTTATATTTGTTTTTCTCGTGGGATTTTGTCTGATGCTTGTTCCGTTTCTGTGTGTGTTACATTGTAGTGTTGTGTCGTTGTTCTCCTCTTATATTTAATGCGTTTCCCTCAGTTTTAGTTTGTTACCCCGATTTTGTTTTTTGTCCATGGATTTATGAGTTTGAACAGCGGTATACTTCTGTTGCCTTTATTTACGACATGTCATTTCAGGTAGTATATTTAAAAACCCAACACAAATCATCTGATACTTTAATCATATTAATAGTAGCAATTGTCAAAATATCAAACGTTTAATATTCCTTTGACCATACATATGGTTCTAGGTCATAGATCATGGATCTCAAACTATAAGACTCTACATGGTATGGTTAACGAGTGAATGCACAAAACAGCTTATTTGAAAGGAGTAGGTCCGGTAAGGACCGATTTTGGCCTCAAATTTCAGGTTCATCTGACGACAGAATTTGACCTCTTTTAAAAAACTTAAGTGTCTATTTCATTTGATTCAGTTAGTTTTTGTGAAAGATTTTAACTGATTTAGTCATTAAAAAGGATCCAATTCAAGCTCAAAATGAAAAATCTACCAAATTTGTTAAAAAATGTCACTTTTCAGATGGTTTTTGTCAAAAATGAAAGTGGCCGCATCCGTGTTCATCCTAAACCTTTATATATGTTATGTATTATCATAAAATACAACTATCATTCCAATATTAAGGATGAACACGAATGCGGCATCTTTCGTTTTAAGCGAAAACCGTCTAAAATTTAACTAAAATGATAGAATTGTGAAGATTTCAGCAATTTAGCATGACTTAGTGGTGCTAGTACTCGATATATGTGCATTGTATTGTCAAAAACAGCCCATATTTATGTAGCAGAAGCATTCTTCTGTCCAATAAATCACTTAAAGTTTACATTTTAACAATTTGGTAAAACTGCTATATTTTGGGGCCAAAAAGGGGTCTTACCGGACCTTCTCCTTTGAAAAAAACTACAAAAAGTCACAAAAGCTCTTCAACTCAAATGTATCGAAGTTGCGACATGTCTTTACCAATAAATCGATACAAATGTTTTTGTCGACAACTCTCATTGTTTCTAGGGGTTAGCGATAACTACCAATATTTGACATTTGGAATATGAACCTAAGCCCCTAGGTGCCAATCACTTTCGGTTTATGAGCTACACATATAAATAATGGCTTATACCGAACAACCAGCTATTAAGGACCACAAAATGACTAGTCTACAGCATTTCAAACAAAAAACCAAAGGTATGACTTTATGAAAATAAGAAACAAAAAAACTATTAACATCCCTAACAAACGATAACAACTGAACAACAGGCTCCTGACTTAGGATAGTTGTCCAAAAATGCAGTTGGCTTAAACCTTTTAAGAGGCACCAACCTTCAACCTTACACTGCGACATCAGTGTAACATTACAAAATAAAAATAATAAAAAGGTACACTATAAAATATCAATTGGAATTGCCAAACTCGACAAAAAATGACATTTAAACAAAAACAAGTAGACATGTAAAGAATAAATAAGTTTGACCTATGATGATCGGAGGCAATTTGACGGTTATCAAAAGCCATTGAAGTAATCCAATAATACATACTAATCATTGCTACCATACTTTGAGAAGATTCCGTAAAATTTGTATATTTCGACTCTCATTAATCGTCGTTCAATTGTTTTAATGTTGTAAATCAATATTTTCCAAGACCTTGGAAATTGAACATGAACTATTTACCGGATTTGTTATCTCATAAGCAACACGACGGGTACCACATGTGAAGCAGGATCTGGTTACCCTGAGATCATCCCTAGTTTTTGGTGGGGTTCGTGTTGTTTATTCTTTAGTTTCTATGTTGTGTCATGTGTACTGTTGTTTGTATGTTTGTCCTTTTCTTTTTTAGCCATGGCGTTGTCAATTTGTTTTCGATTTATGAGTTTGACTGTTCCTCTGGTATCTTTCGTCCCTCTTTTAAAAAACACGATTTTATAAATATTCGGAAGATATATAAACAGTAATGTAAAAAGTAAGTGTACGGACTTTAGAGTACCTCTTTGTTTAATTATCTTTTAAAAGATACAAATACCTTGTTGATAGATAATCCGTATCAACTTCACAAATAACACACGATGGTTTGAGGCATTTAAATATTTGTGTACCATGTGTACTGAAGTTGTTTATCATCTTAACAGAAAATTATAGTATTCTTTTATTAATCTTTTTGGATATAAATTTTACTGTTTCTTCTATTTTTGGTGATATACATTTGACGTTGCTCGGTACTTATACATCCCGTCATTGTTCTATTGTGCTATGGTATTTTTTTATTCTTTCATTATTGTAAATGTGCTTTGTTCATATGTCTTTTTGTGTTTCTTTGTTACATATGACGTGGCTCTGTACTTATACACATCCAGTCATTGTGTCGTCGAAAATTTTTGTATTCTTGTCTTTCTATTTTGATAATGTGCTCTGTGTTTTTGATTTTTTGTGTGTCTTTTTTACATAATTGTTTGTTTTTATAGTAATTTAGATCATAACACAATGTTGACTGCTGTACCCCAATTTTTACATTTTTACGAATCGTGTCTTTTTGATTTTTCAGACATCGTTGTCAATATAATGAAAATTATATATGACTGTCATACAAGTGAGAGATATAGCTTGCTATAAAACTAGGTTTAGTGCACTATTTTCTAGATAAAAAAAATATGTACCAAGTTAGGAATATGGTCGTTTGATGCGTTTGAGCTTTTCGATTTTGCAATTTGATTAGGGATATATTGTTGTGAATTTTCCTCGGTGCTCAGTAAATTTGTGACTTTACTTTTATATCGACAATCAACTTTTAAAAGTTAAAAAAAACACCCTCTTTTCTAGAGATAAAACTCTTTACGACGAACAATGTTGAAATTAATCCCTAGATCATTGATTGTTCAATCGTGTTATTTAATTTTGGCAGACTTATTAGGGTGAGTTCAAACCATTCAATCAATTAAAGCATATTACTATTAAGATCAGTTAAATTAAAAATATGTTAAGGTCAAATTACTCGATTAAAGAGGAGATGCAAAAGTATTATACAATTTTTCTCTCGACTCCCGATTTTGAACTAAATGAATTAGCTAGTATAATTGGGAGTGTGAAGATAAACCAGTATAGTTCAAACAAGAACTTGTAGAGTGTAGAAATCTCAAATTATGGATACAAAGTGATATTGATCAATGACCTGGATACCAAAATAATATTCATCTCCTATGTTATCAAAAGTGTACATAACGACGAAATATGTCAATATTGTAAACAATCATCAGACAAATAAAATAGACACACAAGATGCATTGTATGAGTGTTCCTTTTTGCAGTTACCATTTACAATATGTCATTTATATAAAATGATAATAAATATGTTCACTTGATATACAAGCGAATTCATAAAGACTGTAATAAAAAGACATAAACCGAAATCAGATATGTATTAAAAAAGAAAGTTTTCATATTCATGTATTTGCTAGTACCTGTTAAGTGTTTACAAACGTTACATTCAACCTAACATTAAGTGCTATTCTCCTTGTCCTCAAACTGGAAATATCTAAATGGTTTAAATTCTAATTTTATTTTTCTCCCTATACCGTATTAATATCCATAAAAGGTCTAGTTGTGGTTATAATGTTTTTGTATCAATGCTCAGTATAAAACTGTATCACTTATATGTGAAAGGATGACAGAAATATGCGAAATAAAAGACTAAATGCTTGCATCAACTATTTGTGTTAAGCAGTTCACAAAAGACTGATTTGTACAAAAAGTCTCTACAAATTATTATTTGTACAACATTACAACTTGTACACAATATATGTACATAATGTGTTTTCAGCCTGATATCATCATCACTGGTGATCAGATGGATGAAGCTGTCGTAGAGTTGTAGAGTGCATACATTAAATGTTTTTACTGATCTCTTTATCATGAAGTTATTGTAAATGATGAAATTGATATATTCATATCCTTGTTTCCATATTCCGTTATTTTACAAAATATGCTATTATTGAAGGACATAAAACGATCAACTAAAAGACAAGTGACAACTGTATGCTTGTATGTACCTGTCCCAGGTCAGGAGACTGTAATTCATTGGTTGTCTTTTGTTGCTGTGGTAATAATTTGATTTTTGTCCTTTTTTTACATAAGTTAGGACGCTCATTTTGTCTTTCAAATTGTTTTACATTTGAGATTTTGGGGTCTTTTATAGATGACTACGCAGTATGGGCATTGCTTATTGTTAAAAACCGTATGGTGTCCTGTAACTGTTAATTTCTGTGTTATTTTTGTCTCATTGACAGTCATATCACATCTTCTTTTTATATGACACTTCAGGGGGTGATATTATAAGTTATCCGTAGATGGATATTTTAACACCCTGAAGTATCCAAGTACACCCTGAGGCGCAGCCGAAGGGTGTATAGGGTACTGAAGGGTGTTAAACTTTCAATATCTAGGGATATGATCGAAGAAAACAAATTCATCCCCGGTCTTAGTCTAAATCTGGCGATTTTTACAGAAATTCTACCACAAAGTTTAACGTGAAAGTAACGTTTTTTTTCTTCATTTTTTGACATATTTTTAACGGTGTATAGGGTACTACCTTTGGTAGAATACTACAGATAGACAAACATAAGACGTTTTTAATCTAAAGACAGAGAAAGTGAAATGGGTAAGATTGGCGCTCAAAGTTGTGAGAGTTACATCATAGACGTTGTGAATTCAACGTGGGTCATTTGCATAGCTAGGTCAGTAGTCACATTCATTGACAATGTGGCAGAATAGTGATGCATTTCCTAAAATGAGTGCAAATAATAGACAGTATAAGATAAAATCGTTAGTGGATTAAGTATTTAATTATACAGAAATCATGAATAATCTACAGAATTCGATATTTTATAAGGAACAACCATGTAACTAAGGAAAAGGCGCGTGAGTTTCCCCGATGTAATGGGTAGCAACGTCCGGGGGTATGGGTTAGCAACACTCAGAACTATGGGTTTTGTAACGACGTTCATTAACCAATCAAAATCCTAGAAATATACTAAAGTGAGGATAAGTTCTAAAGTCATATGTAGCCATACAACATATTACATACAAATTGGCATTGAGTGTATATATATGGTATTTGTCACCACTCAATAATGACAAGATCATTATGAAGATAGATCATTGATTCACAACTATACACATGGAAAAAAGTATTGCAAAACCTTGATATTTTAAAACCTAAAAAAATCAGTCTCTTATTTTGGATGAAATATGATAAGATATTTGTAAAATGATATTGAAACATAGTTAATGATAACATGGATAACATGGATAACATTGGCATTAAAAATATATATATATATATATGAAAAAAAAATTATCTAACCAAAATTTTTATAACAAAATGAAGTGGGTTTTTTTTTTTGTACCAAAAATGCACGTTACAACTTTTACTGTAGTCGAACTTTACAATGTCAGACATTTCAAAATTAATCTTTAGATGATTGTTCACATCATGGGTGATCGTTATACACCAAAGAATTAGTATTTTGTGCGAAGCCCCCATTCCAACGGATAACCGGATCTTAACGTCTTCTGATTCCTGCCATAAGTCGACTTATTTGTTACTAAGGTAGCAGCAACCATTCCTGACGAAGGTTATTGTTTATTTCATGACGTGTTTGAACTGGGGTGTCCTTTCGTGCACTTTACGCCCAATTGTAACCACATATATGCTCAATATTGTTCAAATTCGGGCTACGATCGGACCAAGGAAGATAAACCGAATTCCATTGGAACAATGGATCTTTCTCCAAGATGCTAATTCTCAACTTTGGCGAGCTCTGCACTATATTGGATACGGGCAACTGTGTGTCTGTTCGTAGGCAAAGGTCTCCGAATTGGTCTTATCGCATGATAACCAGTAGCGATGAGCCGATCCCGAACAGTTCTTGTTTGAAGTGTCCTGTATGGTCATCACTCTCTTTTCAGGATTTTATTGTTTGCAATGGGTTTCCTTCTGACCAACCTTCTTTATGCTTGATTTTACCCAGCAGATGTTATAGGGGGTTTTCTTGATCTTGGAAGGTCTTTAACATCGTCTGTTGCCTGATTTGTATTCTCAAAACGACTTATAGTGGAATGGTGATGACCAATAATACGTGCAATTGTCATAGCGACGTACCTGCTTCTCTCATACTGATTATCCACCGTCTTGCTGTAGTTGTGGATGACCAATTTCAAGGGGTCAATCACATAACTTTATAAACTTGGTTATTTCAAGTGTTGAAAACAATGAGGATAAAAACATCTGTTTTATTTTTTACGAGTACATAAGCTGCATGTGCAGATAACTTATGGACGCGATATTTATTGAATTACCTCAGGTGATATTTAAAGAATGTTTAACTAGTTCTATTTCAACAAATTATATCACAAAAAAATAAAAAAGTGTTTTTTTTTTATTTCAATTTCAGTTTAGTGTGGCAATACTTTCTCCGACGTAGTCGGTATAGTTTCAGTTTGTGCCCTTTGAATTTAAGGACGCTTAACTATGGCAACAGAATACGCATGCTCGAAAATCCTTTCTGTGATTGGATAAAATGCTGTCATGGTGGGTGATTTGGTTGTGTTTGAAAAAACGTCTCGTTAATTATATCGTGATGAAAAGCAAGTGAAAAACTATAAATATTTGAACTACATCTTACAAAGATTTATATTTGTATTAAAATAATTGTTTCTCCAATAGCTCTTTGCATCCGTGACAGCTGTTTATTCGGGACAGTTATATAACTTTTAATGTAAACTTTGTTGTACGAACGTACATGACTTTTAGAACGCACCTACGCATGTGATATTTCCGCGGGGTTTTGGTGAATGTAAACAGAAAGATACGAGGACCGAGAATACTGAACACAAACAGAGAAAACGTTGTTTAAATGGTATCTTTGTGCTTCTGAAGGTTATCGAAATCGTTAATAGTTTTAAACATTTACTCAAATTTAAATACGTCGGATATCTTTCTTAAAGATAGTTCTTGTTTCCATGTGTATATGTTTAGAAAAACAAAACATATTAATGGATGTTTATATAATGTCGATACATACATGTAATAGTAGTTTATAATTACAATTGAAGAAGGCGATCATTTACAAGATACTAATTTGGAAATTCTAGTCTGTAGATTTTGGCCGTCAAACAGGAAAGTCTTCCGACTTAGAGAAAAAATAAGGTGACAATTTTAAATGAAAGAAAAATCTAAAGAAAATGTTTTGCCACCATATGTTCACTGTATCATATCTTAAAAACAAAGATAGGTAACTAGTAATGACATAATGTAGCCGGAAATAGTTTGTATTCAACGATGGACAATTTTAAGTTTTGCTGTTCAGATAATGTGTTGTTGTTGTTAAGGACGTCCGTCTCATACCGGGTTTTTTTTAAATAAATATTCATTATTTTTTATGTTATTTACTTTTCAACGAAATTTTTTTAATTTCTCTTCCAGCTTTTTATTTTTGGCAATATTGTTCATCACACTAATGTTTCTTAATAATTGCTCTTTGTTTTTTGTCGACGCCATAGCAATTTTGAACTTCATAATTTGCTGAAATTCTAAAAAAAAAAAAAAAGAAACAACGTCTGTGTTTCTCCATTTAAAATTAAAACTATTTCTTGTCATTTCGAACGATAATGTTTTTTTTCTGTTTCATGCCGTTGATGTGCAAAATAATATATTTAGTTTACATGAATATGCCATACATTATTGTGGTGCGTTAAAAGAGTTTTTCATTAAGAGAATTTGACAAAAAGACCTTTTTTGTTTACTAATTGCAATTTCAAATATTCAGTGCGTTAAGAAAATGTTGTCAAGAACTCTATTTATTATTGAAAAATGTATCATGACATATATATATAGCACCAATATTACCGTGATCATTTTTCTTATCCGTAATTTCTATTCTTGAACGGTTGTGATTTATGAATATCTCCTCAAAATGGAGATTGCAGTAATTTGAAATATCTTTTTGAAAAAATAAGGAAATAATTGACTAGTTGTTCTGTACTTTATATATATTTTTTTCACTGAACTTTTGTTAATACTAGTTTAAGCAAGATATGTAATAGGTATATAAATTAATTCACAAAAATATTTTCTTTAAATGATATTTTTTAAATTATCATAATTATCGATGCGTTCCGATGCGTTACTTAAATCTAGTAATAGTTTATATATATATGATCACATTCTAACTTTGTTTGCCTGTTCTATTCATTGAATTGATTGATTAGTTTATATACATCGTCTGTATAGTGTTTTTATCAAATACATGTATGTACAGTAGTTGTCGTTTGTTTATGTAATATATACGTGTTTCTCGTTTCTCGTTTTGTTTATATAGATTAGACCGTTGGTTTTCCCGTTTGAATGGTTTTACACTAGTAATTTTGGGGCCCTTTATAGCTTGTTGTTCGGTGTGAGCCAAGGCTCCGTGTTGAAGGCCGTACTTTAACCTATAATGGTTTACTTTTTAAATTGTTATTTGTATGGAGAGTTGTCTCATTGGCACTCACACCACATCTTCCTATATCTATGGTACATAAAGTCTTTGAAAAGAAAATCCTATACGATTATTAGTCCCAATACTTATTGACAAAAACTTCAACACGACAAATAGCCTTTGTCCGTTTCAATCTTTTTTTAAAATACAACAGCACTATACGAGTTTTTTCTGTGAAAATTCTCCTGAAAGCATGCTTAACAATGCTATGCAATTTATTGTATTATTTTCAAAATGTTCAACAAACTATCCTACTAACGGTTTAAAGTCGTAAAATTTTTTAATGAGTTTTGCAAAACATAAGAACTGACGTCTGTAAATTAATGGGTCTTATAAATTCACCACTAAATGATGCTTATAAATGAATTAAAAATATCTCAAATAGGAAGTTATTTATAATAGTTTTATACGAATTCTTTTTCAAAACAATATTTGATCGAATGTTAACAGTTCACATAAAACACGTCATTTATCTCACGTGATTTAATTGTTTATTGCTTTTGATGTCGAGATTTTAGTTTAAATCAATTTTAAAACATATTATAAAAAATTTAACTGTTTTGTTAAAAATATATCATCATTATTTTCCACATCAAAAGGTAAAAAACTGTGTTAAGCTGTGATGCTACTTTAAATCGCAATTTCATATTATTTTATTTTAACCAAAGAAACCGCTGTATAACTAAAAAAAGTCCAGGGTTTTTTATATCACACTATTGTCACAATGTTAATAGAGTTTGATCATCGGTACAAGACAACATTCGTGCTCAAATCTTATACGATTTTGTACCAATCATTTATGGTAATATCCTATACCACATTAATGTCGCCATTTACCTAAAATTAACCAAAGCTTTAAATAGACCTACTCAAGATGTTCAAAAGGTTTTCTTTTTCCGTTTTAGCCATGTCACTGACAGTTTATTTTCTATTTATGAGTTTGAATGTCCCTCTGGTATCATAAACCCGTCTTTCATAGCTTACTGCAATACTTTTTAGTATGGAATATCTTGAAAAATAGATGACAACTAGTTTAAAAATGAAACTGTAATAGTTTTGTAAAATGTTTTATCTGAAACCATAAACGTGTCAATATACAATGTTTTATAACAGAGCAAAGGACAAGAAAAGAATATATATATTTTCTCATTTACTTATTATTTTAATGACCACGTGAAAAACAGTTGGAGCACAATTTTGATCACAATTTCGATGCATTTTTTCTCATGGTTGTTTCTTTATCCAAAATTAAACGATTGAGAATTTGAATGGTACTGTAATTTGCATCTTCGATTTACCATTCGATTTCGTTTTTCAACATTTTAAATACTTTTGTACACGTCCAGAATACGTGTTACTAGTTTATACAGAGTCTATACATCACGTATAGTTTATGATTTTTTTTTTTATATCTTGTTGAAGAATAGCCTAAGATACATTATATGAATTATATTGGAACTGATGCGATTTTATACACAAACTTCATACTTAATTAGTTTACAAATGATAACAAAAATCTAAGATTTGAACTCATACGGAAAAGTTGACATAGAATGAATTTGTCTTCTTTTTGTAAATCCTTGTTGGGGACATAGCTCTTAATGATTTCACTTATTTTGGTGCTGTTTGTACTTTTTATTTTATATTCAGAATCTTCATGGTTTATCTATGTATATGTAATGCCTTTAAGAATCATATGTATAGTTAATTAAAGTAAAAAGTACCATTGTTGTCAGATGTATGAAACATATAGAGAATCATTTTCCGCCATGTTTTAAATCGCTAATATTGCGAGAACAATTTTTTTCTTCTTCATCAGTTCTGTTATTAACATACTATTAATTTATAACAGTCTTTTAAACATCTGGTTATTTCTAAACAGATAACTTATTAAAATTTGAGCGCCCTGGTGAAGGTCAATCCAGGAATTTGCTACACATGCACGAAATTCGTAATATGTTTTTTTTCTACTATCACAGGTTCGATACTGCTGCTAGTGGACTGCAGGCTCCGATGATATCATAAATTCGGCATATACGTAGTCAGTTTCTCGAGCTTGACATATACATTACATATACTTATTTTAATTTTCCGTCCATAATTTAAAAAACTAAGGTTTCAACTTCCTGAAGTAAAAGTTAAACCTAAGATGAGATTGGCTATTACGATAAAGTCCTTAATTTGCTATATAGCTTTTAACGTTTTTGCTTGTTGATGCATATCTTGTTTCAAATTTATCGGTTTGAGCGCAACTGATAAAAGTACTTCGAGAACGGCATGTAATGTATATAAGCAACTGTTAATTGGGATGATCAATCATGTAAAACAGCACTTTATTCCATATAATGTATTTTGTTGATGACTAATTTTCCTGTGATGTGTATGGCTTTTTATTTCGTAATTAAGAACACTGTTAATTTCTTTTGATCCTTAAAATTAGTTTTTATAAACAATTTATTTGTATTAAATGATTATGTCCAATTTTCCGAATGTGAATTTTGATAGAGTTTTAATTCACATGTCGGATAGTGCCTGCTTAACCTAATAAAAAACAAGAAAACATTTTCCATCGAGTAGAGTGAAAACACGACGACGTCATAAGATATCGTTCAACTTGAGGTCGTTATTCGGCTTCATCTCATGTTAGAGCTCTCGTTCGATGTTCGGATTGTAGCCAAAAGAACGTCCTTTTGTTTCATAACCCACAGATGGTATAAAAGTTTTACACATGGATGTCACTGAATATTTACCAACATCCAAATGAATAAAAAAATATTGCAAGATAAGCAAAACAAATTACACCTTCCAAATTCGTACCACTCTACTTTAATAGTATTTAAGAACAAGAAATATAGGAAAACCGGAGAATAAAGCAAGTAAAAAAACGTAAGCTGAATGTTCTTATTAGCTACAAATGACAGTTAGGATAAACAGACTTTAAAAACATCTTACCCTAATGTTCATCAAAGTTTGATTTTTTTTTATCTTATTTCCATGATCGATCATATATGATATGACCAGTTAAAGGTACCAAATCAAAAGGTGTAAGAATGGTATCCGACACTTTGAAATCAACTACAATCGATATATACATAAATACCGTGATAATCTTGTGAAAATAGAGGTATACTTGGGAACAAACACGTTACAGATTTGACTCTCTAAAAGGGGTTGTATTTCATGCAATGATTTTTTCAAATATCTTTTTAAAAGAAAAGTAAAGGGCTTTTCAAGACTTGAACATTTACTATCAACGTGTTTCTTTACCTCTAAAAAAGGGTGATTGTCAGCTATCACAAGTGTGAACATCAGTACCTCGGGTGAAACGGTTTACTGTGACAATTTAAAAATGATATTGAATTAGGGATTGTTAAACTATTTTTTGTTTATCAAAGTTCGATAATAAAAACTTCTATTTTATTTGAATGATCGATTATGAATGATATGACAAACAATTTTGAACAGTTAAAGGTACCAAATTAAAAGGTGTAAGAAAAGAATTCGACACTTTTGAATAAACTTCAATCGATATATACATAAATATCGTGATAATTTTGTGAGAAATGAATTATACTTGCACACCAATAATGTTACAGATCAGACTCTCAAAGAGAGTTTGCATATTACACAAAGTCATAGTCAAATATCTTCTTAAGTAAGAGATAAACGGATTTTTAAGACTTGAAAATTCATTATCAACGCCTTTATTTACCTCTGACACAAGTGTAAATAGCGTGTCAGCAATCACAAGTGGTGCAATCTGTACCTTGGATCTGGCATGCACATTAAGAAAGTGTTTAAGTGAAATTGTATGCTATGAAATTTTGAAAATGATATTGAGTTTAGGAATGTTCCGCTCTTATCAATATTTTAGATTCCTTGACTGTTTTTTATTTACTCGTCGTTATTTTTGATTTTTTCGGTTTTTCAATTTGTGTATTTGGTTTCTTGACTGTCAATTATTTTGTTTCAAGTTATTCACAAGATAAATTAATTGTCGAAATGAGCATTTAGCATTGTTGATTAATATCGTCAACATTATGTCCAGACTTAACCAAAACAAATATAAATATGGATAAATGATACATCTGCAACCGGTTGGTCAAGTTGATGCTACATCCAAAACACTAACTGAATGACAGAACAAAAATAAGTAACATATATGTGACCAGCCACGACATATCCAGACTTATGGAGGTAGAACGACATTATGAGAAAAACGCCGTTAACTATATGTGACTAGCCACTTCCAGGCTAAGAAGGGTACATTGTCTAAAATTTTCTTTTTGTATATTTATCTTGAATATTCCGAAACTAAATTCTCCGTCATATTATTATGACATATTTGTTGTAATAGCAATGAAACGAGTCATTTCGAATATTGGTATGAAAATGTTCTATGACGGCTTTTATTTATTGAAGACACTAATTTATAAAATACAAAATTATTGTATCTATTGGCTCTTAGTAATATTCAATAGCGTATTTGAATAAAATTTCAAAGACTTAAATTTACAACAATACAAACAATTCTTAGCTCTATTTTAGAACATGTAATTTAAACTTGTTGAAATGAAGTTAGTTTAAAATTTGTCAAAGTGAGCTTTAAAAATTCCCTTTTTTTTAATTCGTCTTTTAATTTAGATTTATCATGCATGTCTCTAAACATAGTATGCGACGAGTAACAGTTTATAAGTAGGTGTTCTCATATATGCATTTGATACGGTGCATTAATTATGGATATATTTCAGACTCCATTTATGAAAGAAAATGTATAAAGCAGAGCATTTTTTTGTAACTATTTTAGAACATGTAATTTAAACTTGTTGAAATGAAGTTAGTTTAAAATTTGTCAAAGTAAGCTTTAAGAATTCCTTTTTTTAATTTAGATTTATTATGCATGTCTCTATACTTAGTATGCGACGCGTTACAGTTTATAAGTAGGTGTTCTCTTATATGCATTTTATACGGTGCATTTGTTAGGTATATATTTCAGATTTCATTTATGAAAGGAAATCTATAGAGCAGAAATTTTGTTTTTTTGTATCAATTTAAAATGTAGATTCAAATATTTTTCACTTCAAACGATAAAATAAAACTTCTTCAAAACTTATATATGATGTATAGTTCGGCGTCAGCAAAAAAGAAGCCAAGGAAAGTGTTTATCTCTTCTTCACAAATGCGTTTTTCATTGAATCTTGATATTTATAATGTTTATAATTTTTTTAACAATGACGTTCTACCTCCATAAGCCTGCAAATGTCATGGCGGGTCACATATATGCTCCTTTCTTTCATAAGTGAAAACGCCTTATGTCTGAGAGAGGTCGGAATTTAAGAAATAAAAAATGACAACTTTCCCAAAAGTTTTCATTTTCGTGTTATGTCGTTGTTCTCCTCTTATATTTAATGCGTTTCCCTCGGTTTTAGTATGTTATCCCGATTTTGTTTTTTGTCCATGGATTTATGAGTTTTGAACAGCGGTATACTACTGTTGCCTTTATTGATTTGTCATATATATGATTCGATTCAACTTGTTTTGTACTCTGAGTTCAGGAATGACAAAATGTTTAAATACAATTATAATTCCTAAAATCAGATGAATTTAAGGTAGACAAATGGATCATGGTATATTTTCTGATTCGTATATCATTTTGAAAAACACAATTCTCATTTGTTAAAGTACTAATAAACACGAAAATGAGAATTTTATAACTTTGAACGTATGATGATCATACTTAAAAATTAAAACACATAAAAACTTGTGCATCCATTATCAAAAATAAAGTAGTAATTCTAAATGTATTAAAATAATATCCGGTTCAATATCGTTACATTCTTAACATATGAAAACGTGTTAGAATTGAAATGTTTGATACAAGCATATACAAATGACAGTTAAGATAAGCAGAATATAAAAAACATCTTACCCAATTGTTTCATGAAAGTTTGAATATAAATCCTTCTTTCTTATTTGAATGATTGATCATGAATGATATAATAATTCTTTTCAGTCATTTAGGTAGAATGATACTTTTGACAGAAAACAACAACAAAAAACTGATTTGAACACACCAGTTGAGAACAGTTAAAGGTACCAAATCAAAACGTGTAAGAAAAGTATTCGACACTTTTAAATCCATATATACATAAATCATGTAAATATCGTGATAATTTTGTGAGAAAAGAGGTATACATTGAAAAAAGAACGTTACAGATCAGACTCCAAAAGAAGGATTGTATTTCAGGCAAAGACATTTGCAAATATCTTCTTAAGTGAAAGGAAACGCATTTTCAAGACTTATCGACGTGTTTATTTATATCGGAAAAAAGGTGAATGGACATAACAGTTAGCTGTCACAAGTCCGAAAATCAGAACCTCGGATCTGGCATGCACATTAAAATATTGGTAGAGTGAAACTGTATGACATAAAAATTAGATAATAATATGAATAAGAAATTCTACTCACTTATAAATAGTTCAGATTCAGTGGCCATTATCAGATTTACTAGTCATCATGCTTGATTTTATCAGTTTTTCAATTTTTGTGTTTAGTCTTTGATTTTCTATTATTGTGTTTTCAAGCAATACAAGAGAGAAGCTAATTGTTGAAATGTCGTCATTTTATGTCCACATATTATCAAAATTAAATCTAATGATTGAAAAATGAAACATCTGCAACCGGTCGGTCAAGCCGATTCGAAATCTGAAGAACTCATTAAATGACAGATTAAAAGTATATATTTATATAATTCCTAATTTACTGTGTGTGTCTTTCCTCCAGAAATTGAAAACACTATATTGATTGTCAGTACCTTTCTTTAGTCATCTCAATTCTGAAGAGAGGTTTAAAGTTACAAAAGTAAGAGACGAAAACTTACCCAAAAAGATTAATCTCTGGTTAAATATCGTTACGATCTTAACATTTAAAGAATTAAATTACTTGTGAATCTATTAAATCTTGCTTTTAAACTACATAACATGTACATAGATGTTCGCGATATCTCCTTCGAATAACAAACGTCAGATACCGCCGTCCGAAACCGGTCGTGGCGCTCAAAATCGTTCAAGTCAGTGGAAGTCAATATTGACATCAGAAAAAGAAGATTGTGTCAATAGAACATACATGGTAGACCCTATCACATATTCATTTTTTATGTTCAGCGGACCGTTAAATTGGGGTCAAAACTCTAAATTTGCATTCAAATTGGAAAGATCATATCAAAGGACATATGTTAACTAAGATTCAAGATGATTGGACTTCAACTTAATAAAAAAACTACCATGACCAAAAATTTCAACTTAAATCGGAACAGACAGACAGACGGACGAACGGACGCACTGACCGAAAAACATAATGTCCCTTTTTTATCGTAGATGGAGGCATAAAAACAACCAGACTGAAAAGCTTTGTGCGGGTTTTGCAGGGATTAATTGAATGTTGTTTGTTTTCCATCCAGTGACAAATATTTCATACATTTTCAGGACGAGGTTCAGTAGTGGAGCGACAGATTTATAACGTAATTGATAAAGTAAAAAATCAAACTAGCTAATTAACTGATTTTGTTCAAATGTTAAAGCTCATACTTGATAAACCATCCCCCCCAAAAAAACACGTATACCTTAGGCCACACTAATTTGATTCCTTGTTCGACGGACCCACCCGCACCTATTTTTTTCAAAACAGATTTTTTTTGTTTTTATTGTATTCCCGCTTGCCTCAGCCGGGATTTAATCATGTCCATTTCACGCACCGTTTTTTTTTTTTTTTTTTTTTTTTAAATATTATAAAAAGATATCAACATTTGTTTTTAAAATCACAGTCTAACCTGCATATAACGATTCATTCGAAATCTTTATCATGAGAGATTCTTTCATTAATTTATAAATATTCCTTATTGAACAAATATTTCATAATAATTATTCCGAGAAGAGTAAAAATGATATAACCGATAATATTTCTTCCTTTTTACATTTTGGAACACCCATAGGAGGCGAGGGTATAGCAGACAGTATGTGAAACCCTTAAGGATAGTCGAGAAAAAAGGATTAATGAGAGAGAAAAAAGGTCCTGGTCAACCCGTACAAATTGAAGCGACTTGTAATTTTTATTATTTTTGTAACTTGACATTTAATTATACCCCCGCTTGAGAAAGTGTTGGTAAATTTTTTATCTCTGTCTGTCCGTCCGTTCGTCCGTCCCATGTCTATTTGTTGTCGCATCTTTCTAAGAAAATACTTTACAAGGATTTCGGAAATTTGTTTTCAGAATTAATATTAGTCCGTTATAACGTGTGATGCGTTATCAGATTCATTACTCAACAACTTCCTGTTTACCGTCACGACCCAACGAAATAAATTAGTCTTTACAAAAATATAAACAAACAAGTTAAAACTGTATTTGGGATTTCTCTTGTAAGGGTCATTTGTAAAATGTAACAAGCTTTTCGCAGGTTGCACATCATTCACAAATACGTGGAACAGTGGGATGAAATAACCTAAACGTAAGCGATACTTGACAGCAATTTTCATGCCATTTTAAGACCAGACAAAAAAGCCTCAAGCACAATTTTAGCTAAAATTCCATACCTACACAGATTATTTTGTGGACAATAGGAATCACATCATGATCACACGCAGTAGTTTCCTATGACAACATGATGATGCTCTACAGTTTATTTGAGGGGAAAATGCATTTAAATTGACCAGGCGTCACATGAGATTTCCTCTGGATTTTTTTTCTTTTTAGGTAAAATAAAACGACTGCATATCTTTAACCGTTCGTTTCCTTTTTTGCGCCATTACATAGAGCTACGTGTAAGACAAGATCAGAAAGAATACAATGAAAAAATAAACTTCAAATTATCGTTAGGGTATCAGATAAATTGTATATGTGGAATATGCTTCCCTTCCGGCTTGTGACCGGCGTCCGAAACCGGTCGTGACGCTCAAAATCTTTCAAGTCAGTGGAAGCCAATATTGACATTAGAAAAACAAGATTGTGTCCATAGAACATACATGGTAGACCCTATCACATATTCATTTTTTATGTTCAGTGGACCGTTAAATTGGGGTCAAAACTCTAAATTTGCATTCAAATTAGAACGATCATATTAAAGGACATATGTTAACTAAGATTCAAGATGATTGGACTTAATAAAAAACAACCATGACAAAAATTTCAACTCAAATCGGGACAGACAGACAGACGGATGAACGGACGCACTGACCGAAAACATAATGTCCCTTTTTTATCGTAGATGTAGGCATAAAAAACAACCAGACTGAAAAGCTTTGTGTGGGTTTTGCAGGGATTAATTGAATGTTGTTTGTTTTCCATCCAGTGACAAATATTTCATACATTTTCAGGACGAGGTTCAGTATTGGAGCTACAGATTTATAACGTATTTGATAAAGTAAAAAATCAAACTAGCTAATTAATTGATTTTGTTCAAATGTTAAAGCACATACTCGATAAACCATAGCCCCCCCCCCCCCCCCCAAAAAAAACAAACACGTATACCTTACCCGTCATATAATTACAGTCCATAATATCAAAAAATGGCTAATATAATTTTTTGTATCATTTTAAATGAACCAAGAATTGCGTCGAGTATATACCTTTTCGTAACATGACTAAAAAGAAAATACAAATGAAACTATAGATTAGCAGATGAATTAACATCTTACCCAATTGTTTTATCAACGTTTGATTATAAATCCTTCTATTTTATTCGAATGATCGATCATAAATGATATGACAAACCAATTTTTAACAGTTAAAGGTACCGAATCAAATGTGAGAAAAGTATTTGACAATTTTATATCAACTATAAACGATATAAACATAAATACCGTGACTATTTTGTGAGAAACGAGGTATATTTAAAAGAATACGAACGTTATAGATCAGAGCCAAAGCTGCATGTTGAAGACCGTTCCTCATCCTATAATGGTTTACTTTTATAAAATGTGACTTTGATGGAGAGGTTTCTCATTGGCACTCAAACCATATCTTCCTATCTTAAAGAGGGATTGTATTTCAGGCAAAGACATTTTCAAATATCTTCTCAAATGAAAAGTAAACGGAATTTTCACGACTTGACAATTTATTATCAACCTGTTTATTTACTTCTGAAAAATGATGAATGTACATGTAACAGTAGTTTACCACAAATCAGTACATTAGGTGAAATTGTATGCTATGAATAAAATTGATATAGAAGTAGGGATTGTTCCTCTCTCATCAATAGTTCAGATATTTTGACAGTTTTTGTATTCTCGTCGTTATGCTTACTGTCATTAGTTTTTTTTTTGTGTGAAGATGACCCGTTTTGACTTTCAAATCTTTTGCTTCAATCAGTACAGAAAAGAAATTAATTGTCGAAGTGAGGATCTGGTGCTATTGAATAAAAGAGGTGCAAAAGATACCGAAGGGAAAGTCAATTAAATATGGTCAATTTCATATCCAAACATTACAATCAAAATCAAAGATAATGAAAGTGAAACGACATGTCTGCAACCCGGTTAAGCCAATGATTCACCGTCATCACTCACTAGATGACAGAATAAAAATAATAAGCATATATATAGATATATATTTTTATAAATATATATTTTATATAGGTTTGAACGTAGTTTTCAATTTAGATTCGTTTATATTTTTTCGTTTGGGCTTGTATCATATTTTCCCTCCGGTTTATATGATCTGTTCATCCTATATTGACTCTTAAAATTCAAGTGTCGATCTAAAAATGAGGGTACTTTTTCTAAAAATGAAGGCACTTTTTATATGGCCTTCCAAATACTGTTTCGATCCCTAAAATCACTGAAGAGACATTTATTGTCGAAATCCGGATCTGGTGTACTAAAAAATATTGACACTGTATGTTTGTGGCATAACATCGTGGCCACAAGTTAAAAAAAAATTTCTGTGTAGCATTAAATTTATTTTAAGATCCAGTTTGTTACATCTTGTGATCAATTTTTTTTTTGGCAATCGCCAATTGCAGTCAACAGGATTAAAGAACATCAGTTGTTCGACCTGTTAATCAAGTGCGTTTTGTTTAAATATACTTTTTCACTTTTTTGGTCTTTCGGAAAATGTTGTTTGTGCTGTTTTTAGACCCTTCTACAACGAAATTTGTTTTACATGCACACGTATAAAAATTGCGGTTTTTATCCAACACAATCACAGGTTTGAACGTAGTTTTCAATTTAGACTCGTTTATATTTTTTTCGTTTGGGCTTGTATCATATTTTCCCTCCGGTTTATATGATCCGTTCATCCTATATTGACTTTTAAAATTCAAGAGTCAATCTAAAAATGAGGGTAGTTTTTTCTTAAAATGAGGGTACTTTTTATATGGCCTTCCAAATACCGTTTCGATCCCTAACATCACTGAAGATACATTTATTGTCGAAATCCGGATCTGGTGTACTAAAAAATATTGACACCGTATGTTTGTGGCATAATTTCGTGGCCACAAGTTAAAAAAAATTTCTGTTTAGTATTAAATTTATATTAAGATCCATTTTGTTACATCTTGTGATCAATTTTATTTGGCAATCGCCTATGGCAGTCGACAGGATTAAAGAACATCAGTTGTTCGACCTGTTAGTCAAATGCGGTTTTTTTTTTAAATATACTTTTTCACTTTTTTGGTCTTTTGGAAAATGTTGTTTTAGACCCTTATACACCAAAATTTGTTTTACATGCACACGTATAAAAATGCGGTTTTTATCCAACGCAATCACAGGTTTGAACGTAGTTTTCAATTTAGACTCGTTTATATTTTTTCGTTTGGGCTTGTATCATATTTTCCCTCCGGTTTGTATGATCCGTTCATCCTATATTGACTCTTAAAATTCAAGAGTCGATCTTAAAATGAGGGTACTTTTTATATGGCCTTCCAAATACCGTTTCGATCCCTAACATCACTGAAGAGACATTTATTGTCGAAATCCGGATCTGGTGTACTAAAAAATTTTGACACCGTATGTTTGTGGCATAACATCGTGGCCACATGTTGAAAAAAAAATTCTGTTTAGTATTAAATTTATTTTAAGATCCATTTTGTTACATCTTGTGATCAATTGTATTTGGCAATTGCCTATGGCAGTCAGCAGGATTAAAGAACATCAGTTGTTGGACCTGTTAGTCAAATGCGTTTTGTTTAAATATACTTTTTCACTTTTTTGGTCTTTTGGAAAATGTTGTATGTGCTGTTTTTATACCCTTCTACAACGAAATTTGTTTTACATGCACACGTATAAAAATTGCGGTTTTTATCCAACGCAATCATAGGTTTGAACGTAGTTTTCAATTAAGACTCGTTTATATAAATATATATATATATAGCAACACAAAAATAAAATTAATTATCGAAATGAGCATCTGGTATTGTTGAATTAATATCGTCAATTTTAGGTCTACACATTATCAACATCAAATATAATGATAGATAAATAAAATGTCTACATTGGTCGGTTGAGCCAATTCTACACCTTAAGCACTCACTGAATGGCAGATTAAAAATATACATATATACTCTTTCTTTCCCGTGTTTTTTCCTCTTCCAGAAGCGAACATACCATATTGAAGACAAGAACTGTGTCAGTATTTTTGTTAAGTCATTTAAGTTCTGTCGAGAGGTGAATGGTTGAAAATAAGAGATTGAAAACTCTCCAAAAAAAATTTAATTCGTCATATAGATGATTCGAATAAATATATTCATTAAATCAGTTTAACAAAAATCTGAGTTGTGTGTGTCTTTCCTCCAGAAATTGAAAACACTATCTTGATAGTCGATTCTTATATAAGATATTTAAAAGAAACAAAGATTGATTTGTTATTAAAAAAAGGCTAAAGGTTTGTTAACAATTGTGGTGTGTTCATGTATTTCTGAATTAATATGATAATCTATTTACTGATTCTTATGCATACATTGTATAGTTGACAAGTAATTTTATTGATTTACGTACTTAAATCCAGAGGATTCTCGTTTAATGGTTGGTATCAATGGTAAGAAAGATATCTTTGATTAGAAGGAATTATGTCATCTAAATATGTCTTAAGGTATTGAATGACTATGTATACGTCTATCAAATTATAATCCGAATTTGCGTTGGTCGCCACTAGCTAGAAATGTTTTTGCAGATTAAAATGAAAACACGGTAGATATTTTTGAGTGAACTGAAAACTCAATATGATTAACCTGGAAAAGTATTCTTTCTTTTTTGTAAACGACATTATATATTTCTTCATCAAATATGCTTGTTATATTATTAATTCAAGAAACCAAACTTTTCTAGATGTACCCTGTAATATTCCACTGATTACCCAGGTTTTTAATCAACTGCTGATAAATTTGATGTACACATTTCATAAAATACAATTGTACAACAGTTTTATACACTATGTTTTTATTTCTTCAATCGTCTATACTTTTTTTTGGTGACTTCAGTAATTAATTTCATTGTACTGTTTTTGTTCGTTTTGTCTTCTTTTTTTTTATTCTTGAAAAAATATTTGATTACATATTATGCATTTGTAAATTTATGATCAGATACATAATATGACTAGTATATAGAAAAACCTACAATTGTTAGGAAATAATTTAGACCAAAATATTTTGGGTCAAAAATCTAATATCCAAAGACAAATTGCTTTAAAGACATTCTAAAATTTAAATTTGATTTTCTCATTAACTCATTCATGTTTTTTCTAAACATTGACAAGAAAAAGTTGTTATAATCTTTTTCTTCTTCATATAAACTACACTCCATCTTCTGTTGAAAAACATATGCGACATCTTGCGAAACGAAAAAGCACCGACAGAAAAAAAGTGGCGGAAGAAGACAAAATAATAATAATAATCAGAAGAAAACCAATAGGTCTTTTCACAGAACACTGGAAAGACCTAATTAAATACAATGCAGTACAATACGATATAATACAACATATTTTAAGAGTTCAATTATAAGTTTATGTAAAAACACACAATCATAAGCTTGCCTGACGTGGGTCTGGCCCCTTCAGTTCTAATTTTTACTAAGTCTAAATTTTGAGAGTAACTGCTCAGACTGGCAAGTTGTTTTTAATTTCCAAAGAGACATGAGGATGAGGAATCCATTTTCAAAAGTTTATTTTTAAAGTAGGTCTTTCATATTCCTCTGAAACACTCTTTTTAATATTTCGTTTCAAAACGTTTTTTGTTTGCTTAAAACCAAAGTTAGACATGTTAGACATGTTAGAATTTATGGCAAATAAAATATGTCTGGCCGTGTTTGCAAGATCTGAACTCGACTAGTTAAACTAAAATAAGATGGGGTAGATAATAGAACATTATAGTATACTGTATACTGTAGTTGATGCTGAGAGCTGTATCTTTTCCCCATAGTTGATGCATAAGTTGCTTGACACAGTTAATGGAACTTGAAGCAATAGTTTTGGTAAGAATATAATCAGACCAGACATGTTCACATTCGTGAAGTTTACGGACACCAACTATTAACAAAACCCTCTTCTAAGTCGGTTCTGACACTGCTTTACAAAGCAATTTCATGAACTTTCTCAAAAGAATATTTTTTTGCTAATGCAAGAGTTTAACAAAAAGTATTATTTACAGAAGCTCTAGTAGTAGCCATAAAAGCTGACTGAAAATTATCCATAAACCAAATTTCAGAATTGTGTGTCAAAATAGGTCTACGTTTGAGAGTATTAAATAATTTACATGACAAATTAGTTGGAACAAAATTAGAATTGGACATATATTTTCTCAATAAAAATAAAACTTTAATACCTTTTTTAGACAGCTCTTTATTAGTTTTTGTAAAATTTCCCCTATGATTAATATTATTCCACTATTTATACATATCAATTTGACCGTTTAATCAATATTTGATCGGTTGAAACTATCCCACTTGTCATTGAACAAATTTTCATATTCCATTCTGAGAATCATATTCCCTTCTGAAATGTCGGGAGTATATCGTGTGACGTTACGCGCGGATAATGTTTATAACGTTTTGACCTGTTTTTTCTTCTCAAAATAGCATTAAAATAGCGATAGCAATAATCATTTTGATGTTCAAATTTATTTCAGACGATAAAAAAAGACTTATAATTAAATTTTGATCCGTACTGTTTATCAATGGGTATGTCGTGTTTAGTTTAACTAATAAAACCAAGCGAAGCGGATAAGAAAAAAATGTATGCAAAATAATATTTAATGTATTGATAGTAAGCAAAGAATAGGCAGTGGAATAAAACATTCATTTCCCTTTTCTTCGGGAGATATGAAGATTTGCTCACCCTCGACAAATCATATTTCTCGGGCAGAGAACAGTAGGGGTTGGGATTGTTTATAATGCATAATACGTTATTAGTCTTTTATTTAAAATAGAGCTATATAATTTTGCTAGACAGTTTAAATAGAAATACCTTTATGGTTACATATGTCTTCTTACTATAGTTAGGTTTTTATTAATTTGTGAAATATAAATATTCTGAAAAACTAGAATTTTAGTCTTGTTTGTATGTACACTCAACTGCGATTTATTTCAATATTTATTTCGTGTGTAACGCGTTTTGAAGTCACTGGTGTGTATCAGACAGTAACACTAAATCATCTGCGTAACTGAGAGTTTGAATACTTGAAGTAGTAATAACCGGAGGGTTAAAAGTTTCATCAAAAATTGAATATAAATCATTAATAAGATAATTAAACAAAGTAGGACTTAAACTTTTCCCTTGTCTTACACCTCTAATAATTGGAAAGAAAAACAAAGAGTGTTCATTACTAATCTTCAGTGCAGACTGTGATAAGCTATACATATTTTTCAAAGTAGTATAAAATTTCACACCAACAACCATCATTTGTCAATTTATACAACAGGCAATTATGCCAAACAGTGTCAAAAGCATTGCGCAAATCTACTTAATAAGCAAAGACCTTTGTCTTATTTTTTTTCAAGTATTTGGTGACATGAGTTTTTAAAATAAATATGCTATCAGATGTACAATGGTTTGATCACCGGAATTCAAATTGATGACTGGAGAATTTATTTGCATAGTACGTTATTAGTCTTTTATTTAAAATAGAGCTATATAATTTTGCTAGACAGTTTAAATAGAAATACCTCTATGGTTACATATGTCTTCTTTATATCCATAAACTATAGTTAGGTTCTCATTAATTTGTGAAATACGCATCCATTTCCTAACACCAATTGAGGGTTCAGTTTCATCTGTACAAATTGACTTGTATCATATATGTTCGTTAAAAAATACCATGTTCCTATTTTTCCAATTTTTAAAAATAATGGTTTTATTTTCAAAATGAATCAGTTTGTTCATTCAAATTAAATGTTTTCTTAGATCTGTAAAGTTGGAAGGTTTTTTCCTCCCCCCTGCTGATATTACCAACCATTTTAATATTTCTCAATAAATTAAAGGATGTGTTTAATATAATCTAGAACTTTCTTCTTTTCAGAATTCATCTTAAAAACAAATCTATGCTTATCATACTGAGATATTTTAAAGGAACAACTTCAAGTTTGAAATAGCGCTACTAATGTGTTTACTTACTTTATAAAATCTCAAAATAAAAATTTTGTTTACAAAACTATCGATCTGTAGATAAGCAAGAAAGTGTAATAAGATACATAGTGAAGAAACTAACTAATGGGCATCCAGTCAAAAGAGCGTAATGCAGGGGTTCCCCAAAGGATTATGAAAATAATAAAAAAGAAATGAATAAATGGTTTTCGTCGTTTGCATAAAATAAGTTATTATAATAACTTGCCTTTGTATATCAATCATGTGTAATCCCCATTCCTTGTACGACTTAATCAGGGTATTTTTTTCAACCTTTTCTGGTTAATCATCCTTAATTCTTTTGTAGTATTTACTTTCTATATATTTTCTATGTGTCATAGGAACTGTACAGGCATTTGCCAAAAATGTAAAAATTAATGACTCAGCATAAATTCACAGTTTACCGTATGTATAGTTTACATAAAGCCCTGAATGCAAAATTAATTCATAATATATGCATATTTGTAATTTCAATTGTTCTAAGTATTCCATTTTACCCGAAAAAGCAGAAAAAAATAGGAAATTTTAGGTCCAAGAGACAAAGAACAGAAAAAAATGCCTACCAAAAATCAATCAGATGTAAGCAGTCATTTCTATAGTATTTTAGTGAATTCGTGCATCTAGTTCATATATTAGCTATAATATGTAAGATATAGGGTTAGAGATGAAAGTGGTGTGACAAGAGTTCTAAACTGACCATTTGAGAAAGAAATTGTAAACTTTCATTGACAAATAGGCATACAGTTACCACTAAATATACATATGCATTTTGGTCAAATTGAAATGTGTGGGAACCTAAAATCAAGGTTGGGGTAGCAAAGAACTTTAGTGTAAGTTTAAACTCTTAAAAGTTCGGGCATATACACGTTAAAAATATGCCGCAAAGCACTATATTTTAGTACCTATAATTATTAGAAAACTACCATTAGAAACGAGAAAAAGTATTGCCCGTGAATACGATAGCGATAATATAACTCTGAACAACCTCAGAAAAGCCATCACAAAAGAAGCAAAAATTCTTGAAGCGAGCCAATTTACCGACCGCGACGTTTTACATACTACCGCAACATTTCCGTCCGAAGCTCGTACTAAAACACTGCGAAATTTCAATACAAACAATCCACGTTTCAATGACTATAAACGTCCATGCATCTACTGCACTGGTGTACATTTTCCGGGAGATTGCACGATAATTTCTGACGTGAATGCAAGACTGACTATCTTTATTCAGGCCACACCAATTTAATTTCTTGTTCTACGGATTTTTGGACTTCAAAATTTGGGGATTTGAAAATTTTAATAAAAAAATATTTAATTTGCAAATTTTACAGGCGAAGCTTGAAAAATTAAGACGAGCGATTATAATTTTTTTTTGTGAACATAAAATAGTAGGTTTTGATAATATTAAAACTTGATTTATCACTTGTACTTTGACATTTCTTTAATTTCTGAAGTATTTTTTCCCTGTTCACCAAGAAATATTTAAATCTGGTCTATGTATGTGTGACTGACAATGAGACAATTGTCCATCTAAGTCATAATCAGTTTGGCGCAACCCCTTAATGTTATAAATATCCCTTTTACATGTTTTATGAGGGATCAATATAAGTTATAATATATTTGTTTGTACAAAAGGACTCATATATATATATATATATATATGTATATATATATATATATCAAAGAACTATATGTCTATCTCGTATTAAATGGTCACAACATGTCCAAGAATTTTGTAATATTCCTGGACTTTAACCATGTAAATACATTTACTTTAACAGTTTAATATTATTCAAAATAAGTGGACCCCTCTTTTAGAAAAACTTGTTTAAAATAAGATGTAACTCTCCTCTTTTTGAGTACAAAATTCTAAGTTTTCAAAAGTTTTGTACAGAAGAACTATACAAATCCTTAGTATTTCTGTTTTCTTTTCTACATCAGTAAAATCACCCCTTGTCTGAGGGAGGGTTGTTCTCAACCTGATAATAACAAACACAGGTCAAAGTACGGCCTTTTACACAGGGCTTTGATACAGACCAAACAGCAAGCTATTAAGGACCCCAAAATTATTAGCGTACACAATTCGAACAGGAAAACCAACGATCTAATTTATATATATCCAAACGGGAAAATACCAATGAACAACATCAACAAACGATAACTGCTGAACGACAGGCCCCTGAATCAATCAGGACAGGTGCATAAACATGCAGCGGCTATGAATAGTTTTTGCCAGCATACAATATAATTGCAGTTGAAGGCAAATCCTTCAGAAGTTCTTTGTACTTTATTCTAACAACAAACATTTTTTGATAGGGAATATAAGAAAGGGGGAAAGAAACCAATTTTTTGTTCTTTACAGGTATTTCCGCTATTATAAATTTATATCAGAGCACTCCCACTTTGGATAAATAGGTTTCATGCTGAAACAAATATTCTCACAGATATTTACACAGTGTGGTGGTATGCGTTTATGTTTAAAATCGTTATATACAGGTTAGACTGTGATTTTAAAAACAAATGTTGATATCTTTTTATAATATTTACATAAAAAAAAGCTGTGCGGGAAATGGACATGATTACATTTCCGGATGCGGGAAGCGGGAATAAAAAAAATTAAAAAATTCTGTTTTGAAAAAAATAGGTACGGGCGGGTCCGTCGAACAAGGAATCAAATTGGTGTGGCCCAAGCAAAAGAAAAATTTTCAACAAAAGAAACATCACACCAGTATTTGCGGGGAACACGCTACAGATGGAAAAGGACAGGACAGCAAGGAGAATTCAACCGTTATAAGCTTGGTAAAAATAGAAGAACCAGAAGCCACAGTAATGTATACCTCACAATACACAAGCGTTTTATTGAAAACAGCTATCGCACCAATATCATACGGGAAACAGATCACAGAAGCTAGTATTTAATTTGACGTTCATTCATCACTCAGAACAAAGCCGAAAAATTACAGATAAGACCAAGCGGAAGGGACACAATTGAACTGTCTTCTTTTGGGGACAAGGAAAAGAATATACGCCATTTGGATACAGCAACCGTTCAACTGCAAACTGACAAAGGTGAAATTGTAAACATTAACGCATTGATTTTTTTAGATATTGCAGTCCCACTTCAAAACCAGACGAAATACCTTACACGCAATTTGTCATACTAAAAAGATTTAAAGCTCGCACATTCTGCAAATAACGCTGATAGCTTTGAAATTTCACTCTTGATAGGAGCCGATTACATTTGGGATATAGTTCAAGATCACGTGATTAGAGGGAATGAACCTACAGCCGTAGCATCACAAATTGGTTACTTGTTATCTGGACCCGTAATAAGAAACGGAAAAAAATCCTTTACTTCATCTGTTCTTTTGAATGTTACTTCACACCAGTCAAAGGAAAGCAAGATCGAGAAATTCTGGAATCTAAAATCGTAAGGAATACGTTTAAAATAACAGGACGATGAGGAGAGTTTTGTAAAGACTTATCAACAAGAATGTATCAAATTTGAAAACGAACGTTATTCTGCCAAGTTGCCATGGAAACTGGATCATCCGGACTTACCTTCAAACATCATGATCGCTAAAGCAAGGACCGAAAGCACAATAAGAAGACTAAGTCGTGAACCACATTTATTAAGAAAATATTCAGAACTTATTGAAGAACAAATGAAGAGAGGGTTCATAGAAAATGTACACGATAAAAACGACAATGGGAAAAGCACTCACTATATACCAAATCATTCCGTAAAACATGGTTTCGACAACAACACCAATTCATATAGTGTACGACTGTAACTGTAAAAAGCCAGATCACGCAAATTTTCACAATTTTGTAAAACTGCTATATGTTACCTAGAAGTCATCCTTTTACAAAATTAGTTGTTCTTGATATACGCAAGTACATGAAACCCTCGGGAGTTTTATCAACAGTGACTCAGATACGACAAACCTACTGGATACCTCGAATTCGCCAATACGTAAAGGAATTTTGTGAAATTGCGTAATTTGTCGAAACATCAACAGTAAACCATATACAGCACCTGATCCGCCGCCACTCCCAAAAGTTCGATAACTGGAAGCGACGCCTTTTACAATTATCGGCGTCGACTTTACAGTAGCACTGTACGTTAGAGATAAGCATGATACTGAAAACAAGGTTTTACATGTCTTTTACTTGTGCTTCAGCGAGAGCCTTACACCTGGAAGTTGTATTGGACCTATTAGAAAAATCATTTTTACAAGCCTTTAGAAGATTTGCTAGTCGGAAATCTAGACCACACACCATGATTTCGGATAACGCTTCGACATATGTAGCCGCCTCGGAAACATTAAAGACATTAACCCAATCACCATCGCTTAACGATACGTTGTAAACATATGGAAAAAATTGGAGATTTATACCGAGGTCCTGGTATGGTGGATGGTTGATGGTGGGAACGCTTTATAGGAGTTACAAAAACTTGTTTGAGGAAAACATTAGGTAGATCTTACGTTACCATGGATTCACTTCAAACAATTCTGACAGAAATAGAAGCCATCATTAATACCATTGACCTACGTAACACTGGATATTGAGGACGAGGATCCGTTAACTCCGTCACACTTACTGTACGGAAGGAGGATAACTTTAACGCCGTATCCACAACCGAATATTGAGTACATTGCCGTGAATAGTGGAAAACAAAAACTACATAAACATTTGAGTAAACAGTTGAGTTTAATAGAGCATTTTGGGAACCGGTAGTAATCCGAGTATATAACGACGCTAAAAGAGTTTCATCGCCAAACAGGAAACAATTTACAAACTATTCAAGTTGGAGATGTAGTGCAAATCTAAGATGATAAATTACCGAGAAACAGCTTGGCCTGGGCTGAAAATACCTGTTGCAAGTTCCTGAAGGACTGAAAGCGATGAACGAAGTATTTGGAACTACAAGGATATTTGTTGTCTTATCTGTTGTTTTCCATCTGTTTTGTAGTTTGAAACCTGTCTGAAACTCTGAGACGCTCGTACATACTTCGTGAAACTAGTCAATGAATGCTGTTCTCTTAATTACAGGCTCTTCTACGACAAGAGCACTTTTCACTGATCGTAATTCCTCTTGTGGTTTGTGTTTTCTGACTCTCAAAGAATGGGACCCTCAAAGCTTTTTTCTGCTTCTTTGTCTTGTGTATAGAAACATCTGCATCTGTGTTTCCCTTCTTCTATGCTTTTTCTGCAGAGATAGTGCATAGTCTGTCCTCGGCAGCTATTCTATCAGCTTAATCAAGATCACCATATGGTACTGCAAGTGGCTCCTGTACCTGCAATTAACACTTTGTAAGTTTCAAACTTCAACACTTGAATCAAATATAAAGTATAGTTCATTTCTTAATAGTAAAAAGTGCTGTTGTGAAAATAGATTTAAAACGTACAAACGTACGAAAGCCGAGAAGGATCATTCAAAATTCAAAATTCAAAATTCAAAATTCATAATTCATAATTCAAAACACAAAGAATTCCGATTCCGATTCCCGCCGTTTCTTTGTCACGTGGTCTCTGTGCCTCGACTTACCTCGGTGAAGGATGGCTGCTGGTTAAGATGTTATAGTGTTTATTATAATGTTTAGAAAGGTATACTAATTTATTAATTGAAGTAATGAATAATAATTAGAAAAAGGCTAAAGAAAATTAGCTAACAATTTTGTTGCAATAACACCAAAACAAATATAGGATGAATAGGACTCTTTGAAAAACGGTATTGAAATATTTATGTTTTGTAAATATTAACCTCTTACTCATTTGCTTTATAACTGTTTATTTGTGTACATAGAAAATTAATGACGCAAGGCTTATTTGACAAATGGCTAGTTTTATTATCTGCAGTTAAAGTTGAACTGTCAGATTAATTAAGACAAGTAACGATTTTTTGGGATGTAGGGTAATAAAATTAGTTATGCCTATTTGTTTTGTCTAAAGAGAAAGTAATAAAACTCTATGATAAAGGTCAGTTGGTCAAGATACTAGAAGCTGTAGTACTGTCACGACTGTAAGAATTTTCCTTGATTGTTTTAATCAGTATAGATACTGAAGGACTTGGTTTTTAAAGTTAATATGTTAAAACTTTGTAGTTTGTCAATGCATCTGAAGTAATGTAAATTTGTGAATGAACAGATAACGTATTATTTAGTTCATGGGAATTACCATAGGATACATTGTCGTATTGTTGTGCCATAGTATGATTATGTCTGTCCGTCTTCGTCGGTGTCGTTCCTCCCCTCGGTCACGTTACAATATTGAATGTATTTCTTTCAATAAGTTATTTCAAGGTCATTTCTCATGACATTTCCTTTCTGTTACAGCATTTCTTTCCTATAAATTTGTGGTTGCAGTGACGGATCCAGAGGGGTCGTAGAGGGCGTAGCCCCCCTTTTTGTTTGCACTTTTGTTTTTTGTACAATGATTAATCAGACTAGACTTCGTGAACGCGATTTCCCGTGCGTGTATCTAATTTTCATGCGTCTTTACTTGTAAAGATATTTTTCGCTCGTATTTACTGTAATATATTATGGATTATGTCAAAGTCATGTGATTTGCTACGGTGGAGTTGACTCGTGCGTCGAAAAAAGTGTTATTCAAGTCATTTTTGAAATTCAAATTACAGTAACACATTGCTAAGGCTGAGGATAAAAAGCATGACACCTTCAAACCGACAAAGGATTTAGCAAGAACATATAGACTTCTATTTCACAATTTCACTAAACAGAAAGTACATGTAATACTTTATTACATTCTTGTGAAAAAAGTTTCACGTTAATATTATTTACCTACGAAAGCACACGCCCCAGTCTATTAATAACATAGCTGAATAATGATCCCCAGTCAGTAAGCTCTAGATAGATTTTGATTCTAAGGTAAGAACCATTTGATTTACGGAGGCAGTCTGAGTTTTGCCTTAAACAAAGATTCTGGCTGTATATATATGCATTGAAAACAATAATCTTGTCCGTTTTTTTTTTGTTTTTTTTTTTTTGGCTATTAGAAAAAAACATTTCTAGCAATAAATGAACATGATGAATAAACAACGGCGTATTTTGTTGGGGGGGGGGGGGAGGCTTGTTTCACGGTTCAAATGCAAATCCCATATCTGACCAGAGTGTCTGTTTCGCCGGACTGATATATTGAATTCTTTTTTTAAGGCACGACTGCATCCTGCCTGCTAAATGTGGCCTTTATGTCTCCATTTGTTGACCGCCATTCATAAATTCGTTGTCATTTCAGACTCATTCGTAGCCTTGGTTGTTTTGGAACCCCTCACTTCCCTTGTTGGGTGTCAAACATTTTTGGATAAATATTGCTTGTTTGTCTTTCTTAACTCGTGTCGGATAAACATTGCTTGTTTGTCTATCTTGTCTCATGTGCGGGAGTTTCTCACTACAATGAAGAACCTTTGGTGGCCTACAGCTGTTGTCTCCACTATGGTCGGATTGTTGTCTCTTTGACACATTCCCCATTTCCATTATTAATTTTATTATAGTAATTTCATTGAATAGCCCGGCTTATATCTAGTTTACAACAAGAAGTCTGTGAGGTTATGCTACCTAAACATACAACAAATGAAAATCTTTCATGTACATTTTTACTGACAAATTTTATGTTTTTTTTAGCCAAAAAAAAGGTTTCAATAATTTTATTATAGACAAGTAATTGGGAGAATACGGCATCAAACATGTCCAACCCTTACACTTTAAATATAAGATATACAGGAACTGTTGCAAAAGTGCATTTTACACTTATTTTATGTTGTTATAGCAAAAAAAAAAGTTTAAAAAAGATCTTATTATACCTCGCCCCCTTTCCAAAATCCTAGATCCCCTATCTTGTCATGCCGCAACTATTTCTTATTAGATTGTATTTCAAATTGATTCACCTTTCAAGCAAATTTGTTGTCGGCGCAATAAGATATGTGCGGCTGCATTCTCAGGTAAATTGAGGTCAACAGTCGACCTGGCGTAGAGTTCAATATTGATTGCATTTAGTTTAAGAACAATCTAATCAAGATATTCAATTTTATCTCACTTGACCTAAAAGGTCAAGATCAATTGAGCTTTCCTCATCATTTGGATCTGTCGTCGTCGTATGGGCCAATTTAAAACAAACTTGGACACAATCATCATTGGGATATCTAGTTTAAAAATGTGTCCGACGACCCCGCCTGCCAACCAACATGGCCGCCATTGCTAAAAATACAACGTAGGGGTAAATGCAGCTTAGGCTTACTGTAGATTCATTATTATTCGTTGGATACATATATTTGTGGATTTCGTTGTTACAAGTGAACCATGAAATTAAATGATCAACGAATGTCAATTTTTATATAGGCGTTAGCCGTGTACGCAGACTTCCACAAAACCACGAAAGTAAGTATCCACGAATATGCAAGTTTTCCTTAATCCACGAAAATTGATACCATCGAAAACAAATGAAATTTCAGTATATCTTTGAAACTAAAGCATTTAGAGTAAATTTGACAAGATAAAAATGTTCATCAGGTTTAGATATATCTGCCCAGAAGTTTTCAGACGAATCAGAGAACCCGTTGCTGGGTAGCTGCCCCTGAATTAGCAATTTTAAGGAAATTATGATGTTTTTGGTTATCATCTTAATATTATTATAGATAAAGATAAACTGAAAGCAGCAATAATGTTAAGAAAACTACGATCTACAAATAAGTCAAATGACCATTGTCAATAAACCCCTAATGCCCCAGTCACACTAGACCACGATCGCACTACGCTCACCACGATCTAAAATAAATTCAGATCGTGGTGAGGTCGCGGTATGAGCGGCATGAAAATGGGATTTTTTGTTGTTTCCACGATGCTACTATGTTCTCATTACGCTTCTACAACGATCCCGCTACGATTATACCACGTTCTTACCACTCTTATTCTGCGACCTTAATACGATTATCGCGATCTTACTACGCTCAATAAGTTCTCACTACGACATACCACGATTAATCCGACTGCAAAACGATCTTACCACGCATCTTCTACAATTATAGCACTCTCTTATCAAGATCATTTTACGATCTTAGCAAGTGCATACCGCGATCCAATTACGCTCTCATCAATAATATCCACATCATATTCCATATTAATACTGTTCCATTACTTCCAACTGTCATTAATAAGTAGAGTTCCAGAAAACAACACTGACATGCCACCAACATCCACCAGAACTTGTGTGCGTGGTGGTAGGGGTAGTAGTTGAGTCAGATGGGTCTCTGGTACGAATCCTTATCCAGTAGAGATGTCGAATCAACAATCCAACCTGAATCAACGTATTGCTAATCCATCTAGATCAAATGACGATATTTCATAAAGTAATAGTGGTACTGATACAAAATCAAAACCTGAGGAGCTTTTATGTATTTTAAAGACAATGACAATGAGCATTACTAGAACTCGAAATGGTTGTAGTATGAACGTAATCAGGTCGTAGAATGAGGACTGCATGAGCGTGCTAGAATCGTACTAAGGTCTTGAAAAACGTAGTATAATCGTGGTATAGTCGTAGAAGAAGCGTTGTTGGGTCGCAGAGAGAACGAGATGGTCGTTGTGAGGTCGTAGTAACGTCGTTTTGAGATCGTATCGCAATCTCTCCGACTAGAATTGCGCATTTTTAAGCTAGGTTCACACTGCCGATCAGACCAACTCGATCAATCTCGATCAAGACAAATTAAGCGATCGGGAGTCTGGTCCGTCTCAATCAACAAGAGTGTTCGGGTCGTCATCGATCTGACTTTCTACCCGAGAGTTTTTGACATGTCAAAAAACATTCGAGTAAGGATCGAGAAGCCAGTCACTCGAGAAGAGATCAATAATTCGTCGAGTAGTGATCGAATTGATCGGGAAAGGATCGTGTAGAGATCGAGTTAGGTCGGAATACAAATAGTTTACCGATCAGTACTCGATCATTTCGATCTTTGCTCGACTAATATCCGATCATTTCTCGATCAACTTCAATCTGTAAGATATGTGGTCAAGATTAACTCGACCAATGCCGATCGCTTCATGATCACTGCGACTTCTATATTTTTTTCATCCCAGACCAACTCGACCAAAACCCGATCTCTCCGCGACCACATTCGATCACTCTTCGATCTCTACTCGGCCATACACGAGTATACATCAGTGACGCCGAATCTAAAAAAGTTAAAAGGGCCAAATAAAGTACGAGGTTGAAGAGCATTGAGGACCAAAATTCCTAAAAGTTTTGCCAATCACAGCTAAGGTAAACTATGCCTGAGGTAGAAAAGCCTTAGTATTTCAAAATTTCATGTGGTTATGATATATCTGCCCTGAAATTTCCAGACAAATCAGACAACCCGTAGTTAGGTTGCTGTCCCTGAATTGGTAATTGTAAGGACAAGTTGCAGTTATTGGTTTATCTTGAATAAGATTATAGATAGAGATACATGTAAACTGTAAACAGCAATAATGCTCAGCAAAGTAAGATCAACAAAAAGGCAAACATAGCCAAAATGGTCAATTGACCCCTAAGGAGTTATTGCCCTTTATACTTAATTGTTTACAATTTTTTGTAAATTTTGTAAACTTTTGCAAAACATCTTCTTCACTCAATCAACTGGGCCACATAGAATTAAACTTAGCCACCATTTTCAGTAGGGTATCTTGATTAAAAAATGTATCCGATGATCCTGCCATCCAACCAACATTGCCGCCATGGCTAAAAATCGATTGATTATTTGATTATTAACGTCCAGTGGCAAATATTTCATGCATGTTCAGGACGAAAATAAACATAGGGGTTTCCTGTAAAGAAGTCCATGGGAAAATGTTAAAAAAACAATTTCAAATGGTCACATCTTGAACACTTATTTAAAAAATGATAAGTGGTCTTCAGTAACTAATGTAAGACTACACTGCAGGAATGACCTACTATTAATTTAACTATTAGGCCAAATTAAACCACACTTGGTCTTAATCGTTATATGGGTATCTTGTACTATTTGTTGTGATTTTCACCTTATTTTACATGATTTCCAAAACAAAAAACAAGGTGAGCGACACAAGCTCTTCAGAATCTCTTGTTTCATTCATATTGTGCTTTGTGAAGAATTTATTTTCCTGCATTACAATTTTCAGTTCTCTTAGACCCTTTTGCCAAATTAAGGCATTTTTTTCTACAAGAAACAAAAAAAAAAAACATCCCGCAACTGTCTCACAGGCCTCTCGAACAAGAATCGACGTGTCAGCTAACTGAAGCCTCACACATATTTCTCGGCGTCGTTGCTTCATGTTCATTTTCTTCGCCACAATTCAAGTTTAGTCCACGGGACACATAAATGTATGATGACCCGCTATTTCAACTTGATCTGAGTTTTGGGGTTATAAGTATTTGTAATTTTCATAACATTTTGTTGAGACAAACATAACTTAGAAAATGGAAACAAAAAAAATCGGCTATTTTTTTCATTTCTAAAGGGGCATAACGATAGAACGGAAAAATTGACACAACCCAGATTATTTTTTTCTGTGTTTTGTGGTGCAAAGTATTGCATATAAGTTTTATATACTATTGGTTGGGGGAAACTAGAGTTATACAGCGTACGGACTGTCGGGCGATGAGACGGACAAGGGTAACACTTAATTTTCTCCTCTATAGTGGCGGGGGCTCGAAAATAAGACATTTTATTCATTGTACGTTTTATACTGAATATGTTCTCAACCGACCAATACCGATTATTTCTGCCACCAATACTATTATACGATCATGTCGATCTGGTCTAGTCAGGATCGTGTTGAGATCGAGTATTGTTGATTTATAAAAAAGACGATGTGGTATGATTGCCAAGACAACTGTCCACAAGAGACCAAAATAACACAGAATTTAAGAACTATAATAGGTCACCGTACGGCCTTCAACAATGATCAAAGCCCATACCGCATAGTCAGCTATAAAAGGCCCCGATATGACAATGTAAAACAATTCAAACGAGAAAACTAACGGCCTTATTTATACAGAAAAAATGAACGAAAAACAAATATGTAACACATAAACAAACGACAACCACTGAATTACAGGCTCCTGACTTGGGACAGGCACATACATAAATAATGTGGCGGGGTTAAACATGTTAGCGGTATCCCAACCCTCCCCCTAACCTGGGTCAGTGGTATAACAGTACAACATAAGAACGAACTATAACAATCAGTTGAAAAAGGCTTAACTCGTCAGATGGACAAAAATACAAGTGGACGTGGCCGGGTACTTAGTCGAGAAAGTCGAGTAAAGATCATGTAAGGATCGTAAATTGGTCGGGATCATCAAAAAGACATTGAACTAGTGGCTGGATCCCATGATCAGTCGCGAAGAAGTCGTGAAGGAGTCGTTAAAGGTCGAGTTTGAGTCTTTTGCGGTCTGGTAGCAGTCGGGTAGAAACTCCAAATGCAAACAGTCCCGATCAAAAAATTGGTTACGCTTGATCGTGGAAATTTGAGTAATCGGGTATAGAATTGATCTGATCAGCAGTGTGAATCTAGCTTTAATCTAATTTATCTTGCGGTCGTGTCAGTCTATTTTGTGTAAATATTTGGTCATCAGCTTTTGCTCTGAAGCTTTCAAGATGTTAATAAAAACTGTTAAAGAACAAATTAAAAGTGTTTTTGTTTATTAAAGTTATTGCCCTTGTACAGTGGAGATTACTTCTAACCTCTCATTATAACTCTCAGAATAATCTGTCATAGATCTGTTCTAGACTGTCCTAAAACATATCTACCTAGAACAGTTCTACCCTAGAACTGTTCTAAGTAGAACTGCCAGGATCAGTTCTAGGGTAGAACTATCTAAAACTGTTCTACGTAGAACTGCATGTCAAAAACTGTTCTAGCCGTAGAACTGACCAAACCTGTCAGGATTGTAGAACAGTTCTAAATGACGTCACTGCAGTTAGGACATCTCACTGGTCACCATTCAATGTTATAACTATCGTTGATAAAGCCACACGCAAAATATATTATATTATTTTGACTTATCTATAGTTAAGACAAAGAGTTCTTAAAACTTTTCTATGATAGAACTGACTAAATCAATTCTAGCAGTAGCACTGACCAAATCAGTTCTAAACTGTTTTAGTCGTAGAACTGTACATGTTCTAGTCGTAGAACTGTCTAAAACTTTGGTCAGTTCTAGGTAGAACTGTCTAAAACTGTTCTAGGGTAAAACTGTCTAAAAGGTGTCAGGATGACAGTTCTTCATACCGGAAACACGTGTTATGATTTCGCAATATTTATTTTTGAGTTTTGAATTTTGAATTTTGAATTTTGAAATTTGAATTTTGAATTCTGAATTTTGAATTCTGAATTTTGAATTTTGAATGATCCTTCTCGGCTTTCGTAAAAACGGTAAGGGACAACTTCAGTTTTCGTACAACACCTGGACAATGAAGGCGGACATACTGATAGTCCGGGTTGATACACGAATTATACAGACGCACTGGACTTTGGTGGTCCCCACAATTTATCAAAACAATATGTGCGTTCGTTTAATTTATTCAACAGTATCACAGATGGATTGACAGCAGATCAAAGGAAAATATTTGTTTTGCAAAAGAGGGAGGCCAACAAAGACCTGGCGTAGAATGGTACAATCAGAGATGAAAGACCTTAGGAAAACCTGGAAGGAGATTGAGAAGAAGGCAAAAGACAGGCAAATGTGGCGAGTGCTGGTTTAGGCCTTATGTGCTGACAGGCACGAAGAGGATGAATGATAAGTGACATTTCGTATCCCAGTCCTGATGCTTTCATTCAGTGTTTTATACCTGGTTTATATTCTGTATGAGCATAGAAACATTCTACAAAATGATCATGAGGGTCCGTGTATATCTGCGTCCATTCGTTTTTCGTTTTGAAATATCAAAAACAAAAAACGAAAGTGTTTTCATTTTTCGTTTTTGATTTCATTAAAACCGAAATGAAAAACGAAAGTGTTTTCATTTTTCGTTTTTGATTTCTTAAAAACCAAAACGAAAAACGAAAGTGTTTTCATTTTTCGTTTTTGATTTCTTAAAAACCAAAATGAAAAACAAAAGTGTTTTCGTTTTTGATTTCACAAACAAAAAACGAAAAACAAAAGTATTTTCATTTTTCAATTTTGATTTCTCAAAAACTAAAATCGAAAAATGAAAGTGTTTTCATATTTCATTTTTGATTTCACAAAAACAAAAAACGAAAAACGAATGTGTATTTATGTTATCTTTCCAACACAATTTAATTGTCATTCAAAAAATGACAATGTTGTCATTTGTCATTCATTTAAAGGTTGTTAAAGTATACATGCACAGCGGTTGTCAGATCAATACTACTTTAATCGAAGATAATGTCGACGGATGCAAACGTCTTTAGCAATCGGAACAATATTGGTGCGTGAACTTTATTACTTTTAAGTTTAGAAAGGTCGATCGATCCAAGATTATTAGAATTGATGACCAAGATCCATCTGTCAGTATTTTACGAACTACGAGGACGATAATGTATTTTGCTTGATAAAATTTTCAAAATTTCCGCAATTTCACAATTAAAACTGGGATATTAAATTGGTTTGTCATTAGGAGCCTATAAGGTGTTAATTTAGCTTATTTGTAAAGACTATAAGGTGACAGTAACTAGAGGTCGTTTATGGGGGATTATGGAATTGAGAATAGTGGACAAAAAATATAAATTATAGAGACAATGGACCAAGAAATAAATAAAATAGCTAGAATAATGGTGTTAAAATGTAATGATAAGAGAATAATTGTCAAAAAGTATAAAGAATAGAGAAACATGGCATAACATATCAAAGAATACAGATATTAAGAACTCCGAATCCAGACTATCATACTAGTTGCCTTAATTGACGTTAGTTTGTCTCTGGGAGATTGCTATTGGTTATCATACGGTTTCTCTTTATTTCTATGTCTAATAATAAAGCCAGACATTTCTGGTAATACAAATGGTAGCAATTTCATTGCACAAGATGCGCATTTCGATAATTAGCGTCTCTTCACATGAACATGATGAAATGCTCACAAAAACAGATTTCTAAAAAATCACAGTTTTAACACATTTTTTTTCAGATTTTTGGAAAATTTTCATGGACTTTTTTTTATAGACATAAATTAAGGCCCAGTAGTCAGCACTTTTTGTGCTGACATGAATTGTCATTGATATGGTAATATTTATAAATTTACTGTTACAATTTTTTTGAATTTTTTGAAATACTAAGGCTTTTCTACCTCAGGCATAGATTACCTTAGCTGTTTTTGGCAAAACTTTTAGGAATTTTGGTCCTCAATGCTCTTCACCTCGTACTTTATTTGGCCTTTTTAACTTTTTTTGGATTCGAGCGTCACTGATGAGTCTTTTGTAGACGAAACGTGCGTCTGGCGTATATACTAAATTTAGTCCTGGTATCTATGATGAGTTTATTTAAAACACTGTGAATAAGAAGATTTGAAATCAGATGAGGCCATTTTTACTTTTTATAAATGTAATATAAATTAGATGACCAACGGACGGAATTACAGTCAATGATTACTACAGAAAACCACTGATTAGTCGGTATTGCCAATTTAAAACACATCTCAGTATGGAACCATCATTGTCCTATTCCCGAGCAAAAGTTAACCAAAATAAGTCATGCAAATCGATTCTTTACTGTGTGTACTTTTTTTCTCAGTTTTGAAAAAAAACATTTTGAATAAAAATTGCATTTATTTGTATTTATGATCCGAAACCAGATTTTCACGATCCGATATCTTTTCTTTTGTGATCTAAAAGTATGGGATAATATTTTCTGTGTGATTTTATGTTTTGTCAAATAATCATATTCTATTTTGACTGTCCGTCCCATGCACTCTTCATCACAAATTTTTAAAGGAACTCCCAATCATTCATAAATTTAAAATAATGCTTTACCTGGGCATGCTTAACTCTCTAATATGATTTAAATTTCAATACTCCTCTTTTATGTTTTATGTTTTAACAAATAGTGGTAATGATAAAGTATAAAATGTTTTTATTCAAGCGTCGCTGATGAGTCTTGTGTAGACAAAACGTGCGTCTGGTGCAAATTCAAAATTTCACCCGGCATCTCAGGTTTATCTCAGGGGGAGTCCACTTCCTATATTCAAGATTATTTCATTTACCGGTAATCAAATTTACCGATCATTATTTCGTCATTTCACTTGACTCATATATTTGTATCTCTAACGATGAATTCTTTTTTTTTTAACATTTGATTTTTTTATTTCCAACAATTGATTACAACATATACATGACATACATACATGTACAATATTATACATACAAGATAAATACAATGTCATTATTATAAATACATCTCAATTGGAAATATTTTACATTTTCTATTGAAAAGAACAAGAAAAAAAAGAAAGAAATAAAGAAGGAAAGCAAAAAACAAAAAACAAAACACAAAAGGATTACCCAGTTATATCCCTATCTATATTCTAAATAAAAAAAAAATACTTTCAAAATTAACGAGACATTTCTTTCGTAACAGCCATTAACACAGATTAAGTACATAACATGACATCAATATTTTTTCTTTAAAATAAATTATAATTGAATAGTCATAAGTAATTGTAACAAAAAAACGAAGACATTAGCTGGTATTCAATAAAACTTTTTTTAAAACATTCAATACAGTGTCAAATTCAGCTATCCTTTTATTTTTCACAGCTATCATACTCTCTAATTTATACATATCTTTCAGCTTTATTATCATTGCTTGCATTGAGAAATTCTTTTTATATATTGTTTTATATAAAGAAAAATCATGTTGTATTGGTTATTAAGGAATATCTTAGATAAGTCTCCAAAAAAAAAGTTTAGTTTACTATTGGGAGACTTATTCCACTGGAAAGGGACCAGTTATCAATATCCTGTAGAAAATTGTGTACATTATTGCAATTCTAAAATAGGTGTTCTGTAGACTCGTTATCTGATTTACAAAATGTACATAAAGGATTTTCGCTCAATTTTATTTTAACTAAATACTGATTTGTTGCAATAATGCAATGGTTAATCCTAACTTGCAACCCCTGTAATTTACTATTTTTAGTAACAGTAAAAGGCAGTCTGAAAATCTTTTTCCAGTTCAGATTCTGTTCACCTAACATTTTAATGATGAATTTTTATTGCTACTACATTTTGTATTTCAAAATAGTTTTTTAAAAAAATAATGGAATCTGAAGCGATATCATATTTTCATTTTTTATTTAAAAGTTATAAGATTGAAACAATTGTTTCAGACGCACCGTAATGTAAAAGGAGTACACGACTTGCTTTTTCTTTTTTTAATTAACAAACTTGTGTAATTTATTAAAATTCTTTGTTCTAAGGTAAAAATTCAGATTGTTGATGCATCTTTCTGATCAAACACACATTAATTCTAAAAACAACATATACGTGTAAAGCAATCATGTTTATCTAAATATTTCGAAAAAATGAAAATACATTTGTTAAGAAGTTAAGTGGGACCGATAGTTTTATTTCAATTTTCAGCTTTTATAAAGAGAGAGATTCTGACAAACTCAAAGTTTTCTATATTTTGATGTGTCTCGAAATGACTACTGATGGTAGGTTGAATACTAAAATTTATGACAAACGCGATGATTTTAATTTTCCTATAGTCAACTTTCCAATTCTGTGTAGCACCAGCATATGGAGTATATGTGTCTCAAAAGAGGGACGAAAGATACCAAAGGGACAGTCAAACTCATAAATCTAAAACAAACTGACAACGACATGGCTAAAAATGAAAAAGACAAACAGAAAAACAATAGTACACATGACACAACATACAAAACTAAAGAATAAACAACACTAACCCCACCAAAAACTAGGGGTGATCTCAGGTGCTCAATTGATACGTTACTCTAGAGCTAGCTCAAAGTACGTTGATTTTGTTGAACGAGGAGTACTGCTTTCTCAAAAGTTGCCAAGACAGGGCTATGAATAAATCAAATTAAGGTCATCACTCCAAAAATTTACGGTTGCCATCATGAGCTGATTGGCCATTATGACAAAAGTGTCAGAAATCATATCTGATATTCTTCCTCAGTCATAATAACCTTCCATCATTACCGAACTGAACAAAGAAATAACACGACGGGTGCCGTATACGGTGCAGGAAATGCTTACCCTTCCGGAGCACATAATTTTCCCGGTTTTTAGTGGAGTTCGTGTTGTTTCTTAATTATTATTTTATAACTGTTGATGTAAATGTCCTTTGGTTTTGTGAGTCTTTGTTTACTCCTTGGTTTTGATTGTTATTGTGTTCTGAAACTGAAACTTCAATAAAATATTCTTCAAAATTATTTCACCGCAACAAATACAATAGAAAGAAGCATAAACTATTTAGAAAGACAGAAAAACATATATTGGGGTGTTCATCTGCAATGTATTAATATTGTCATAATCAAAACCATGAAAGATAACTCAATTTGTACGTATAGTAAGTACTGAATACGTGTGTTTATACGTGATATGATGTCAGTGAAATTAACGGCGGGAATCTCGAAAACCAAGGGATTTATAAAAATGCAGGTATTTTATCATCATTCGTCATAATAAAATTATTTTATATGGACATAAATTCCAGTGGTTGATCTTAAAAGTTTTTGAATACTTTATTTAAACTTGAGAGACGTATTTAATTAAATTCAATGGTTGTCAATAACCGGTACCATAAGGTCCGTACGTGGAGCTTTAATGTTGTCACTACAACAGTGTTTTCTTCTATCCTGCTGCATGTACATTATATGCGTTGTCTTCAGGCATTGTCGCCTTTTTTCATGACATCACAATAGGAAATTCAGAAAAAAAATCAAGAAATGTGTTTCGTACCGCTCAAAAAATGTGAAAATAGCACAAAAATAAAGGTTGCACTTCCATATAGCATTGCCTATTTTTGAAACAAGTGTATTTTATTTTTGTATTTACTTCAGATCATTTAAATTGTTATCCATATGGATGACAGTGTATTTTAAATAAGTAACACAGACCTCTCACTACCAACTTTAATAGGATAAATTATATAATAAAGGCAACAGTAGTATACCGATGTTCAAAACTCATAAATCGATAGAAAAATATAATAACTTTAGTACAACTTGTATAAATTGCACATTTTAAGGGCCAACAATTATGTCTATTTTAAATTTATTTGTTGTTTTTAATAACTTAGCGCTAGAAAAGTACATGACTTTGTGTTCTTTAAAATGACATCAATGCGTATCTTTTTTGCTAAATTCAATGAAAAATAATGGAAAACATTTTGTTTAGGTGTTTTAAAAATGTTAATAAAAATTCAGTCATTCGTATTTAGTAAAACTGATATATGTGTGACAAGAGATTTACATATTCATCATTAACCACCAGATGCGCGTTTCAATCATACATGATACTAATACTATATTTTCAAAACCTTTAAAATTAATACATATTTCTATCAGTAAATCAAATATGCATTAAGTGGTTTGATTACATTGTTTTGTGCATCAATATCGAGGACAATGATATTTATAATTTATTCCAACGAAAAAGATTAATGAATCATATCTTTGATACACCTTAGGTTCGAAATTAATGTAGTCTGTCTGGGTATTTTAGTTTTAATAACATGACAAAGTCATATAATGAAATATACGACAGTAATACAAAACTTTTCTTCTGAGGTAACTAGTATGCTGCAGGTGTTAGTATTTGTCTATTCTAACTGACTAAACAGAGCATGGTTACATTCTAATAATATGGTAAATTGGAAAATTTAATCGTTGACGTCGATTTCGCAGTTCCGTAGTCATATGTTGCTAGATAAGATTGATTGATTGATTGGTAATTGTTTTGTGCAGCATCAGCACTAAAAAAGATTGTATCGGTTCAATGCTAATCAAAACGTGTGTCTTCATAATTGTTTCTATTCAGTTTGAAATGAATGTTAATTTCAGAATGACGCGAGATTGTTGTAAGCCAATCACAATAACGTAAATTAATAAAACATAAATCTAATCTATTTTTTTTAAAGATAAATGAATGTCATATGAAGGAGTTCTAGTGATTAAAATATTTACATCGGTTGATTCTATTTACCTTCTATGTTCGTTTATGTTTTCTTTCATACTATATCCCTTCGAACTTCCGCTGTGTGGATTGTTAACGATAATCACATGGTAAAGTAACTGGATAGCTATAGGAAAAACCTGTTGACGAGTGGGGGAAATGGAGGAAAACAATTCAACAGCTGCACATTTCTTACGATGTTTAAGAAAATGAGAATTTTCTTATAAAAGCAACTGTTTGCACACGTGTTTCTTATTTAGGTGGCTCGACCCTCTAACAATGCAAAAATTGTTAACAAATGTTTCTAACGACGTGTGCGTGTTTTTCAACTTGAAAAGGGGGCGAATGATACCAGAGGAACAGTCAAACTGACAACGCCATGGCTAACAAACAAAAAAACAAACAGAAAATAAAAGTACACAAGACACAACATAGAAAACTAACGACGTCTTAGCTTTACGGGGCCTTATCAAGAATAGTTTTGACAAAATTGGAGCGCAAGATTGTCTGGGAGCAACTTTTCTAATGTTAACAAGCGATGCCAAATTTATAGAAATAAATAAATCCTGTCAGACAAAAACGGACAAAAGAACAAGTTATTTTGAAAATCAATAACTGTATACATGTTTTATAAAACTTATAGTATAGAAATGTAATTGTTGAATAAATGATGGTTTAGAATTTTTAAAGTCATGTGAGCATGATGTCAACTTTTAGCTACATTGGGTAAAAAAAAACTGTTTGATGCAAATAGATCATCTTAAACTTGTGTTGTATCGAAAATAAAATGCATTAAATGAAAAACATCCACAATTTTTTGCAAATACAAAACAAATATCCGTTAATTATCTTATCAAGATTTTTGGCCATATCAAATATGAAATCACCATCTCAGTATACATCTGATTGAATAAGAATATGTGGTATGAGTACTTTCCAAACAATTCACAATGTATAAAAGTTAACAATTATAGGACAAAGTACATCCTTCAACTTGGAATCTGAGCCCACAGAGAACAGCAACTTATAGAGTGCCCTAAATTGATAATGTAAAACAATTTAAACAAGAACACCAACGGCCTAATCTTTAAAAGTAAAAAGAAACGAGAAAAATCTTTGAATCACATAAACGAACGACAACGAATGAACAACAGGCTCTTAACATAGGACAGGTGCACACAAATACAACGGGTTTCAATGTTATTACAGGCGCCAAACTGCATCATAAAAAAAACACTATAAAATATCAATTGAAATGAAAAACTTTCTAAGAGATATTTCAACAAAAACAAGTATTATAATTAACATTATTACAAGACATTTTTAAAGCGCATTATAAAAAAAATATAACACTACAATTACTCTAAGCGCTTTACATGTGAAAACATATTTACATATACAAAAATTCGTACATACACGTAACTACAAAGTAAAAATATATAGACCAAATACGTTTAAAAGCATACAACATCAGATCAACTGTTAAAAGTTAAGACTCTAAAAACTTCATCAACTTGGTTTATATTCATAATAAAAACGTGGAATGCAGCAAAAACACACAAAAGTTGTTTCGTTTTTATATACAAATGCATTTCGTTTATTTGTAAATATGTTTTATCATCGGAAAAGAAATGTTCTTCAAAAAACAATGTCCAAGTTGTTTTCTTGTTGCAATGTTAATATCAAAGCAAATCAAGTACATTCACTGTTAATAAAAAAAAAAACATGTTGTTGATTTGATTTTATCATTGCATGGCTACTATCCTTGATCCTAAAAAAGATATTGAAATGTATAGAATTATAAGTAACCTTGTATTGCATATATATCTACAAGTAATTGAAACCCATATTCATACAACAGAATACAACAAAATATACCATTATGAAAATATATGTGATTTCAACGCATAACATTTCATAAAGCATTGACTTCTTAGAACAGTATTTTGTCGGTTTCATTAAATCGACGTAAAGCAGGCACTTATCAATTTATCAATCAACCCTGTTCTTTTGAGCTACAAGTACGGTACAGATTAACTAGTATGTTAATAATTTATTAGTGTTAATAAGTAGATGGACATTAAATTTGCATTGTCTCCTTTTTAGAAAAAAAAAATTTAGGGATCGAAAACGTATATTATAATTACAAAATGTATAAATTTAGGAGACCAGATGTGTCGGTATAACAAAATGTCCGGCTCATTCTGAAAAAAAAGACAAATAAACCTTAGAGTTTGAGATTTGTTTTCATTCGGAAATAAGCTACCATATAGACTTCAGTAAAGTGTTAATTTCATATTTTTGCATATATATATCCGTAAAACATATGTTTACTTTTGTAGCCATGAAGTTGTCAGTTTATTTTAGACCTATGAGTTTGAAGGAACCTTTAGTATCGTGTGCCTCTCTTTATGAGCAATGCTTTTTGGTGAAAAGAGTTTATGCCCTAACCTTTTGATTTTGATGCTATTTGATTATAGAAAACACAACTATCACATACCTCTTTTGTGAATTCACTATACACACTTGGTTTATCTTTTATACCAAGATATTCGTATGATGTCCCTGTTCTGAAAAGTAAGTATATATGCTAATTACATGCCAACTAGAAAAATAGCAATTTGACTTTTTTAAACATAGTTTTGAATTTATATTTATCGAAAATACTAAATGTATTGTCCTAGGCGACAATCGTATCAGTTGAATGCAAAATGCCTATGCCAAATGAGGAATAAGACAGTTGTTATCCATTCCTTTTATGTATTTCAGCTTTTTATTTTGCAATTTGAATAGGGACTTTTCGTTTTTAATTTTCGTCGAAGTTCAGTTTTTTTTGTCATATTACTTTTTATCGCTGATTTCAGGAGAGTGGAATGAAGATAAAGAGTTATAGGGAAATCGATCTTTCGTTTTTAAATTCAAACATGTTTTTGTTTTTATTGTTGGTAACTTTTTTTTATCTTTTATCTAAAAGTGAAAGCTTTGTCACCTTTTTTTTTTATATAGAAACGACACTTACGAATCTCTTATATCTCTCCCTTGATCTGAAATGTAGGATAAAATATTTTTTTAATAAAACCCTAATTTTTATAATGTTGTTGGGAACAAAAAAACATATTGAATGGAAAACACAAGAAAGAGGCAGTGCAAACCTATCTAGGAAATAAGTTATTTCAATTCAGACACCATTGGGGAATTAAATAGAGACCAGCAATTATACTTGTCACTTTATATATGTAATATGTACGCTTTGAAAATTCTGTTGTCTATGATGTTCTAATCGATGAAATCAGGAAAGAAAGCTTTAAAATTTTGAAGACTTACAAAACAACGAACTCGAAAACGTGAGAGAACAAACATTTTTGATACACAAACTTCGATTTGATTGTAGATGAATTTCTAATTATTGATTATTATAATACAGTTTTTGACATCCAAGAATCTAACAATAAATTATCAATCAGCTATAAGAAAGATGTATTTTCAAAAAAAATATATTTTTGCTTTTTCCAACTAGGAACAATTAAAAGCGATTCAAAAATGCAAATGACAATTGCCATAGTTGTATCAATATTACCTGTCTTAATCCTTGCAGAATCTGTAACTATATCATACATTTCGGTGTCAGAATGATGTTGTGAGGAATCAGTTTTATTTCTAAACAAATTAATTCCAATTAAGCAGATGGACAATATACTACATTCATCAAAATTAAGTTTCGTTTCTTCTTTGGTATTATTCAGCCTCTCTTGCTACTTTTTGATCTTTTAAGAAAAGAAACTTAAAACTATCGAAAAGCAAATAAAGAACGAACGATAGTACTGATCATAAAAGACTTTCAAACTTTCCTCGCTTATTTTCAAAGTCACAAAATTCCTTTTTCTTAAATCGTATATTCTTCGTCCTTAATTAATAAATGTAACTAAAATCATTTTGGTAGATCGGACTCTCTAAAACCGATGAGAGTTTTTTACTATTTATGTTATTAAAATATTTGTGCATAAAAAGCTGTTTTAAGTTCAATTGTGAATTTAAGCTTCAAACGTAAGCGTATGTTGACCTCAAAGTGGAAGCAATCATATCTATACTAATGTGTTCTCTTTTAGACGCAATGAGATATATACAATAATGATAATCAATATATTTAAAATATAGAATATTGTTCGTGTGAATTTAAATTATATGTTCAAGCCCTTATGTTTTCGTTTACTACTAAACATATGAACCCCGTCGGATAGAAATCGACCTTATGCAATCGACGTCAAACCGAGTAACGTTACGATAAAATTTTCATACATGTAGTTTCTGACGTTATATATAAAAAAAAAACTCAATGTCTCTTTCTTACAAAACTACGTTTTTTCAAAATATTAGTGTGGGTACATTTCTGGTCGGATTTTTATGTCCTTTGTACCAAAAGAAGCAGAATTGTCACAGTTATAATTGAGTAGTTTGATATTTCAATTTTGGTAAGATAAACAGTATTGTTTTGTTCCGAAAGTTCTTATATGTATTTCAACGAAATTAAATTTAAAATAAACTGTACATGTTCATAGCATGAGAAACAATAGTAATGGACGACAAAACTATGACAAATTAAAGTAATATACTTTAGACGATTCTGCGTCTTTTAACTCTGTATTTGTGAAAATCCAACATATAATATGCCTTCACATTTTTTTAGTGGGGTTTAATAAAATAGCAAATGTTTCTTCTCCTGAATCCTGTCCTTTTCTAAATAACATATTTCCCAATCTAAGTATTTGTTTTGGTTAACAGGAATACATTGGTTTGCTAAGGTATGTGTTTCCTAATACGTTCTATATATATTGAACTATTTTTACATTTTATACAAAGTGAACAAAATGGTGAAAGTGCTATCTATTTTAGTAAAATGTATTTTAATTTCTTTCAGTTGCATAACATCTGTCTTGAAAAATAATTGTATACATATCTTAAGTTTTACTAAACTAAAGTAATAACACTAATTTTCATTATCTGTTGTGGAGGTGCGCAAAGAGTTTGCATACAACTATAAATTTGTAGTTTATGATTGTTGGGCACACAAAATGTTTATGTGACGCATGTTTTGGCATGTTGAAACTTTTTTTTAGAAAGTCGGACGTAAACACTGTATCGCAACTGGTTGAAATTGTTGACAATTCTGCCAAATGCAATAGGTCAGAAGTTTATAATGAAAATAACGATGACGAAAACAGCTTAAAGTTGTACAGATGGGATAAAGACAACAACAGACTGAATATCAATCAAAACCAAGGAGTAAACAAAGACTCACAAAAACCAAAGGACATTTACATCAACAGTTATAAATAATAATTAAGAAACAACACGAACTCCACTAAAAACCGGGAGTGAAATCTGGTGCTCCGGAATGGTAAGCATTTCCTGCACCGTATACGGCACTCGTCGTGTTTTTCTTTGTTCAGTCCGGTAATGATGGAAGGTTATTATAACTGAGGAAGAATATCAGATATGATTTCTGACACACTTTTGTCATAATGGCCAATCAGCTCATGATGGCGACCGTAAACTTTCTTGAGTGATGACCTTAATTTGATTGATTCATAGCCCTGTCTTAGCAACTTTTGAGAAAGCAGTATTCCTCGTTCAACAAAATCAACGTATTTTGAGCTAGCTCTAGAGTAACGTTTCAATCGAGACACATAAACTCCATATGCTGGTGGCGCTGGGATGTTGCTACACAGAAATGGAAAGTTGACTATAGGAAAATTAAAATCATCGCGTTTGTCATAAATTTTGGTATTCAACCTACCATCAATAGTCATTTAGAAAAAAAGGTCTATATATGAATCAGATTTATCTGTGTCGGTAGTATCTGTAATTTCAAGTTCACTTGGATATATTAAATGTAAGTGATCACTGAATCTATTATTATTAAGAGACAGTACATCATCAATATACCGAAAGGTGAAATTAAAAGAATTGGCTGATTTTTTTTTCTCCTTTCTCTACAAGCCCTTGGATAAATTCTGCTTCATAGGAATATAAAAACAAATCTGCAAGTAAGGGAGCGCAATCGGTACCCATTGGGATTCCAATAGTCTGTTGGAAGACCAAACCTCCAAATTCAACAAATATGTTGTCAATTAAAAAGTCCAGCATGGCAGTAATATCCTCGTCGGTATATTTGTTCTTTGACTCTGTATGATTTTTCACAAAGTAAGCTGAATTTCAGCCCAAAACTAGATATTTAAAACGTCGAGTGCCCTTTTTGTTAAAGAAACATAAGACGACGAGTTCTTTTAGTCGAGCTTGAAGTTTAGTATGTAGAATAGTAGTATAAAGAGTTGAAAAATCAAAGTTTTAATGTTGATACAATGTTTTAATGATTGAGAATGTAAATTCACCAATAACTCTGTTGAATTTTTCAGTATCGACATCTGATTAACACCACATCTTAAATATGGATAATTTATTCACTAAATATATCAAACCACTCAGAGAGGAAAATTCCAACACTTCAGATTTACAAGTGACGAAGTAGGAGTCGTATTTGCGAGAGAAACTCTTGATCAGCCGGAGAAAAGACTGGCCCTCTTAAAGGAAAGCACAAACGTACCTGGGTATTACGACACTTCCAGAAGTTATTCAGCCACCAGGGATCACAGAGGAGAGAAGGCGTTATATGGGTCAATATCTTTAATTGTTTTTACATAGGCGGTAATGGTAACGTTTTTCCTGTAGCTCCGTTCATATCGTAAACTTGGATATGTATGAAAGCTCGTTTCGAAGCTGTGACATTTTCACATATGTGGTTAAATTTTCGGGGTACGAAATGAGATTACTTTTCCCGTAAGTTAGCATACCCTGAACATATTTTCGTGATGCGGCTCCTTGTGGTAAAATATCCCCTTTTTAACAAAATAAATTCTTTGAAAATTTAATACTTTGAACACATTCAATAGCTCCATAGTTTTTACACATTTATTCTATGTTCCTCTACTTTCTTAATCACCACAAATGGTTAAACTCAGTCATTTGTAAAAAATAGAAACATGTCCAATATCACTACACAGATTGTTTCTTTACACGTGACTTTTGAGTTCCACATTTAGAGGTGCATTAGGGATGTTGTTCCATATGTACAACGAAGTCTGTGACAAATTTTGTCCTCGTGCTTCAGAGGAGAAACATTTAACGGATGTTCACGGATTTGGCTATACTTTTTGGACCTTTTGGATTATAGCTCTTAATCTTTTATATAAGCATTGGATTTCAAATATTTTGGCCACGAGCATCACTGAAGAGACATGTATTGTCGAAATGCGCATCTGGTGCAAGAAAATTGGTACCGTTAATTTTATTAACATATACTGATTAAAGTTGAATTGTTTCATTGTAACAAACTTATAAATTAAACTAAATATAGTATACAAATGTATGTTTTAAGGTCTTTCTTTATTACGAGAAAAGGATCGACACAGAATAGAATTAATGCACTTTAACGTTAATTTTACGACGTTGTCTTGAGATTCTGATTTTAAATATGTATCCGTCAAAACTTTGAAATGGCGAAACTTTTTAAAGAAAAAAGTTAGAGTAAAACGGGTTTTTTGTATTCAAATTGTATGACTATAAGCAAAACTGATATGAACAAAACTCAAATTTAGGTCGATTTCTATACGAAGAGGCTCATATATTAATCGTTTACCTTTTAGTGTTGGGATTTTTTTTGCGCTTGAACCAAAACAAACCTGCAATATTTCAAAATAACGTGTATTGGTTTTGTATTTTAAAAAAAAAATATTATTAAGTCTTTCGTAGTGTGATTGTTCTGTCATGGAACTTATGTTTATTTGTAAATCAAAACAATGACAATAAAGCGGTAGATTCTATTGTATTCAAGATAACACTCTTCTTCCGATAGCTCAACTATATTGTCTTTGTTTGAAAACATAGTCTTAGTTACATATTTTTTTTTAAATCTGGAATTTTGGGTACTCATTTTTTTCTACTTCGTACCTCATTTGTCCTTTTGATTATTTAGCACTATCATCACTGATGAGTCTTATGTAGACAACGAAACTTGCGGCTAATATACATAATGATGAGCATGGTATCTTTGGCATGTTTTGTAAGTTTGATTTCTCAATGGGAGAGTTGAGTACGACTGTCATGGAAGTGAGATGTTTAACTAGCTGTGAAACGATGTTTAATCCACTGTTTTCTGTATAAGGAAACTTCTGTTTCAATTCCGATTTGTGACTGTCGTTTTCCATTCGTTTGATGTGTTTGAGCCTCTGATTTTGCCATTTCATAAAGGACAGGGCATTTTGAATTTACTTAACAGTCTGGTATTTTTGTAGCTTTGTCCATTTCTTTCCCGCTTTACGAATTAATTGGTATTCATGTTTTCACTGAACTAGTATACAATATTATTTAGGGTCCAGCTGAGGAGACCACCTACGGTGCGGGATTTTTCTAGCAACGTTGAAGACCCATTGGTGGCCTTCGGCTGTTGTCTACTCTTTGGTCGGGTTGTTGTCTCTTTGACATATTCCCCATTTCCATTCTCTATTTTATTGTTTGTATTTAGAATCATATGGAGAAAAAATATACACAGATTTTGAAAGTACAAAAGTACCAAAGTGCATACATTGGAATCAACAGTTTGAAGACACCATATTATAAGCAAAACAAAAATGATATTTACCGAGTACAAACCAAACAACAATGGTAATAATAGTGGACGATGTTGCCAAAGCTACAACTGGAATGGTTGCTGATTGTATATCATTAGCTTTGTTTCCTAAAAATAAATAAGTTAGAGTTAACCCATTAGGAGAAAAAGAGTCAGTAATATGTACCTATAATGGCAAATATGTTTATATTCTGAATATCCAGGATATGTGCTCTCCTACGAATTACTATATTCTGCTTAGACAAAAAATGGAAAACAACACGTTTAATAATTTATTGCGTCCGAAGCGCTTTTCTGGATTTACCTTCATCAGGAACTCTCAAAGCCAAACATTTGAAATCCGAAGATGGGTAAGTACCGAAAATCGTTGAAGAGCTATATGTCAAAAATACCTTAAATAAATAGCCAAATTCATCTAAAGCCAACTTTGCCAACACAGAGAAAGTTATTAAATCAACAAGCCGTTACGTTGTACAATGTTATGTGATGTTATCTTTTTTTACCCCCAAACGTCGTATTTGTGTCAGTTTATTTATTTATCAGTTGGTTCAAATAAAGGCAACAGTAGTATACCGCTGTTCAAAACTCATAAATCCATGGACAAAAAACAAAATCGGGGTAACAAACTAAAACCAAGGGAAACGCATTAAATATAAGAGGAGAACAACGACATAACACTAAAATGTAACAAGTGTTAGTCGAAACTGCCATTTGGTCTTACACTAAAAGTCGATTAAATAATTCTGTTTTTTTTTTTTAATTAAACCATGCTTGTGTTGTAAATCAAATAAGTATGAACTTGAGATATTTTCATTAGTAATGTACTCTATTTCTGTCACTCTATTTAAATATACAAAAATCACAACAAACCTTTAGGCTCTGCTGTCCTTGTTTAAAACACAAGAAATACAAATATGCAAAACTCTAGAAGTCCGGGATTCTTTACTTAATATTCCTTTCAAACAATTGTTGCTTAAGATAAACAGTTTTGTTTTTTTTTTGAAAATGTACAGTCAAAAGAAGATTTTAGATTCTAGAAAGATACAAAGTGATGTGTTTAATCAATTATTTCTTTATGACGGTTCGTGTTTCGTCATAACATTTACCTTCGATAACGGACAAACTGCTCATAACTTGAAACTAGTAAATATGGTTTCAATTGATTTTTGACATAACGACTGCATCTATTTTTTACAGATGATTCAGCATCTCAAAATGTAAAAGTCAAAGCAAGGGTGACAGTAGTACTTTAATAGCCTACGAATAACTGTACAATAAATTTGGAATTACATACTTCAAAACTATTTTGTTTAAATACCTTTTACCTTTACTCAGAGTCTGTGCTGTGATACTTAATGATGGTAAACTTTTGTTGAAACTGTTTTCTGCTAAAACTCTAACGTTATAATAAGTTGACGTTTGTAAACCATCCAATGTATATAGTAGCCCTTTGTTTCCTGTTTCTTTGCGAATCCAGGTTAATGAAACAGCCACTTTATATTCTATATGATACATCAGATGCATATCCTTATCATCCACATGCATCCACTGTATTGTCAAGCTTGTTTCTCCAACTGATACAACAGTGATATTTGAAGGCGGATGTGGAATATCTAAATACAGAAAATATAAAACTTAGAAAATCGAAAAAAGGTACAAAATGTATAAAGTACACGATGATTACACTGGAATATTGTATTAATAAATTACTTATCTTGAACAACTTCATGTATATCAGAATGGAGTTTTCGTTTTCGATTTACTCCTTTAGTAAAACTTACGTCCTAGTTTTAGAATCATATTATGCTCGACTAAGTTTCCTATGGCATTTGACAACTGCAGTTTGTAAACAGCTGCATCTTCAAATCTCAACCAATCGATAACCAATGTCAGTCTGTATCCATCAAGTTGTACCTCTCTGCCATGGAAATCATCATTAACAATCACCCTGTTTTCATTCATATTGTATTTAGCTGACTGCTTCAGAAGAGTTGTGTTTTTATACCATCTGAATGTGGTATATTTGGGTTCACTAAACACGTAAACATTGACATCAACACTTCTTCCGATCACCCCATTCAGGTTTTGAGAATTTCCTTTTGTGAAAACCGGCTGTGCTATAATTAAGAAAAAATCCGAACTACACGCAATATAACAAAATTAGATCTAAATATAAAATTAATGATATTAATTCAAAAATTTTACCAAAATGTTAAATCCTATGTCTGAAAAAGAATTAAAATCTAGTTGTATGTATATTGAAGAAGCTCTTGATTTGAGAGACCACCATACCGTTTCATCAGATAATAATCTTTTACCATAGTTAGTTCATCAGTGTATATAAAGTGCGAATCCAGCTAGTTCATTTTTACTGTTATATGCCGGTATGTCTATTGTAGAATAAAGGATCATGGGAAAACTGTATTTGTTTACGTTTTGAAAATATCAAGTTAAAGGATTTTAAGTTAAGTTTTAACATATTTTCATTGTGATATGTCTTTATAATATACAAACATAGCATTAAACTTCAAATAAGTGTTATAAAAGCATCATAATATAGCATATCGATTATTGAAAGCGATCCATTTTAACTATAGATGCGATGAATTATCACTGTTAGTGCAGTCATTATTAATGTAGAATTTTCAAAGATGCGAGGAATTTTTATTGTAGAATTATGTGATAAATGCACTTGCAACAAATGAAAAAAAAATTAGTTGATGACTTTAGGATTTATGATACATGTATTTTCCAATTGAAATACAAACTCCTCATTCATTCTTCATCAAATATATAGCTTTTCAAACTTGTAACAAAAGCGATTCTCAAAATGTCATATTGTATTCTTCAGATTACGTTTCTCCTTGATTTTAACTTATATAGTGAATCACTGGTGCGTGACAGCAGCGGGCCCTCTTAAGCAGTCAGTGGGCCCCTACTTATGAAAAATTCTAGATCCGCGAATGGATACTACCACAGAGGTAAAACCATGCACATTTGGGTTATTGTACACAAAATGCATGCTACAATTCATTTTTGTTGATTTTAGACCCTTTGGAACTCTATGTGGGCTATTTCAGCAACTAGGCAAAAAATCCCCAAACTTGATACATGGTCAGATTCAGCATGTCAACGAATTCCATCTATCTATATTAAAGGACTTTTGTCTATAAATTTGGACCCCACAAAATTGAAAAAGGGACCAAAAATATGAAAAAATGCATGCATCGGATACTTTTGTTATTGAAGGCATGACTGTAACAATAGGATGAATATACAAAAATATCTTTTTCTGGGGTCTCATTGGGGGGTTCTGATCCCGGATCCCGCTTACTGTTTTGGCAGATTCCCGTATTCCGCTTATTGTTTTGTCAGATTCCCGTATCCCGCTTATACTATGCAGTTCTAATTTTTTGTAATTATCCGTGTCCCGCTAGACTTCATTTCCCGTTTTTCTCTACACAATCATTTGACTTTCACCTGTCACGCTTGCAAAAAATCGGCAATCCGGCGTGACTCTTATAGCCAAATGCGACCCACTATTTTACTCTATTTTGACTCATATAAAGCCCATTATAAATATATTAAAAAAGTAGCGTAGATTTTTTCATCCCTTTTTATCCCGTCTCGTTTCGTTTCTGAGCCATATAGATGTCGTATGTGACAATGAGACAACTCTCCATCCGAGTCACAATTTATAAAAGTAGACCATTATACGTCAAAATACGGTCTTCAACATGGAGTCTTGGCTCACACCGAACAGCAAGTTATAAAGGGCTCCAGTGTAAAACCTTTTAAACGGGAAAACAAAGGTACAATCTATATCAAGATGTACGTAATTAGTGGTGAAGTGTCATGGAAATGGATAAAAAAAATAAGGATAAAGATCTCTATACGCTTTATAAGAAACTAAATGGAATACATTTGAAATAAATGTTATTTCTATTGAATTTAGTAGAGTGTTTTAAAACCAAACTTTTATCCGTAAGTTAAATTTTATCAAATCTTTCTCTTACTTTATCTATTATTTGAGCAAGTCGGCTAAATTAAGGCTTTACAGCTAATTTCCTAATGCATGTAAAGCAAAACTTTGGTTGGCTTGCTTGCTTTGTTTGTATAATTGTTTATACAAACTTTGTAAATAAGATTGACATTTTTAAACAATATGAATAGGCATAGTTTAACCTGTATTTTTAATATTTGAATTAAATTGGGTGTTATCATAATGATTATCCAATAAAAAAAAGCAAGCAAATCAACTAAAGTCTTGCTCTACATGCTTAAAGAAATGAGCTGTAATAGATAAAAAAAATAACAATTATACAGTGAAAATGCACCGCATATACAATACTAATGATTCGCTCCACAGTTAAAATGAAAGAATCGTATCATTATTCGACAGTAAACATGACTAGCATTACGAAATCATCATAGTGGAATTTAGTTAAATATGAAGAAACTGAATGACAAAACATATTCTACGTTATACAACTTTAATAATTGTATTAAAATGAATATTTTTTACTGCAACAACATCTCACCTGTTATACCCCAGTCCCACTAGGCCACGATCGCACTACGATCTGTGAAAAAAATGCAAATTTTGATGATCGTAGTGCGATCGTGTAGATCGCAGTAAGGTCGTATCACGGTCGTGGTGAGGTCTTCAAGATCGTGAAGAGCGTGGCCAACTTTGAACATATTCAAAACAATCGTGGTGCGGTCGTGGCGAAATCAGGTCGTAGTAGAAGCGTAGTGAGAGCGCACTAAGATCGTAGTAAGATCGCAAAGGTCACTGTACAATCGTAGCGAGAGCGTAGCGAAAGCGTGATTCTATTCGGAGAGACTGCGATACGATCGCACAGCGACGTTATCACGACCTCACTACGACCATCACGTTCTCACTGCGACCCAACTACGCTTCCACTACGACTATACCACGCTGTTTACGACCATAGTACGATTCTAGCACGCCCTTGCCGTCCTCAACACGCTCTTCTTACGACCTGACTACGTCCACACTACGACCATCATTCTCATTGTCATTTTCACATAAAGTATATAAAAAAGCTCCCTAGATTTTGTTTGTTTGAATGTAATTATCCATTTGCTCTAACGGCTCAACCATGCTTCTCGTTTTTATATAGATTAGACAGTTGGTTTTCCCGTTTAAATGGTTTAACACCAGTAATATTTTGGGTCCTTTATAGCGTGCTGATTGGCACTCATACCACATCTTCCTATATATATTGATACATCTATGTTATCTCTGCTATCGTTCACTAAAATATCGTCATTGAGCTTTATGGACCAGCAATAGGTTGTAATTTAGGTTGGATTGGTCGGTCCGACATCTCTGCTTGATCAGGAATCGTTACTTTGCTCCCTCTGCCTCTACATTAACTCCTACCACCATGCCCACGTGTTCTGGTAGATTTTGGTGGCATGACTGTATTGTTTCCGAGAAATCTACGATTTAATTAGAAATAGAAGGAATTGAACTGTATTGATATGGAACACGATGTTGACGTTATTGCTGAGAACGTAGTAAGATCGCGCTATGAACGTAGTATAATCGTGGTAAGAACGTGTTATAATCGCAGAAAGATCGTGTTGCAATCGGATAACTCGTGGTATGGTCGTAGTGAGAACGTGAAGAGCGTAGAAAGATCTTGATAAGCGTAGTGAGGTCGCAGAATAAGCGCAGTGAGAACGTGGTATAATCGTAGCGGGATCTTTGTAGAAGCGTAGAGAGGACGTAGTAGCATCATGAAAGCAACAAAAATTTACATTTTCATGCCGCTCATACCGCGACCTCACCATGATCTAAATTTATTTTAGATCGCGGTGAGCGTGGTGCGATCGTGGTCTAGTGGGACTGGGGCTTTAGTTATAAAGCACCTGCACGATCTGTTCGTGAAATGTCCTAAAAATTCACCTATTTTGGTATATATTTCACAGTTGGATGGCTTTAGGCGCGATAAATCCCGCTCGCATCTCTTACTTTGTTTTATTAGTATTATGTATTTCTGAACATATACATTTTAACTATTTTTCTTCATTTTCTTCAAAAATTAAAAAAAAGTTCGTCTGTTTATTTATCATTCTACATTAGACATTTATGGCATATACAGTAAAAATGATATTTTAGGATCCGCACTTTACATACACTGGTTCATATACACATATATCTTGTATTGTGTGTTTTAAGTAAATTTATGAAAATTTAGAATGATACTGATGTAAAAGTTTATATTATCAATATCAGTTTATAATGTTATGGTATACATAAAATTGGCTTATGACTTGTTGTTACATGCATCTTTGTTTCATGTATATGTTGTTTTAATATTATAGTGGTCTGTATTTGGATCACGCCTCTATTGTGCTCTTTCCAATAAAATATTGAATTGAATTGAACATTCATGATATTTGAAAATGTTTTGCTATAAATGTTTTTAGTCCTGACAAGTACAAATGTATTTTTGTTTGTCAATTTCTAAAACATTGCAATGTACTTTTATCCTCTATTAATGATGTCATCTTCGTGTATCAAAATATGTTGCAATGATAGTTATGAGCATTTGAAAATATATCAGTCGTAGAAGTGGTTTCTTCGGGCTCTACTTTTACTCAAAATATTTATTTAAATATTGTATCCAAATACCTTTTACAAACATTCGTGTCGAAAGCAAGACTAACCAATTAGTTATTTTTGTAACATGAATATGTTTTTCGTCGGGAGCAGTTTATATCTAAGTTGCAATATGATATTGTACAAATGAGATTGAAAATTATACACTCACACAAAACTTTTTCAGATTTTTTTTTTATATCAAACTGAATATTAGCTTACAATTTATTTTAACAAATCCATGTCCTACTTGTTTTTCCTGTCCATTTGTCCCCAAAATACCATTTCCAACTGTACACACATATATTCCACTGTCCTGGTAGACAAACTCCATTCGAATATCCGGCAGTGTCAAAATTCCACTTTGTCCGATTGCCAACTCGCGAATTATAACATCATAATACGACTTATGAGAACATTTGGAGTATGTGTATTCACTAGGATTGCCTTGAATACTGCACTGAACATTCCTTATCCTATCTGTTTGCAGGAAAGTTTTATTTTCTACTACTGCATTCGGCGCATCTAAATACAAATATGTTCATCAGTGTTATTCAAAGGCAAGATAAAAAGAGCAAGTTGGTCGAAAGCAATAGACGACGTAAAACATCGGTTTTGACTTGGGTGAGAATTTTTGTCGGTTTCTTCTGCTTGATTTATTCACCACTGTTGCTATTTGTAGACGATAAAGAAAGTGACAAATAATAAAGAACCATGTTTATTGTTCAAAACTTAATGTGCCCCCAAAGAATCGTTTGATTAATTACGTTATTCTGTTGTTTATTTTTAACAGTGAATATGGACTTAATGGCATTGACAATGACATAAAATGACAACACACTGTTTCATGTCAGTCTGTCAATGAGCTCTGCATACATAACAGCAATTTGTAGTTGTAAAATATCATTAGGTAGGTGGCTGTTAGTAAAATGGCTGGAATAAAGCTGCTGTTTACTTAAGTTTAGTTAGTTTGTGTTATGAGAGGTAGGGGTCATTTCAGGACAGCCTAATTGATTTCTGGTACAGACTTTTGTGATTTTCCATCAGCATTACATATACCGGAGTTCAACACTACATAAAAAAAGAAAATAACAAATCTTAAATACCAAATGCTATTATTTAATATCAAAGCAGACTTTGGTTGCGATTACTGTTTACATTCGTTTTATAGCGCACACTTAAATATAACTTGACTAATTCAGTTGGCAGTAACAAACACTCTTTTATTAGAAATGCTTCTATAAATGTACTTACATCTAATATTGAGCAGTTTGCTTGATGAGACATTACTGCTAACGATATTGCTTGCTTTGCATGTCACAAATTGTCCGTTGCAAGTCCTGTCAGCTCTGTAGATTAGCGTAGATGTAACTGTAAAAGTTTCTGATGACGAATCTAAGGTCCTACTTTCGGAAGAGTTTAATGTAACATCTTTATTATTTTTTCCGATTAGCCAAGTGAACTTAGCTGCAGGTCTGCTACCATGTGATGTGCAAGAAACATTTAAAGGCACTGTCTCTTCTGTATATTCAGAATTATGAAGAATTATTGGCGGTAACGGCTTTACTGAAAAATAAGTTAACCATGTTTACACTCTCGAAGTTTGACACCGATATTCAGGAACGTTGACCGATTTACATTTAAATGTAACTCAGTTATGAACATTTAATTACATGTTAAGTGAAGTTGATATAACATGAGGACGTATATCTGATTTTTTATATATGATTGTTTCTAATCATTATATCATATCATGGAAAATAATAACTTAATTGATACCCTTTATAATTGACCCTTTAATAGCACACTTGATTTTGTACTGTTACGAATCACAGTTTATGACTAAACTCAGTAAAGACCCGTAGAAATTGCATTTAATTGATAGATTCAACAACACTTACCGTTATCTTGATGATATTATTTCGTTAAATAATCACGAATTTTCTCAATATACTGCTGAAATTTACCCCAAGGAACTTACTTTAAACAAATCAAATTTACTCGGTAATAACTGTCCTTTCCGGAATTTAGATATTTTGTTTTTTTATACGGGAAACTCCACACTAAAATTTACGACAAAAGAGACGATTTTTCGTTCCCTATTGTTAATTTTCCATTTTTAGATGGTTATGTTCCTTTGGTACCATCTTACGGTGTTTATATTTCATAACTTGTTCGCTATGCCCGTGTCTGTTGTGACGTTTTTGATTTTAACGAACGCAACCTATGTATTACTGGTAAATTATTAAACCAGGGATATCGTTCCCACAAATTACTTAAAACCTTTACTAAATTTTTCCATAGATATAAAGATTTGGTTTTGAAGTTTGGTTGTACCTGTAGAAAACTTATTTCAAACGGGATAGCACATCCTCATTTTTACGGAAATGTTGTTAACCGTGCCCGGAAATTTAAAAATGATCCATGTAAACTTGTCGCTCCTTTAAATAAACTTATTCTAAAAGGTTACCTATTCAACACTGTAATAAGATCATTGAATATTGTTTTTATTGGTATAAATATTGATTTTGTAATCAGTAGATTAAAAGCTAACTAAATATAACTAGTATGTTATATACATATACATATTCATGGATCTACAATCTGTCGATACCTGTAACTTGGCATTGCACAAGGTCATGTTTTTCTCTGGCTGTTTATGACGTCTTTACACTAAATCCATTGGATGTTGGATGTGTACGGATTGATAGTTTAGTCTTAGATGCATGATTATTTTTTATTAGTTGTTAGTGGCTTTGAACTAGATAACTGCGAGTACTCTCAGATCTGTTCATTGTGTCGTTTTGTGTCGGGATGCATAAGTACCCGGTCACGTGATTTTTATAGTTCGTGCTTATGTTGCACTGTTATACCACTGTCCCAGGTTAGGGGGAGGGTTGGGATCCCGCTAACATGTTTAACCCCGCAACATTATGTATGTATGAGCCTGTCCCAAGTCAGGGTATATTTCAGTTGTTTGTGTGTTACATATTTGTTTTTCGTTCATTTTTTTACATAAATAAGGCCGTTAGTTTTCTCGTTTGAATTGTTTTGCATTGTCTTATCGTGGCCTTTTATAGCTGACTATGCGGTATGGGCTTTGCTCATTGTTGAAGGCCGTGCGGTGACCTATAGTTGTTAATGTCTGTGCCATTTTGGTTTTTTGTGGATAGTTGTCTCATTGGCAATCATACCACATCTTCTTTTTTATATTGTTCATCATTGTTTCAAATGCCACCCTACAGTCCTTCTACTACATTGTGACTGTCTATTAAATATACATTAGATATACTCTTGCCAAAAAAAAGTCAGATAACTTAGTAGTCCCGCTTTACAGAATCTACGTCTAGTCTCAAATAATATGATTATTCATGGCGATAAAAAAAATATATGGTATTTTTCAATGAATGAAGGACAAAAATTGCCACTTCTGTTAAACACGATCACGCCAGGTTGACAAATGCAGAAATCCTGTAGCTTTCTCACGTACGAGTATGAAATATAGTTAAGGTCTTACTCAGACTTTGAAACGTTAAATTCTCAAAATTTTGTTATGATTTATTAAGCTGAGTGGACAAAATCAAAAGTAATTGAAAATTAACATCATTGGATCTTGACATTTTATTTCTTTTGATGGACCAAGGTCTTTAAAAACCAAAACAAAATAAAAATGTCTTTCCACTGGAAAAGGGAAAGACCTAAGAAAATGTATTTTAGACGCTTTGCAGCATTTGGATAAATGTGTTTTATATTACCTTCAAAAATGTTTTAAGTGATATAGTATTTTCTGATCACATATAGTCATGAAGAAGGGCAAACTATATATGATGTATGTAGGCGTATTTTATGTATTTCATATCGGATATAGATGTATCTTAAATATCAACTTTTTTGGAGCTACAAAGCAGAAACATATATAGTTTTCTAAAAATTGTTTTACTAGTTGCAGTTTTAGGTAAATAACTTACGGATAAGATATAAATTAACTGAATCAGAAAGTGCATAGTGTGAAATCTCTTCGTATCCCGCATAACATACAATCGTTTTCCGGTCGTTCGATCTATTGATAGATGGCAGTGTATGTTGTAGAGACTGTATGCCGGAAGCAACTGTACTTCCTGCTATCAACAGTTTCACGTCTGGTGCTGGTTTTCCTCCCACAGCTCTGCATGTTATTATCAGATCTAGTCCTTCTGTACCTTGCAGTTTGTCATCCAGTAACACATTATCCATTTTCACACTTACTGGTTCCACTGAAAAAAGGCAAAACACTTGGTTAAGCATATGTAATGACTCATTTTAGTTATGACGCAAGTTCATGAATGCATGCAACTAGAACATCATCATAGGATTGAACATCGTGACCTACATGACGGGTCCATTTAGCAGTTCATTTACATTGAACAACTTTCAACTCTTACGTTGTAAGTTGGAATCCAACTTGATGCAATGAATGTTTAACAACCGCCATTTGCTATTATTGCTACTTAAAAGATCTTTGATACTCCGGATACCTCTACCAGTAAAATTGACCGCCGTGACTTAGCAAAGGTCGTTTATTACCAGCTACCATGACCAAAACCAATCCATACTGAGGTAAATGCGTTTTAATACATTTTGTACACACAAAAATCAACTACTGGCTTTGCTTACGCAGAAACAAACTATGTACTGTGAATCGCAGATACTATGCAGACAATCTTATCATTGCTCCTTACATCTATAAAAAAAATCTAAGCAATGTTTAATGATCCATGAATATGAGGTCAGGCTCAAGCAACCCTTGCTACTGGTAGAAGGTTTTTGTTTTATCTTTGAACTTTGTACAAACAATCAATATATCGACAATGACAATGAATGAAGTCGGATATATATTTCGGTCTAATTCTAACCAATTATTAAGTTGGGATGGGTTTTTTTATAGAAATCGATTTGTGACAAGTGATGACAGTAGCAGGATGTAATTATGATTTGATTTTTCCCAAAAAGAGTCACCATCAATTATTTCCCATTCAGAATCGCCCTATATATATATACTATTCAGTTCATTTTTATATGACAAATGATAAGGTCCTAGTGTGGGGATCTCAACCATCTGAAAGGTGTTTTAAAACTGTTGAGTGGTGGAAATGGCCCCAGGTAACTTACATGATCTTTCATTTGATGTGTAATGTCAAAATGAACATGATCTAATCTTAAAATTATCAATCCTTTGTACGGTAGTTGTGTAATTTGAAAAATAAAGTGCAAGATTTAAGGCCAAGTTCATATATTATATGCGTACCCTTATAGGGCACCTGAGATTGCAGCCAGTTTGTTATTTATTAATTTTTTAATTTTGTTTACGGGGGGTGTCGTGTTGCTTAGTCTTTATTTTTCTAATGTCTCTCTGGTTTCTTTCGCCCCTCTTTTATATTGTAAAACCCAGCATTACAAGTTACAAAGTAAAGCACCTCATTTTTCTTACGTATTATTATCACAAATGTCTTACCAATGACAGTCAGCTGCTCTCTGTATATCTCAGCTGAACCTGAAAGCAAACACTCATATGTTCCCTCGTCACTTTCTCTTATATCAGATATGTTTAGATGATACTCTCCAATTGTATGATTGCCAGTTATATTAAGTCTCTCTTTAAGGTCTGTAGGGAAGTTTGGATTTATTAAACTATTCTCTGAATATCTCAAAGCAGTTGTAGAAATGTAGCTCCACGCTATTCGTTGACCGACAGTAGCTCTATACGGACATTTAAGTTGTACAGTAGAACCCTTTAGACTAGAAAATCCATCTGATAATGCTGTGAAACAATAGTAGTAGAATATATTATACTACATGTGTTACAGAAGTTTTCAGGTCAACGTACTCAATATTTCTTTTTCAAGTATGATTGATAACTATTAACTTCTTATTACTACTTTACTGTTTATTTGCAATGCCTGTTCGCTCAATTTAAATCTTAAAGCTATTTCTTTCTTGCATTCAATTTAATTAGAGACACAAGGAAGTCTGACGCGTACATTGTTGTACTTTCTTGATGTTTTGTATTTGACTTGATACATTCTAATTTACCCTGCGAATTTAAGATTTTTGCAAAGTATATCTACTTGAGTATGGTTATCGAAGACAGAACTATTTTATCTATGAATCTTTAAAACAAATAGGTCCTGTCAAAATATTTGGGTCTGTCATGAAAAGTGGTCACATTGTGCGCTAAATAAAGTCAATAGTCAATATAACCGTTAAAACAAATATATTACAATGTATTACAAACTGGATATCACATCCTCATTTTTTAGGTAGTTTTGTTATTAAAATCTTTCGATTAAGATACGATCAAATAAACTTGTTGATTTTTTAAATAGTCTTATTTTAAAGGAATAAAAAGGTTACACTACATGTAAATATGTATGACTTTACAGCTATGAACGCTCTACATCCTGTCGATACGTATATTTTCGAGTTGAACAAGACCATGCTTTTCTCGGATTGTTGATGCCGTCTTTTTATTAAATCTATTGAATAACAGAGTACTGACTGACTATGAAATGTCAAGTCTTTTACTGAATTTTATTGTTTGTTCTTATGGTATACTGGAAGACGACTGTACCCTGTAAAGAAAATCTTCGGCGCTTCAAAAAAATATTAACCCTTCCTCATGTTTTAAATGCCTGTTCTAAGTCAGGAGCCTGTATTTAAGTTGTTGTCAGTGGTAGTTGTCTGTCTTATCTAAAATCATTTAATTGGTTTTCTCTGTATTCTTTTTATATCTAACTATACAGTATGGTATTAGGATAGTACTGCATATATAGGTGAATACTGAAAAGTGTCCTATAGTTGTTAAACCCACATCCTTCTGTCTCTTGGGGATAATTTTTATACAATATTTTCTTTTTAAATACATATTTAAAATAACTGCTTATTATTTTGTAAAATAAATAAATAAGTGTGACAATATATATAACACTTACTTGATATGGTCAAGGTCAATACAAGTTTGATCAGATTGATGTATTTCGACATTTTTTTTAATTGTGTGTAAACTTCCGCATCGAAACCGTATTTATGTAATGGTATTTATTTAAATATTAGTTGAATATTTCGAACTATAAATAGCGGATTTGAAGAGGAAGGTATATTGTTAATGTTAAGTCAGATGTAAAGTTTATTTTAGGTTATGTTATTTTGCTTTGATCTATAATACTATCAGAATAATCATGTTTACTTATTAACCATTTAATACATGACTACTCATTCTAAATGTGTTATTTTGTATAGTAAAAGAAGATATAATGGTGGTTTTTTTTTTGAAAATCTAAAAAAAGGAAATGTTTATAACTTGAAACCGAACTAACAAGCTGACAAGACAAAGACGTGGGGCCAATCCACTCTGTGGTTGTTTCATTTACTTGGTCAAAAAGGTTTGGAAATATATTTTTTATCTATTCATTGTCATATACTTTTATATTTGTAAACAATATTATATATTTCAATAGTTTTTGAGGCCATTTTAAAATTGCATGTTATTATCAAAGGAGAATGTCCATTCAGAATTAATTAGTTATCGAAGGTACCAGGCTTATAATTTAATACGCCAAACGTGCGTTCCGTCTACATAAGACTCATCAATGACGCTCAGATCAAAATGGGTAGGAAGCCAAACAAGTATAAAGTTAAAGAGCATAGAGGACATAAAATAACTAAAAGGTTCTGCCAAATACGGCTATGGAAATGCAAGCCTGGGATATGAAAATGTAAAGTACTTCGAATGATTCATACTTTTGCTAACGGTAAATTAAAAAAAAAATACCATATAATTGATATTCATGTCAATACCGAAGTGCTGATCAAATGATGATTTGAAAATATGATTCTATTCTTTAATAAAAAAATACCGATATATTCATATATGTTTTAGCTATAAAGGACCCACCATGTTTCTTCATCTCACAGGACTAATATCTAGACTTCGTGGTCATACTCCTTTTCAGTGAAATACATGCTAACCAAAAGAGACAGTTGGCTATATCGTTTAAACGAAAATTGAGTCACAACAAATGTCGTAGAAATCAATTTAGTGACTTTCCTTCTGGTAGACATATTTCTTAATAATATTAAAGACAACGTCTTAAAAGTTGAATGTATTTATCGTAAGCATTTTGATTCGTTGATTATTTTTTAAGTATAAAAAAAAGAGGGAAAAGAAGTCGAGGACCATCACAAACCATTAGTAGAAGACAACGCTATGACCGATAAAATTAAACAGCAATTACATCAATATTCCTTTCACAGAGACCATTTAATTTTCATTGGATTCAGTTATCATTTCTGTGAAGAAGAGAAAATACAATACAAAGCATACATCATGTAGATTAAAGGATAACGTGCAAAATACACTTACATATTGCTGCTTATTCTGTGTCTTCTTAATTCAAACTAGTCACTTGATATTTTACCTGCATTGTATAAAGCTGATCAACATAATAAAATGTATCATCTAACCTCCGTCATGTTTGTAACAACAAAGTGACATAATCGCAAATATGTTCTAACTTAATTGTCAAATTTTCATAATCCCATTCATGTTTTATCAATAAAACAGTTTTTAAGTAGGAATAAAAAAAACACTAGTTTTGCAATATCGGGATTTCGAATGTTAGCTCTAACACCTCTTCCTCAAGTTTTTTTCATAGAGGCGTGTTGGGCTTTTATAAACCAGTTGAAACTTTCATGTTTACGTATATTTATCAGTCGTGAATTTAGATCATATTAATTTATATAACGGATTATAAATGAGTCGAGTTTTGTAATTGGATAAGAACACAGAGTTGTCAGTTTATATTTAGGAAACTGCCGTGGTATATATGTTAAAGTAAATAAGCGAAATTAGGAACAACACGTAATAACTACACAATTTAGTAAATATCTGTATTTACTAATCAATTTAGTAATCAAATGTATCACCTGATTGATTCAGTGATTACCTGTAATTACTGATATTTTTGTCATTTTTACAGCTATTTGCTGAATTGATATTTCTGTTTCAAAATTTTAGACATAATTTTGAAAAACAGACAAGAAAGTAAAGGGGAAGGTATTGTAGGGCTTTCTTTGGTGATAAGGAGTTAAGGAATGAAAGTTCCTTAAAAACTGCAAGCTTTTTATTCATGGTTTGTGTACTGAAAATGAAAAATTATTGTTTTTTAATATTTGACTGCTGTGCAAATTAGAAAAAAGTATCCCTAATTTGCCATATGAAAAGAGTGAATTGTTAGAAAATGAAATGATTCCTAGAGAAAGATCTATTTCAAATTTCATCTTTTGAACAGCTAGAGTTTGAATTTGTCATTTGTGTGATCATGTTCAAAAACAAGACACACAAGTTGTCTTGGATCCCCACTAGGAATGGATATAGTTACGTTATCAATGACTTAAGTTGGTCTCAAATTTTGGTTGTTCAGGGCAACCATCTTTTGGGCTTTATTTGATAAGTTTGAGGCACTTGCTTGACATTGCCGTTGATTCATGCATACTGAACGAATACAAATATCGCAACAGACCTGTATTAAATCTTTAATCCGTCTGAAAATATATGCAGAACATTTGTTGCATTCATGTCCATATTGTAAGCTATGCACCTCATACGGAGTGTGATCATCTACGGAGTCACTTTAAGCTTATAGTATTAAGATGTCAAGTTGTTTCCAAACGTATTCAGGAAAGGCACCAACGATTAGTAAAGTAAGACACATCAAGGTGCTTGTATAGGTTATTGTATTCAACATACAACAGAAACACCTTAATGGAATATTGTAATCATCTCTTGTCTTATTTGTTGTTTCATTTTCAAACCAAATGTTGAAATCTGCTGAAGATATTGTCCAGTTTCTCTTTTTGCATCAAGACTCAGGCACATTTTTCTTTGTACAATTTGTACAACTCTCCTATAACTATGTTATAACAACTTTTTTAGCAAATTTGTTTGAGACAGTTGAACTAAAATGTATATTTTAGAATAATCACTTTTTAATAGTACTCACAGATCTTCTATTCGTTATTACCCTAGCTTTTGATCAGCTTACCATATTACAACATTTATTTAGCAGTTAGTTCAGTATTTTTGAGATTTTATATTATACATGTGATTCCTAATTTCACCTGTTTGCTGTAACATATATACGACGTTAGAATCCTCAATTGAAACCTCAAAATGTCTTCATACCACCTGTTACTATTAGACGTAGTCAAAAGCCATACAGAAGACAAAAGAATGCCAGAGGTTCACAGAGAGATTTAAATTTCCCAACTTATCCGGTATTCAAGAGCTTGCAGCTCCTACTCAGACTTTGTAAAACATCCCTAGTATCTGAACAGAAAGGTGAATTACCAGGGGTATGTTAAAGCACGTCTTGATTTCTTTCTGTTCATCAAAAGGTACCAAGACCTTGTTGATAAATATTCCGTATCAACTTCACAAATAAGTACCGACTTTGTTTATCATCTTCGTAACGTGTTATATTGTTCTTTTGTTTATCTGTATTAATATAACTTTTACTGTTTAGTTTTTTTGGTTTTTTTTGTGATATCCATTTGCCGTGGCTCCGTACTTATGAATCCCGTCGTTGTGTTGTTTGTATTGTCTTTCATGTTTGCTTATGACTGATGAGGTTGTTAAATTTGATATATGCATTTCGTGCTTCTTTGTTAAACATTTTTATCATTATGATTAAGATTATACAAAATACATACTGCTGTCCCATGAAATTTGACCTTTTGACCCATTAAGTCTGTTTGTTTTGTTCTTGCATCGTTGTCAATATAACGGAATTTAATGAGACTCTAGTACAAGTAAAAGATTTAGCGTTATAAAACCAGGTTCAATTCATCCTTTTTTACATAATAAAACGCCTACCAAGTCAGGAATATGACAGTTGTTATTCATTCGTTTAGAGTGTTTGAGCTTTTGATTTTGACATTTAATTAGGGACTTTCCATTTTGAATTTTCCTCAGAGTTCAATATTTTTTGTGATTTTACTTTTCAAAGGGAAAGTAATGACGTAAATTTGTCAATAATTCATTTTTAATACAAAATCACAGAATTTACGACTCAAAAACTTAAATTCAATGTTCTAAAGCGTTATTATAAAATACAACATACACGATAACATTATTTTCACAGCAAATTATAATTCCTTCACGAATGTGGAACGTATCAGGTTGTGTTTTTGGTGTATGTGTTGTAAAAAAAAACAAAGCCACACATACATACATACACAAAACATGAACTCAAAAAACCCAATTGAAAACGTTTTCTTCGCGGGAAAAAATGTCATGATAAAAAAGATGCATTTAAATGTATTACTCAAAATATTAAGAAAAAATAAATATGACTGTAATAAATATATATGCTGCATTGTGAATGTTGAACAAATACCGGTACTGGAATATACGCATATAACATGACATTTTTAAATCTATAAAATTCGTAGATATCCTTTATATAATATGAATGTTCCTTTTTCGGTTTTTAATTCTATTTGATGGACTAAAGACAAACGAACTAAAATGCTGTATTAATATCAACAACAATTATGTTTATGAAAAAAGAAAAAATCATCCCCTACACATTATAGTTCATGAAAAAGTATAAAAAGTTGTGCATGTGTTATTTTATTAATCAACATTATTTTTCTATTGTACTAATATTTCATCACCAGGCATGAAAAAGCTGCACAATAAAGGTAAAAATTCATAAAACATTTACATGCATAACATTTTTAATCTATAAAACGAAATGCATAGATGTCCTAAATATGATATGTATATTGTATATTATGTCGCTTTTTCTGGGTCGACATGGAAAGGCTAGTGTGTGTTTGTGAGTGAATGTCATTTTATGTTCTCATAAATCTATAAAAAAAAAATTTCAACATTGCTTTACCTGTTCTGAAAACGGGAAATTACGGAAAAGATTATCCCTATTATATAAGAAATGAAAGAAAATAAAAATGCATTACATTATACAATTATTTATATGTCGGTAGTTTTGACATGGGGGATTTCAATTTGAACTTGATTACGTTGACATTGCAAAGGTGTAATAATTATTATAAATTTAGCTTTCATTCAGAAATGTTTATTTATTTTCAGCCAATGAGATGCAGTCTATTTTGAAATCTGCATTCATTAGATTTCAGACGGAATGGTAAATATTCTATTAGAAAAACATAACTTTACAGCTAATCAACCGAAACTAACAAAGAAAAAAGAAAAAAATAATGCATTGCAAAAACATAGAAAAGATGTACATACATCAATATGATTTAAAATGTTAACTTCGACTTAACCTTAAGATACCACACAGATATTATCAAACATTGAACATCAAGAAAGCCAATTTACAAATTTTGATAGAACTCAAAAATAAAGAAAAATAAAATAAAAACAATCCGCAGTTTTTCATTGCTAGTATCTTTTGCTGTCTTATTCACGTCAACGCACACATCGGATAACAGATAAATTAAGAAGCTACATGTAAGTCTTAAACGAGTCTAGGAGTGATGGGATTATGTTTACTACACACTGTACACTTTGTCAAATTAATAAACAAAACTACAAAGTGCTTGTAATTTTAACTCTTATGATTTGCTGATTCAGATTTAAAAAAAAATTTGTTAACAAAAGGTATTCGAATACATTGAAACCGATATTAGTTTGTGTCGTACTAGAATGTGTAAATTTCAGTTTGATAAATCAAATCTACATGTATGATCTGAGTTTGACATAAGCATATTAAGAACTTGACGATATGAATTGTTCCTGTGTCCCCTCCATTTCTGTCCTGCGGAGTTCAATATTCATATTCATTGTATCAAATTTTAAAAAGTATAAAACTAGCATCCAAAATCATTTTCTGACAAAAGCTTAACAATTTAAATTTCAATACAGAATAATTACCAATAGACTCTAAAAAAAATGTCTAATGCTTGAACGCAGTGATTTTAAAGGCGAAATAACCATGTTTGCTGTTTTAACAAGTAAGGAATCCTATCAATTATGAGAGTGTATACCTATATATAAAATAAAGATCAGTAGAACACCAATGGTATTACATAGAGCCAATGTTGGCAATGAACTACTTGTCTTTAGTGCCTTCAATCATTTTTGGTTCAAATTTGTTTCGTTTGTTTTCCTCTTCAAGGTTGTTTATCTTGTTCTGCAGCTCGATGACCGTTGAAAGGTAAAGTTCTTCGGCATGGCGAACTGGTTCAATTTTAGATACGTGTCCAACATCCATGTTACTAAGAAGTTTCTCTAAGAAAACAAATAGCAATGTGGAACATTATTATAACATTGAAAATATATTGCTAAACGTATTGAAAATACATTGCTAAACGTATTGAAAATATATTGCTAAACGTATCGAAAATAATGAGTAAATGTACTTTCAACCGTGATATTGCTTTGCATTAATCTTTTTTTTTTTTTTTTTTTTTAACGATAACAAATATTTTATTCAATCATTTCCTGCTATATAAATACCTAAGTAGCCTAGGTCGCATACTTAGGGGCCCCTGTATTTTAACAGCCTCACTTGACCAGGGAAAATATCAAATGAGTTTATACAATAGTTTTACATACATAATTATATTTAAATAACCAATACAATTGATTTTCACACCTGATAAGCGTCACTGTATAAAATCACTATCGTATATCCGGTTCACTGAACAAACATGTGTTGATTTAAACTGGAAAAACTTTAAAATTTGATTGCGAAAATAAGTTATAGTTTGACTAAAAGAATTTTGATGTGATTGAACAGAATTTGAAAGTATTCTTTAATATATATTTATGGATTATAAAAAAAGGATAAAGCACATGTGGTGAGTACAAATGTATTACGAAGCATAATATATGTGGTAATTTACTAATGTAACTAATATGCACAGACATAGATTTAAATAATAATTACAATACAAAATATTGTTTTTTCTTTCTGTTATAATAACATATTGTTCACTAATTTATACACAAGATACAATAAGATAAGTATATATATATGGAATCGAACACACCTTTCGTTTAGAGCAGTAGAACTAAGTACATCTTCCTAAATTTTTTCGATAAAGAGTTTAATTTTCGTTTTGCATATATACTTTATATCCGAGCGTAGCAGAAGAAATTTTAATTCGTTTTTCATGTGCAGTTTTAGTAAAGCCTGTATAGACTGTACATTCAGTTTAATTTTATCGAATTTGCATTTATTACGTATTTTCCAAATAGCCCATTTGAAATAAAGTATTATTGCATTAACAATGGAATTATTCGAATTCTCTGTACAAGTTCCTAATAAAATATCTTTTTCAACGAGAACCTCGTCGCTTATAAGGTTACAAAGTTGTAAATTTCTAACAACCGTTTCTATCAATGGTTTAACATTGATACATTGATAAAATAAATGCTCAAGAGTTTCAATATTATTAATTTCATCACATAAGTGACATTTTCCATTTGACATGTGCATTATTTTCAGTCTGTTTTCAGTATATATAATCCTGTGTATACATTTCCATTGAAATTCTTTAACTTTTCTATTAATATTCATTTTACTTAGATTTAGCCAAATTTTTTCCCAATTTATATACTCGCTATACAAATTTTCCCATTTTGTTTGACACTTAGGGGTCTCAGTTATGTTAATGTTTAATTGAACATATTTTAATGTCAAATCCTTGATTTTAATAATTTTATTGTCTGGATTTAAAAATTCAAGGTTTTCAGACATTTTTATTTTGTTGCTTTTTAAAGCAGGTTGATCATCGTTATTTTTTAAAATCTGCATGAATGTTTGTGGTATGGAACTTTTAATTCGTGAATATTCCGAAATACAATTACGTTTATCTATTAATTGTCTATATATTTCATTGCACGATTTAAAATCTTTGGTATTTCGTCCCATATATCACCAATAGTTTTGATATGACTTTTTGAAAAGGAAGAATAAAATAAAGATTTGCCCTGAAATAAAATATTTGAGTTTCCAAATAATCGCTGTTTCTTTACTTCCATTTCGTTAAATATACCCTGTGTGATCTTTGTCAATTTTGACCACGATTGTAAAGCGCTTTTGTAATAATATGGTAGGTTTTTTATCTCAAGACCTGAAAGGTCAGAACATTTTTTTAACCAAAATTTACCTATTGCATTCCAACTAGATAATGGCTTATGTAATATCGAATATAAAGATTTGATATATTTACTTTCTATCCAACTATCTAAATTTACCATCCCCATGCCCCCCTTTTTAACATCTAAACAACAAACCTTCCGGTCTACTTGATTCACTTTCCCATCCCAAATAAAATTCCATATTATCTTTTTCAATTCTTTTTTGTATTTTTCGGGTATACCTCTTATTTCTAACTCATATCCACACACTGATATAATTAAATTTTTAATAATAAGGACTTTACCAGAGTAAGTCAATTTTCGACTTTTCCAGACGTGTACACAATTTTGTACTTTTTCTAATATTAATTTCCAAATTTTGTCATTGTCAATGTTATAACCATGGTGAATACCTAGTGTTTTTATGTTATCTGTTGTCCAACTTATCTTTTTAAAAGTCGGTCGTCTGCGTTTATTTGCGCCAATATTTATTCCCTTAGTCTTTTCGTAATTAATTTTAGAACCCGATGCCTTTTCATATTTGTCTAATATTTCAAAAGATTTTTTGACAGAACTTTCATTTTTATTAAATAATTGCGTGTCGTCTGCAAACATATTTAATTTGGTTTCTATTCGCTCCCCATTTTCTTCCCCAGGCAATATAATGCCTTGAATTTCCGTTTCTGCCCTTATTGCACAGGCCAAGGGCTCTGCCTGTAATATATATAAAAAGGGGGCTATAGGACACCCCTGCCTGGCTGATCTAGAAATTGAAAAATATTTTGAGACGTAGCCATTTGTTTTAATACACGTCTTTGCACTTTTTAATAGCATTTGAACCCAACCACGAAAATTGTCCCCAAAATTGAATTCCTTCATAACGAAATCTAGCCATCCCCATTCCATCCTATCAAAGGCCTTTTGTTGGTCTAAAAAAACAACTATACCCTCTTCATCTTCATCATCAATATATTTTATGATATCCTGTATCATTCTTTTCGCTTCCGTTATATGTCTGCCTTTTACAAACCCTTTTTGGTCGGGATGTATAAGCTTAGGAAGGACTATTTTTAATCTTTCTGCTAGTATTTTAGCTATAATTTTATAATCGCAATTCAGTAGAGTAAGAGGGCGCCAGTTTCGTATATTTTCCCGTTCCCCGCCCTTAAATAATAATGTTAAAACTCCTTTATATTGCGAGTCCGACAATGTTTTGTCATTAAATATTTCTTGCAATAACGTACAAAATTCTTCTTGTATGATATTCCAAAATAATACATAAAATTCAGATATGATCCCGTCCTCCCCTGGGGATTTATTTGTTTTTATAATTTTTAGAACTTTCATTATTTCCTCCGCTGTAATATCACGGTCAAGTAATTTTTTGTCGTCATCGTTTAGTTTATTTTCGATGTGACTTGTTAAATCTTTAGCACTTTCCAAATTCCATCCCTCGGAGCTAAATAAATTTGAGTAGAATTTAACTTGTTCATTTAGTATTTCGTCTATATTGTATTTAAAATGTCCATTATCTGTTTTAATTCGACTCCATAATTTATTTTTTCCGTTTTGCTTTTCGAGGTTGAAGAAGTAGCTCGACGATTTTTCCCCTTCTTCCGCCCATTTTACACGCGCCCTTATTTTAGACGCCTCGGATTTGTTCTCATAGTAATTTAAATTAGTAATTCTATTTCTGATATCTTATTTTCAATCTCCCCAGAAGTAATACTATTTAATTTGAGCTTTTCTAATTTCTTTTCAAGGTTGATAATATAACTTTTTTGAGAATTTTTGTTTAATATTTTACTTACTTCCATTGTTAACTTTTTTATTTGTTATTTTGTTACCTCCCACCAATCTTGAATTTTTTCGAACCTACTTTTTTCAATTTTCCAGGTTTCCCACCAAATTTTAAATGCATTATTAAATTCTTCACTTTTTATAGTATTTATATTCATTATCCATATACCCGGACCTCTTTGTATTTCATCAAGTTTTAATTTGAATGACACAAGATCATGATCGCTAAAAGGACAATGCGCGATACCAACATTGTAAACTTTATTTGACAGACTTTTATCACAAAAGATAAAGTCTATTCTAGACTTTGAATTTCCTCTCTGAAACGTATACCGTTTATCTTTTGGATATCTGTCCCTCCGAATATCTGTTAGATCATATTGTGACAATAAAAAAAGTAATTCCTTTGTACCAATGTCATCACGATTATGAGAGGGATTTCTATCAATTGTTTTGTCAAGAGTACAGTTAAAATCCCCTACCAAAATATTGTAATGGTCTACACTATCGTCTGTAAAATTACCAAAAAAATTATGAAATGATTCAAAAAGCCGTTTCCTCTCGACGCCACTATTGTTGGCATATATATTTGAAATATGATAAATCGCACTTTCCGTTTTGATGCTACATTTTAATATTCGACCGTTTTGCGGGTTACTATTATCAAAAACGATTTCGCCAGGACAATTTTTTGTTTGTAAAATAGAGACACCACGAGATTCACTGGTTCCGCAATTCCAAACACTTTTATTGCCCCCATTTAACTTCCATTCATTTTGCCATTGGGCTATATCATTCACTGTGCAATGTGTTTCTTGTAGACAAATTAAATCATATTTTTTGTTGGCTAACCAATTGAAAACTAAATTACGTTTCTTTTTATCACGTAAGCCGTTTACATTCAAAGTTATGATTTGGATCGACATTCTTTAGTAGTTTTTTTTTTTAAGTTCACGATTTGATTTACATTTTAACACCGCTATGCCTCGTTGGTTTAATCGAAAGTTCACGGTCAAAGCCACCGTTTTAAGTTTACTTGCAATTTTACGAGTCATTGACCATGTTGACCAATTATAACAATACACATTTGGTGAACACATTTCAAATTGTCCACCTAAAATAATAACAATACAGATACATCGATACAGTTTGAAGTACAATAGATAGAAAAATAATCTAAAATAATAATTCAAAAGCTGCAAATCAAAAGAATAAAACATATGTACATATAACATTTTGGATTGATTTGTTTTTATTGTTTTTAATTTCTAAAGGTAAATCAGGTATAAATTTATTTCCACACATAGATTTAACAATACTTTTAGATATTTGGATGATATATTGGCTCTAAATAATGACGACTTCAGTATGTATACTAAAGAAATTTATCCTGAAGAACTTACTTTAAATAAAGCTAATGATAACAATGACCACTGCCCTTTCCTCGATCTTGATATCTATATCATAAACGGGAAGCTTAATACAAAAATTTATGATAAAAGAGATGATTTTTCATTTCCTATTGTTAATTATCCATTTTTAGATGGTGACGTTCCCTTGTCACCATCTTATGGTGTTTATATATCTCAACTTGTACGATTCGCTCGTGTATGTAACAATGTATTAGATTTTAGCGAGAGAAATTTATGTATTACTGAAAAATTATTACACCAGGGTTTTCGATATCACAAACTGGTCAAAACATTTACTAAATTTTATCACCGGTATAAGGAAATAATTCGTAAATATAACTCAACATGCAGACATCTTATACGTTCAGGTATTTCACATCCAAAATTTTATGGAAATATTCTTTATAAAGCACAAAAATGTCAGTATTCTCCTCAGAAACTAACAAAACCTTTAAATAGACTTATTAAAAGGGGATATAGTTACGATACTGTTGTCAGGTCATTAAAGATTGCATATTTTGGCTTTAACATTGATTCACTGATAGGGTCTTTGCATCGGAACTAAACACATTTATTTCTAAAAAAACAGTTGTTGGCATGACACGGGTTATGTTCTTCTCATATATTTTATGATAGTATGATACTAAACCCCTAACGGGAGGGATTGTACCTGATATTCATATGATGAAGACATAATCTTTCAATCAGTTTAATTGAGGTCTGGAGCTGGCATGTCAGTTAACTGCTAGTAGTCTGTTGTTATTTATGTATTATTGTCATTTTATTTATTTTCTTTTGTTACATCTTTTGATATCAGACTCGGACTTCTCTTGAACTGAATTTTAATGTGCGTATTGTTATTCTTTTACTTTTCTACATTGGCTAGAGGTATAGGGGGAGGGTTGAGATCTCATAAACATGTTTAACCCCGCCGCAATTTTGCGCCTGTCCCAAGTCAGGAGCCTCTGGCCTTTGTTAGTCTTGTATGATTTTAAATTTTAGTTTCTTGTGTATAATTCGGAGTTTAGTATGACGTCCATTATCACTGTACTATTATGCATATTTTAGGGGCCAGCTGAAGGACACCTACGGGTGCGGGAATTCTCGCTACATTGAAGACCCATTGGTTGCCTTCGGCTGTTGTTTGCTCTATGGTCGGGTGGTTGTCGCTTTGACATATTCACCATTTCCTTTCTCAATTTTAGCATTAAAGTCAATGGGAGATTTTTACTGAATTTACCCCTATAGGAAAATATGCACTTTTTCACTGTACTTGTCCAAGGCCACACAATAATCACAAAACTCATTTCCTGTAAATGTTAATGTAATGGAATGGATTTTGGAACCTTTTGAAGTTGCTTTTTACACAAATTTCACTTTAACTGCGGCTATCCAGGATGCACTCAGTGTACTGTGAGAGAAGCATTGAGTATATGGTAAAAATCAGTTTTTGTGTCCAGATTGAAAGAAACAATAGAAATTACACTTGAGAGTTATGATATCAATGAAAGGCATAAATATTCTCCCCATTTACATCATATTTTGCACATATTTCTCCCCCTAATGTATAAAATCATATGAAAAAAATGGATTACCTCCCTTTGATATAGTGTGGGTTTTTTTAGCTGTGTTCCCCATGTTAAGTTGTAAAACAAGTGTTTAATAAGCACTTTTCTAGTATTTTAACACTCGAATAATCTAAACGCATGAAGGTATTCATTTATTTTTACATAACGCATTGCGTTTCTTTATTTAAAGAATATACTAGACAACTTTAACGATAACATGTCCTTCATCTATGAAAAAAGTGTTGAAATGTTTGTAATTGGATTTTTATGTTAAATAATGGCTTTTAAATATTCGAAATTGTTACTTGAATCCCCCAAATGTAAAGTTTGGTCATACTTAATCTTATTTTTTCATATTTGGCACTTTTTTCTACTTCAGTTCTGGCTGTCTAATTTTGGCGAAGAACCCATCCTGATGTTGGGGTAACAGGAATTTCTGCAGAGTGATTGTCAATGACATTTTGTGAAATTTACAAGTAATTAAAACACAGATTTAGTATAATGAAACATAATTGTTGTTTTATTTGGTATGATACTGCTTAAAAAAGCCTTTGAAAAGTCTTTTTGTGGTCTTTTCATGGTATTTAATCAAAAACCTCCATATAAGGAAAAATCTAACTAAGAGTACACCAAGACTTTAGTTTCTAGATGTACTTGCAATACTGGTCAAAGCAAACACAGAAAACAATTCATATTTATTAAACATAGTATTTTACACCATTCTTTTAAAAACAGTCAATGCGCAACTTTATATACCAAATATACATTGGCCGCAGTATGGGCTGTAGTATAAATTTTGCTCTATCTTTACAAATTCAGCATTTATGAAGGTTGTATTAAAACTGGAACTTGGAAATTGGATACATTACATGTTTATTACAAAAAAAAGTTGGAAAAGAAGTAAAAAAGTCCCTTATAGGGGTAAATTCAGTAAATAAATATACGTCATCAGGGACCTCCCATTTGGGGGTGAGCTTTCTGTCTAAAAGTGAAGTCATGTGCTCTTCTGTTTGGTAGATAATGTTTGTAATAAATATTTTATGGTAGATGGATCAAAACTAGAGTTGTAAAAAAATAAAAAATAAATGCTGAATGTACTATTTTTTTTCCCTACAGGGTTGAAAAGTAATGGGGGTCAGTATAGGAATTCAGTGCGAATCTACATTGTGTGTAAACAATGCCCTTTTCTGTCACCGTTCACAATACTCTTCTTAAGTTTATGTTTTTGTCATTTTGTTCAATCTATAACAAATTGAATGCAAGTGCATTTCAAAATATTACTTTCAATTTAATTCACCTCAAAACATCAAAATAACAAATATTTTGACATCTTTACTTCCATTGGTTGATTTATCAAGTGCATTCAAATAATAATTAGGAAAGAAGTAACATATCACATGCCTGACCCTGGAAAGTTGCACATAACACTGAATACTGTTTATGGCAAATAATATTGGTCCGTTTAACAAAATACGTTGAGAAGAGTATGTATATAAAGCATATACCCTGAGATTATTAAAAATTTAAACAAAGAAGATTGTGCCATTAATTGAAATTTATTACTCAATGTTTACTGAAAATTAATAATGCCATAGTGCCTGAGTTATATGCTAATTACTTATAACTCTTAAAAAAATGCCCTTTTTTCAATGACATGTACGCATTAAATTGCCTTTTTCAACATAATTTGCATTTCTTAGATAATGATCATGTATTTTGTGTTGTTGTTTGCTGCTGTCTGCATATTTTTATTCCTTATAAGTCATCTGGCGGCAGGTTTTTTTGTTTGAATTGAATAGATATTTTTTTAAACTGCACATTAAAATTTGTCTGTTCAATTAAAGTCCATTATTTTACTTTAGACCCATAAGAGCGCCTCGGACGCATGAGATTTATAACGCGTTGTTTCATTTTGTTACTGTATACGCCATTTGGTCTCTGGCAGACAATCATCTAAATAGAAATAATATGGTCGTTGATGGCTGTTTGTCATGTTTATTATTCGTTCATTGTTTCGACATTAAAATGGAGGAAGGCTTTTTTCTAATGATTTACACCTCAATATGGCTTAATGAGCGATATATAATTTTTGTGCAATGCTATATATTTCAGGCATCTGTTATTGGCGAAAGAACATGATTTTAATCAGACTGGTTTTTTTTTGTACAAACCGTCATGTTTCTGTAATAAACTACGTTAGTTTTCTCGTTTGAATTGTTTTACATTGTCTTATCGGGGCCTATTATAGCTGACTATGCAGTATGGGCTTTGCTCATTGTTGAAGGCCGTACGGTGACCTATAGTTGTTAATATCTGTGTCATTTTGGTCTTTTGTGGATAGTTGTCTCATTGGCAATCATACCACATCTTTTTTTTTTATATTTAATCATGTATGCTCCTAGAATTGAGGGATTCTAGAAGTGCAAAACATATTTGGTGACATATTTCCAATACAAATGTAGGTCTAAACAGAACAGCCGATTTTTAGGTTGTTGTTTTTTTTTTTGTCAGATGGAGTTTGGTATATTGTTTATATTCTTTCTGTTAACAATCAAAGCTTTTCGGATTGGATTTCATTAATTTATCTTCCTGAAGTAGATTTCCAAGAAACCACAGATATAACTTCCTACACATATTCAGACTTTTACCTCTTATTTGACTACTACGGTCATCTCAGTATTAGAAACTTTGACAAACGAGACAATTCCAATTTTTTAATGATAAATTTTCCTGACATAAGCAGCATATGCCAACCTCACGCGCGTATGTGATATACATTTTTTAACGAATACGATATTAAAAATCCTTCTGCTGATACTCAACCTGTGTAAAATGTCATCAGTGTCGGAAAAAAACAATATATGAGCCAAGGTTTTGTCAAAGAATGTCTCGTCAGTTTCTCAAACGCTAATCGAGAGTACCAAGACCTAATATATAATTATTTAGTGTCTACTTAACAATTAATTTGAGGTGATATGATGTTGGCAACTTTACTATTAACTACAGCATAAACAACAAGCCTTTTTGTTGGCATTTTTGTTACATTTATTTTTATGTTGTTTGAAATTTATAGTCCGTTGCATTTTAAGACTGTGATATATGTTGAAACTGATGAAGTTACTAAATATAAAATAAGAAAATATGGTATGATTTCAAATGAGAAAAAATATCTCAAGAAGAGACCAAATGGCAGAAAAATTAACAATTAAGACGTCATACATGTTAGACCTTCAACAACAAGTAACACACAAACCGCATAGTCAGTTTAAAGGACCCGACATGACGCAGTCATGTAAAACAATTCAAACGAGGAAACTAACGACCTGATATATGTACAAAATAATGAACGAAAAAAGTTTTAAACCAGCAAACGACAACCACTGCATTACAGGCTCATGACATAGGACAGGCACATATAGATTTGGTGCGATGTTAAAATATTAGCGGGCACCCAATCCTTACCTAACCTAGTACAGTGGTATAATAGTACAACATATATTAATAAACTATAAAGAAAAGTTAAAAAAAAAACTTAACTCATCAGATAGATACAAGGTACAAAACAAGGAACAAAAACTAAAAAACCGAAACTAATAAAAACAAATCATGCATCTAAAAGAATCATGCTTGTTTTTGTTGCCCACCTTATTATTCATCCCCACAAAAGAAACACTAAAAACAGGGTTGGCAAAGTATTACCCGCCCGGGAAAACCCAGGTGGGAAAACCCGGGTTTTCCCGGGCTGGGCAATACTCCCTGAAATGGGTATGACTGGGTAATACTGGGCAATATGATGTTTTAAGCTTATTTCAACACAAAAGAGTAAAGACTTCTGGTAGTTTCATTGTGTTATAGCTAAATATATACATTTTGTACAGATAACCATTGAGAGTCATTGCTAGAAGATTGAAAATTCAATTTCATTTTCCTCTCCACTAATTCTAAGAAAGCAGAATACGAGATTTGCACATTTTAGAATACCTTATTAGTTTCCTAGCATTGTTTCATTAATTCAAATTTTAACTTTGCAAAAAAAATACATTTTATTGCAGTGTGGTAAATTCAAATAGAAATACAATCATATTGCTAAATAAACACCCTACAGGGTCATGTCATTAACTCTTATAGAAATGAAAAGGCTGATTATTGTTATATAAACATATCTGTGTTCTAATTTGAATAATTACTTACTAATTAGTGTTGTACATAGATATTATTTAAAAGGATTTTTTCTGACATGCAAATTATAATTCTTAATATTATAAGTTATATTTCTTTGAAATAAATTAATTTTTAGCTTTACTTGAAAGTTAACAGTTGACCCAATCTAGAATGAAGGGCGATTGAATAGATTTTTAGGATAATAATGGAGAAAGGCTTTTTGCTATTTATATTTGTCTAATATGTCTTCTTGTACCCTTGTCTCAGAGTTGCTAGAATAATGCATTCTCAAATGTATACACTTGTATTTTAAGTCTCTTAAACAAGTATGAAACTTATTTATAAATCAAAATGTGTTTATAAATATCTTACATGTTTTGCATTTGTGTTTAATCACTGAAGCCTCTTCAAAATTTAGGCCAGTATTTCATATTACCCAGTATTGCCCAGTATTACCCGGTGTAACCCAGTAAAACCCGGGTTTTCCCAGTATTTCCCACTGGGCTGGGCAATACTCATAAAACCCGGGTTTTTGCCAACCCTGACTAAAAACAGAACTGAAAGTATATGCAGTTACTGACATCTTGTTCAAAACTAATAAAGATTATCATGCATCTAGAGTATCATGCTTTTTTGGTTGCTCACCTAGTTATTCATCCCCAAAACAGGAAGATGAATAGTACACACTTATAACAGATCTGAAAGTATTTATATTTACCGCCATCTTGTTAAAAACTAATGAAAAAAAATTATGCAATCATGCATCTAAGACTATCTTGCCTGTTTCGTTTTCTCACCTAATTATTCATCCCCACAACAAAAAGATGAATAGTACACATGTTACAGATCTGAAAGTTTTCGCAGCTACTGACATCTTGTTCAAAACTAATAATTTGTTGACTACGTTTAATTTTGTCAGTTTTTGGGGACTTCCCTTTTTTAACTAACCTTGGAGCTTGGTGAATGGTTTTTTTTATACTTTTATTACACCTAAAATGTACAGTTTATGCCATTCCAGTACTGTTCATTTTTAGGCGTTCAGGTTAAAATTCAATCAAGCTGTTTAAAAGAAAAAAAATCCTTACTGGTTTTGAAAATTTTCAAATCGAGGTTTACCTGTGAATGCTTTTATTTCTGCTTTGTCTGTACTTTTGGTAAGAAAATCCTTGAATGTTGCTAATACTGAAATTTAAAACAAAAATTACAGAAATAAGTGGACGATTGAAATAAAAATAATAATAATAAGATCTCACTTTTATTTGATATTTATAGGCCCTTCATGTGCTATTAAATACTTTTATACATGTTATACTACAGCTTTTATTTTTGCTGTGTGTGTAGTTAAAAATTCCTGAATATTACTTACAATGAAATATAAGACAAACGTACATAAAGAAGTGCATGTAATATAAAATGATTTTTATACAACAACAAAAAACTCAGTTCTATTATATAGTTTATTCCTTTCACGAGCTATAACATACTGTTATATTGTATTTAAGACCCTTCCTGTTGTCTTGGTTGAGCAAATATAGAAATAAGTGATTTTGGGGCAATGTCAATAGCATGTTACGTCACTTTTCTGTACAATATGGGTTTCATGTAGGGATAGAAATGCATTTTATATTTTTCCAAAAAAATCAAACTGAAATTGTACCCATCTTAAGTGCAGTATAAAACAAAATTAGTGCAATGTCAGAAAATATAATATATTTTTTTTGTAGTCGATAGTTGAAGGGCTCGGTAAACCCCGTCTATCAAACATTGTTTTCACTTTAAACGCTGGATGAACAATTTTTCTCTCAATTTTGCAATTTCTCACTTCAAAAAGTGATTCCAATATATGTTTTTGTACCTAATATTAATATATATTCAGATGTATATTTTGATGAAATATCAAATAATAGTAAATACAATTTCAAACCATTTAATGTATCTTGTAGCTTCTTTATTAAAGTACTGACTAATAAATAGCTTTATTTGAGATCACACCATATTTCCTTTAAAATCAAAATATCTTATAGACACGACAGACTTTTCATTAGTTTTTGTGATCATTTTAGTCCGATATTTAAAAAAAGAAGATAACAGGAATATTTAAAAAGACAAAAACAAAAAACCCTAATTTAAAAAAAATTAGTTACAGTCTTAACTGGGCTACACAGATAAGAAATGATTGACAAAGATGAACCTAGCAAAAATCATATTCTTCATATTTTAAAACAATACTGTATAGCACAAATTGTCATAGGGCAACAGGCTCTGACATATTGTAAGACCTGGAGTACATAGACTCCATTAGCACTGGAATGTTGCGACAATGGAAAAAATCAAATTATTTCGTTCTTTAATTTAACTTTAAGTATATCAAACGACGACCGCAATTGATAGATATGGTAAAGGCCTCACTACATATATATATATATATATACATGGATATCTAAAGAGATGGATGAAAAGTCTTACACTCCTGGATGTCTTCTTCTGATGCATATGTTCCTTTCGTCATTGAAATACTTTTGTGTACCACTGGGTTGGCCAAAGCAATTAATTCTTTTAAAAAAAAAGGTAACAAAGAAGCTATGTTACAATTAGGAATTTAAAATACCGAAGTTCATAACTAATTCATTGCAAAACAAATATATTGTCGAATACAATTACAATTCCTAGTAAGTAGCAAAAAACATGAGAACAACACATTATTCATTTCATGCTTCTGAACACTTTCTGGATTAACCTCCATCAGGTCAAATATGCCTGAGGGAGTTGAAACATGAGTTTCTTTTAAATTTAAAGATTTATAAACTGAATTTTTTTTTTAAATGGTCTGTTATGATGCTTGTCGGTGCCATACTACTGACTACTGAGATTATACCTCCGGAGACTTATAGTCCAACAGCAGATGTATCAAATCATTTCTGTAACAAATTAAAACAACTAGTTATCTATTGCTTGCGTCCGAAGCGCTTTTCTGATTTACTTTCATTAGGAACACTCAAGTCTCAAAGCACTTAACCTATCCACGTTTACCTGTTGACTTTGTTGACAGATGTATGTTGGTCAATATGAAGGTATAATACCAAGCTTTAATTTATCACGCCAAGACGTGGAAATGAATTATAGAGAACATTTGTGCAGATTAATTTGCATAATATCATCCAACTTCAAACTACTTTCTACTATTTAGTGGCAAAGATGCAGATAGGACAACATTACTTATTTGTTAAGATGGTCCTTAGCAGAAAAGTGTATATACAATATGTCAAGCAAGTCATTAAAACATAAGAAAGATAAAACTAAAGATAACCTTGAAGTGGACAACACTTCTGTGTTGACTTGAATTATCACTGTTATGAGTATAATTATATATTAACTGTTTCGAAACTTTGAATTTTTCGTAACACTCTGTGGTTTCTATCTTATGAATAGACTTCCTTAACTGTAATTCGAAAAATCAGGAATTATGGGTCCTAAATACTCTCCAACTTTGTTCTTTATTTGTCCTTTTTTAACTATTTTGATTCAAGCGTTACTGAAACCTATTTTACAAACAAAACGTTCGTCTCTCGTACAAAATCTCAATCCTGATTTGTATGATGAGTTTTTTGCAAATCCAATCTTATCATAAGTGACAAAGAATTAATACAATATACTATATATGTCAAGCGAGTCTCCATTTTTTGTGTGAATACATAATAGACATTTTAGTTGACAAACTATAATGAAATGACAATGAAAAAACACATAAAGAAGAGAAGAAAACTGACGAATGGGATAGGCAAATTACTAAACTATTTTGAATACTTAATCATGGACGTTTTAAACAATATATCTCTATGCATCATGATTAATTGAATGATTTTTTGGTGTTTAATTCCACTTGCATCACTATTATTTTCTTTTTCGTGATGGTTTTATTGGTTGAGTGAGCAGGAGTGCATAGAATGAAGAACCAGTCTTCGGAGGGAAAATTGACATTCCTAGTCAATTAAGATTGGAGTCAAATGCGGAATTCGAACTTAAAACCTCAGTGTTGACTGGCTAGTGATATAATAGTTCAACTTCTTCAACTACCCGGCCAGCCAGACCCCATTATGAAGTTTCGAAGCTAATCAAACAGGTTAACAACGCAAAAATTTATTTGAAACTATCTGTAAAGTGAGATAACTCAATAACCAATGAAAATTGTACGTTCTAGATTTTGGTTTTTGTTATAAATTCATATTTGTTCACATTTAAGAAGGTAATAATTTAATCGAAACATCTAATACGAAGGGATACATGTTCCCAAATACTGTCAGAATTATAGTATTGTTCGGGATTCTTTGTCATCACTATTTGTTTTTAATCCTATTTGTGAAATACTCTGTATTAACAAAAGAGTTTGATCGACAGCATATTAGTTAAGTTTTGTGGATTGCTGTTTCAAAACACGGTCGGTATTCCAATGAGTATTTATTTCACTAGTGAACACCGACTGGTTTTTGTATTCATATACAGATGTTCTCCAAGACAAATTTAAAAAGTATCTTGTGAAGTTGCAAAGCAGTTTCTCTTTCAAATATATTATTGATGTTCTGATTGTGTTCTTCACCGATTGTGATGATTTTTTTTTTACTGAATGGTAATCTGCATAGCTGGTAATGCATGCAAAACACGAGACTTTTGAACTGTCGATGCATCCGGATCTCTCTTTATGGTTTTCAAGTAATGTCCTCAGCTTTTGCTTGTTATTTTATTTTGTCTCTCCTTTATCGATTTCAAAAATCGATTGAACATCAGTAACTACTGTCGCCTTAGCTTATTTGCTATGTTATAGAGTCCTTGTCTAGCAAAAAGCTGTCGAATTTAAAATAAACAGTGTAATGTTTCTTTTTTCTCTAGTTAAAGAATAAAATAGCAGATTTTCTTTCATTTCATTTCTCGATTTTTCCTAACAAAAAATAGAATTGCTGTTTTCAAACCTCTACTAAATAAAACCTTCATTAATAATTATTTTATATCTTAATTAAATTCCTACCTTTAGGTTTTGCACCAGTTGTTTCTGTTTCAATTTCTTTACTTGAAAATATAAATTCTGAATCTAAATATAAGTCGTTCAAGAGTAAAACCTTCTTTCTGACTTTCGTTGTTTATAAATGACTTCTCATGTCTATTCAGATTGCAAGTGTATTGACTTGCTGATAACGAATGATCAACCTTAGCGCAAAAACACGCCACTAATGTTCTAACCAGCGGTGGTTAGAACTGACAAGAGAATTACACTATTGTTGAGGTTGGTTTTTTTTAATTGTTGTACCCTGTCTTTTTTATCTTTTATAACTTTTACTATATGTTTCATTTTTTATACATGTATTCCCATTGTAGAACATTGGTTACGTATAAGTTTAGTCGTACACTTATTTAATCATGACTTTATAGATTATTTTTTTGTGTCTTATTCCTTGAATGATCAATGTTCCTAAATGAAGATTACGGACCAAATACTTTTTATATCAAATTTAAAGTCATATGGAATATTAAAAAACATACCTTAATGGATATGTTGTTTGATTTCCAACAATCAATTCTTCTAAACAAGAAAAACAAGAAAATGTCATTGGTAATAGTATCGAAGATTTACGCATTTCGATAAACAACAATTATCCAATAAATGACTATTTTTTTTCATATACGCATTTCGAGGTAACTAATCAACACTTTATATCACATCTTTAACATTGCCAATAAGCAGGAATACTGGCTAGCCATTAAACAAGGTTCAAACTACCATTTTTCCTAAAATATGCTGTATCAAATTAGGAAGACGGCAGTTGTAATCTACTGTCCGTTCCTATGTATGTTGGTGTATGCGTTTGTTGTAGTTCAGTTTATATGTTGTTCCGTTGTTACTTGTTTTCCTCCTATAGTTGATGTGTTTCCCCGGTTTAAGTTTGTTAACCGGATATGTTTTTGCAAATTAAATTTTGATTATTGAACAACGATATACTACTATTGACTTCATTTCAGTCATCAATATGATTGATTAAAGTATGTGTATAACAGTGTATGGCCTAATGTTTTGTTTTTATAAACACAAAGTTAAAATACAAAACTTGCAAAGTCAGAGAAAATTCAAAACGGAAAATGATTTGTAAAAGATCAAACACATCAAACAAACGAAAAAATTATAAATCCACGTTTTGCCTGCTTTGATATCATGACGTTAAATAATCGTATATATTTATTATTTTGTTAAGTATTATCAAAAGCATTTCAAAAATACAGCAATTATTCAAAACAGCTCTTTGACAAAAACAGGATAAGAATAGAATAACAATTTTCATAAAGAAACATACTCCATTCTTCATATCTTTTCAAAGGTTATATGGACGCCAATAGAATGATTTTGACATTATATACACGTAGATTACAATGATCATGTATACTCTCGTATATGGCATCACGAAATGCAAGATAACCCTAATTTAACATGAGTAGAGAGAAACTTTTGTTGCTATTTTCCTTAATGTCATCTTGTGGTCTGTCTTATTTTGACAGATATTACCGTATTGTATCTTTTATTTTTCACATACCATTATCATCAATTATGAATTCAAAATCAGCTTTTTTTTCTTCTTTATATTTAACCAGACCTAAAACAAATTAAGAGTTCAAATAACCTAATTAATTTTTTACATCTTTATTTTCGCTCTTGACTTGATATACCCGTGATCAGTATTTCTTCAAATTTTATCAATACAGATTTTGTAAGGTTTACCAGTGATTCCCGTAATGATTTAAAACATCCAGAGAATGTTCATTTATTAGATGTTTATCAATCCAAAGATGCCTACACAAGTTGTATCTTCTTCAATTATATTCTTATCCTGCACTTTTAAGAAAATTATCTTATTATTCATGTTTTTTGGTCTATCATAGATATATAATTGCAATCAAATGAGGTTTATATTTATTATTTGTTGCATCATTTTGTACTTACTCTCAGTTCCGTTTTTCTTACATATATCACATTTAACATGTTGAATACATAGTTTTGATCTTTGAGCAAAGACTTCTGCAAATGCAACCAACAGCTGCCCTTTTATCAAGACAAAGTCCAAGAACAACTTTGCTCTGTCTGTTCTAGAAGTTATATTTGACTTTTCAATGCAACACTCCAAGATGAATTTCGGAATTTGTTGAGGTCTATCTTGAAACGTTGATTTCATCATTTGTGTGTCTATTTCATCCATTACCTCCTTTTTTGACTGCCAAATAGAATATCTGTAGCATTCTATAAAAAAAAATCATTGCAAATATTAATATTGTTATCAAATGGTCATCAAACAAATTAAATAATGCGTCAGGATAAACATAGCCACTTGAATATAAAATATTTGTTAACATAATAAGATTGTAGAATATTTTCAGAAAAGACCATTTCTTAGCCTCAGCTGTGTATTAACAATTTGAAATATTGTAAACACAAAAAGCTTAGACCATACAAATAACATTCTCGGAGAATACATTTCAGAGGTGATAGCATAAGGAGGAACAAAACGACGAACTAAAAGGAAAATTTAAATCGGAAAATCGGAAAATCATAAGGTATAGTTTTAATCTATTTTTGATGATAAATCTTCGGAATTTTTCTGACCCAAAATTATAATTTCGTCCCACCTTAACGGAGACTATATTTACTACGTCTATCCGTGTATACGTATATCTGAAATGAGTACTGACTTTATACTGAAAGTTGTAGTAAAAACCTAAAAAGATCATATGTAAGCAATCGTAGTTGCAAAATAAAAAAATTAAATAACAGTACGAAATAGACACCACATAAATTTAAGATAGAGAAACATAAATTCCCTTTATATACCTGGTTTAGTTAGTATTGTATAGAATGGTCAGCCGAACAGAAAAATCTGACATTAATATGGTTATTCCGTACACGCTACTTCTTCAACGACAGTGTACATACCTAAACATTTCTTTTCCTCGACATAATCACTGATATATTTACAGTATTTAGATTCTTTCAATTTAAGCATGACTTCTCTTAAGTTGGCAATGTTGAGTGTTGCAAGGACATGAAAAATGTACTCTTTCTTCAACTTTTCATCAGTAATTTGTTGTAACTTTCCACTAGTTATACCATTAATCAACTCCATTTCTTGTAAATAACCGAGTGTTTCAGAAACATTCATTTGTTGCAAAATCTCTAGTCTGCATAATTTCAATGCAACATCATCCTTCAAGCATGTAATTGTTTGTCCTTAAAATAAAACTTATTTCTATGTAGCAGTCATGGATGACTATATAATCATATACAAAATGGAAACTATCAGTTACCATAGTAAAGAGTAAATTATCAACAACTGAAAGGAAAATTCACAAATCGGAAAGTCCGTTAAGCAAATGGCAAAATTAAGCGCTAAAAAACATCAAACGAATGGAAAATTATCATATGCTTCATTTTGTATAGGCATTTCCTTATGAGAAAATATTGGATTTAAAGTCATATGAAACCTCAAATTAAAAACAAATATGCATATGTTTTTTAAAACTAAATGGTTAGTTTTCATTATACAACTTATGTACATATACTTTTTTTTCTGAGGAAAATTCTTTAATTTGTCCACATTTAGAAGAAGTTTACTTATTTTTAATTGCTTGCTGCCAGGAAGCAATTCGTCGACATATTTTCCGTATGCATAGTGACCTAAGCGTGACCCTTCTCGTAAAAATCCGGTGATAGCAATACGCATGAATCTGTCATTAAAATAAACAATTACCTGATTATATATGTTAAACACGTGCTAAATACCCATACTTTTTGTTGATTATTTACTATAAGGTAACAATCGGTAACTTCGGCTTCAAAACACGGCATTTAATGAGTAGCCATATTTGTTAAATTATAACAGACAGATAGAAAAAAAATTGACGATTAAACGATATATTTGCGGAAAAATTAAAAAATCGTGCACAGAGAACTTAGTTTATGATATATACATGCATTGGTTCATGAATTGGATGAACATTATTTTTCAGCAGTCACTCGTTTCTTATGACTTTAACGTATTCTAATAGCAAGTCAAATCTCTCAAAACTTGTATGACAATCGCACAAAATGACATCATATTGAAAAACAATGTGTGAACAAACAAAAAACAACGGGATTTTCTTGATAGGTTGAAGAATCATTGGGGCTTTGTGAGCAGTCAGCATTGTGTTAAATTTTAATCACTATAAAAATAAACAAACATGTCTACAAGGAAAAACAAAACGACATAGAGACAAGGCACATGATCAATATCGTAGGATACTAACACATAGTAAACTACTCCTAAGAGACAGAATTACCAAACATTTATATAGAACTGTGTTTCATTTGCGTGAGGCTTTTTGCTATTCGAATTATAAGGGTATTGTTCATTGGTTAATATAAGAAAAAGATCATCTAAGAAATCGCAAATCTCACTAAAGGTGAAAAACCTTTGCGTTTTAAATGATGTAAATCGCCATATACCAATCGTAATTATTAAAATACATCTTACAGGACACGTCTGTATAATACAAAAATCATAACTACGCCATAAAATGGCTAACATCACATGATTCTGCATATTGCGTAAGTTTAACACAGAGGTGTAGTGTCTATGATAACAAAAAATCCTTCCAAGTATTAAGCCTCCAGGCAAAGAGTTTCAGAAGAATAATAAAGAATTACTGATTAACTGATGAATTCTAAAATATATGTCCTTATGTTAAAAAAAACAAATAAAGGGCAATCTATTTCTGCATCTAGTTTTTAATTTTCTCTTCTTTCTTTGAAGTACATACATACTAAAAAATAACTGTATTGTTTAATACCAGGTGTCTGTACTAAAATGTGATTTTTTAACTGTTTTGCAGATATGATAAATATAATGCAATATTTAAAAAACAAAACATATTTCTTTAAATATGAATATGATGAAACGATTGGATACGCCATTTAACAATAATCCACGAATTAAATTTTTTATATAGGTTCCTATTTAATTGAGATAACAATTTTGGAGTTCCAAAAAATAATGCATTCATAAAAGACAAACATACCGTTGTTATCTAAAAGAGGAATATTGAGACAACCACCTCGCAACATAACTTTGAAGGTTTGCCCTGGCTTTAGAGTTGCCTTTACATTTGGAAGTCGTAATAAATATTGTAAAAATTGAAGACAGAAATCTCGTTGGCTTCCATTTGGTAGTTTAGCGTAGGAACTGAATAAAATAAACTCCACGCATCCGCTCCTTACATCACCCACAGGACAATTTTCGGGCAGTTGGTTGTTCATGTCGTTGATATGATGCTGTTCAAGAGATCTTTCAGTTTCTTCCGTTGTTGTTACTTTTATATTACACCCGAATGAGATGTCTAAATCGTCCACTGGATCTTGTTCTGTGAAGCATTAAATAAAATGTTTAGCTAGCCAAAATTAGGTTTTGATTTAATATCTATTTAAACAAAGAGAAGGTCAATATATATTATAAAGGTCCTCATTAAGCCCAATACTTGTACAAGTGGATATTTGGTATCTGTAAAACAAAAGTGAAAGGTTTCTATTCATATTGATATTTGTAATGTTATACTTCTCATATTAAGGTACTACAAATGATTGTTAAAGGTCAGGGGAGAGAGAAAAAAACAAGTTCTTTCGGTAGAATAAGTCGGTAACGATGATGTGCATAAAATGTTTGAAATATGTTGTAACTGTCGTTGAATGTACGACATAAAACTGCTCACTTGCAAACAAACGGGACCCTTATAACATATTTTGCTAACACTTAACGTGCATTCATCATTTCTCCCAACATCTCCTCAAGAAAACAAGATCTCAAAAGAGATGCAAAACATACCAAAGGGATCTGTTAACTAAACAATCGAAAGTAAACTAGCATCACAATGCCATGGAGAACAAAAATGGCTAAAAGACAAAAGACAAAACACATCATATAAACCTCAATACTGAGCAACACGATCTCCACCAAAAACATGTAGGTCAAGTTCGGGGAAAAGAAGACGGGTTGAGTTTACGACGATTAGAACATATTCGTCATCAGCGATGAAACAGATATTTCATAACAATCAATTAACTCGTGATGGCGTCCGTAACATTTTTAATAGCTTTCTATTCAGCATTAACCCCTTATCAAGGAAATCATGACCTATGAAAATCGTATCGATTGGGCGATATATACCCCTTATGCTGGCACTGCAGAAATGTTGCTACATAGAAGTGAATTGATCACATACAAAGTCTACATATTCATTGACGCAATTAATAAATAAGTGTGTGTCAATTTATATTAGATATCATTGATCAATAAGAGAGGTCATGAATATCAATTGTTCTAAAAGTTATTACGTTCTAGTCAATCAATGCGTCCACGAATTGTGCATAATTTAATAAAAATCAAGTCATTTTGGTAGACCCAACAATTCAAGCACATTATCCATAATACTTTCTTCTATAATCATTGTAGCGTCTAGAACAATTATATTTCCATATATTCAATCTATCATAAATGTCAATTTAAGTATAACTGATTACTGCGAATTCAGTTAATAACGTCGTCGCCAAACAAAACACCTCTGGAATATACCAACCTCTCATATGGGTTCACTTAAGATTGACTGTCCCTCTGGTATTTTTCGCCCCTGTTTGATACTTTCTTCTAACAAATATCATAATGATATCTTTCTAGTGTGTATGTGAGCTGTGTACGCAGGCCTTAATTGTCACATGCTGGATGTTTCATAAAAGCCATATGACCAAGGATACATTTTTAGGATTTCATTGATATTGTATTCATCAATGTGGGAAAGGGTTTTCCCTTGTAGTATAAATCATCGAATTGAAGGCGGAATTATCAATTTACATTTTTTCAAGCTGTTAACAATTAAAAGAATAAACTAGAAAGAAAAATGATCATTAACATTGACATATCTATTGTTTAAAATTGTATGTTTACTTTGAGATATCTTTTAACTATTCGAGTCTGAGTGTTATCACTCATTGTCGTATACCCCATCTCTCGTCATAGTCATGGTTTTATAGCACTTTAGCTTACAGATACAGAAAGTTATGGTTTTTTTAATGCTACAAATAAAATTTATAAACATTTTGTTCTTTGAAGAGTCATATTTTCATTCTGAGTAGAAAAACATTCATAAATGATATATCTGTAATTTTTTGTCTAGACCTACCAGATAATTCATTTTGTAATTGAGATGGACTTGTGTAGTTCCGTAACCAAATAATGACTCTTTCGTGTTTCTGTTCTTTTAAAATATAACAGAACTTGATGAACCAGTTAACATCGTTAACATCGATCTTCGCGTCCAATATTGACACTAGTTTGGCAACTTTGACGCTTCTTTCTACAACATTTAGTATGCTCTCGTGTTGATCCACATTGATCAAATGCCATTCATATAAAATGTCTACAATATCATTGATTTCCACCTCCCGAATCATGTACTGTTGGACGTAATGATGTCTGAAAGTTCCAGTACGTAACCAGTTGAACTCCTGCAATGCTTCTTCTGGGAGAGATTTAGTCCTTGATTCTGGAAATATATTTACCATTTAAAAGTATGATTAACTTATAAAGCAACAGGCATCCGATACCGACTTTATTCTAGTAAACACTAGAATTACAAAATTGAAAATATACATGTATATGAAAAACTAAACCAAAAAATAAAACTTTTGGTAGGACGGACAAACGTATTCCATCCAAACCTGTACTAAAAGCAATAAATGAAGAATACCGGATTTCAATGTACATGCAACCTATTGCTTTTATTCCACGCACATGAAGCGCTTACTCGTATTAATCTACATCAGGCTAATTTTGAAGATATTACGAGCAATTTGGTAAAATCACTTGTGTTGGTTTCTTTTACGGTTATTAGGGGTAGTATACACAAGAAAAACAGTGTTTAGTAGATAAGCCTTGCAAGAATAGTGTTCGGTTGATCACGGTTTGTTTTAAAAAGTAAAATCACAAAAATACTCAACTAAGACATGTAAGAGGAAAATCAATTCGGAAAGTCCATAATGACATGGCAAAATCAACAAAAAAAGGGCTTCAAAAACGAATGGACAAGAACTGTCATATTCCTGACTTGGTACAGGCATTTTCAAATGTAAAAAATGGTGGATTAAACCTGGTTCTATAGCGCTAACCCTCTCACTTTGATGACATTCTCATCATAAAAGCGTATAAAATGTTTGAAATCATATACCAAATATCAAAGCGACATTTTGTCCAACACTGATGCCTTGGAAGAAAAAAAATTCGTTGAAAGAAACAAAAAAAAATCTTACAATGGAATTAGCCCTGTTCACGACAAAGAGGAAAGACCTATCATAAAACAACTTAAATACTAAAAACAAGAGACGTCTATAAAATACAACATAAAAAATGGAACGTTTAAAATTAATTACCTTTTAATTCATACAACTTCAGAATTTGTTCATCTCGTAAGCAGCTTACAAACTTTTCACACGCTTTGTCTCCTTTTCGTATAATTGTTCTCAGCAAGCAGTCTATCTTGTCATGGTCAGTTGGAGCCGTAATAGCCGGTAGGAGCTCTTCAAAATCCAACACATCTCTAAATATCAAGTCTTCTATTTTTCCAATAAATGCAAGCAAACGATATTTCACAAAGGTATACGATGATCGTGTTATGTCAATCCAGTCATCTGTAAATAGAAGCATGTTTACTGCTGTATTAATGTCAATTTTATTTACAATTATTGTTGAACCTCTAGCAACAGTCGAATGAAACCAGAACGAAGAATGATTATGGGTAAAGTACTACTTTAAAATTACTTCAGGTGACTGAAAGCAATATTAAAGTCACGATTTTACACCAGGAAATGGGGTAAGCCGGGAGATGCCTCTGCATCTCCTTTTTTTGGGGCTATTACAAATTTAATGTTATTGCAAGAGAAATCTAATTCTAAATATAAAAGTTGATGAACAAATTTTTATGTTGAACCCATTTTAATACGTTTATTACCTGTTACTCTGTTAGAAGATTGTCCATCATTGTCTGAAAAAGATATAGAGATTTTAGAACGTCATTCAAACCGAATATACCAAATTATCTTTACCCAAATTTTACGTGCAAGGACATCAAAACTGTATAAAAATCTGTCAGCATTTTAATCCGAAGAAATGATAAGCAGTTGTCGTTTAATTATGTAATTTATAGGCGTTTTCGTTTTTTATATATAGATTAGACCGTTGGTTTTCCCGTTTGAATGGTTTCTACACTAATGAGTTTGGGGCCCTTTATAGCTTGTTGTTCGGTGTGAGCCAAGGCTCCGTCTTGAAGGCCGTTCATTTATCTATCATAGTTTACTTTTATAACTTGTTATTTGGATGGAGAGTTGTCTCATTGGCACTCATACCACATCTTCCTATATCTATGTATATAAAACCGGGATTGATAATACACATGAGTAATTAGTATGAACGTACCATCGACATTTCTTTCACCCATCAAGGACTTTATAAAATCTGCAGCAAATTTGAAGCCAGTAGCTCTTGAGAAATATCTGACGATTGTTATCATCCTGAAAAAAAATATCATTTTCACTGTGTTTTTTTATGATCAATCTATCTTTTAAGTCTTAAAAAACATAACGTTGTAAATCGACAATTAAGAACAACGCGATTTTGTATACATTGGTTTTTAAACACCGTGAGCACTGAATATTAAAGTCATATGGTTCTTTAAATATGGTTCTTTAAAATTTATTAAAAAAGTGAATCTGTTTCATAAACTTAAATGGTTATTTTTTAAACTAAAACACGTGTACAAAGACTTACTTTTAACAAAAATCCTCTATTTGATTTGATTCAAATCTTCAGAAATGGGTTGCTTTTGAATTTTAGTCTTCTTATTAATCTAATTAACTGACATATTTTCCGCATATAAAATTTTAATTACCTATCCTTATGTTTCAAGGTCAATGATAAGTACGTCTGACATAAAAAAAAAAAAAATACTGGTAAAGCAGTCAATTCAATTCATATTCCTATTTATAAATTTTAGCTAGAAATTATATTAAACGTGATTTAAAATTTAGTAATGTTTTATTACAAATCAGATTGATTTGCTGTAAAGGGTTTTATGTAAATAACCAAAGTCCTTAAATTTATAACCAACTGTCCAAATAATAAAAAATCTATTTATAAATAATGCATTGTGATTACTTACGAGGTTCTTGGCTTATGCAGTTTCATAAAAATGAGCCGGGATGGATATGAGAACTCCGTGGTTAACCAATTATTAAATATCATTAATCCATAACGGTAATCGTATCCTGCGTTGCACGTATCGCCTAGCAAGAGAATCCAACACAGGCTTGGTGACACTGGTAAACTTGTTTAAGTTATCGACCGCCTCTTTCTGGATAAGTTGATAAACTTTAGAATTGAAAAATAACAACATAATAAGAATAATAATTAAATAATAATAAACATAGTAAACCATAATAAATATGTTATACCATATAAAAGAATTCTTAAATGAATAATATAATAAATCTCATTTATTTTGTTTTTGTTTTGCTGATCACTTCCTTATTATAATATCTTTCTGTCCTAAAGTTTTAGGCCAAAAGGCAAAAAATGATAAAATTTGGCATTTAAAGGAAATGTCTGTTATCAGAAGTGAACTTTTAAGTTTTGCTACACAAACCTAAACTAAAAAGTGATCAATTTTTCCCCGTTTCTTCCACTATCCCTATACTCTTTTTTTTTTTTTTTTGGTAAATCGAAATTCAAACATTCGAAAATTTCCATTTTAGAACAATTAAATCTGCAGCAACATAAAATTGAAATGGAAATGGGGAATGTGTCAAAGAGACAACAACCCAACCATAGAAGAACATACAACAGCAGAAGGTCACCAACAGGTCTTGAATGCAGCGAAAATTTTGCATACTTGTGTTGGACTTAACATTTCAGCTATATGAAAATTGCAAAAGAAGTCATAAACATGATTGAAGAGAAGTTACTGCTGCTATGATTCGGTTGATAATTTTGGTTTAGATAATAAATTAGTAGATTTTGTAGTTTAAGGATACAATTTTCGCTGTGTATATTTTAGTTTGGCAAAAACCAAAAACCGATTTGAAAAATAAATTAACGACAATCACTTCTATCAGAAATGTTCTCAATTTCTCTTTATTAAAACATAATTCAAGATAATATGCAAAAACACAAAAAATAGTTACACAGTCGTCAACTAGAATTGTTACAAAATTTTACAAAATTAATGACATTTAAGAGCTAAGATTTGATAGTTGAGACCTTTAAATACAGGATCATCTCAAAAATGTTGATTTGATTATTGATTCACTCTGCCAACCAATAGCATTTTTAACATCGTTTCCAATAAAAATAGAAACGTTGTGATTGAAGACGTTCCAATTTTTCTAACATGATTTTTGGAATATCTAATCATAGAATTCAAATAGAGAGAAATATTAAACGAGTGACCGAACAACACATTAATTTACGAATTCACGTAGCGCATGTGTTAACTATTAATGTTGTTCGGTCACGAATTGCATATTCTTCGATATTTGAATTCTTTGGTTAGTTATTCTTTTTATTTCATTAGCAAATGAATATTTTGGTGAAATCATAGTAGAAGAGGAACTAGTTAAATAACCATATTTATTTCACATGTGGAATTATCGGTTTTTATTTCAATGGGAAATCAATGTAATTCATTGAGTTAATTGGCTTGTTGGTAGAATGTTTTTTTATGATCAATCTAAAATTTTGCATTATGTCATCATAAATAAAGGCAACAGTAGTACACCGCTGCTCGAAATATAGAAATCGATTGTGAAAAAAATAAATCCGGATTACAAACTAAAACTGAGGGAAACACATCAAATATAAGAGGAGAACTACGACACAACAGAAACATAACACTAAAAAGTAACACACACAGAAACAAACTATAATATAACAATGGCCATTTTCCTGACTTGGTACAGGACATTTTTAGAAAAAAAAATGGTTGGTTGAACTTGGTTTTGGGGCTGGCCAAACATCCCACTTCTATGGCAACGTTGATACAAGTATCTTGTCTTAGGGAGGGATAAATTCTAATTTGTTAAGGATCACTCTGATTCGAACAAAAAATTCTCTGAAACTGACATTATCAAGATGCTTGAATTTTTGATTGACAACATATTTGTTACGATCGGAGAACGTGTTTTTCAACAGACTTTCGGCATTCCAATGGGGACCAATTGTGCCCCATTACTTGCCGTCTTGTTTCTTTATTATTATGAGGCTGACGTCATACAGGAACTTCGAAAGAAAGATAAGAAGTTTGCAATATCCTTTAACTCTACTTTCCGCTATATAGATGACGTTCTTTAGATGACTAAAGAATTCAAAATTTGGTGTCTATCCCATCGAACTAGAAGGGAAACAGCAGATACAGTTTAATCAGTCTCATATCTTGACTAACATCTAGAAATTGAAAACGAGGGCCGGTTGAAAACAAAACTTTGAGACAAACAGATGATTTCACCTTTCCAATTGTGAACTTTCCATTTCTAAGTAGCAACATTCCAGCAGCACCTGCATACAGGTAATATGTATCTCCCAATTGATTTCCTATCATGCTTTTCTTGATAGAGGGTTGCTGCTCACAAGGAAGCTTTTCAACCAAGAGTTCCAAATGGTGAAGTTAAAATCATCCCTTCGTCAATTTTACGGACGCCATCACGAGTTGGTTGCCCGTTATAAAATAACCGTTTCACAAATGATATCGGATATGTTCCGTACGTCGTAACTACAATCCCCTTCCTTTTCATGAATGTGACCTATCGAATTAGACTATTTACCGGATTTGTTATAACATAAGGTTCCAGTACAAAGTTAGACGTTAAGTATCGTATTATTGCCATGGCGAAATGTTTTTAATATGAAAGTTTTTGTACAAGAATAATATAGCCTTCTTAGTGGGTTTATATGTACATTTAGATTGTTTTTAGCATATTGTATAGGCCATTTATCTGTTTTACAGTCCGTATTTTCCTATCCGTACCGCCCATGGTTCCTTAAATTATTGTAGTGTTTATCAACAAAGATTGTGCGCTCGATCTTTTTAATTCAATTTCATGGAAAAACGAGCAGAGATGCATATAATTTATTTTTTTTTGGACCACTTGATCATGTTGATAAATATAAACCTATGGTTTCAGGAAAGGTATCACTGTGATTGATTGAAATTTTCCTTAGAACCAAATTTTTGCGACTTTTGTGACATGTTCAACCCCCCCCCCCCCCCCCCCATTTGTTTGCAATATTTTGTAAAAAAAGAAATGCAAATTGTTGCCATGGTTACACCCAAAAGAGATTATATTTCACCATTATGACCATTAGAAATCAAATCTATGGAAGATTCTCTTTCTATAAATATATACGTGCATAATACAAATATTAATCCTTATTTGTTAGAAAGAGGGGAAAGAGGGTGTCTTAAAATTATGAGTGTCAATTTTAAGTTGTTTTCCTAACTGTGTATTGCTACCTAAGCAACACGACGGGTGCAACATGTGGAGCAGGACCTGCTTACCCTTCCGGAGCACCTGTGATCAACCCTAGTTTTTGGTGGGTTCGTGTTGCTTGTTCTTTAGTTTTCTATGTCGTGTTCTATTGTTTGTCTTCTTTCATTTTTAGCCAGACGTTGTCAGTTTATTTTCTATTTATGAGTTTGACTGTCCCTCTGGTTTCTTTCGTCCCTCTCTTAAATATAACACTAACATGTATTTGACGAACTTTACATTCATTGGTGTGTGGGTTAACTTTTTTCGTTTGCTTGCTAGTATTTGAATGATTTATTTATTCATTGATTAATTAATTGATTGACTGACAGTTGCATCGCATACTTATTCTAGATTGTGTGATCCTTTAATTTTTACTGTGACGTCAAATAACATAAATGCTATCACGTTCATGACTAACAAAATAAAGAGTGCCATATATAATAATAATTTCGTCATTAAAAATACACAATTTCCGAGGTACTGGCGATTAAAACAAGTAGGGCCTGGTTCCTCTTAAATAACAGATTTTTAGATAAATGCAACATACTATTTGTATTTATTTCACAGCACTTCTAGAAACATCTAATCATTAAACACCCGTTTCATTTTCCCCCTTCAAAAATGATATTAGACTCTCCTTTATAAATATAAATGGGAACATAGAAGTAGTATTTCTAAAATATCCTTGAATCTGCCTTTTTATTTTTTGCTACGGACCCTAGGCATTTATGTTTTATTATTTGTTGCGTTTGACTTTATCTTTCGTTTTTGTTGTATTTGATATTTCGCTTATTCCATGATAATCGTCCACGTGTATTCAACCCGGGAAGGAGTCATCGTCATGTTTTTCAATTTTTTTAGAAAGAAAAATTAAACCTGATTCTTAACGTTACCAATTTCGTTCCATATTCGTCACTGTACGTCACACAAAACAATAATTTATGAATTATTTAGTGTAAGGTATGTAACATAATACAAAATGTCAAAAAATCAATCAATTAATTTTTCCATTAGTCAATTAACGAATCACTAAATCTAGTAATAAATAAATATCCAATCAATTAATGAAAACATTCAACGACCAACCAATCTTAATAAGAAGAAGTTGTCACTTGGTATGCAAGTAATCAACAAAAACCACGTAAAACTCACAAAATATAGCATGATTTTAATTGTCAATTGTTTACTAAAACAGCAGTTAACTAAACAACTACTATATAAGCATGTTATAAACACTAGTAACGTAAGGAGGAAATCAAGTCTAAAATTCTTACTTTTGAGATGATCCTTAATCAAAATGCCATAACTTTAGATTGTCGACTCTCGTATTATCAATCGGAGATATTAATCTGACGTGTTGTTTTCTGATTTTTAGTTTGACTTGAAACATAAAGGATATGATTAACTTTAGACGAATTAAGGTATGGGTAGTTTTATTTTTATTGTCATTAATTCATTTAATAGTAAATAAAGAAATAACATGTTTTGAGTATTAATAAATACGTAATAAATTGCTGTAAAGTCATAAAAATGCTAGTCACAAGAGTTTTATTGTATTTGCTATGATAAAACCTAGATATAACTTATGTCAGAGACATTTGTATTATATGTCTCTGCTTTAATGGCTATATATATATGTACCATATATCTATCATGACTACATTGTAACAACATCATGAAAGAAATATAGAGTTTTTGTAGACAAAATGCGTATCAGACATACTAAATTTATATATATATATATGGAAAGCCTCAGCTGTCATATATTAGAGATTTGCATAACGTTATACTGAAGCTTATAATGTAAGGTTAATACAGCGTGATGATGAATTAAATCATCAAAATGAAAACTTTAAATAATAAAATGCTAAGTTGAATCTGCGTTATGTTGACTTGCAACTTCAAGTGTTGATGTTGTGAAAGCATCGTGGTGAACCACGGCGTTATTATGATAGGCTTATAACACGTAACGTTGAGTTGAAACTACATGTTGCTAAGTTGATATTACACGATGTTAACTTGATACTGGATGATGTTTAGACGTACTCTTCGATTGCTAGGATAACAAATGAAACGAAAAATTGAACTTCATGATGTTGACTTATTATTAATAAATGTAAAGCTTAGATATCACAACGTTATATCATTATAATGTCATGATAGGTTTATTATAATGTATGAAGAATTTAAACTACACGATGTAAAGCTAAACTAGCACACTATTATTTTACTATAATGTCATGATAAACTAACCATAAAATATGCTCACTAGAAATCAAACGACGTAAAGTTGAAAGTACGTGTTGTTTAGCTAGGATTGCAAAATGTTATATCATTATTATGTCACGGTAAGCTAACCATACAATATGCTCACTAGAAATAACACGACGTACAGTTGAAAGTACGTGTTGTTGAGCTAGGATTGCACAATGTTATGTCATTATTATGTCACGATAAGCTAACCATACAATATGCTCACTAGAAATTACACGACGTAAAATTGAAAGAACTTGGTGTTGAGCTAGGATTGCACAATGTTATATCATTATTATGTCATGATAAGCTAACCATACAATATGATCACTATAAATTACACGACGTACAGTTGAAAGTACGTGTTGTTGAGCTAGGATTGCACAATGTTATATCATTATTATGTCATGATAAGCTAACCATACAATATGCTCACTAAAGATTACGCGACGTAAAGTTGAAAGAACTTTGTGTTGAGCTAGGATTGCACAATTTTATATCATTATTATGTCATGATAAGCTAACCATACAATTTGCTCACTAGAAATTACTCGACGTACAGTTGAAAGAACTTGGTGTTGAGCTAGGATTGCACAATGTTATATCATTATTATGTCATGATAAGCTAACCATACAATATGCTCACTAAAGATTACACGACGTAAAGTTGAAAGAACTTGGTGTTGACCTAGGATTGCACAATGTTTTATCATTATTATGTGATGATAAGCTTACCATACAATATGCTCACTAGAAATTACACGACGTAAAGTTGAAAGAACTTGGTGTTGAGCTAGGATTGCACAATGTTATATCATCATTATGTCACGATAGGCTTATTTAACATTATATTGACACGAAACGACACGAAGGTGGAAAAAAGGACCACTGATGTAGGACCTGAGGTATCTTGCAAATAGTGCCGCATATGCGTAGTAATTATATGATATAAAAAGAGAATGAATTAAAAATACATTATTCTACTTTATATTTATTCTGTTACAGTACGGCCCGTACATCTTTTGAAAATAGTGAAAAGTTTTCCAATTGTAGAATTTTGGAATTTAAAAAGTTTTGAATTTTTCAAGTTAAATTTTTAACAAATAATTGAAATTTTAAAATTATTAATATGGCTTTTAGATTTTATAATTTAGATGTTTAATTAATCTTTAAAATTACTAAACTTAACGTAAAGTTTTGATTATTTCGCCTTTTTTAAAGTTTGATTTTTTAAAGTTATTGATGAAGATATCAAAATTAAAAAGGGGCCGCAAAAGCGAGGCACCTGTTAGCTACGAAATAAAACGAAACAAAATGAAATGAACAGTTACTGTTTCTTAAAAGATTATGTAAAGAATGAGACCAGAGGCAGGCAGTTGTAAGCTTATTAAACCTGCATCGAAAAAGTTATTTTGCGTTTAAAAAAATCTCTATAAGCTTAGGGTTTCAGATATATAACTCAGAACAGAAACTGGACAACTCTCAATAGGCCGAGTAGTATGGTAGGGTTGAGCATGTATATATATTTTCAATTGAACTGTAACCAATAAAATTGCTCTATACTTGATTTCAATTTTTTTTTTTTTTTTTTTTTGCTTTATGACTTTTTACTATATATGCAATTATGTAGGCAAATGAAATTATCAAATAATGAAATTCAAGCACATGATTTTGAACGATTGCTTTAAATCAACTATTTTGAAACTGTTCGCTTTCAAATATTCGGCTTTGGATGTTCCTGAAAGGGTAGATCAAGAAAAAAGCTCTTCGGTCTCATGCAATTTTCAACATTTTGTTTTTGAATTTTTTATCGATTACTGATAATATATTGCCTTGTATCATTGATTTCAGTTCAAAGTATTGATACAGAGTAACAGATGAAATTTTTAATTTATGGTGTCACTATGAACGTTGTGCTAGCCGCGAATGTTGGAGGTTGTTGATATCTGTTTTACACTGTTAGCCGCTTAGAGTAACTTAAAGATCAAATATAAGTAGCTAGGAGCCAGGAAACTGTTATAATATATGTAAATAAACTTATCATAGATAGACGCCCGGTTTGAAATTTTGTATTTGCACAAGCCTCGCATTTCGTCTACAAAAAAACTAACCAGTCACACTCGAAACAAATAAAGTTAAAAAGACCAAATTAAATATCATCAAAAAGGCCAAATAAAGTAAACGTTACCATCCAAATCATCGTTCTGGTTTTATTTCAAAGCTCAATACATTCATATCATATAAACGTATACCATAAATATTTTTCAGCTTGCAAATCTATGTAATAGTTGCCGCTGTACATTAAGCTCCCATCTATCTATTTGTAGGTGTCGGCAGTTTGAAAATGGAAATTTTAAAAAGTTTATATTTAATCCCTTTCCACTTTGCGGATGCGAGTGCTGCCTTGTAGTGGCATTGCCATACTCTTTTTCGAGATCTACAAGGGTGTCTTTTACGTGCAAGAGATTTGGCTCTCTCTTAACACAAGTCAGCCATTTATGGTCCCCTTCCGACGGACTGTCACTGTTAAGCCAAGAAAGGGAACCAGATGTTTTTTGCATTAAGTGATAGTTTCGTGTTTGTTATTTGTGCATTTGTAAGTTATCGCACAACAATCAAATTTCAGGCCAAGTACTCCTCACGTTAAGATCCCCTGCAGTGACTCGTTGCAAGGAAAGATTTCTGTCCCTATTCAATTTATCCTCATTTTTCCAGTGGCATATACGACTCTTACCTATTCTACCTGTTGTATATCATGTCAATTTGTTATAATCTTGAACATATATGTAATATTAGCCACTGGCAACCAACAATCGGCAATAATTTAGAATAAGTCGTTTTACAAAAAAAGCGGGGGTTCAACTCCCTTGGGCAAAGTGGTCCTATTCTGTCTGAGAAAAGGCTCCGCGTTAACGTTGACGACCGATCTTTGACCTATAATGGTTTACATTTACAAATTGTGATTGTGATGGAGAGTTTTCACATTGACACTCATACCACATCTTCTTATATCTACTTAGTTGGAATTTGATATTTCAACTTTCCATTTGGTCAAACACCTCTTAAATTGTTTTGGTTCTTATATTTACTTGGCTTTCAAAAATTCGAATATTTTGAGCGTTCCGTAGGTAAATGCTTTACTTAAAATTCAGCGTTTTACACTGTCCTGGTTTTTCGAGAGCAGCATTGGTGTGTGGCCAAAATGGCAAAATTCATTGTGCAGAGATCGTGGCACTGACTTTCTTTACACGCCCCATTCTGACTGGACATAGATGCGTACTTGTACTTTGCTCAAGGTTGATTGTGTTACAATATTTAAATAAATGCTTCGCTGAACGCAGCCTGATTCGACCGCAGTGGTAGAACCCTGAACAGTTGGTGCAAGTTTCGACACATTATTTAAGCTTGATACGGTCTGAAATTGAATTATGATCAAACGTTTGACATAATATAGGTTTCTGACACATAATAAATGTGGTGAAAGATCTTTAAAATTTGAAATGGGTTGAAATATTTGTATTGATTTACAATCGATTTTTTTTTGCTATTGCGCAATAATGTGCAGTCGAAGATTTCGAATTCTTTCTGGTCCAATATTGAGCTATTGCACAATAGTTTAAAAATGAAGATGTCCTGGCTGTGGCGGATCCAGGGGGGGTCCGGGGGTTGGAACCCACTTTTTTTGGACGATCAATTCATTTAAATGTGGACATGTAGTTGGAACCACCCCCCACCCCCACCCCCTTTTTTCATGGGTTGGGAACCGGCTCGGCTTGATCCGCCCCTGTAAATGCTATTGCGCAATTTGGTGCAATTGAAGATTTCTTGCTAATGCGCAATACTATGATATAGCGCAATACTATGCTATATCGCAAAACTGTGCTATAGCGCAATATTATGCAATTGAATATTTCCTTCCATTGCACAATACTATATATTATAATTTACACATAATATCCGGTGTGTATTACCTGATATATCAGTATTTTTATACGACAGCAACAATTGAAATTTGTTTTGGTCGTATATTGATACCACGTTGGTGTCGTCGTCGTCCGAAGACATTTGGTTTTCGCACTCTAACTTTAGTAAAAGTAAAAAGAAATCTATGAAATTTATACACAAGGTTTATGAACATAAAAGGAAGGTTGGAATTGATGTTGGGTGTTTTGGTCCCAACAGTTAAGAATTAGGGGCCAAAAAGGGCCAAAATAAGCATTTTTTTTGTTTTTCGCACAATAATTTTAGTATAGGTAAATAGAACTCTATAAAATTTTGACATAAGGTCTATGACCACAAAAAGAAGGTTGGGATTGATTTTGGTAGTTTTAGTCCCAACAGTTTAGAAATTAGAGGTCAAAAGCAGGTCCCAGATAAGGATTTTTTCTTTGTTTTTGCACAATAACTTTAGTATAAGTTAATAGAAATCTATGAAATTTTAGCACAAGGTTTATGACTACAAAAGGCAGGTTTGTATTGATTTTGGGAGTTTTGGTCCAAACGAATTAGGGGCCAAAAGGGTCCAAAATTAAACTTTGTTTGATTTCATCAAAAAATGAATAATTGAGGTTCTTTGATGTGCCAAATCTAACCATGTATTCAGATTCTTAATTTCTGGTCCTGTTTTCAAATTGGTCTACATTAAGGTCCAAAGGGTTCAAAATTAAACTTAGCTTGATTTCAACAAAAATTGAATTCTTTGGGTTCTTTGACATGTTCTTAGATTTTCGATTATGGGCCCAGTTTTCAAGTTGGTCTAAATCGGGCTCCAAAATTATTATATTAAGTATTGTGCAATAGAAAGAAATTTTCAATTGCACAGTATTCCGCAATAGCAAGAAATCTTCAATTGCACAATATTTTGCAATAGCAAGAAATATCTAAAGTTCTTAGACCACATTCATTCTGTGTCAGAAACCTATGTTGTGTCAACTATTTAATCACAATCCAAATTCAGAGCTGTGTCAAGCTTATAAATGTTGTGGCCATACTTGCCCCAACTGTTCAGGGTTCGACCTCTGCGGTCGTATAAAGCTGCACCTTGCGGGAGCATCTGGTTTGCTTTAATATACAAATACGAAATATGAATCACTAGAAAAATAGAAAATTTTAAGAAAAAAAAAATATGAAAAAAATTACACCCCTCCCCATTTTTACGTTAAACGCATGAGAAAACGGATGATGAACGGATCTAAAACGGATAAATGCCATTGTATATTTCGCGTCAGAAATGGCAATTATTGGTGTGTCAGATTTCTTGTGTCTCATGAATGCTTATTAATCATAAATGATCTTAGAGTAAGAGCACGTCTTCACTATCAAGCATCTCTTATTCAGGCAAGACACTACCCTTTGGCGGCATTTTGAAGAAAAAAACCAAGACCAGGTAAACGCGGAAACTTTTTGAATATTTATGCGATTTACAAGTATTATTATTGCCGCCTTTCATTTTTTTCGCATATCGTGATCTCCCATTGTATCCAATATGATTCCGTTTGATGTACGGTGTATGCGGTACTAGTCCGTTGGATGTATTTTTGACATCCGTTCTGTCTTGTTCGTTTCCGTTTCTCGTACGTTGCATATTCTCTGTGTGTCCGTTGTGCCTTCGTTTTAGTTTGTCAGTACAGTACATGAACGGACTCCCAACGGATAACAGTTTTGTCAACGTAAAACTTTTTCCATCCGTTAGTCATCTGTTCGTGCTATCCGGTAAAGCGACCACAGTTGAAGAAGTCGAATAGCAAAAAAAACCCAAATCAAATTTGAGGGAATTTTATTTAAATGTCAAAAGTGCAGAAGAAAATATAAACATAATCAACCTTGTATATATCTGTTTAACCTAAAGCGAGTTTTCACTGTTACTCCTAAATCTTGGGCGCTTGGGAAACAAAATAGTTCTGAACTATTATTTTAAAAGCTCAGCTTATACAAGAGATTTTCTTTTTAAAGTGAATCGGTTTAAATAAAAAAATCCATAGATGCAAAACCTTAACACAATTCAGGATACTGTTATCTCATGTTAATGTTCAATTTGTTTTAAAGAAAAACACTTCTGCTTTAAATGATTTTTTTGCAATTGCAAATTATTTGATATTTTTTGTGCTTTTTATTCCTAATTGAGAATGATCATAATCAAAGCTTCTTGTTTTAACACGAATGATCCGCTTTAAAGAAATATCTATTTTGTTATCAAAATTTTCACCGCTTACAATTGCTTTCCTTTTGACTTGTTTTATACATTAACTTTGAAGTAATCGTAGCTAGATTTAGAAAGATGTGGTGTGAGTGCCAATGAGACAACTCTCCATCCAAATAACAATTTTAAAAAAAAAGTAAACCATTATAAGTCAGTAGCTGTTCATTTCATTTTGTTTCGTTTCGTTCCGCTTTTATTCCGTTTTGCAGTTTACAGGTACCCCTATTTTCGCCCATTTTCTAATCTTCATCAAAAACTTTCAAAAATCAAACTTTCAAAAAGTGTAATAATCAAAAACTGCACGTTAAGAGTACTTTTAAAGTTGATCAAATATCTTTACTATCAAATCTAAAAAACGATATTTAGAATTTTAATTTTTAAAATTTTGAAATGATAATATTACATGGACCGTACTGTTACAGTGTAAAAAGAAAGTAGAATAATGTATTTTAATTTTTTTCTCTTTTTAGATCATATAACTACTACGCATATGCGGCACTATTTGCAAGATACCTCAGGTCCTACATCAGTGGTCCTTTTTTCCACCTTCGTGTCGTTTCATGTCAAAATAATGTTTGATAAACCTATCGTGACATAATTATGATATAACATTGTGCAATCCTAGCTCAACACCAAGTTTTTTCAACTTTACGTCGTGTAATTTCTAGTGAGCATATTGTATGGTAAGCTTATCATGACATTATAATGATATAGCATTGTGCAATCCTAGCTCAACACCAAGTTCTTTCAACTTTACGTCGTATGCTAGTGAGCATATTGTATGGCTAGCTTATCATGACATAATAATGATATAACATTGTGCAATCCTAGCTCAACAACACGTACTTTCAACTGTACGTCGTGTGATTTCTAGTGAGCATATTGTATGGTTAGCTTATCATCACAAAATAATGATATAGCATTGTGCAATCCTAGCTCAACACCAAGTTTTTTCAACTTTACGTCGTGTAATTGCTAGTGAGCATATTGTATGGCTAGCTTATCATGACATAATAATGATATAACATTGTGCAATCCTAGCTCAACAACACGTACTTTCAACTGTACGTCGTGTGATTTCTAGTGAGCATATTGTATGGTTAGCTTATCATCACAAAATAATGATATAACATTGTGCAATCCTAGCTCAACACCAAGTTCTTTCAACTTTACGTCATGTAATTTCTATTGAGCACATTTTATGGTTAGCTTATCATCACACAATAATGATATAACATTGTGCAATCCTAGCTCAACAACACGTACTTTCAACTGTACGTCGTGTAATTTCTAGTGAACATATTGTATGGTTAGCGTCTCGTGACATAATAATGACATGACATTTTGCAATCCTAGCTCAACACCACGTGCTTTCAAATTTACGTCGTGTGATTTCTAGGGAACATATTGTATGGTTAGCTTATCGTGAAATTATAGTGATATAACATTGTGCAATCCTAGCTAAACAACACGTACTTTCAACTTTACGTCGTGTGATTTCTAGTGAACATATTGTATGGTTAGCTTATCGTGACATTATAATGATATAACATTGTGCAATCCTAGCTCAACAACACGTACTTTCAACTTTACGTCGTGTGATTTCTAGTGAACATATTGTATGGTTAGCTTATCGTGACATAATAATGATATACCATTGTGAAATCCTAGCTCAACTACACGTACTTTCAACTTTACGTCGTGTTATTTCTAGTTAGCACATTGTATGGTTAGCTTATCATGACATTAAAATGATATAACATTGTGCAATCCTAGCTCAACAACACGTACTTTCAACTTTGCGTCGTGCTGTTTCTGGTGAGCATAGTGTATGGTTTGCTTATCGTGAACTTATTGTAATATAACACTATGGTAGTGTAGCTTTACATCGTGTAGTTTAAAGTCTATAACATTACGATAAACCTATCGTGACATTATAATGATATAACGTTGTGATATCTATGCTTTACATATTTATCAATAATAAGTCAACATCATGAAGTTCAACTTTTCGTTTTATTTGTTATCCTATCAATCTAAGAGTACGTCTAAGCATTATCCAGTATCAAGTTTGCATCGTGCAATGTCAACTTAATAATATGTAGTTTCAACTCAACGTTACGTGTTATAAGCATATCATCATAACGCCGTGGCTTACCACGATGCTTTCACAACATCAACACTTGAAGTTGCAAGTCAACACAACACAGATTCAACTTAGCATTTTATTATTTAAAGTTTTCATTTTGATGATTTAATTCATCATCACGCTATATTAATTTTACAATGGAAGCTTCAGCATAACGTTATGTAAATCTCTAATATATGACAGCTGAGGCTTTCCATACATATGCGTAGTAGCTATATGATATAAAAAGAGAATATATTCCAAATACATTATTCTACTTTCTTTTTACACTGTAGCAGTACGGTCCATGTAATATTATCATTTCAAAATTTGAAAAAGTTTTGAAATTTTGAAATTTTCACCTAATTATTAAAATTCTAATTATCGTTTTTAGATTTGATAGTTTAGATATTTGATCAACTTTTAAAGTACTCTTAACGTGCAGTTTTTGATTATTACGCTTTTGGAAAGTTTGATTTTTGAAAGTTTTTGATGAAGATATAAAAATTAGAAAATGGGCGAAAAGAGGGGTACCTGTAAACTGCAAAACGGAATAAAAGCGGAACGAAACGAAACAAAATGAAATGAAGAGCTACGGTTACTTCAAAGTTAATGTATAAAATAAGTCAAAAGGAAGGGAATTGTAAGCGGTGAAAAATTTGGTAACAAAATAGATGTTTCGTAAAAGCGGATAATTCGTGTTAAAACAAGAACACAGCTTTGATTATGATCATTCTTAATTAAGAATAAAAAGCACAAAATAATTTTAAATTGCAAAATAAACAATTTAAAGAAGAAGTGGTTTTTTTTAAACAAATTGGATATTAACATGAGATAACAGTATCCTGAAATGTGTTTAGGTTTTGCAAATATGGATTTTATTTATTTTAACCGATTCTCTTTTTTTTAATCTCTTATATAAGCTGAGCGTTTAAAATAATAGTTCAGAATTATTTTGTTTCCACAGCGCCCAACATTTAGGAGTAACAGTGAAAACTCGCTATAGGTTAAACAGATTTATACAAGGTTGATTATGTTTATATTCTCTTCTGCACTTTTGACATTTCAATAAAATTCCCTCAAATTTGATTTTTTTTTTGGCTCTATGACTTCTTCAACTGTGGTCGGTTTACCGGATAGCACGAACAGGCGACTAACGGATGGAAAAAGTTTTACGTTAACAAAACTGTTATCCGTTGGGAGTCCGTTCCTATGATGTACAGTACTGACAAAATAAAACGGACGCGTAACGAAGGCACAACGGACACACACAGAATATGCAACGTTCGAGAAACGGAAACGTACAAGACAGAACGGATATCAAACATACATCCTACGAACTAGTACCGCATACAACGTAAATCAAACGGAAGCATATCAGATAAAATGGAAGAACACATGTAATATGCGAAAAAAAAATGAAAGGCGGCAATAATAATACTTGTAAATCACATAAATATTCAAAAAGTTTTCGTTTAGCTGGTCTTGGTTTGTTTTTCAAAATGCCGCCAAAGGGTAGTGTCTTGCCTGAATAAGAGATTTTTGATAGTAAAGATGTACTCTTACTCTAAGATCATTTATGATTAATAAGCATTCATGACAGACAAGAAATCTGACACACCAATAATTGCCATTTCTGACGCGACATGCAATGTCATTTATCCGTTCATCATCCGTTTTCTCATGCGTTTATCGTAAAAATGGGGAGGGGTGTAATTTGTTTCATATCTTTTTTTCTTAAAATTTTCTATTTTTCTATTGATTCATATTTCGTATTTGTATATTAAAGCAAATCAGATGCTCTGCAGTCCGACACAACATTTAAGCTTGATCGATACAGCTCTTAATTTGGATTGTGATTAAATAGTTGACACAACACAGAATGAATGTGGTCTAAGAACTTAAACTTAAAAACTTAAACATTTTAAATTAGAAATTTACCTATTATGTTCCAATGTCCAAAATCTAAATACATGGTTAGATTCAGCATATATCATAGAACCCCAAGAATTCAATTTTTGATGAAATCAAATAATGTTCAATTTTAGACCCTTTAGACCTCAATGTGGACAAATTTGATAACTGGGCCCAAATATTAAAAATCTAATTACATGGTTAGATTCAGCATATTGAAGAACCCTATATATTCATTTATTGTTGAAATCAAACAAAGTTTAATTTTTGACCCTTTGGACCTTAATGTAGACCAATTTGAAAACGGGACAATACTGTGCAATTGCATATTTCTTGCTATTGCACAAAACTGTGCGATTGAAAATTTCTTGCTATTGCGCAATATTGTGCAATTAGATATTTCTTGCTATTGTGCAATACTGCACAATTTAAGATTTCTTGCTATTGCACAATACTGTACAATTGAAGATTTCTTGCTATAGCGCAATACTGTGCAATTGAAAATTTCTTGCTATTGCACAATACTGTGCAATTGAAGATTTCTTGCTATTTCGGAATACTGTGCAATTGAAAATTTTTTGCTATTGCGCAATACTTAATATAATAATTTTGGACCCCGATTTGGACCAACTTGAAAACTTGGCCCATAATAAAAAAATCTAAGTACATGTTTAGATTCAGCATATCAAAGAACCACAAGAATTATTTTTTTGTTAAAATCAAGCTAAGTTGAATTTTGGGCCCTTTGGACCTTAATGTAGACCAATTTGAAAACAGGACCAAAAATTAAGAATCTGAATACACGGTTAGATTTGGCATATCAATATCTGTATTATACCACAATTGTATTTATGTTCATGTATATCCATACTCTCCTTAAGGTAGCACAATACAAAGATTTTATAACTCCAACTCCAAAGTTTTGAAATGCTTTAACTTTCTTAATAATGGTTGAAAATTTATAAAAGTGGTAGTTTTGGATAGCTAACAGATTACTCTTCCAAATTAATGCAATGTTAGTATTATGCAACAATTATGTAACCAATTATAATGTTAACTGTGTCTAAAATATTTTTCACCAAATTTCCACTTTCAACTGAAATTAGCTTCTGCATAGGTATCCCTAGAGGGTTGATTTTATTATATGTTGTTCCTATGGCCATTATCTACAAAAGGGTGTCTCAGATTTCAGATAGAATGTATTGAACAAGTTTTACACCTAATTAAACATTATCTTCTTTTATGTGGTTAGGATGTTTACACTAATTAGAGATTTATGAGAGAATGGAATACCATAGAGACAATCTGAGACACCCTTTTGAAGCCCAGGATGTGTTGATTAAGATTTCGTTAAAGTTTTCTGTATAGTTAAAGAGATGATAGAGCTAAATTCATTCAAGTGAACTTACCCAGATTTTGCAACTAATTACATTATAATTGATTACATAATGATTGCATAATAAAAATATTGCGTTCATTTAAAAGATTAATCTTTTATCTATCTATATACACCTCTTTTATTATTTTCTGTGCATTCATAAGAAAGTTACAGCATTTCAAAGGTTAGTGATTGGAAGTTAAAAAATCTTTGTATTGTGCTACCTTAAGGAGGATAATAAATATATTAAAATATATACATGTATATATAATTCATTTTTTGATGAAATCAAATAAAGTTCAATTTGGGACATTTTTTGCTCCTAATTCGTTGGTATCAAAACTCCCAAAATCAATCCAAACCTTCCTTTTGTGGTCATATACCTTGTGCTAAAATTTCATAGATTTCTATTAACTTATACTGAAGTAATTGTGCAAAAACCAAGAAAAATGCTTATTTGGGACCTGTTTTTGGCCACTAATTCCTAAACTGCTGGGACTAAAACTTCCAAAATAAATCCCAAGCTTACTTTTGTGGTCATAGACCGGATGTCAAAATTTCATAGATTTCTGTTTACGTATACTTAAGTTATTGTGCGAAAACAAAAACAAATGTTTATGTGGGCCCTTTTTGGCCTCTAATTCCTAAACTGTTGGAACCAAAACACACAAAATCAATCCTAACTTTCCTTTTATTTCCATAAACCTTGTGTTTAAATTTCACAGATTTCTTTTTACTTTTACTAAAGTTAGAGTGCGAAAACCAAATTGTTGTCGGACATTCAATTTTTGCGGTCGTATGAAAATACTGATATATCAGGAGATAAACACCGGATATTATGTGTAAATTACTAAATAAAGTATTGTGCAATGGCAGGAAATATTCAATTGCATATTATTGCGCTATATCATAGTATTGCGCTATACAATAGAATTGCGCTATAGCATAGTATTGCGCTATAGCATAGTATTGCGCTACATCATAGTATTGCGCATTAGCAAGAAATCTTCAATTGCACCGAATTGCGCAATAGCATTTACAGGGGTGGATCAAGCCGGTTCCAAACCCATGACAAAAAGGGGGGTCCAACTATATGTCCACATTTAAATGCATTGATCGTCCAAAAAAAGTGGGTTCTAACCCCCGGAACCCCCCCCCCCCCCCCCTGGATCTGCCACATCCGAGACATCTTCATTTTCAATCTATTGTGCAATAGCTCAATATTGGACCAGGAAGAAATCTTGGAATGCACATTATTGCGCAATAGCAAAACAAAAAATCGATTGGAATTGAATACAAATATTTAAACCCATTTCAAATTTTAAAGATCTTTCACCACATTTATTATGTGTCAGAAACCTATATTATGTCAAAAGTTTTATCACAATCAAATTCCAGACTGTATCAAGCTTAAATAATGTGTCGAAACTTGCACCAACTGTTCATGGTTCGACCACTGCGATCGAATCAGGCTGAGCTCAGCGAAGTATTTTATTTAGTTATTGTAGCACAATCAACCTTGAGCAAAGTACAAATACGCATCTATGTCCAGTCAGAATGGGGCGTGTAAAGAGAGTCAGTGCCACGATCTCTGCACAATGAATTTTGCCATTTTGGCCACACACCAAATGTGCTCTCGAAAATCCAGGGCAATGTAAAACGCTGAATTTTTAAGTAAAGCATTTACCTACGGAACGCTCAAAATATTCGAATATTTGAAAGCCAAGTAAATATAAAAACCAAAACAATTTAAGAGGTTTTTGACCAAAAGGAAAGTTGAAATATCAAATTCAACTAAGTAGATATAAGAAGATGTGGTATGAGTGTCAATGTGAAAACTCTCCATCACAATCACAATTTGTAAATGTAAACCATTATAGGTCAAAGTACGTTCGACAAAGTTAACGCGGACCCTTTTCTCAGACAAAATAGGACCACTTTGCCCAAGGGAGTTAAAACCCATTTTTTTTTAGTAAAACGACCTATTCTAAATTATTGATTGATGGTTGCCAGTGGCAAATATTACATGTATGTTCAAGATTATAACAAATCTACATGATATACAATAGGTAGAATAGGTAAGAGTCGTATATGCCACTGGAAAAATGATGATATATTGAATAGGTACAGAAATCTTTCCTTGTAACGAGTCACTGCAGGTGTTCTTAACGTGAGGAGTACTTGGCCTGAAATTTGATTATTGTGTGATAACTTAAAAATGGACAAATTACAAACACGGAACTAGCAAAAAACATCTGGTTCCCTTTATTGGTTTAACAGTGACAGTCCGTCGGAAGGGGACCCTAAATTACTGACCAGTGTTAATAGAGAGCCAAATATTTTGCACGTAAAAGACACCCTTGTAGATCTCAGAAAAGAGCATGGCAATGCCGCTACAAGACAGCCGACTCGCATCCGCAAAGTGGAAAGGAGTTAAATATAAACTTGTTTGAAATTTCAATTTTCAAAATGCCGACACCTACAAATAAATAGATGGGAGCTTAATGAACAGCGGCAACTATTACATAGATTTGCAAGCTAAAAAATATTTATGGTAAACGTTTATATGATATGAATGTATTTTGCTTTAAAATAAAACCAGGACGATTAGTTGAATGATAATGTTTACTTTATTTGGCCTTTTTGATTATATTTGATTTGGTCTTTTTAATTTTATTTGTTTCGAGCGTGACTTGTTAGTTTTTTTTGTAGACGAAATGCGAGGCTGCTGCAAATACAAAATTTCCAACCTGGCGTCTATCTATGATAAGTTTATTTACATATATTAAAACAGTTTCCTGGCACCAAAAGTCTAAAAGTCTGAAAAGACCAGTTTTTGTCTTGATTTGCATGAACTTTTACTCGACATTCTCCAAAAGTATGACTTGTGTCTTAATTTTTCTTGACAAATTCTCATTTATAGCAAGTTTGTATGAAAATTACTTGACATATTCTTGACATTCTGAATATGGTCTTAAAATTTCTTGACAAATTCTTGACATTTAAATATTGTCTTGAAATTTCTCAACATGTTCTCGACATTCTTATTTTTTCTCAGTATGTCTTGACATATTCTGAACATTTTGAATTGTGTCTTAAATTTACTTGACAGTTCTGAGTTTAAATCTAATGTTTAAAATAATTTAAATTTGGATGTGTTGATATAAAACAATTTAAAATTGAGTTTTTAAATAATTACAAATTTTGATTCCTAAATTTTATAAATCAAATGATTAAAACCAATCATACTGTAGACATATTTCATTTTACATTCATAATATTAAATGTTTATATGGTAAAAAATTATTGTACCAAAATGTGGTTTTTATATTAATAGCAAATTATGATGATATACAAATCATTCATTTAACAGAAGAAAAATTGTGTAATGTCATCTGTTGGAATATATTTTAAGTATTACACATGGACAGGATGTTCCCCATAAAATTAAGATATTCCACACCCCCAGATTACACGCAACTGTCAAATAGAAATTACTGCTTTACCTGTAATAAGCCACACAAATTATCAATTGACCGACCATGCCACTACAATTTAAAAAGTTTGTTCATAGACGAAAAAGGAAATCATCATTTTGATGAAAAAAAATGAATTAAAAATTGAATATTTCCCAAAGATTAAAAGAAAAGTATTATCTACCCAAGGAATAATAAAAAATGTATTTATAATGGGTTCATTTTCTATAGAAATCATTGGTCTTATGAAATGGATCCCAAACAGACATGCATAATATAGATCTTAACATTTTTTTTCTTTTTCGGAAGGTCAGTTATCAAAAATATTTATTTTTGTTAAAAATTTATAAAATTCAACACTCAAATTGAAATAAAAAATGTTTTTTTTGGTTGTCCTAAAAAATGAACAAGGTTTTTGAATCAAGATGCGAACTAAGTCTTTGACCTTCACGAAAAAATCTAAATGCTGTTTGTTAGCAACTTCAACTTATATTCCAAGTGAAAACAATTAATTAAACGTTTAATAAAAATTAATCAAAATCAAAGTACATGGGGGATTATTCAGGGTATTCCAACTAAGTTGCACCAAAAGGGTATCTTACTACACAAAATTAATCCTTGATTCTTCAAGTGTCGAGAAATTTTTTAAGACAATGTTCATACTGTCAAGACACTTGTCAAGAAAAATCAAGAACCTTATGAGACAAATTCATACAATGTCAAGATTTTTTTTAAATTATTAAGACAAATCAAGAATGTCGAGTAAAAATTCATGCAAATTCAGACAAAAACTGGTCTTTTCAGACTTTTTGACTTTTGTAGAGCAAGCTACTAATATTTGATCTTTTAGTTACTTTAAGCGTCTAACACTGTAAAACAGATATCAACAACCTCCAACATTCACGGCTAGCACTACGTTCATAGCGACACCATAGATTCAAAATTTCTTTCGTATCAATACTTTGAACTGAAATCAATGATACAAGACAATATATTATCAACTGCCTGCCTCTGGTCTCATTCTATACATAAACTTTTGCAGCCCCTTTTTAATTTTGAAACTTTAAAAAATCAAACTTTTAAAAAAGCGAAATAATCAAAACTTTACGTTAAGTTTAGTACTTTTAAAGATTAATCAAAAATCTAAACTATAAAATCTAAAAACGATATTAATAATTTTAAAATTTCAAGTATTTGTTGAAAATTTAAGTTAAAAAATTCAAAACTTTTTAAATTCCAAAATTCTACAATTGGAAAACTTTTCACTATTTTAAAATGATATACGGACCGTACTGTAACAGTGTAAATAGAAACTAGAATAATGTATTTTTAATTCATTCTCTTTTTATATCATATAACTACTACGCATATGCGGCACTATTTCCAAGATACCTCAGGTCCTACATCAGTGGTCCTTTTTTCCACCTTCGTGTCGTTTTGTGTCAAAATAATGTTTAATAAGCCTATCGTGACATAATTATGATATAACATTGTGCAATCCTAGCTCAACAACACGTACTTTCAACTGTACGTCGTGTAATTTCTAGTGAGCATATTGCATTGGTAGCTTATCGTGACATAATACTGATTTAACATTGTGCAATCCTAGCTCAACAACACGTACTTTCAACTGTACGTCGTGTAATATCTAGTGAGAATATTGTATGGTTAGCTTATCATGACATAATACTGATTTAACATTGTGCAATCCTAGCTCAACAACACGTACTTTCAACTGTACGTCGTGTAATATCTAGTGAAAATATTGATGGTTAGCTTATCGTGGCATTAAAGTAATATAACAGTATGCTAGTTTAGCTTTACATAGTGTAGTTTAAGTCAACCTCATGAAGTTCAACTTTTCGTTTCATTTGTTATCCTAACAGCCGAAGAGTACGTCTAAACATTATCCAGTATCAAGTTAACATCGTGTAATGTCAACTTAACAACATGTAGTTTCAACTCAACGTTACGTGTAATAAGCATATCATCATAACCCCGTGGCTCACCACGATCCTTTTACAACATCAACACTTGAAGTTGCAAGTCAACACAACGCAGATTCAACTTTGCATTTTATTATTTAAAGTTTTCATTTTGATGATTTAATTCATCATCGCGCTGTATTAACCTTACATTGTAAGCTTCAGCATAACGTTATGCAAATCTCTAATATATGACAGCTGAAGCTTTCCATATGTTCCCATCAAATCACCAACAAATATTGCTACGTGGATGAAAATTAACCTTTTTTCAATTTAAGGAAAATGTTTGGTTCGGAAAACGATCTGACACAATTTCCAGTATTAAATTAGAAATCACTTGATCCTTTATAAACGGACATCCGAACATAGTGTAGGGCACTACTTTTGTTGTCACAGTTAATAGAATATGTTTGTGGTGAACATCGAAGTTTTTATACGCCCGTTTATGGGACGTGTTATTGTATACCGTTTTCCGTCCGTCCGTCGTATAATAAAGTCAAAAACACTTTAATTAATTTATATGAAACTTCAGTTAATTGTTTATGTCTATTGACGTGAGCTCCCTTTCTTTATTATAAATACTTATAAAGTACTTTGAACAGTTTTCATGAACATTTGGTCACTTGTTTATATAGATTAAGAAGACCTCCCTCTAGTTTTTCATAAATTTCTGATATGAGATTGTGAATTAATCGAACTGTTTTCGTTGAACACTCGACGGGCGTAAACGGAGTAAGAACCGACATTACTTGACAACAGAAAAGAATCATAACAATGCTACGTAATACAACAAATTTTACTAAAAGAGGCCTTCCTCAAGAACCCACAAAAATATCAGTTAATAAAAAAAAATCACATACACACACACTTAATCCAACCCGTTTTTTATTACCATTGGCAATACAATTAGAATTAAATTTCATATATGAATAACAATGAAATGAAAACTTCATCAACTTAACGCACTAAATGTATGTACGTCTCAATCCAAATTATCTATGCTCACATTAGATTGTTGACTTCACGAATATATACTGTACAATAATTTTTTACGGTCGCCATCATGAGCTGATTGGCATTTATGACAAAAGTGTGTCAGAAATCATATCTGATATTCTTCCTCAGTCATAATTACCTTCCAGCATTACCGAACTGAACAAAGAAATAACACGACCGACGGGTGCCGTATACGTTGCAGGAAATGCTTACCCTCCAGAGCACCTGATTTCACTCCCGGTTTTTAGTGGAGTTCGTGTTGTTTCTTAATTATTATTTATAACTGTTGATGTAAGTGTCCTTTGGTCTTGTGAGTCTTTGTTTACTCCTTGGTTTTGATAGTTATTGTCTTATAACTTTATACTTGTTCGGCTTTTACACATTTTTGGTCTGAGCGTTACTGATGAGTCTTATGTAGACGAATTATAAGCCTGGTACCTTTGGAAAATATTATACTGTGACAAACAACAATATTATATACAAACGAACGATACTTTTTTATAAAATGTGAGTGTTTGTCCATCATTATCAAGCTGGTGAATGCATTTGTTTCGTGCCTTGAAAAGTCTTAATTTAAACCTTTTTATTGTTTTAAACGTAAATACGCTAACACACAACAGTTTACGCTATAGGAAATTTGCATAATCACTTGATTAAACATGGACGCACTCGGAAAAAAACGAACTGCTCTCGAAAAAAAGACATAAAGCAATGAATTAAGTCTCAATATGTCGTTTACAATGCAAAAACAAAAATTTGTGTAAAGAGTCTCACTCTGTTTATCTAATGAAATATAGACGAACGTGATCAATGCAGAAAATAATTAAGTCATTGATTTCATTACCGTAAATAACTTAAAACTTTAATAAATTCTTTCATGGAAACTCATGGATTGACAGGCATTTACATATATTATCTATAGTGGCACATAATAAAGCAAGCGAGAAAAATAAGCATAATCAAGCAGATGAGATTAAACAAAAATAGTAATTACATTACGATATGATATAACAGAAAACACTATATATATATATGGACGAAGTATAACATTTTCATCAAATAATATAGTGATAATGGTATAATTACATTTCTACTTTATAATTCACCATTAAATTACTAATGACTTTTCCAAGGGGTTCCATTACATTTTATAATCTTTCGCAAAAGCGCGAAAATCACTAAGTGATCCGTGTTTACTCATCGAACCTTTAAACAAAGTTATAAAAAAATATCATCTTACAAAATTTGATGTTTTAATTAGATTTTTGATTATAATTTACATTGGCACAAATATCGATGTGATCAACAGCAAATTAAAACATAAGTTAACTTGATTTTTTTTTCAAGTCATAAATTCACATCCTCGTTTGGTTTTTTTTTCTCCTAACTCCAAACTATCCTACAGCCTGTCGATGTTTTATTTTTTTGGCGTTGCACAAGTCTTGTCTTCTTTGACTGCCCATGAAGTTAAAATACTTAATCCCTGGGATGTGTTTTAGTTGATTTTTATCTCTGATGCATGCTTTTATTTATTCCGTTCTCCATTTATACTGTATACCTTACAACAAAATTATTTTCTTTTACCTGTGCACAATATTCTATTTGGCGGCAAAGTTATTTTGTCAATGTTATTGTTTACTTTCTATAACTAATCAACATTTCACAGCTGATTACTACTGTTGCCTTTATTTATTTATCCCCTTTGTTTATTGATTTTTTTATTTACATTGTCTCATACATCAAATTTATTCGTTCTGTGTACAAAATATATGTTCACTTGTGGTTACTTGTCTTTTGATTGAGTTAATTCATTTCAATTGTTATTTTATATTGTGTCTTTCTATGTTGTGATGGTTCACTATTGTTTCGGGCAAGGAATAGGGTTGGTACCTATTAAAACGTTTAAACCTGCTGTATTTGTTTGCGCCTAGCTGTCCTTAGTCAGAAACCTGATGTTCACTAATTGTCGTTTGTTGATGTGGTTTATAAGTGTTCTCGTTTCTCCATTTTTATATAGATTAGACCGTTGGTTTTCCCATTTGAATGGTGTTACACTAGTAATTTTTTAGCCCTGATAGCTTACTGTTCGGTGTGAGCCAAGTCTCCGTGTTGAATACCGTACTTTGACCTATAATGGTTTTTCTTTAACAAATGGTGACTTGGATGGAGAGTTGTCTTATTGGCAGTCATACCTCATCTTTTTATATCTATGAAATTAGTAACAAAAACAGGCAAAATACAAGAACTGCCACGGCGCATTCATGTTGGATCGTCCAAAGTAAGTCTTGTCTCTTTTCTTTACGTGAATTTGTACATGTTATTCTTTAATTCTATATTCTTTAACCAAAGACAAAAAAATAATTACTAGTAAATTAAATATGTTTTGCACTGGTTTTCAAATTCCAATGCAACTAATTTACCAATTAAAAATAGGAATACATACAAGTTATGTTATGTTTTTCTGAAATACATATACCATTTAAATCTTGCTTACATTAGAATGATAATCATCATTGGGATTCCTAAAAGAGCGTGTTAGTCGAGCCTGAATTGTAACCGTTAAAGTGATATTCAGACATATTTTTAAACCAAGCAAAACCCGTACAATCATGCATTTTAAGTATTGTAAAACTCACCCCTCCTTTATTTTAATGAATCAGAGTTCATAATAACAAATTGGTTTGAATCTCAGCTAAATAATATCGCAGTTCTTACACTTTCGGGGAAATGATCTAAATTTGCATTATTTTTAAGAAACAATACAAAACCTATGAAATATTAACGATATAACACTGATAGGCTTTATGTTAGTAAAAAGTGTCATAAAATAATTTGTGTCTTTCCTTTGATTACATATAATGCATCACTTTTTATCTTATTATGAAAAATATATGAATATGAAATCTAACAGGTAACCGATCAATAAAAAAAACTTATGGATATGATACCTTGACTATCATAAGACTTTAGGAATGAAGATACAACGCTTATTCGTTTAGGTGGTAGTTAATCAATAAATAGCTAATATCTTCAGAGACAGCACGCATTACAAAATAATATTAGAATATCATGCCAAACAGAAGATAAACGTTTTTTATTTTAATTCAAAATCGAATATATTTGACACATCCCTATGTAAGACACCCGATTTTTCGTTTTTAGAATTGGGAAATGAATAATGAATTGCTGTACTATTGTAGTCCTGTAATGTTGTGTTGTCATTGTAATGTTATATTTCACATGGCCATAAAAGAGGGAGGTTTGGCATGCCACAAAACCAGGTTCAACCCGCCCTTTTTTCCTTTAAAAATGTCCTGTACCAAGTCAGGAATATGGCCATTGTTATATTATAGTTCGTTTCTGTGTGTGTTACATTTAAACGTTGTGTTTCCGTTGTGTCGTTTGTTTTCTCTTATTTTTGAGTGTGAATTCACATTACTATAAGACGTGTCACGGTACTTATCTATCCCAAATTCCTGTATTTGGTTTTGATGTTATATTTGTTATTCTCATAGGATTTTGTCTAATGCTTAGTCCGTTTCTGTGTGTGTTACATTATAATGTTGTGTCGTTGTTCTCCTCTAATATTAAATGCGTTTCCCTCAGTTTTAGTTAGTTACCCCGATTTTGTTTTTTGTCCATGGATTTATGAGTTTTGAACAGCGGTATACTACTGTTGCCTTTATTTATACTAATGATTTTAAAGTGCGTGTTAACTTTTATCTTCTTACTCATCTCCTTCCTTTCGGACATTGTTCTAATACTAGAAGTATTATATATTTTAACTAAACGTTTATTGTAAAAGTGTTAAACTATAACAATAATAGTAAAGAACATGTAATGTTTAGAATTATCATCAGTAGTGTGTAGGCTGCTAGCTAGAGTCTAGCTTAAGTGTATATCTAATAATACATTAAAGTACTAGTATATAGCATCAAATATTTCCCATAGACTTCATCGATAAATAGAAATGCATTATTCGTCATTCATGATTACAATAATTTAATTACAAAAACTGTATAAAAACAATATATGGATAAGTCTAACATAGCCTGTATTTGGAAAAAACTTTCGAAAATTCTTGTCCAAGATATTCTTTGACTTCATACTTTTCAATGCCCACTAAACCACGATCACCATACGCTCACCGCGATCTAAAATGAATTCAGATCGTGATGAGGTCGCGGTTTGAACGGCTTGAACATGTAGATTTTCGTTGTTTTCACGTTGCTACTGCGTCCTCATTAAGCCCAGTCCTACTAGACCACGATCGGACCACGCTCATCGCGGTCTAAAATAAATTCAGATCGTGGTAAGCTCGCAGTATGAGCGGCATGAAAATGTAAAGTTTCGTTTCAACCACGTTGCCACTACGTCTTCATTACTCTGCAATTATACCACGTTCTCACCACGTTCTCACCACGATTATTCTGCGACCTCACTACGATTATTACGATCCTTCTTCGCTCATCACGTCCTTACTACGACCATACCACGATTTATTCGATTGCAGCAAGATCTTATCACGCTTCTACTGCGATTATAGCACGCTCTAACCACGACCATACCACGATCATAACACGTTCATACCGCGATCTTACTTCGATCTCAGTGAAAACGTCAATATCGTGTTCCATATAAATACTGTATCATTCCTTCTAATTTTCATAGATACGTAGAGTTTCTCGGAAACAACGCAGGCACGCTTCTAAAATCTACATAAAGATAAATGTAGAGGTAGAGGCAGAGCGAGATCTGATAGTAACGAATCTTGATTCAGAAGATATATGTCGGACCGACCAATCCAACCATAATCACAACGTATTGTTGGTCCAGATTAAATGACAATACTTTAGCGAACGATAGTAGAGATGACACAGAAGTGTCAAGAATGATTGAGCCGTTGGCAATAAAGTAGGCCCGAATAACATACAGACAGACAAAAGCTGGAGAGCTTTTATAAATTTTATATGTCAATGACAATGAGCATGATGATCGTAGTATGAACGTACGAAACAGCGTGACGAGGACGGCATTGGCATACTAAAATCGTACAATGGTCTTGAACAGCGTAGTATAAGCGTGGTATAAACGTGGTATAGAAGTCGTGGAAGCGTGTTTGGGTCGCGGTAAGAACGTGATGGTCGTAGTAAGGTCGTAGTAAAGTCGCTGTGAGATCTTAGCGCAGTCTCCTCGACTACAATCGCGCTTTCACTACGCTGTCACGACGATGGTACAGCGACCTTTACGATCTTAATACGACCTAAATGCACTCTCTCTACGCTTTTACTACGACCTGATTTCGCTACGACCGCATCACGATTGTTTTGAACATGTTCAAGGTTGGCCACGCTCATCACAATCATGAAGACCTCACCACGACCGTACTACGACCTTACTGCGATCTGCACCATTGCACTACGATCGTTAATTTTTTTTTTCATTTTTTCAAAGATCGTAATGCGATGGTGGCCTAGTGAGACTGTGGTATTTAGCTAGGTTCACCATGCCGATCGGACCAACTCGATCAATCCCGATCAAGACAAATTAAGCGATCGGGAGACTGGTCTGAACATACATTTATTAATTATGAACACTCATTACTATAGATAAAGTGTATTTGCTTTTTACTATCAATTCTCAGTTTACTAATCAATCCACGGCGGTCATTGATCTATTATAATAGACCCTCTCTATTTACTAAACTGTGTGACCACCGTGGATAGTTAACTTGTAAATGATAGCAGATAGCAAATGCACTTTATTCATAGTATGCTCAAATTATACAGAAAAACGCAATCCGGAAGTCTAGTCTGACTTTAAATTCCGTCCAATGACGGAAACAATATCCGGACGCCTTTTTTTTCATTTTCCTCCCAAAATAACCAATACGAAATAATCATAAGCAAGGATGTCAAATGCGTCTATGCACGGTACCTGTAGGACACAGGGGCATGATGAATAATTTATTGTAGAAGGAAGAGAAGCGACACACAAAACGAGGTCGCCTCATTTAATAGTATAGATATTCATGGGATCCAATCAGAAAAGCCTGGATTTATAATGTAAAGACAATCATCAATATTTTGAAATGTGAAATTAAATGACCAGGCTTCTTTGATTTTCTTGTTCTTGATAAGTGTTTGGGGAAATTTGCCATTTCATATGAAAATAAGAAGAGATCGACAATTAAAAGCGTATAGTTCGTTTCTATTGGAAAACCGAAAACTTTTAAAAAAAAAGTTTACCTCGTAATTCAATAAATATGTTGTCAATGAGAAACTCCAGCTTACTGATCACTTGTTTCTCTGTGTAGAATGTTGCTTCACAATTAAAGTTATGTTACCTTATTGACAGATTTTACCTCAATAATAGTTTTTGCAGGAAACCGTAATCCCTATATATCAGGATAAAAAAAAACACCAAAGTGATAAACTCATGTCAGGAATACAATTCTTATGGCATGATTGTCTAGTACAATCATGTTGGCTTATACTTGTTGATTCTGTTTTCCTGTGAGTTCTTTTAACTGGTTATAATTGTTATCTTACATTATAAGTTTTCACGATAATACTAAAAAAAGTGGGTGAACATTCACTTTGAATGGCAATATGAGTTGATAGTTCATTTCAGAAGTCCTACTGACTTACGTGTACAGTTACTAGCTTGAGGATTAAAAACCAATAATTATTGGAGGGCAAGATAATTACTCGCAGGAGACTAATCATCAACTGAGGGTGTTGATCATTTGAATCTTTTGTTTCGCCTATCTCGTCAAGATGATAATTTTTGCTGTTTCAAATCTCTTTCTATCTCTCGTAGTTTTCAAGATGATAGCAAACAAAATGAGAAGGCTGGAATTTGATTTGCTGATGTTACTAGTAACTAAACAGAAAGAAGAACTGTCTGTTATCAGATGCTTTAAAGGATAGTGCGGACATATTATCTTTTAAATCAGTTTCGTTTAAGATTTTTGTCAATATATTTCTGAAGGATATTGACATTTGAAGCGGGAGTAAACGGGAAGTTAGGTGTAAATTACTTTGATGATATCAACATTATCTTGAACAAATAATCAACAGACATTTTTTTTATCTAAATCTTACTTTTTAAGGAAATGTTTATTTAGGTCAGATAAAAATTGCTGATAAGAAACCGTTAATAAAAAGGATAAGACTCGTCGATTTGAAGGTCAAATCAAATTCAAAATTCAAGAGTATGTAAATCGTAGTATTCTATCAACATTCAGGAATACAAAACCGCAATTCAAATAAAACAATATTACCTCGATGTACCTTATGAATTTTGTCATGTTCAGTTACTTGATTTGAAGGATTACAGTATATCCCGATTTTTTTTTTACAATATTATAAACCATTTGGAACGTTTGATCCTCAGTACTCTTCGATTTCTTTCTCTATTTGTCCATTTTTATTATTTCGTTTTTTTTTATAATTTTAAGCAGTTAGCGAGGCATTATCGCAAATTATTTGTACATCAGTTCAAAGTTGTGAACACCTTGGATGAGATTTGGTGTGTACATTTTCGGCTTTCAACAATCTTGACGATTGTAATTCCAGAAAATTGATTTGTATGCATGCAATTTATATAATTTTAAAAACAGATCGTGTTCGAGGTGGTGGTTCCGCAAAATATCCCTCTTGAACATTAATTATTCATTGTATCACTATGTATTCCAGCTTGCTTGATGCAAAATGCAAAGTGTTGTTAAAACTTATACAACATAAGTTTCTGTTGTTTCGTTGTTTTCCTCTTATAGTTGATGTGTTTTCCTCGGTTTTAGTTTAAAACCCGGATTTGTTTTTGTCTCAATCGATTTATGACTTTCGAACAGCAATATACGACTGTTATCTTTATTTATGAATAAATCTATAGGTGTAATACCACCAAATCATGGTACATCACATCCGGTTGTATACAAAAGTAGGTAGAAAAACGCTCAGGGTAAAATAATCGAATATAAATGCCCAACCCATGGTTAAATGAAAACAAATCTGCAGCTGGCATGAATTATTTCTTAATTATAGAAAGTATCGAGATACGGACAACACGTATATTGTTGCAATTTTATACAACTTTTCGAATTCAAAAACTTGTGTTTAAGTGAACATAGTTCGTGCGTTTAGCGCCATCGTCACCCCGTTGCAATGTTGAGCGAGTGGTGCTTTATTGCAAGAATTATTCGGCAAATTTAAATATATGTCTTTAGGGAATTATGAATGAGTACGTACGGATCAAACATTATTTATTAGTTTATCCTGCGCAATGACGATCAGTAATACTCTTGATGAACATTAATAGTGCAGGGATACAGACGATCCCCTCTATCTGTCAAATTGCGTTATGAAGACGTGAAGAACAGAACTCGACAAGACCAATAATATAAAACAGTTGCAGGTGTGAAAAAAACGTCAAAATGGAGAAAGCAGTTCACCAGCTATAACTAAACTCGGAAGTCCTTAATTTTTCACAGAAAAGTAGAAACTTACCTCTTCTTTATGTTTGTGAATCAAACCCCATTATTCCAATTCCTGCTAATTTTGAAGTTGAAATTATAACGTCTGATTAACAAATGCGCATTAAGATAGTGAATGTTATATAATCTTAGCAAACAAATTCTGTAAAATAAAATCGAAACCTCTTTAGATAAAGGTAAAAAAAAACATCTTTTTGCCATAAGAACGGATAACTGAACGAGTGGCGTTTTTCTTTTAAAATTAATTTTAAATTTTTAATGTAATTTCTTTTTAATCTAACTCACAAAATTTGTAGATCTGTAAATGCAATAAACTTAGAGTTAAAACAATTGTCATTGTGGCATAACAAGGGGCTCCCATAAGCTTGAATCACTATCGTGTTGAACAGCAATTGTGTCAATACATGTATAAACAACTGTTATACAAGTGGAAGGTTCAGCTAGCTATTAAATATATCAGGACTAAATTTTGTATATACGCCAGACACGCGTTCGTTTACAAAATACTCATCAGTGACGCTTGAATCCACAAAATTAAAAAGGCCAAATAAAGTACGAAGTTGAAGAGCATTGAGGACCGAAATTCCTAAACATTTTGCCAAATCCAGCTAAGGTAATCTAAACGAGGTTTAACCCCAAAACAAATCTTCATGAAATGCCTGTTCCAGGTCAGGAATATGACACTTGTTTCTCACTTGCTCCGTTGATTTATAGCGATCGGTTTTGTTATTTTTTTTAACTTCTCCTTTTTGATTTGCATTGAAGATCGGTATTTTTGTTGTATTTTTTTTATATTCAGATTCACATAACTATGAGCAACTATTTGCAGATCTTATCTTGCCGATTATGTCAGCTGTTCACAGTTTCTCTATATTTATATAGTTCTAACGATAATAGTAGAAAATGCAATGGCCAATGATTGAAAACCATTAACTCCCTTGTAAAGTTGTGCCAAATTATAATGAGATTTTCTCAGAATGATCATTCTGGCAGGAAACTGTTTTTATCTATTATTTGGATGATAAAACACAAATATGGTAATAGTTATCAAAGGCACCAGGATTGTAATTTAGTACGCCAGACGCGCGTTTCGTCTACATAAGAGTCATCAGTGACGCTCATATCAAAATATTTATAAAGCCAAACAGGTACAAAGTTGAAAAGCATTGAGGATCCAAAATTCCAAAGAGTTGTGCCAAATACGGGTAAGGTAATCTATGCCTGGGATAAGAAAATCCGTAGTTTTTCGATAAATTCAAAGTTTTGTAAACAGGAAATTAATAAAAAAAAAATGACCACATTATTGATATTCATGCCAACAACGATGTTTTGACTACTGGGCTGGTGATACCCTCGGGAATGAAACGTCCACCAGCAGTGGTATCGACCCAGTGGTGTAAATAGTTATCAAAGGTACAAGGATTATAATTTAGTACGCCAGACGCGCGTTTCGTCTACATAAGACCCATCAGTGACGTTCATATCAAAATATGTATAAAGCCAAACAGGCACAAAGTTGAAGAGCATTGTAAAACTTATCATTTCAAGAATATAAATCTTATGTGGACAGGATTAGACATTACAGTTATGTTGGTTTATACTTGTTGATGATATTTTCCGCGGAATTATTTTAACTGATTACTTGTTCTTTGATGTCATAGTTTTCATGAGAATACTAAAAAATTAGTGAACATCATCCTGACTACCGTGTATAGTAACTAGCTAAGAATGGATAACAATCATTATTGAAGGGCAAGATACGGTATAATTACTTACATAAGTCAAATAAACAACTGACGATGTTGATCAATTTATTATTTCATTTTGTTGAAATCATGTTTGCAGTTTTAAATTTCTCTCCATCTTTTATAGTTTCAAGATAAAAGCAAACAAACTTTGAAGGCTGAAATTTCATGCTGATGCTTCTAGTACCTGAACCGAAAGAAGAACGGTGTATTATCAGATGATTGTAAGAAAAACATGGACACATGATCTATTTTAATCAGATTCACTGAAGATTTTTGTCAATTTTATTCAGAAGGATATTTACATTAAGAACTTGTGTAAACAGGATTCCCGATGAAAATCAGTTTGATGCTTTCAATTTTATATAACAAACAGTGATGTTTAGATATAACACAGTCAAAAATCGACCTTGATATGTATACACTAATTATGGGTTACTAGCAGAGGAAATGAAATTGTAGTTTAGTTAAAAGTTGTTCGTTGATTAAAATGATAATATTCGTCGGTTGGGCACTAAACAGAAGATTTGGGAAGACAAATCAAATACGAAATTTAAGATCATTTGAATCTTAGCAATATATCAGTATCTAGTATAACTAAATCTTGATGGATTATAGTATTGATATGAACGACACGTATATAACTGCAATACAATCAAGACCAATTGTATAAAAACAATAAAAAGATATAACATTTGCGGGGTCAAATTGTGTCAGAGGAGAGATAAATCAAAGGGAAGCAAGTAGTTGACTAACAACAAAGAGCGGAAGTCCTCAATTATTCAAAGAAAAGTAGAAACTTACCACTTCTTTATTCTGATGAATCGGACCCCATTATTCCATCTGCTAATTTTCAAGTTTAAACTCTAAGTTCTGATTAATAAATGCGTAATTATTTATCAAAGGTACCAGGCTTATAATTTGAATCACCAGACGCGCGTTTCGTCTACATTAAAGGGAAACTTCGCAAAAAAATCAAAAATTGATATTATGTTTATTCTGTATAAAAATGCTCAAATTCATAGGTATTAAAGTTTTATTCTGCTAGATAAGAGATCACCATCGATTTTAAAATTTAGTGTATCAATTCTCTCCGGTCGGCCATTTTGTCACCTTGTCCGATTTGCAGTCGCGATATGTCTAAGGACCAGAACTACAGTAACCCGATGTAGTCGTAATTGCGTGTCGATATCTCGTCAATCGTACGGTTGTTTTATCCGACTAGTTAACTTGATACGGAAAATTTTCTTTTTTTTTAATAACCATGATCTGTTATTTTAAGACTGATAATATAGGAATTAGTGAAAAGGTCAAAATTTCAAATCATAAATAAGTCTTCCGTGAAACTTGAATTGTTTTCGGCAATCTAATTAGTTCATAATTCTTTTATGTAATAAACTTTATTCAAATAAATTAGGATCTTCGCTCCACTGATCACCCGCATGGCTAAAGGTATTACTCCCAAAGGTATTGTAGGGGGTGTGAGGTGACACGTCCAGGTATTCAAGCGATTTCCTGTCGAGTTTGCAAATTCATGCATCGTTTCACTTCTTAGTGTATTGATAAGTGTACACGGCCGATAACTTATAACTTTCCATTTTGAACTATTAGGTGTATAATATACATCTCTATCTTGCGTGTCCGAAAGTGATATAATATATACATGTAGTCATTACTAAACATATACGCTTGTTTATGAATAACATTTCTGGTTAAAAGAAAATTATTTATAAAAATATAAATAATACCACAAAAAACCAGATCTGATGAAATAAAAAAAAAAATCCAAGAGTAAATTTGGTAAAATGTAATATATACTCGTTGTCAATGGTGAAGGACAGATTGGAACATACCAGAAATATATTGATTTAAAAAAAGGTACGCACTAGTCGACCATTCGTATATACGCCTGGATTATAAGTTACGGAACTATAGCGCAAATTAAAATATATACATTTATACATAGAACATAAGAAAGAATAATATATTTTGCGTAAATTGGGGTAAAAGTTTTGTAAAATGAAAAGTCCACGTATGCCAACAGTAAGTAATCATCAAATGTCGATAGATTATTGTATACCAAACGAAGAAGGAGAAGAAGAAGAGATTTTTAAAAACTGTTAAAGTACATGTAAATGTGTTAAGTCCAGTAAAATTCTTGGACATGTTTTGACCATTTAATACCATATAGATATTATAGTTCTTTGAGAAAATATTAGCCCTTTTGTACTAAAAGTGTTTTTACAAAAAAATATATTATAACTTATATTGACCCCTCATAAAAGGGATATTCATAACATTAGAAACTGATTATGACTTGGATGGAGAATTCTCATTGAACCCATTTATAATGTTTACATGAGATATGTTTTAGCATTTTAAATATTTACATTTCAAAATTATTGCAACAAATAAATAGTGTTGATGTTTATTTGCGTCAAAAAAATGACATGTTAGACCTTATTGCAGATCTCCAGATATAATCCATATGTTTCCATGGTAACCATTTTCATTGCCAGATTTAAGTTGACCTTAAACTTTAGTATATATAATCCCATTATAATTCACAAATTGTTTTAATCTTGTTTTTTTTTTCTAAATTTGCAGATTTTACAAATTTTTACAATTTTTCGCTAAAAATTGGAATTTTTAAAGCCCCGTTTCCATAGCAACAGACCTATTATTTGTCATTAAGTTGAATTTCTCCTGTTAATAATAAATAAACGGTTATGTAAGATTAAATAAGTTATTAGTTATTTTTTTAATTGCATTTTTAATGAAAAAACTGATAAAAATTTGAAAATTTAACTTTTTTGTTTCCATGGTTACCGCTCTTGGAAACAAGATCCCCAAGAATTTTATTCCATATATCGAAACTATAATATGTTGCCTCAAAGGAAAGTATAATGCCATATTCCAACATGGATGCGTAAATTTGCTACACATCCTCAAAAACTGTCTAAATTGGGTATTTTATATACCTGTTGAAGTCTTCCATGTATCCAAGGATCAAATCAGGGTAACATAAAATATTTTATATTTTTAAATTCAATCATTACATCAATTTGTAATGATATTCATATAAATTATAGGTATTTTTACCAATATATTGTTATTTAAGTGGATATTAATGCTCAAAGTAGACCTATTTCATAGTTGAAAAAGAGCAGTTTTGAAGGTAAAATTAGAATATCCTGTTACCATGGCAACCATGGTCCATATCAACAATATCAATATATTTTTTTCATTTATACATAAAAGTGTATTAACTGACAAAGTTTGAAGCTTTTCTGAGACTATGCGTGCCACGACCTATATGTAGCATGGTTGATATTTACAGAGAATCCATGTTAAACACAGGTCGATATATAACTTTATTTGGCTCATCGAAGTTATGGACATTTATAATTCAATTAGATTGTTCTCGAAAAAAGGAAGAAATTCGTCTTCGTCACAATTGTTCCAAAATGCATACGCCACTGGAAGTACACTTATACCGAGGGATGTGAATATTTTCCGGGAAAACTATAGAGTATCAAAGTTTCAAATCAATTTCGGGATTTATTTTTTCTCTAGATATTCAATGACAGCAATTTAAAGAAACTGCTTGTCCGCTTTAGTGGTATTCTTGCCAGTTGAAACAGACTTATAATTACATTAAAAAATAGGGAAGGATGACATTAAATTCGTTGTCTTTTTTTATACATCGTTGGTCAAATAGCTAAAGTATTATATATAGTTACGGTGTGAGACGAAGAGTATTTTAAGAAGGACATATTCCCGATTATGTATAAATTTTGTTGATGTTTTTCACACTTGAAAAGCATATCTGTTCGTAATTTGTCGATTCCATTCCAATTAGATCCTTTAATTTCCTGTCAATTTTTTTTAACATTTTTCTTTTTAAATATCTGAAGTCTTCATGTGTTGTCAGATTTAAAATATTTTGATGAGCACATTAATTTCTAAATAGGTAATTAAAGATCACTTTGGATGGACTAAAATATATAATTGCAATTGTTAATGATCTGTTTGAAATATTTAAGGCTGCCGATCCTTATTTGAAATAGTACAATTTTTAGTTCATAAACTCGTGTTTAGAAGGCTATTTTTATTTATAAATTCTTCAATTAAAATAATTCAGTGTTTTATCGTTACTAAAGTAATCAAAAGTCATAATTCATTAAAAAGTGATCTTATGCAAAATATAAAAATATACAACAGCTATCCAGTTATTGTGCGATCTTATTATTCCCGTTAATTAATTTTAATTTTTTTTTTTTACATTCATGTGTCTGAAATTTTGTCGGAGTCCCGTTTACAATTATGTTGTTCACACCTGAATGCCAGTGAACCGTGACGCCTAGATTTCACTGAATGAGGATCAAAGGATTAGAATTACATAATGCTAATCTTTTAATTACCTTGAGTTAACCTACGCATTCAACATTCTTTAGGTGTCACAAAACAATACACATTTTATTTCCACCGTACAAGCAAGTGAAAATGTTGGCTGTAATGAAGCAAAAACGTCAGAATACAAACATGTATTTTTAATACACTATTGATCATGTCAATTTCATATGTTTGTTTAAAGTATTTGTACAAAACAAATCATAAAAATGTTCTATGTATGAATTAATTTTATTATTAAAATTCGTTTTAAAATATCCACACGATCTAATTTTAAAAGTTGCATGGCTATCACTTATTTTTCGTTGGTTAATAGCTACACCAAAAGTCGTCGATGCGCTTTAAATCGCGTAATTAGATTGTTAACGAACAAGACTTTAATGAGATATTTTCACTCCCGGCATGCATCAAAGACTTAAACTACGTCACATAAGTCAGGAAGCTTCAAGAAATAAAATTAATAATTCCCAATTTTCTTCTTTATTAGATTTCATATCAAAATAAAACTTGGTGAATATGTTTTTTATGGTATTATGAACATAATAAGATGATAAGTGAAAAATCGCGAATTATCCCTAAGAGTCATCACTGACGCTCTGTTTATAATAGTTAGAACATCAAACAAGAATAAAGTTGAAGACCATTGAGGACTCGAAACTCCAAATGTTGTGCCAAATACGGCTAAGGTAATATATGCCTGTAATTAATTGATATTATATAATTTTAGCAAAAAATACTGTAAAATTAAATCGAAACTTCTTCTAATAAGGACTCAAAACTTTAGATATCAATAAAACAGATTACAAAATGGATCAGAATGTTACTTTAGTGTGACGACTTTCTTATTTAAAATATTTCCAGAATTTATAACGGAAATTCTTTTTAATTTATGTGCAGATCTGTATTGCAGCATCTTCAACTTGTAATGTTAAAAGTAAACGTATTTTTGTTCACTGTATGAATGTTTCTGAAATAAATTACATTGTGAGATATCGTATTCATCCTGCGCGCGAGAAGCCAACAGCATAAAAAGAGCGGTAAAAGTCATGTAAGATCAAATCTTCCTGAAAATGTATCATTTTAAACACTCCAGTGCGTAAGGTTTTTATTTAAGGCTATTGCAGGAACTCATAACGATGGATACATATAGTTTACCAAATACACATAAAAAGATATAACTTATTTGTTTTATTCAAATTTTCAGCACGTTTCTTGGCTGTCTAAACGAAAACAACTGACAATTTTATCGTTTTATAATAGGCACTGGCTACGGTTACATGGAAATGTAACAATAATAAAAATATTATTGTTACATTGGAGACTAATTGCCGGAATGCATGGTTGGGTAAGGACCTGACTAATTACGAATGTAACAATAACTATTGAGGCTACGGTTACATTGCGTTATTGTTACATGAAAAACAGCAATGTACGATGGGACTAGTAATATGTACTAAATAACAAAAGTTTAAGACATTTATTTTATATTTACAATACAAACAATTATAAATACAAATTCTTTATTTTTTATTTACAATGACAGTGTCTACAAATGTATCTAGTAAGTGGTTTTAAAAGCATGTTTAAGTCCTACACATTTTTGATGATCTTAAGACTTTGATGAACTAACTTACGTCCTCCATGGATACATGAATACAGTTCCCAGTATTTAAGTTCACAGTTAGCAAACTTTGCTTTTGATGTATATTTTTTTTAGAACTGCGTTTGTATAGCTGTGTCAAAGATTTGTATAGTAAGAAGGCTTCTTTCTATACAAATCCTTGGCTGTGTGAAGTTACGTTTGTGTCTTGGTATTGTTTCAGTTTCGTTTCAAACGCATCCCAAGTTATAAATATTTCACCCTAAACAAAATTGGTAATAGGAATCTCTTCATCCATTGCTACAAGCTTAAGTATAATGACAGTAATAAGAGTATGTGTGCAGTTAAATACTTACAAAAGTGAAACCATTGAACTATAGTTTTCGCCTTTGGTGCACTCCCAATCTGGAGTAGTATCTTTAAGAACATCAAAACCATTAATACATCAAACTATTTACAAACCATTTGTTGAATAATACTATTTATTATTTTTCATTATTACCAGTATTATTTAGTACAAATGAAAGAATTAAGCAATAAAACTATAGAAGATTTAAGTTTAAATCTAGCATACGTGCATTGCTGTTTTTCATGTAACAATAACTCAATGTAACCGTAGCCTCAATAATTATTGTTACATTCGTAATTTATCGGTTCCTTACCCAACTTTGCATTCCGGCAATTAGACTCCAATGTAACAATAATATTTTTATTATTGTTACATTTCCATGTAACCGTAGCCAGTGCCTTTATAATAAGCAAAAAGTAAAATCACAAAAATACCAAACTCCGAGGAAAAATCAAAACGAAAAGACCCTTAGCAAATTGCAAAATCAAAAGCTCAAACACATCAAACGAATGGATAACAACTGTCATATATACTCATTTATAACAGTATTTCAAGAAAATAGCCAAACACTTGAAAATTTGCTGAAATAGGGAAAAATTCAGAGGCAATTATCCAAAAAAGGAAATTTTATTTTCTGAACATTACATGGTAGATACGTTTTAGCCTACTGATGATAATTTTTACACAGTAAGTTTTGTCCTTATGGCTTTTGGTTTTTAGTCAACAAAACGAAACAGTAGTGTTGTCCTAAGACCTTATATATGTTCTAACTTTACATATACGTACTGTTCCTGCGACCGGATCAATTGTGGGTCGTTTATAGAGGACATGGCATTATCATATTTTGGGATAAATATTTATTATCCTTAGGCTTTGTCAACCATAGAAGATATTTTAAAATTATTCATTGGAATAATCGCAAGAAGGTTGAAAATCTTTATTGAACGGTCAAATGTTTCACTATAGTAAACTCTTCATATAGTTATTTTAAAATTACTACATGCGCGCATGAAGTCTACAAATGACGAATGACACCCGAACATGAGTCCAAAAAAAAATTGTTTTATTAAAAGACCAAATACAGTTAAAAGTTGAAGAGCATCTAGGTGTCACGGACCACCAATTACTCCCTCCAATTTAGAACGAAAAAGAAGCCCTACTCTGACACAAAATAGTGCTTTTAGTGTCCTTATTTACTTATACTTACAAACAAATTTGCAATAATGAAAAATTTGCCCATTGACCCTAATTTTTCTTTTTATAAATCTTTTAAATGTATAAGTATAAGCCATCTGTAAAAGTCTTATAAAATCTTTGTAATTTTTTACAGTGACTTGACTGTTAGTGTTGCTGTCCACCAATTGCAACTCATTCTAAATTTTGACCAAATTGAAATTTGTTTTATAAAATCGAATTGTTGAACTGGTCAGAATATTGAACAAACTGTTCAGTCAAAATGTGAAAGTGCAAGGTGATAAAATAAAACATACTTACAATCTAATAAGACTTTAACTCCACTTTAATGATGATGTGACAAAATTAGCCTATCAGTTTGTATAGATATATTATAGTCATTTCCATGCTGAAGGAACTGTTATTATTTTGAATTGCTATAAAAATGTCCAAACTAAGCTTTCATATAGTTTTTCTTTCTAAAAGTATTCTATATTCATAAAAATCTTTATCACCTTGCACTTTCATGACTTGGCTGTGGTTTTCTACAGCAGTTAGTTCAAATTTCTGACCAGTTGAACAATTTGATTTTATATAACAAATTGCAATTTGGTCAGAATTTTGAGCAAGTTGCAATTGGTGGAGAGCAACACTAACAGTCAAGTCACTGTAATAGGTTTGAGAGCTTAAATTGGTCAATGATAAAGCCAGTGGATAAAGCTATGAAAAACCAAGAGAGAACATCTTCCCGCCAAAATTTCAATGGCTATTATCTTGAAAACAAGCACATTGACCTATATATTTTTTTGCTCCATTGGTATCCTTTATTAATCCCCTATCAATATATACTTGTGTTATGAAAAGATTGTTGTTTTGATACTGAGTATCGAGGACTATCGAACTTCCTTAAATCAGTCTTAGGTCTCGGGTTCACGTTTTGCTTTTTTTTTCTTTTTTTTTTTAAAGAAAGCAACTTTACCGACGTACGCTAGATGATGACATAAGCTTGTGAATCTTTGGGTCACTAAAATATGCACAGCTAGCAATATTTATTGCCCTATTAAACTTTGAAAATTATGTTAAGTCACGGTCAGTGTAAAGTATTTAATTTTGCATATCCCATGACTGAACTTATATCACGTGACAAAAGGTAAAAAGTCATGTGCAAATCATATGTTTTCGAACAATAAATAGTTGACAGTCGCTTTTGTTTGTAGTCAACATGGGCATTCTGCACGCTCTGCAATGTTTTCTATTTCTTCTTTCTATCACAGCCTTTGTAAACGGCGACACCCCGGCTAACTGCACTTACGAGGATTTGAGAGGAGAATGGGTGTTCAAAGTCGGTGCCGGTGGCAATGACAGGACATTGAAATGTGACAGTTTTGGTAAGGTTATTTAGCAGAATAGTTATATGTTCGTGTCTATTTTGATTGAGAGAATTGGCAAGAGTTCCATATGGCACCCCACCTTATTTAAGGAACAGAATGGCATATTCTGTTTATACATAAACTTATGTTTTATACAGTTGTTTATCTTTGCAACAGTCAGGTCAACATGACCAAGGTTGGGAACAAACCCTCTATATGATGTTAATACCTTTATAGAGGGATAATCGTTCTATAGAGGGATAAACATATTTTTGTTTAGTTTGGATTTAAAGCAAACTGGGCATCCCATTTTTAGTATACATATAATGCTGTAGATAATAGCCAATATAAGTAGAGATTATGCCAATCTGCCCTATTTTGCTTAAAATCCAGTCTGAACAAAAATACCCCTCTACAGAAAGATTATCCGTCTATGCATGTATTAATACAATACTGAGGGTTTGTTCCCAATCTGTTCAACTGAAAAAACATAAGATTAACCTGATAATTAATTGTCATGTAAAAAAACCAAGGACAGGTAAATTCTTTGTGGTTTACCATGACATCATATCCACTCAACCAGCAAGAAAATGAACACAGCCTATAACTAATGATATCATCACTGTCAAGGCAATGATCTCTTCATTTAAATATTGTATGTGCTAAAAATACATTTTTGTATATATTTGGTTATGATATATTTTAGGCAGTTGCTATTTGTCCGGCTAGCCGGACGAATAGTACCAGGACTATTTGTCCGGCCAATACAATGTGCATGTCACTATAATATTTGTGTGTGCGTGTAATATTATCTTCAGCATCACCAGGGGGTAGCACATCGTTGAAATCTTTAGTGTTAGGGCCTAATCTTGTTACTGGTAATTGAAATTGTTGTTTTCTTCATACTAGTATATAGTCCAATGTGGATAACGAATAATTAGAATAAAATCATATATATCCCATATTTTTTATATAAGAAGCGAGAAGAATTTACTTGTAAAACAAACTTGGGTAGTGTTTGACTCGTGCATTTTAAGTTAACGTAAAGGATTTTGTCTAGCTGAAAAAGGTACAAAATTATTATGTCTGTAGCTGTCAAAGAGAATTATAGACCTCTTGACAGAAAGTTATCCATATTTTGAGTGAAAGGTGAGAGATTTTTCTATAATGCCCCAAAGAGTAAAAACACTGTTTTTTTATTTTATTTATGTGAGGGGATCCGGTGTCATAGTGTGCTCCTTTTCCCAAATTTCTCTTTTCTTTTCATGTCTTGCAAGACTCATTTTTGGATTATAACTAAGCTAAATTTCATTCAGTTAGACCTGCAATTGTAAAGGCCTTTTTCAACTACACTTGCTTTGAACATCTTTTCCACCTGTACACAGCTGTAGCGAATCGAATAATTTTGTAAAACTAATTCTCCAATCAATTATATATAATTATCTTTTATATCCCATTTTCCTTGTGATTTCAATTTTTTATAGTCCTTTTCTTAAGATTAAACCATTCTTGGAAGTTCATAATATCGTGTTCCATTGTCAAATTCCGAAAACTGCAAAATTTATCACAAATATTTCAGCCATTATATCTTAAAATAGAAAATCAGTGATCAGATTACACGCGCCCCCCCCCCCCCCCCCTGGGTGCTACTGAAGATAATGTTACACGCACTTCCGAACGCACATTATATGACATGCGCATTACAATGGCCGGACAAATAGCCCTGACACTATTCGTCCGGCTAGCCGGACAAATAGCCACTCCGTATACTTTATGAATACTTATTCTCTTAAAACATGTAAAACAATTGTTACAGAAAACATATACATAAAATTATTAACAATATACAAACTTATATAGCATGCGTGAATTACAAGTATAAAGTAAACTAATACTAAGAAGATCTAACCTGAAGGAACGATTTTCTCTTGGTAACAGTTTTTCTAAAAAAATTACATTGTTGGAAGCAAATAGCTGTTCAAACTTATAAATGTTAATTATATAACAACTTAACATTGTCGTGACAAAAAGGGGGAAGCAGTAAGAATTATTCGATGTTTGAATATATATTGCTGCTAATTTGCAGGTCTCATAATTTAAGGTGGTACCTAACATTTTCACTAAAATTAATTTAGTTCGTTTAATTTTAATAAAATTTTGACAAAGTATTTACTTTGACCCTTTAACAAAAACATAAAAATTTCAAAAATTTTGAACCAACTGTTTTGTCAGAAAGATTATACACTTAATATTCCCTTAATTAAATGTAATTAAAACGTTTAGCTGCCTTTACAGAGTTATCTCCCTGTAGTGTTAGGTACCACCTTAAATAGATATGTTTAGCAAGACCTAGTTCCGATTTGCCACCTTGTTAGAGATCTATGACTATGTACAAGAATTCCGTTATAAATCAGCCAAATTCAACTTGCTTTAAGGAAAAGTTGCCCACTGAATTATTTTCATTTCTTTTACTCCGCTGAGCCTTGCTTGATTCATCGCAATGATCTAGTAATTTTGTTTTATAAATATTTGTGTACATGATAATTATTATTATATGACTTACAATTTTGTCAATAACTTTTATATTAATATGTATTTATTTTTTATGTCTTATCTACATTGAAGGGGGTGGCATTATGTTTTCAGGTCTGTACAACTTTTGTCTGTGTCTACATTTTTTTTTACCTGTAACAAAGTCATGAAAGGAGACATTTACTTCTTGGAGTTCTATGGATAATTCAAAGTCATAATGCCAATTTAGTCAATTGGTGTTTCATATTTATTTGTAACATAATACAGCATTTTTCCTTTAAAGTATTTACGTGATAATCTGCTTAATAGTTCAGTTTCTGAAAAACTATGGTTTAAAATAAAGATTGATATGTTATTCCATTAAAAAAAATCATGACGTACTTTGTGCTTGCAACTTCATGTAGATAGACGAAGCTTAGACTATGGTTTAATCTGATATTTTTCATGTTAAACCATGATTTAAACCCCGCCTCTTTGTTACGACTCCATGTGACTGAGAGTTAAGTGAATGCAGGACACAAGTATTTCTGAATGAACCGGCTGATTTTCGAAAAAAATTGACTGGATCGATTTTCTCGTGCACATGCTAAGCACGGGGCTAGAACGACATTCCCACTGGGGTTTTATTGGATTAAAAATCATCAGGGAACTTTTGAATGATGTTACAAAACATATACACCACGCCTTACTCATTAACATTTTTAAACGAACTCATCCTGCGGATTTGTCGTTTAAATAAGTTAACTCATAAATAGCGTGGTATTTATAATACCTATACTAATTAAGTAAATGTTTCTGAGTGACAAGTAACTTTTAAAAAAAATACAGTTTAATAAGTACATGTACTTACTTTGACTGTCTTGAAGTCTTAGTCTTTCTTACATGTAATTTGTAAGCATGGTAGTCGGTGAATCAAAGTAAGATTGAGAGATATAATATTTTTAGCTTTTAAGACTTCAAAGCCACTAGAACTGGGTTATTCCTTTTTGGTTACAATGTAAAATAATTGAATGTTTTCATACAAATATATCAGTTCCCTAAAAGATGCTAAATAGATATATTATGTAACTTCACATTTACGGAACAAAAATTATGTTAATTTTTTTTGAAAAATAAGTTGTCATAATTAATTGAAATAAACACATTTGATTTGTTAAATTTCAAGAGTGTCCCAAACTAAATATTAGAGAATGATAAAGTATATTCACATGAGCACTATATTTAGTTTCAACTTATTCGTGTTAATTGGGAAGAGATCTTTTAAGTTGATTTCATGTTAATGTAAGTGCACTTATGCTTATAGTCATATGATATACCGGTACTAAGAAAGTAAATATATGGTCATAATCATTTGATTCTTTAATGAGATGTTTAAAATCTAAATTGCACGCAATAAGGTCTTAAGTTATATTTGTAAATATATTGAAGAATCTCTATTCTGAATTGGGGAAAAGCCAACATTTATTTTTAACAACCTGACATATACGAATAAGTATGTAATATACCATAACCTGTACCTCACAAGATATAGAATTCAGTAAATCTGAAACCTATTTTGTAACTTTTAGATTGAAATTAAAAGAAACATACATATAATTTTTTTTTATTAAATTACACTTTCTTTTTAACATGTACAAGGAAGATTTTTACACGGTTTTTTTGATATAATCATTAGTAAATACTTTTTTATCTTCCTCATAGTTTTAAGTCATATGATAAAACCATATTGCTCTTGACCTAAAACGTATATAATATTTTGTTATCACTTTTATTTTGACACAGGAAGACACCTTTCAATTTGTGTCATATTCCATCAAAACTTAATGTCAGTTAAAAATCAAATTCTTGTAAGTTCTGTTATCAGATATCTGCTTCCTGTTTACAGAAAATTTGAATTACATGTGCATTACATGTGCCAGGGTAGCATTATAAAGTTTGCAACTTCTTTATTTTTTTATTCCAAATTAATTGCACTTTCAAAACCTAATACTTGTTTTATTGAATACTGACTTAAGGCATTGGGTATTAATAATGATTGTGGAACACCTTGTTTATACAAGTAGACATTTATTAAAAACAAATTATTATTTCAGCAAAAGAAACATTTGGTCTCCTGATTTTGTAAATTTGTAAAAAAAAAAAAGAGTTATCTCCCATATCATGCAATTACATTTGATAATACACTGCATCTTGTGTCGATTGTGGCTTTCTACCTGTCCACAGTAAGAGTGATTGGGCACAAGCTTGGTGACATTTAGAGCTTATTCTTGAAAACACTGCACACATTATTACAGTATTTGGTTGGTTGTTCATCAAACTTTAAAATCTACTAGCTAGTATAATACAGTGATACAATTTACCATCTTTCCTAGCCATGAGTTATGTCCCCGCTTCCTCTCTTCAGTATTGAGATGGAAGAATTGTAACACTTAGCATGGCTAGCAAAGATGCAGTATAGGTGGTTATGCTCAACATTTCTACTAAAATGTAAGATATAAACTTTTTTGAGAGAACATGGGCTGGCTGTCGATCATGGAAAGGATGAAAATTGAAATTCACATAACAGTTTATGCATTATTACAGTTTTGAAATGAAGTTGCATTAAAAACTGAGATATGATTTGATTGTAGATGAGACAACTATCTACCAAAAACTAGAATGAATGCCTAGTAGAAATACCTGAATTTAATTAGGTATGAAATATTTATTCTAATTATGAATACAGATATACAATGTAAATGTTAGATAAAATAATTCTTTTTTACCTCTTTTTCAGCAATGACGACAACTTTGAAGGTCAAACTGTACTTTCCAGATTATGCTGTAGATCAATTTGGAAACAAAGGCTTCTGGACCCTCATTTATAACCAGGTATTAAAACTTCTCTCAATTTCACATATACACTGGTTCAAAAAAGGAACAATAATGTACTCACATGAATTGTTGCCAAGAGGGATGCATTAGATTGTCCAAGTCATCTTCAAATTCTACAAACTTGTGAATAAGGAAAACTTTGGACATAGCTATATATACATGTAGAAGCAAAGTCATAGATAAAAGTTGTTTTATGGAAGATTAATTTTTCATATCTTTTTCCATAAACATGATAAAGAATTTACTTCAAATCTATAGATTTTATTGTCTTAACAAACACCATTCTGTCCATAAACACTTTGAAGCTCCCATTACATATTGACTCCTGTTTTTCTTTCTTTCTATTGATGTGAAAATAGCATTTGTGCTAACACTAAGATGGCAGTAAAACATTGAAGTTGTTAGGTTTTCACTGTACCAAGGATTGAATTATACACATAAGTCAAATGATTGATACCAGTGATATTGTTAGCTTTTTTTCAAACTACCTCTACCCTTTTTCATTGGGAAAATATGCATCATTTTCGTCAAAATGAGAAATTTAAAATAAACCACAAATTTGACTGAAACTTCAAGTTACAGACCACCTTTCAAAAGTCAACCCCTGCTTTGAAATAAAACCCCTTTTTGTCGGTGATTATACATAAATAGTCCCCCAAATCTGCACATATAGTCATTTTTAGGTATGAAAAATGTTTAGATGAGTGTTTTTCAGTTTGTATTCATGCACAATTACTACTGAGACTTCACTGTTTGGGAAAAAAGTTGTCTTTTTGGGAATAACTTTCAGCCATTTTTTTTTCAAATTGGGATTCTTCTCCAGGGGAAAAAGCCTTTATTTTCCACTAATTTAAGGCAAACAATAACACTGGATACCATTTATATACACAAATGGCCAAATAACATGAATAAACCTTATTCTTTGCTGGTTACCTGCACTGAATGAAATTGAGGTGCATGATATCATGATAAACAAATTAAGAATTTATCTCATTTATAAAAATCTTGTAAACAGATAGAGAGAAATAAATGTATTCTTCAAGTCACGATTTTATGAAGTACATATACTCTAGAAATATTTTAGTATCAAAGGCAATTTTTCCCAACAGATGGTTGGATTGATAATACAAGACATTGTTTATTATATTATTTAGGTTAGAAATTCATCAACCTATTTTAATATTTCAGGGTTTTGAGGTTGTGATTGCTGGCAGGAAGTATTTTGCCTTTTCCATGTTTAAGAAAGATGGTAAAAACATCACTAGTATGTGTGACCAGACATTTCCAGGATGGTCACATGACACATTTGACAGGGACTGGTCTTGTTTCTCAGGAATGAAGATGTCCAGTGTTGCTCCAAAAACATATCAGCTACCAGATAATAAAAGGTAAATGCACTGTGATTCAATTCAAAATCACCTTTGGTGGAGATTAAAAACAAAACTACTATAGATAATATAGGATAACCGTTATATCTCCAGGGTTAGTTCTAGAGGGTGTGTCCCTATGATGGCCCCTTAAAAATCTCATGGTTTTCAGGATTTATATGCCATTGTTCCCATAAAATCTTCAAAAAAACCCAAAAAATTGTCAAAAAACGTTTTCCCTTTTTTCTGTTCTCTGGAATTAAAATAGGAGTATAAACCCCACCTGGCTACACTACAAATGTACCTACCTACTAAATAAGAGTGGATGGCTTCCAAAACCAAAAACTCCCTTTTTTTAAGTTTTTAAGTTTGACCAGGTATGGGATTTCATCATAGACCTCCTGGACTTGAGATGACCACATCAAAGGACCATAGTCCTGTTTTGTTATAAAAAGTTGCTTAGTTTCTGTTTACTACCAGTGTGCATGATTACAGGGATTATTTTTTTGTATTTTATATACGTACATTGATATGATTGTTTCTTTTGCAGGTTGTACAGTGATATTTTATACAAAACTGACCACTCATTTATCAAGAAGATAAACCAGCATCAAAAGAGTTGGCAAGCTGTCCATTATCCTGAGTATGAAAAAATGACTGTAGAAGATATGATCAAAAGGGCTGGTGGAAGGAAGTCAAGAATTATTGGGCAAGTTTAAAAATATTTTATTAATAAATTCTGAATTTATCAAATTAAAAGTATTTTGTTTAAATATAGATTCTACCACTGCTCCAAGTGTGATAAGATATTTATTCACTCAAGACAATTGAATTTTAAATTGAAAACATGAGGCTTACTCAGCGTTTTAAATATTTTAAAGGAGTAGGTCAGTAGGGCCGATTTTGGTCATATGACAAAAGATTTTGGACACTTTTTTAACACCAAAGTGTCTATTTCAGTTGATTCAATTAGTTTATGTGAAAGATTTTAACCGATTTAGTCATTAAAAATGCTCTGATGCAAGCTTAAATATGAAAAATCTATCAAATATGCCAAAAAATGTCACTTTTCAGATAGTTTTGTCAAAAATGAAAGTTGCCGCATCCGTGTTCATCCTCAACCTTTATACATGTTATGTTTTATCGTCAAATACAACTTACATTTCAATATTAAGGATGAACACAAATGCAGCCACTTTCATTTAAGTTGGAAACCGTCTAAAATTTAGTAAAATGCTAAAATTGTGAAGATTTTAGTTTATTTTCGATTTATGAGTTTGACTGTCTTTGATATCTTTCGTCCATCTTTCAGTTTTTTAGCATGACTAGAAGATGCTATTACCCGATATATGTGCATTGTATTGTTAAAAACAGCCCATATGTATGTAGCAGAAGCATTCAACTTTCCAATAAATAACTAAAAGTTTACATTTTAACAATTTTGTAAAACCGCTATATTTTGGGGCTGAAAAGGGGTCTTACTTGACCTACTCCTTTAACTGTGGAGAGTGGATAAATATCATATTGCATGAGATTTGGTGGTGAATCTGCTTCTCTAATGTTTGTGTATCTGCTATAGGCAGACAATCTTGCAAAAAATATGCATTCTTTCTTTTTGACATCATTAGGCATGGTTGTCATTTTTCATGATGTCATAATATTTGATTAAAAAAAACGAGAAAATTTGACGTTGTAATCAAATATTTGTCAATAAAGATCTAAGCTGAAATGAACACCACGTTGATTAAATAATAATGATCAACAGGTCAGGAAAAGGAAAAATCGACTAAGAATAAGAGAAAGAAGAATTTAACATTAAAAGAAAATAGAACCTTTCTTCAAACCGAGAATTATTGTTGATTTTAATTTAGATATTGTCTTTTAGTACTCTGCAGGACAAACTTTCTTAATGGAAATTATACTATGCAACAGATAAAAAAATACAAAATATTTTATACATTTTTTTAAACAGAAGGCCAAAACCAGCTAAACCAACCAGAGAACAAACATTGAAAGCTCAATCTCTTCCTGACTCATTTGATTGGAGGAATGTTGGTGGAATGAACTATGTCTCACCAATCAGAAATCAATGTAAGTCACTAAAATTATTTGAGTTATATGAACAGATTTGAGCTTGGGAGCCTGCTCTGACAAGAATGAAAATAGCTTGATGATTTCAATTATTTTATATTTATGATTCATTTATTTTCATTGGATAAGTTTTGACATATTATTTTTTTTTATTTCCCTCAATACTGAAAGATTTCTTTAATATGTGCTAGTGGGTGTGGGATTATTCTTGCTGCTATGGTCAATGATGGTTGGGTTGTTGTCTCTTTGACACATTCCCCATTTCCTTTCTCATTTTAAATAGTTTTACATTTGTAATTTCAAGGCCTTTTATAGCTTTTTATGCAGTATGGGGTTAGCTCATTGTAGAAGGCTATATACAGTAAACTTTAGTTGCTAACTTAGATACATTTGGTCTCTGGTGGAAAGTTGTCTCATTGGCAATCTTACCACATCTTCCTATTTCCATACAAAAATGTGATATATAACTAAGTTACATGTATAACTAAGATAAATTAAATGTTTAGGAAACAGATAAAAAAAAACATTACCAGAAAATGTATTAATGTTGTAAAAACATCCTTGATATTAATCACTGTGTAGTTGCATAACACAAAAATAACCTGTAAAAATAAAATACAAGCAGAGAAAATAATGTTAAATATCCATGTTTACAATTTATTAAATTTTTTTCAACAAGGAGAAAATGTACAATGGGAGATAACTTTGATTGAAATCTAAACTATTTTTTACATGAGACAAGAACAAATTTTCCAAAACTTTACAAATTCCACAAGAAACAGTCATCAGTTCTTTTTTTTTTTTGGAAAGAGTGTCATGAACTTGATGATTTAGTTCTGGGAAAAAAGGGAAAATATCCAGTTTACATACGCCAATCTGATGTTTTTGTGTTGATGGAAAAATACAATAATTACAATGCACTAGCCAACTTATTTTTCTAAACAATATAGAATAAGACAAGTTTTAAGGCTAAGGTAATGCGTAGTTTTCAAAGAACATTATCATAAAAATACATCTTGGTTCACTGTTGTTGTTCCAATGACTATAAGAAAGTGTCAGACTAGCTATTAGAAAAAAATATATAATGGTAATTTTCAATTTTTTTTTGGAAAGCTATATAAAACTTTGAAATTATATATTTTCAGTGGCTTGTGGTAGTTGTTATGCTTTTGGGTCATTAGCTATGAATGAGGCTCGTGTTCGTATTATGACAAATGGTACAAAGACTCCAGTGTTCTCAACTCAGGACATTGTAGAATGCAGTGAATACTCTCAAGGTAAAAGATTTGGCATCATAAGATAATTCTTAGGACATGGAATACAGATGCAGGGGCAGATAATAACTCATCAGTTGTGTGAATTTAAAACCAGACTTAAAGGGAAACTTAGTTGCTGTATATAGAAGTCTTTAAAGTCTACCGTCGAACAAAATTCGATTTAGATAACAATTGGTTACTTCTTGGTTAAATATTCAGCAAATGTCAGTGAAACAAATGACCTTATGACCGAATAGGGAATGCTTGTACAATAATGTGGCTTTAACAATACACTTCAACATTTATATATAAATTCCCTTTCTTTTTAAATTTTAAGGAAAAGCTAAATCAATGAAATATCCCTTCTTAACTGTGAATGTTTTAAAAGAACTGAAAGAGGCAACATAACTTTTTTTTTGTTTTCTCAGACAGTAATGGTGACTATAAAAGTTAAGGATTATACAACTATTCAGAACAATGGCTTGTATAATATAAACAAAATGAGGATGTTAAATTTGATGTATGCCTTTTTGTGCTTCTTCATACATTTGTTGTTTTTATAGAGATTTAGATGATAACACAATGTTGACTGCTGTACCCCTATTTTTTTACCTTTTTACCTATTGTGTCGGTTTGTTTTGATCACGCATCGGTGACAATATAATGGAATTTGATGCGACTGTCATACAAGTGAGAGGTTTAGCTAGCTATAAAACCAGGTTCAATCCACCATTTTCTACATTTGAAAATGCCTGTACCAAGTCAGGAATATGACAGTTCTTGTCCATTCGTTTTTGATGCGTTTTGTTATTTGATTTTGCCATGTGATTATAGACTTTCCAATTCCAAATTGATTTTCCTCTGAGTTCAGTATTTTTGTGATTTTACTTTTTTCATACAATATATGATCATTAGTATAATATTGTACTTTGTAGGTAAATATACCTCACAATCCATTCAAACGTAGATTGAATCATTGTTGAAAAACTGTCTTTCTTTAAACAAGTTAAATACATTTTTTATACAATCCTTTTCCAGGATAGCCATCCACATAGAACATACACCAATTGTGGCAATAGAATCCATGTAGAAATATTTTTTTCGTCAAAAAAGCTATGTGAAGAATAGAGTATTCATTGAACCTCTAGTTTTTAGTTTGACTCACTTATACTTACATAGCTGTAGTACAATGTAGATCAGTACTTCATTGATATTAATAAATCAAGTTTTTCTTTAAGGTTGTGATGGTGGCTTCCCATATCTGATTGGAGGTAAATATGCAGAAGATTTCGGATTGGTGGCTGAGTCATGCAACCCCTACACTGGCAAAGATGGTCAATGTAAAACCCAGACTTCTTGTCCAAGACAATATGCTACTAAATATGAATATATTGGTGGATTTTATGGAGCGTAAGTTGGATTTTATATTGTTTTACAACAAAGCGTCTCCATATGATTTTTTTTTCAACTAAAATATTTGAAAGGTGAATCACAAATTCCATTTTGGTTAAAGTCTGATTTTTGGATTTTTGGATCCTCAATGCTCTTCAACTTTGTATTGATTTGGCTTTTTAACTATTTTGATCTGAGCGTCACTGATGAGTCTTATGTAGACGAAACGCGCGTCTGGCGTATAAAATTATAATCCTGGTACTTTAAGTAACTATTTAATATTCTTGTCATGAAAAGATTGTTTTTTGTATGGCTTTGTTAAATCATAACTGTCAGGTGGTAATACAATGGTCAGTCATTGGTTTTTTATGCCCCTTTCTTACCTCAGGGGTCATTAAGTTTTACTGTTGTCCGTCTGTACATAAGTCTGTTTGTCTGTCCGCCCATACATCCCAAAATTGGTTTCCGTTATGAAACTTAAACACAATGCTTATTACCAAAAAAAACATGAAGTATGCATTTTGGGAGAATCATTTTTACTGTTCTAGGGTAAGGCCCCTTAACAAATGGAAAAAAATGCTGAATTTTCTTGTTCCTGTTCCTGTTCTCCAACTTGAGTTTGTCTCTATGGACTCATACCCGTTTATTTTAAATAGTTTCTGTTGTCTTTGTCTTGATATGGCACTGATGATGGTTTCAGCTTTCTTTTCATATGGGTTTATCAATTTCAAAGGTTACTTCAACATGTTTTGTTTTCAATGATACTATGGCACTTAATAGTGTATTGAATTTTTTCAGTCAATAAATATATTAGCTTACTATTATTGTATAGAAAAATTTCCTTCATCAAATATATATAGTAAGTTATCTAGGAATCCAATTTGTGAATTGTCATTAATTTTTTAACATAAATTGAAAATATGTTTTAATGTTTCTTTGATACATGTACCACACAAATTCATAATTTTTTTAAATTAGATTTTTGTGAGTTCTGTCAAATTCAAATTCTTAGATTCATGGAAAATGTGTTTGTGTTGAAAACTGAATTTCATGTATGCAGGAACTGCTAATTTTTAGTATGAGACTCTGTTAGTGCAAATACTCCCAAAGTATTCCTTGGATGGGGTTGAAATTGCATGTTAGCTTAATTGTAAAGTGTTATGCATAGATGTGCATTTCACATTTCATATTAACATTCAGATCTTCAATTTATACTGATACTTATTTTGTATTGGCTGCAAGCAGAATCGATTCTGTCATTTTAAATTTTTAATTTTTAATTTATATAAATTAACCAAAAAATAAAATTATCAGCTCTGACCATCTTTCAAATCAACACTCATTTATTGGAAAAGTATATTATAAATTGTTGATATGAATAATTAATTGAAATATGAAACAATTCAAAATTACAATATTATATTATTCTATAATGAAAAAAATATTGAAATCTAATTAATGTTTTATGACCTATCTTCCTTAAAATCTTAATTATACAAAATTCACCTATTTCATATGATGTACAATAATTAATTGATTTCAAGTGTGAAAATATAAGTTATGTTTTCGAATTTGACATTCAAATTCAAAATAAGGATTAGAACAAATATTTTATTTCCACATTCTGCAACTGTAAAAATTGTTTGAATTTTTTTCAAATATATTCTACATAAAAGCATGCAAAAAATCAGATCTTAGCAAAAAGCCTATTCCCATTTTTGAAAAAAATGAATTTGCCAATAGCTTTGGTTCTCAATTTAGATTTTTTTTAGACAATAGTGTATAACAAACATGCAGCTATTTCTGGTAAGCACAGTTTACCTATATTATACAAAGGTATGTGGGTACCACTTTTTCAAGTAGTTTTCATTTACTTGAAGAAGAATAATAATATACTTACATAAGTAAATTTGTTATATTTATATTTTCTCATATAAGGTCTGAATTATGTCCCCTTATTTTTCTAAAAAAAAAAGTACTTGTATACATTCCTTAAAATGCCTTAAACAATTTTTCTCTGGTTAGGTCATAAATTTTATTAAAGTTCAATATTTCATTCTTTTATTCATCAAAGAAATTAAACTAACTGCACAAAGATCTTATTAATAAGAAATTGTGTAAGGCCTTCAAATATTTCCTATTAGAGGCTTATAAATGGGCAGTGTTTTTGAAGATAACAGACAGACAAATCGTATTTTCATTGTCCATAATTTGTATCGTGAACTCATCATGAACTTACACTTAAATGATTAGTAAGGATATTTTCAAAGGACAGACAAAAAGAAGATAGTAGGAGTAAAACAATCTCAATGTCTAAGGGACATAACTAAGCCATTAAAATAATCTAATTATACAAGTAAATAAAATACTCTAGTGTATCAGTATCTTACAAATTTACTTATGTATATATATGTTGAAGTTTACTTCTTAAAGTAAATAAAAGTAACTTGTGCACGTAGTACCTGTGACTTAGGAATTTCCATGCCAGAGCAAGGCTTTTTTATGTCAGATTTTTAGTAATGCCAAAAACATTGAACAGTGTAAACTGTGTTACATTTTGGACATCCAACTATTTTTTCTTTACATTAATCTTGCATACAACATCTATCAGTACTCCTAAAACTGCCCAATATTAGTGAATGTGTATAAGTGAGTTGATTGAATGGTTTGGTTATTTTGTAGATGTAATGAAGAGTTGATGATGATCAATCTTGTCAACAATGGACCCATGGTGATTGCGTTTGAAGTTTACAATGACTTTATGCAGTACAAGTCCGGCATTTACAAGCATACTGGTCTAACAAACAGTTTCAACCCCTTTGAAATAACAAATCATGCCGTGCTTCTCATTGGATATGGAGTCGATAGTGGTTCAGGAGAGAAATACTGGATTGTTAAAAACAGCTGGGGTACCGAATGGGGTGAAGGTGGATTTTTCAGAATTATGAGAGGTGTTGATGAATGTGCGATGGAGAGCATTGCCGTCCAGTCTTTCCCTATTTTGTAACTCATTCCGTGTTGTTTGTTTACAAAGTTGTTACATATTTACAAAAATTCTACTTTTACATTTTTCAATGAGTTTATTTCTTCTTTCAGTTGTAATGAAGAACTTATGATGAAAAATTTGGTTGAAAATGGACCAATAGCAGTATCGTTTATGGTTTACGATGATTTCATGCATTATAAAGGTGGAATTTATCAACACACAACATTGACCAATGGTTTTAATCCATTTGAAATAACAAATCATGTGGTTCTTGTTGTTGGATATGGATATGATTCAGATATTGGCCATAAATATTGGTTGATTAAAAACAGTTGGGGTACAAAGTGGGGTGAAGATGGATTTTTCCGAATTATGAGAGGAGTTGATGAATGCTCCATTGAAAGTATTGCTGTTCAGTCATTTCCAATTTTGTAATATACAGAATGCAGTACATACAAGATTTTTCAGTTACTTATAATTCTTGTTGGTGATAGTCAATGCTTAATAAGATTGTTGACAATTATTTCTAAAATATTGTTGTGTTTTTTTATGAGGGTGTGGATGGGGTTAAATGATTAAAGAATAATGCCCTTAAAAAATAAAGATTAGAGAAAAAAGGGGTTAATTTTTTGAAGATTTGAGAAAAAAGGGGTTAATTTTTTGAAGAATAGAGAAAAAAGGGGTGAAAATTAAATGTTTACAGAAAAACAGACCCCCCTTATTCAGACCCTCTTTTATGGATTTATATGATAGTGTCATATATCAAAGTATTAATATGTTATTTTACTGTGATCGGCTCCAAGATGAAATAAAGGTTGTTTTGTTTTGTAATTTTCAGTACATGTATTTAGACTTATTTCCATACTATATATATTACCTTTATTTGTTTTAGCTCGCCTGGCCAAAAGTACATGTGAGCTCTTGTCATCACTTTGTGTCGGTTGTCTGTGCATCATCCAATTATATTTCTTTGAAAATTTCTCCTCTGAAAATGTTTAAAAGATAGAAATAAAACGTTGTCTGCTTCAACTATAGGATTTCAAATATATTAAGTTTGTGATTTTTGATCAGGTTGACTAGCAAACATGAATGTTGTGTCCAAAAAAAGAACATGTGGTTAAACTTAAGTTTTGACTAATATCTTTTTAATAATAACAGTTACATAAAAACTGATAAAGTAAAAGTGGTCAGCACAACAAGTCTAATCTACCCTGAACATTTGGTAAATTTGTCTTTATGTTTTGGAGTTATTTCCCCTGAAATGTTGAATTTTTGGCATTTCCTGCCATTTTTTCAAACACTAAAGGAGCTAAGTTAAAAGTGTAACTGGAAACATTACCAGCATGATCTATCCACCCTAAAATTTGAAGAAATTCTTACTGTTTCCTTTGTTTTTGAGTTTCTTCCCTCAAATATTGGTTTTTTTTTCTAATTTTTTTAGCAAATTTTGACTTAAAAAACCAAAGGAGCTAAAAAAAAAAAACTAAAAAAAAAAACCCAAGAACAGCAACACAAATAAAGTAGAGAAACGGAAATAATGAATGTGACAAAGAGACAACAACACAACCAAAGAGCAGAAAACAGCCGAAATCCACCAATGGGTCTCCAACACAGTGAGAAAATCCCACACCCAGATGCTTCTTAAACAAAATGTGTACTAGTTCAATGAAAATGGACGTCACACTAAAATCAGAAACAGATAATTGAACTAACATTAAAAAATATACAAGACTAACAAAGGGCAGAGGCTACTGAGTTGATACAGTGACAAAAATGCAGCTGTGTTAAACAATTTGTGTGAGATCTGATAAGTATATGTGTGGATAGGTTATTTTTTTCACCAAATGGATAATACAGGCACAGTACACTTGGCCTCTTGTATATACTAAGAAGTTGATATTCGTGAGTAAAATAAGATGATGGACTACTTCAACCACACAGGAACCCATTCACTTAAATACCAAAAGGCATTAAGTGGTCAACATACATCCTTTAACAATAGACAGTTGTCCAAAACAAAACCAAAAAGAAGATTTCAGTTTGATAGAAACTACTTGTGATAGATCAATGATATTTTTAATTAAGTTGCAGTATTATCATATATATAACTCAAAGTTATTATTGACTGTTCATCCTTTGAATTCCAAGACGAATCCATCATCTCTAATATTGAATGTGTATGTAGAGGTTATTGTTATAGACTACATCAAAGAAGAGCTTCGCTACTTCAAATAACCGTTGTTATCGTAATTATTCAATTGACAATAATCTTGAAACTGTGATTAATTCCATGTGAAGAAATGTTTTCAACTGTGCTAGTAGAAATATGAATAAGCCAGGAGTGGAGTCATGTACATATTTGCCTCAAAGATTATATATTAAATTTCCCATGATTTAAAGTAAATTTAAATTCCCATTAAAGTATATATTAACTTCCCATGTATGGTCACTATTTGTATATACCTGGTTAACATAAAATTCATGATGAAACCCATAATAAATCATGTAGTTAAGGTGTGATTGAGCCCCTGTATATAGCAACTCCCAAGTTACACCGTATGGTGGTGCGCCTGACAGAGGCGGAACTTACAGATTAGGTAACAGGTAACATGTAAATAGGAAGAAGTGGTGTGAGTGCCAATGACACAACTCTCCATTCAAGTCACAATTTATAAAAATAAACCATTATAGGTCAAGGTACGGTCTTCAACACGGAGCCTAGGCTCACACCGAACAGCAAGCTATAGGGCCCCAAAATTACTAGAGTGAAACCATGCAAACGGGAAAGCCAACGGTCTAATCTATATAAAAAACGAGAAACACTTATGAACCACATAAACAAACGACAACCACTGAAAATCAGATTCCTTACTCAGGACAGGTGCAAACATATCAATAAGTTTCAGTTTCCCGACTATTTCGAGTCCCTGCTCCTAAGTCATGGTCCAGTGACTTTGAATTAATGAGCAATTTTCAATGGTAAATTTTCTTTGTTTGATAGTAATTATGTATGATAGACTTTGATGTATTCTCTGAAGTTGCATTACTACCAGTACATCTTAATAGTTTGCCGATAATTTCAAATGTCCTGTCACTAAGTTTATAGTTCAGCGACTTTTAATTAATTAGCAATGTTGCCTGTCCATCAGATTGTGTTTTTCAGAATTTTCTTACGAATGGCGTGAGACATATATCTGTGTTCACAGTTTATTCTTCAACGTATGGTTTGAGATTGCAACCACTTGGTATCTTTTTTGCGTAAACCCCTGAGGGTTTACGCAGTATATATTGGACGAGTGATGTAGTCTTTCGGAACACCGGATGTTAGTCGGAACACTTCTGGTCTTTCTATGACCACCTTTCAAATACATGCGCAATACTTTCAAATGCATGCGCAATAGCTTACAAATCTGTTGAATATGCATTAGCATCTTAAGTTGCTATAGAGATATTTTACGTATGATCTGAAATTTATTATGATATAATATTTTCTTGCACACGATTACAAGCTGCTAATATTAACCTACATGCGTAGTATTTTAATTAGTCAAACGATGTAACCAGCTGTGTTTAGATATGAGATAAGATTTCTGGTAAACAATGCGCTTTATATTCTGAACGAGAATAATTAAAAATAAAATCTTTAGAAAGAGTTTTAGTAGCATTTTATTTTAGATTTTACGTTTAGTGAAGATGTACGTGTTGTAAAAAGCAAGCTATTTATTTTTTTATACTGATATTAAAGGGAAGTCTTTCTTGCATATGATTAAATTACAGTTATTTTTTTTGGTTAAATATTGCAACTTTAATAAAAAAAAAAAATGGTTATTAAAAATAAAATTAAATAGATATTGAATATGAAAAAATAAAATATTTTGAACGAGAACAATTAAAAATAATATCTTTAAAAAAAGTATTAGCACTTTTTGAAATTTTACGTCTAGGATAGACCAAGGACATGGAAATATAATCATAAATACGTGCCTCAAATAGGTGTAAAAACGAGGATTTAAAAAAAAATCGTTTATTGAAAATAACGTTAAAATTAATTATAAAAGTTATGTCCGTATTTATTTTCATTAATATTGCAAATTTAAAGTTATTTTCTTTGTTTAAATATTGCAACATTATTTACTTTTTTTAATAACCTCTGAATCCTTTTCGTCATTAAAATGCGACTGGTAAGTATAGATATTCAATATGAAGGGGGAAAAAATAACCGTGACTGAAATCTAAATCTAAAATTTATTTTAAAAAGATACACATTTGACCATGCAGATGTAAGAAATGATACTTCAAGCAATAAAACAACGAATTAAATGTGCCACTTTAATTACGACTGATAACCTAAAAATGAATCATGCATGCATTTTTAGCAGACTTAACCAGGTCGGCGATAAGATATCGAATATAAAAAAGAAGATATCGGGTTTGGTGTCAATGAGACAACTATCTGCAAGAAACCAAAATAACACAGAAATACAAACTATGGGTCACCGTACGGCCTTCAACAACAGGCAAAGCACGTACCGCATAGTCGGCTATAAAAGGCCCCGAAATGACAATGTAAAACAATCAGTCAAAAAAGAAAATTAACAAAGTCCGTATCATCGTATGCGTAACTTAGTTGCTCACCAGAGGAACTTTACGCAAGCGTTTAAACACGCGTTCCATAAGTTTGAAGTACGTCGAAATGCAAAGGTATACGCTTGGTGAACGCTTTTACTTCAGGAAAATTTTAATGGAACATAAAAAAAATCATTCAGCTCAAACGTTTGTCAAACGTATATACATGTACCTGTAAACTCCACGCACATAATATACACGCTACACGAGCGTTGAAAACGCTACAGATAAGTTTTAGACACGTTAAGGGCACATTGCATACAAAAATACTCGTCGCCTTAAAGCTTTCATTTAGGAAAAGAAGTCCGATACGGGTGAAACTTCATCAAACCTACAGAAGATATTACACCCTCTCTAACCATGCAACATGGGACTAGACATAGAAGTACAGGAACTACTCACATTAGTTTGAGCTGTACAAGATCTACACAAATATCCCGTCTGCCTCAAAGGTGCATATAGGATCGACCATGGTCCAGCACTAATGATACAAATACCAACCAGAGTTACAATGACGTGGTAGTAAGTCTTTAAAGGCCACCGAGCGGCCTCCAAAAATGAAAAAAAAACTACTATTTAGTCGGCTATTAAATGCCCCGACCATTAAGATTTAAAAACAAAAATCAAACAAAACTAAACAGCCTTATTGATAACAAAATAATTTACGAAAACAACTTGACCGACATGAATTATGAACAACAACCACTGTACTACATGTTTCTGGCTTTAGAATGGACATTGGCACATAAACAATGTGGTGGCCATAAACCCAACCCTCCCAAATGAACCAAACCTTAAGGACAACACATCGCAAGAAAAAACTATAAAATATCAGTTGCAATTCGCGTCCCTAAAATTATGGGTACGGTGCACAATAATCACTTACATAAAAACAATAGACACAAATCACTGAAATAATCGCACTTACCGAAAGCTATTTCAAAGCTAGTGAACATGTAGACGAACCAGTGGACATAGACGGACTGGTAAACATGTAAACAGACGGGCGAATGTGACAGACTTATTGACAAACATTCACATATAGACAGACCTGCAGTTGGGAATGTAGGAAGACCAGGAGAAACGCTAAGGTACGCTTTACGCACACCCAATACACGCTTTAAGCTCGTTGTGCACACGATACAGATATGATTGACAGGTTGAATGCATCAAAATTACTAGCGTTTTGGTAGCGTGCATGATTTTTTTTTACCTCGGCCGACGTACGTCGGATCTATACGTTGATGTGTGAAGCCGGTATAACATTATTTAAACCACTAAACAGGCAATGTCAGTTTCTAATTCTTATGCACAACAAAAGTAATATAAGACAATACATCTTTATTAAACAATTATCTAATATATATATATATAATGCCAAACAAGCATTTGGGTTTACGATTGCATTTCTTTTTTTAAAGAAAGCAACTTGTCTCTACTCTTGTTTGAAATCGTTGTAAAATTTCAATAGTCATCGTCAATGTTAAGGGTGTACGTCAGTCATTATAAGTAGTAAGTGAAATATATATAGAATCACTGTGCTGTATGTATCTTTATCCGTCTGAGGAGATTATTTTTCATTTTAATATATCATTTTCAATTTCCCAAGCAATGTTCAGCTTTTTTGTAATAATCAGATTTCGTTACTATGAGTATTACGTCAAAATAATTTATAAATAATAATCTATCGTTGAAGACCATATTAATGTTGTATGTTAACCTTTCCCTGTCACCAGAAATAGATACATGTAAAGACAGGATAGAAAATGAATTTTCTCCTAGATTGTGTTGCCAACCTTTGCCAGCCATGTATATATAATTGAAGTCTCAATAAGTTCAAAAAAGATAATGTTTCAATAAAAAAAATTGCCCAAATGGACTTCAAAATTTGTATTTTATTTTTTGTTATGTTGGATTGCGTTTTACTCCGATCTAAAGACTATGTAACTTGTATATGATAATGGACCATATGACCATGTTAATTCAACTTTAAGGAACCTCAACATCCTTCTAGTCTACTTCCTACACTTTGGGAAAAGTATAAAATTAAGAATGGAAATGGGGAATGTGTCAAAGAGACAACAACCCGGCCAATGGACACAAACAGCGGAAGACCATTAATAGGTCTTCAAGAAGTTACACAACGGGAAAATCCCGCACCAGGAGGTGGGCTTCAACTGGTCCCTTAACAAAAAATTTAATCATATGTTGGGCCCTTTATACCTTGCTGTTCGTTGTGATCCAAGGCTCCGTGTTAAAGACTGTAACTTGACCTGTAATGGTTTACTTTTCCACATTGTGATTTGGATGGAGAGTGTTGTCGCCGGCATTGGCACTAATTCGACATCTTCTTATAACTATTTTGGTACTTTACCGCTTACAATTGTAAGTACGGATATTATCTTTGCTCATAGTTGAAGGCTATATGTTGCCCTATAATCAATTAACATCCTCATCTTTTGGTCTCTAGTGAAACGCTGTCTCATTTGCAATCAAACCACATTTGCTTATAAACATCAAATAACAACAAAACCTGCAATTTGTTATGTCATTCCTGAATTCCAATTCAATTTTATTTTTTAAAATATAACTACCAATTTGTTAACACGCTTTTAATTATAATTTGCAACAAATTGCTTTATAAAAAATAATCTATAATATACCAGTTAAAAATAGTCTATTAATGCTATGCGTGAGTCTCAACACCAATCAATGTCTGATTGCTATCAGTTCATACCATTAAATGTACTACAGTCGCTTCATGATAAATATTAAATTAATTCTATATCAAATTTCTATCATATACCATTTAAAGTTTAAAATATGTCCAATATTAACAATATCGAATTAATCCCAGAACGTGGTTGCTACGTGAAAACAATAGCTCTGCCGAGAGTTTTAATATATAGATGTACTCTGAACTAATTTCACCTCTAAAGGGGATCAACTGTTTAATCTGATTTTCAGCAATTGGCTGGCAAAGTACTTAAAAGAGATTCATTGTGTTTTTTAAATGCAAAATTCGTATTGGTTAGGCCTCGTGTAATATTTATTTTTCCTTCAGTGTAAATTTTCTTATCAAAATGTAATTGTTTGATTTGTTGAAATCAAATAGGAATATCGATACGTTGATAAATGGCTCGGAAACAAACAATATCTTATCATTGCTGGATACCATCGGAAATACAAAGGAAAAGTGTTACAATTGTAGAAAATCTGGAGATGTCCGTTCTATAGCAACGAAAATTTCGTGGAAATATGCAATGATCACCCTAACAGAATGTCGGTTTTATAAATGAGAGTTTTATTGGTCAATTTAAAAATGTGCAATATTTGACGATTTATTGTGAAAACGTCTTAGGATACATTTTTCATTACTGCAATTTCGGGAAGTAATTTTTTTCGTATTTATATGCAGTGTTACAGATTGCAGTTATATTGGATACGTTTTGTAATTTGGGAGACGCACGCATATGTTGTTTCCTCCTGGAAATTGTATCTACTTGGATCTTTTGTCATTACATAGTGTAATCAATTTCAACTAAAGACATTTTATCTAATAACTGGAATTCATCAAACTTATTTTAAAATGGTAAGTGAAAGCATTTAACTCCTGAATGGTTTGTAAAATTCAATAACTTTTCAATTATAAACTTAGCACCGAATGATTTTTCTCTGGGCGGTAAAGTCTATAAAGTAATCAGTTTGTTCCAACATTAGAAGATCTAGAACAATTTTATTAGAAGGATAGACCAGGTGATTAAAGAACGAACTACCAAATCAAAGTCATTATAACACTTAACTAAAAGCTAACGATTAAGCATCACGAACACTACTAAACATTGAAGTCGGAACCCAGGTGTTCAGCAGAGGCGGGTTTAGGGGGAGGGGGGTTGCAGGGGGCCCGGGCCCCCCTTTTGAGAAAAAAAATTGGTTGCTTATATAGGGAATCACTGAAGCGTGACAAAATCGGGCCCCCTCTTAGGCAGCCAGTGGGCCCCCACTTATGAAAATTTCTAGATCCGCCACTGCTCAGGAAAGGAAACCATTAGATTAACTTTAACAGTTACCATGCATAAAAGTATCTACGATGGCAATGATACTTCCATATTTTTTTAAAATTTAAAATATCATATTGATAACACAAAATAATATGACCGGTGACATTCTTAGTTCTGGCTATTTCTTAGTATTTTTTTCCTCTGAAGCTTCAAGGTCAAAAACTTCTTAACCTTTGAAACGATGATTGGGATATACTCTATGAAAGATACTCGTCTAGTACTGATATGTAATATGCATATGACAACAATGATGCCTTATTAGTTCCTATAGTAACTGGTCACAATTCCTCCATTGTATAAATAGAACTTGGTCAATGTGAACAATTTTGGTACGAATTATTAAAGCATACCCAATGTAAAATTCCTAATATTCTTACTGGATAAAAAAAAAGATAGGTGCTTGAGGTACTCTTTGTTTTACTGGAACTACAAGGCCATTTAAAAATGCAATTGCTTTAGAAAGAATCATAATATAAAATTGAGAATGGAAATGGGGAATGTGCCAAAGAGACAACAACCCGACCATAGAGTAGACAACAGCAGAATATATACTATACTTAGTTTGGATGATGTATATGGCAGCAATGCATCAACGTAGGTTCCTCTATTGATTCTTATCGAAAATAACATTTTTTTTATTTTATTCATACTATACATTGTCGTACAGTTGTCTTTAATTGATGCATCCATTTTATTTAACTATGGATAGTTGTATCCTTGGCAATCATACCATATCTTTTTAGTTTTATATTAACTGACTGAAATAATAATTTGTGGAAATTTCCTATTAAAAGATATCTCAGGAGCAACTCTTGATTCTGGTTAATCTTTTTTGTATTTCTGCTATTAGTCTTTTAACAATGACTGCCATCTTTTTGGCAAACTTAACGGCTCATATGTTGGCAATATGACAGCACAGTTTCCAATAGAACCCTATGGGAAATTACATTTTCCTTTTTTTCTTTGAAAATACTTGACTTTAATTCTTAAAACAAACTAGACAAGAAAGCGTATATATGAAGTTTTTATAACAAAATCTTCATTTTTGTCATTATTGTCTTAAGATAGAAAAAAAAAGAAAGAAAACAAAAGTTGTTGAATGTACTTTGATTCAGATGAATCGATTTCGGACAGTGGCCGTCCGTCGGACGTATATCTAAATGATGCATCAATTTTGGAAAATGTACTAGTTCAACTCAACCGAATATTGAAATGTATTTAATATTTCATTCGTGAAGTATCTAAAAAGCTTATCCTGTTCGTAATGAAATGAATATAAAAAAATATACACAGCAATTCAATAACATATTATTACTAATGGGAAACAGGATATAGACAAGAAAATTTAATCAAGTTTTATAGAGCATGGTTTAAAGTCGACAAAGAGCCATTTGACGATAGATAAAGTGTGGCATAAAATCATTAACAGTTTTTAAAAGTCAATTCGAAATATCTATACTCTTTACTTTTCTGATAAACCTTTATTGTTTACGAAAGACGTACGAAATAGTCCACATATATAACAGATTCAAATTTCAAATTGTTCAAATATTTACTTTGTCTATATATCTCGTTTATTCGAATCTGTTGGAAGTATGGCTACTGGGACAATGTTTGTATTGTTGAAACTTCATTATGACTGGTATTCAATGCAGCATTTGTATTTTTCTTCGATCAATTTGGAATGCACCTAGTAATCATTACCGAGGAAAAACATCCTTTAAAACATTACTAAAAACATGATGTATCAATCAGAATTTTGTTGACTTTAACCCGTGTCAAAGTAAATACTGGCGATATATTCGCCTATTATTCAATGTGTTTTATCAGGAGTGCAGTTGTACTCTCTGTGCTAAACTTTCGATATTTTTGATAGACATTGGTAAAAGGCTGCTATCAAGGCTGATACATATATTCAAGTGCCTTGAATCAACGCAGGATCTCAGATCGATAGAAATTAGGACTCATTCTTCTATGTAACACATCAATTTTATAAGACTTTCTTAAAAGTTAAATTCATTTAAAACACGCACAGTCTGGTAAAGTAATCTTAAGAACTCTCTAGAAGTCACGCAACGTTCGTGTAATAAAATATTTCGTTGTTTGAAGATAGAAACACAACACTTGGAGCGTACTAATTTGATGAAAAATTAGAAAAATAATTACGTAATTACTTCTTTTTTCTTCTTCAAAATTATATATAAATATTTAAAGTTTGGTGTATAATTTTCTTGGTTAATGTATCAAACTGAAGTTTTTACAAAAAGTTCATGATTTTTTACTTTTTTAAAAAAGATTGTTTTGCCAAAAAGATTATAGTATTTGACTAGGGGAAATACGACGATACAAATCTATATGTATCCGAATGCATTTTCTATGTACGAATATAAAATTTCGCTCATTAAAGGGGCACTAGCTGTCAAATTCATGTTCATCGATTTGACACAAATTCTTATATTGATTTATAACATACTAAAACGTATATCCAAATTACAATAAGTCTGAAATAAACAGTTAAAAAAGCATGTACTAGATAATACATATATCAGAATTTCGTGTGTATTTTAGTCTAAGCGCCATCTTATTAACCATCGAGATTGCCTCCGAATACTGCCGACGGTCACATAACCCCATATAAACATAAATATAAACATAGATATAGATAGATTGCTAACTCGTGTAATTGGATTTTTGTAGGTCTGTTTGATTTCATGTTATAGGTTTAAATGTATTTAAAAATATGTCTTGTGATGCAGAAAATTTTTTGTATGTATTTGACCATACTGTCAAACCTGTACTTTTATATGCATCCGAGATAGTGGGGATGTTTAAACCCTCTTTAAATGATAACTTATTTGAAAAAGTTTATAAATATCTCCCATTGGAGAAACTTAATTTGTCTTTATGTAGATATGTTTTATCAGTTAATAAAAAGACAAGCAAACTGGCCTTGTATGGTGAATTAGGTCGATATCCAATTTATATTGATATTGTTTCGTCTATGTTAAAATATTGGACTAGACTTGAAAATGATAAAACAGGTGATAAACTTTTATCTCATGCACTTGCAGAGAATCTACTCATGATTGAAAATAATCAAAATTGCTGGTTAAGCTCAATAAAAAATATTCTCAAGAAATTTAATATGTTCAACTCTAATGAGTCAGAATTAACTCAATTACATGTTTCTATGAAAAATGGTGATATCCAAAGGATAATAAAATCTACTAAAAGTAACTTTGAATCTAGATGGTTTCAACAACTTCAAACCAGTGAGAAACTGAGAACATATAGAACTTTCAAAAACATTTTCAAATTTGAAAATTATCTTGTTAATATTTGTAACGAAAATGATAAATATAACATGAGTAGATATAGAACCAGCAATCATAGACTGCAAATTGAATTGGGTAGATATACAATACCAAAAACACCTGTTAATGACAGAACATGTAAGAACTGTTCCTCTTGTGAAGTAGAAGATGAAAAACACATTTTATTAGATTGCCAAAAATATTTTACTATTAGGCAAACCTATATAGACATTTGCTATAATAAGAATAGTTCAAAGCTGAACACAGATAACAAATTTATTTGGCTTATGAGTAATGAACATGCCAATGTATGTAGAAATATATCTAGATTTCTAAGTTTGAGTATATTTTACAAAACTGATAGCAAAGCAACAGAAAAATTATCATCTTAGTGTTCTGTCATATATATATATATATATTTGTTGTATGGATATGGTAACTTAATAGAGTATTTACATAAGAATAGGGTTGTCTCCCTTGATATTTATCATACCATATAATATAATATTTCCTTTTTTTTTATGTGTGTATTAGATCTCTTTGTCAGCTATAACTCTTTCTCAATATTTATGTACATATGCATTTATATTGTTCATTTTATGCTCTTTGTGAGTTTTCTTGAATAAATAATTTGAATTTGAATTTAAAATGATAAGTTAATCAAAACGTTGTAATCTGAATTAGAATGATTTTTTTGTGGATCGAATCAGTCAACGAAATGATTTACCTTTGTTCCCCTTTCAATGTTGACATTTCAAGTTTTCCTTGTAATGGTTCACACGACTTATACATGTGAAACAAAATCTGTAGCTAGTTGGTTACATTGAAGGTCACATGAATGCGGATTTCATGAGGTTGAACTATTCACTTGCAAGTGAATAATTCATCGGCGATATTTCTTTGCTTATTTTGACAAAACTGTACCAATTTGGCTGCTTCAACGAATTATTTTTTTCATTATTTCACTTTTTTTCATATCTCATAGCTAGTGCCCCTTTAAATTAGTTTTAAAAAACACTTGTATCTCCTAAGTTTGACAAACAAAACTAATTTCGTAATCGATAATCATATTCTACTTACTTTTCAAGGACATTTTAAACAAAGTTTAATACATGTATAACAAACAGTAAAATATAACACATTTCAATGGGATTAAAATATTTAAACCTTAGAAGAAAGAAAAATCAAGATTAATACAATTAAACTATATAGACACACAGTGCATATTGAACAGATTAAAAGGTAGTTAAGTTTACAAATAAAAGTTTTCTGTGTTGGAAGAACATGGACCTGTCATTTTCTACTAATATATCAATTGAAAAGTTATTACGTATTTGAACTAATCATAATCAATGACGTATGTTAGTTATACGTCCTTGTCATAATTAAGCCGACTCCTCAATAGGTCATAATTTTAAATCTGGTGCATTTGCAAACATGATATAATGGAGCTTATTTTGTGAAAACTATAAACTCAACTAAAGTAGTATTTTATAAGATGTTTCAATACGCTACTAATGAATACCAACCGTTAAATCTTTTAAACCAAATTATACCCATCAATATATTGTTTCTCTAAACAATGTCAGTGCCAAAGCACTCGCTATACTAATTGGATTGGCATTACGATCCTATAACAATGGTATAAGTAAAATATGATACTTTTTTTTAATTATTTTGTCAATAAGGTGTAAATATAAAACAAGTGATATGGCCAAAAATACTACACGAAAAACTAAAGATTGAACAACACGTACTCCGCCGAAAACGAGAAAAGGTAAACTTACAAAAATATCAAATTTCGAGGAAAATTCAAAAACGGAAAGTCCGTAATCAAATGGCAAAATCAAAAGCTCAAACACATCAAACGAATTGATAATAACTCATATTCCTGGCTTGGTACATGCTTTATATAATGTAGAAAATGGTGGCTAAAACCTGCTTTTATAGCTAGCTTTACCTCTAACTTGTAAGACAGTCACATAAAATTACATTAACTCCTCGGACAAAGATATAGGACGGCATTTTAGAGCTTTTCTTGTTTTGATATTTATTGCATCTCTTGTCATTCAAATGAATGATATAAAAGAGGAATTCTAGATCTTTAAAATAAAGTTATAGTTATATATCAGCTTGTGAATCACTGCATGCCATACTCATTTCCTAAAGTATAAATCTTCTTTGGCTTTTGTCTCGAGTTTTGTCTTACTGTTTTGTCTTTTGGGTAGTTTGGTATTAATAACTGTGACTCAAATTTTCATATTTGATTTATAACATACTAAAACGTATATCCAAATTACAATAAATCTTAAATAAACCGTTAAGAAAGCATATACTCGATAATATATATCAGAATTTCTTGTGTATGTTATACTCTCTGTTAAATTTATTTATAATTGAACATGTCTAGAATCTGGCACATTGTACACACTTGTGTTTGGTACTTCGAAATTGCTCTGACGCATGAAAGCCATTTTTATGTTTTGTCGGAGACATGTCTATTTCTTGTCTTCTTTTTAATTATTTCAGTTGTATGATAACTGTCTTAAATATCCCCTTTTGTTAATATCAGGTATTTTTGTTTCTAAAAGCTCCTCCTATATATACGTGATTTGTTCTTTAAGAATCACAGATGCGCCTTATTAACTGGCTAAACGCGTGTCTGGCATACACAATTATAAGCCTGGTATTTTCGATGAGTTTTTTTCCAAATGTGTTAGAATTTCCTCAGTGCCTCACAAGTTGTCCCATTGTGTTTAGTTTCAACATATTTACTGATAGTGGATTGGGAAACAAGTTATAGCAACTTATATTAGTCCTCTCCACTTTGCGGATGCGACTGCTGCCTTGTAGCTGCATTAGCCTGCTCTTTTTCGAAATCTACAAGGGTGTATTTTTTACATGCAAGAGATATGGCTCTCTCATAACACGGGTTGTTTTTCCAGACCATACTCACAAATGGTGTTACTGAAATTTTCTCTCCAGAGTGGGAATAGAACCAGGCACCTTTGTGTTAGTAGTCTGATGCGCTAACCACTACACCACGACTCTCCTTTAACACAATTATAAGCCTGGTATCTTTGATGAGTTTTTTTTTCAAATGTGTTAGCATTTCCTGCATCACAAATTGTTTTATCGTATCAGTTTACTCACGTGCATGATGAATAAAATGACACTCATTCGAAGGGGCAATATTATCGCTACGAAAAAAACAACATAATTTTCTAGCGAAGTCTTCTGTGATAAAATTGAGAATGGAAATGTGGAATGTGCCAAAGAGACAACATCCCGACCATAGAAAAAAACAACAGCAGAAGGTCACCAACAGGTCTTCAATGTAGCGAGAAATTCCCGCACCCGGAGGCGTCCTTCAACTGGCCCCTAAACAAATATATACTAGTTCAGTGATAATGAACGCCATACTAATTTCCAAATTGTACACAAATAGTATTTTTGGTAATGAGTCAACCAAGTCATGACTATCGAGAAAAATGCAAAATTTACCAAAGTTCAGTATTATCTTGTAATCGGCAACCATCTAAAATTATTTATTCGGGAGAAGTAGGTGTTGATTTAATTTTGTGCATAATACAGGAAAGTTCACAATGGGAAAAATCAAGTTTTCCACTGCCCACTTCTAGTTGTAACTTATGGTATGGATTAGACCTTTTTGTATCTAGTAATATGCTATATTTCAATTTCAATGGTGAAGATGCGGTCTACAACGCCAACAATCTTTCAAATATTTAGTGAAATTACTTTCTTACTTTTGTCAATGTCAACAAGGCAATCTTTTGTTGTTGTTTTGTAATTTGTTCTTTTCATATTGCAAACACGATCCACGTGGCTTAAATAAGGGATATGTGCATCATATATTACGTCCAATTCGAATATTTTGTCAGAATTGCTAAACTCGTGGACTTAGGTGTGCAGTAAATATGCCAAATTATGGTGGTGCCCCAAATTTCGCAGATCTGTGATAACTGAGAGTTTTGTTTTTTGTTTAAGATAACTTACATAGTTTGCACGTCATTACGTGACCTGTTTATAAAATACATTCGCCAAATTAGGGTTTTAACCAATTGTGTACGATTCGCTGAAAATGTGCGAACGGGGCATAGTGATTTATGTATGCATATCTTTGTTTTTTTTATAATATTGTTCGCTGTAAACAAATAAAATCAGACAACTCCAGGTAACAGCATTCCAATTCCTGCATGCTCCATGACTGAAGCAAAGCGTGTCCCTAGGCCATTTAAGGTGGTACCCAACACTTTCACTAAAATTAATTTGGCTCGTTTAATTTTCATAAAATTTTGTCAAAGTATTTATTTTGACCCTTTAACAAAAATATAAAAATTTCGAAAATTTTGAACCAACCGTTTTGTCAGAAAAATTGCACTGGTTATATAGCAGTTTGACAAACACCAATTTTATTCATTGAGAAGCTTAATATTCCCTTTCAACACAACGTAATTAAAACGTTAAGCTGACTTTACAGAGTTATCTCCCTGTAGTGTTAGGTACCACCTTAAGTTAACAGTTTTATACTTGCTTTAATTTTCGAAAGGATAAAATAAAAGAACACAAAGTACGTTATTAAAACATATATACTAAGTAATTTATGGCCCATGCAGTTAGCATTAATGTAAAAAGTGCAAAGGAAAACAGAAATTCTGTTTTACATATCTTTTGAAATATCTAATATTTACACAAGATATTGTAGTTATAAAATCTATATTTGTGTTGACGGAGGGAAAAATTAACATTTTCTTTTATTATTAAACATTTTCAGACACTTGGTATAAGGGCTAAAATCTTCTCATAAAAACTTCAACTGCAATTAAATATTGGTGAAAGTGAATTTATTGTCTTGGATCACAAATTTTCAATACAAAAACGTTTTACAAAATGAGCATACATTCTAAAATTAGAAAACTAAAAAAACTTCAATCAGATTTTTCATAACATTTATTTCACGGTTCAAATTGATGAAAGATGAGATCTTTAATATATACGAAGATTGAAATTAAAAATTCATACTTTTGCCCATTGTGATTAAATTTCAATTGTAGAAATTCTAATTTAAATTTAGACCTTATATACATAAATATATGTATTGAAAATGCTTTAAAATGAATAGATCTTAATATCCTATTGTCAATTCTTTGTTAAAATGTAGATCAGGTCCTTTTAAATATGTTTTGTGCTCAAATCAACCGAGAGAGAAAATGTTATGTCAAAACTTGCATGTACCGGGGTATTAGAACGAATTTTAAGAAGACAATCAAACGAAATTGTATCTTATAACACTAGATTGGATTCAATATTATCATTTTTGTACGACATTGAGCATATTTCATCCGCTGGAGTGTTAAATCGATTAATTTGATTAATTTCTATTAAATCACCTGGTTTATCGATTGATTTTCTAGTGTTCAGGTCAATTGGTTATTCTTACAAACTAAAGAGGTGAACGAATGATTGATAAAGCTAAATTACCTAGCTATATTATTATTTTATGAAATAGATCGGATTTTATATTGACAATAATTATAAAAACAGAAATGGATTTCTGAAGGACGTCGTTCTGGGATTTATAGTTTCTATAAGGTATGTTCCGTGAAATATCAATATGTGTTTTTCAAACCTATGTAGAGTTGTAATTTGTTTGTTTTCGTCGCTATTTGTACTGACAATTAAGTATGTACGTGCGTCATGTTATTTAAACAGCGGATGGCAAATGACAATCTTCGATCTGGAGTCAATTCCTCTCTTTTCAATCTTTGATAATATTTTACCAACCTATTGTTTTAACGACTGTTGGTCACGATTTTTCGAAATACATTCTAAGAGTAGAAAAGGTTTTAGGTTATTTTTAAACCCGACTAAAAGTCATAATCATAAGAAACGTAATATATGTTTACCTAATCAATTTGTGCAAAGAAAGATTTAAAACATTACTATTGAATCTAATTTTATTATTATCATGAATTATTTCTTCCACGAACGAATACATGTATGATATAAAACATTAAAAAAACAATGGCGTCTTTCACCTGTAAGTGTTTGGGTTTTAATTCATTCCCAAACTTATAAATACGGCGTATATAAGGATTCCTCGTTCATATATTTAGTTCGACTTTCCAGCAAAACAAATGTTTTAAACAAGTCAAGTAATAAGGAGTCTTTTAAAATTAGTTCCGGAAAACGTATTCAAATTTATTGTCCCGATGAAGGAGAGGGACTTGTGAATGGTGACAAAATGCTTCACCCCCTTTTTTTGGCCTCACTGATCAATTTCGATTTATTGATGATGTATCATTTAAGATACCATATATTTTTGTTGTCATGTGCTATGTTTACATATCTTGAGATTGCCGATATGTTCTTTTTAAAGTGTTTATGATAAGAAGATTGTATAAGAATGTTTAAGAGCTTACAAGAAAGTACATATAAAGGGGTATCTATATTTGTTTTTGTTCATGGTTAAAACGGAAGTAGGTAATGTTTGATGAAAACATGCCCACAATATGTCAAACCCAATGAGAGTTCATGGTAAGAACATTTGTCAAAGACATTTTATATCATTTTCTGTATTTCATTTTGTGTTGAAGACAATTTGGCCTTATGTCGACTTTTGACAAAGATTACAGCATATATAAACTTTTCTTAAATGGATAAGGGTAGTAATCCGAGACATAAAACAGCTTACATGCACCGGAGAAAAAAAACCCAGAACTGAGCTTTTAATGCTGTTTTCGTGCCAAAGTCAAAGTTAGGCCTTCAGCACGATATAAAATGTCATTCATCACTGCAAGCAGATTGTACTTAAATCTTTATTACTAAGCAATGTAAATATGGTTTGTACTGTTCAGTACTTATACATTTAGTATCATGACTTGGCAAGTTCTGTTTTAAACTTTTGTTTTTCGTTATTTTAATTCCTGTCTTTTTTTTCAAACGGTTAAACATTAATTTTGACCATTCATAACTTTCATTAATACCTATGATAAGGGCCTATGCTCATCTCCCCCGTGAAGGACGACTGGTATAAAGAAATATGGTCGCTTTGGTTCTCATCTGATCGGCAAGAAAATCCTTACCAAGTTTGGACGTCGGATAAGCAGTGTGGGATGAAAAATGCATAGCCAAGTCAAGTTAAAATGGGAATATTAGATCAGATGCATCGTTTAAAGAGAGTAACATTCACTCTGCACACGAAAAGAAACCTTGCAACAACTCTTTGGGATTTCCTTTCTCAATTTTATTGTAACCAAAATTTCTGTCCCTATCCAATATACCCTCATTGCCATTGGCAGTCTACATCTCTCCAACCTTCAACCCTGACAGCCTCTATTACGGGACCTATATATACCTATTGTATGTATATTGTTAATTTGTTCTTGCCCGAAACATGCTTGAAATATTTGCCACTGGACCTCAAGAAACCTACCGTCAATCAATCATATGTTCATCGAGGTTGACAGACGTGTTCAGATCTATACTTATAAATATTCCGTTTAGATGTATTAATACCAAATCATAGTACGTTGCATCCGATTGCATAAAAAAAAATAGTCGAAAAAAATATTCCCATGAATTAGACAGTTGTAGGAAAAATTTCCTACATTTCATGGCAGTAAAAAAAATCTGTGTCATAGACATATTATATCTTGGGTGTTTCAAAACACCATTATTTTCTTATTTTGTGTTTTTATAGAATATTTTGGAAACTTGAGGTTACATGGTTACGTATATACAGGTAGCACAAGGGTGGAAAAAAACAGTATGGTCGTTTATAAAAGATATCGCCTTGATCAATATGAAACAATTCAATTGAGATAAATAACGGCCTTTTAAAAAAAAAATTATAACATACATGAACTAACGACAACCACTGAGCTACAGGCTCCTGACTTGGGTCAGGCACATAAAGAATGATTTTTGCATCTAAATGTTTGACCTTATTTTGATTGTCTTAATCATAATGTAAATATATTGCTGAACAGGGTCTGATACATATAAAAATAAGGAGACGTGATAAGGTTGCAAATGAGACAACTATCCTTAGAGTGGAAAAGAAATGGCTTGCATAGCCATTATAGGCAACCTAACTGCCTTCAACAATGAAAAAAACTCATATGATACCAAATGGTAGTTATATGAAATATGTTGAACAATTCAAACAAGAAAACTAACGGCCTAACATAAAACAAAACAATTTACCGGAAAAGCAAATGGGTCAGACTTGAACCAATGACATGGACTGAACTACAGGCTCTTAACTGGTGACAGGCATATAAAGAATGTGGCGGGGCTAAACATGTTAATCAGTGTTCAACCCTCCCCTTATGACCTTTGATAGTGGAATAACAGCACAACATAAGAGCAAACTGTAAAATCAGTAATAATTAGATTAACTCAGAAGATCGTTATGGAGAACATAAACAACTTGCATAAAAACACTTGACACAAAGCACGTAAGAGTACTCGCATTTACTAAAAGCTTGTTCGAAGTCATTTACAACTTATAAATAAATAATGATCTCCCAGAAAAACTACACGTGTATGGTAAATTATAAATGTACATAGAATCGACTCATATGATTGATTTTAGAAAATAGGTTCTAAGATCTTCTAATACAGTCCTTAGGATATGTATGTCATAAGTAATGATTTATTGGTTGTTGCTAACTTAAGGTTCAGTGGTAAATAATTAATGCATATTAAGGACGAGAACACACTTTAGTCTAGTTTTTTCCCCTGCTAGATTACTCGACCGTTATATGAGAGTCGATGGACAATGCATGAGGATATGTGGATAAGGGGTAAAAATTGCAGGCTAAATGTACCTCTAAACCCATGTTCGCTAGCCAAGGGTTACGATCCCCTCCCCTCCTCTCCTCTCAAGAGGAGGAGAGGGGATCCTAACCCTTGCCTAGCGAAGATGTTTAATCCATCAGAGAGTTGTTGCACGGTTCTTTTTCGAACATCTAGTGTTTTAAAGACTCCCTGTGGTCGAGACATCAAATTTTTCTTCCCCATTTCAATTAGGTGTGGCAGCGTATTCATACATCACTGAAAGCAAAACGGACGACCCTTAGCAAGAATTTCTGGAATTATCATATTTCTATACCCGCCAAAACTTCGATTTGTATGAAATGCGGTCAATGTAGTTTTAATAAAACTTTTTTTTTATTTTATTTTGTTTGGGGGTAAGGGGTATTTTAAAGAAGAAATGTGTATTTATAGCAGCAGATTCATAATTCGTCTGTTCATATGATTCTTATTTAGTCAATTTAGGGTTTCTGTTTTATATTCCCATTTAAAGTTGCTCCGAAGATGTTACTGTTTTGCTTGCCAACAAGGAAATATTCTCCGGAAAGCATTGAAGAATGGCATTTGATATGTTTGATCCCCATGTAAAATATTGAATTAAACGATCATTTTCAAGTAAAGACTTTAAACATTAGTATAGGTGACTTTTAGACCTGTATTTGATAAGGTCATCATTAAATAAACATTCTCTGTAAAACAAATGTAAGTATGAAAGTAAGTAAAAAGATGAAAAATATAATTTCACAAAGGTGGCTTGATTTCTATCATTTGTAATCAGATAAATTGGCGTGTTGTTTTAAAATATTAATACTGTTAGAGTCATATTTACTTTAATTATTAATGCTGAAATGGTAGTTAAAGCATGAAAGTATTATATTGATATTGTTAAAGTAAAATTGATATTACTAGTATACAATTTGCTCTCACGATAAGACCTATGATTCTTTGGCAACTGTAGTATACGGCTGTTCAAAAGTCATAAATCTGTTGAGAGAAAACAAATCCGGGTTACAAACTTAAACCGAGGGAAACACATCATCTATTAGAGGAAAACAATGAAATAAACAGAAACACTGAAGTGCAAAAAAACACACAAAAAAAACACAATGCAACATACATACACGTAGAAACTAACAATTATATAACAACTATCATATTCCTGACGTGTTACAGGACATTTTACGAAAACCTGGTTTTGTCGCTAGCCAAACCTGGTGTTTTATGGCAATATCAAAATGACACCACTAAAATGACAACATGGTGTAAGTCTGAAAAATTTAAAACATTTTAACTTTTTCTCACATATTTCATATGAATAATAAACACGACCCCTATGTCTTACTCATTATTTGACTCCTTAGACATGATTCAAAAACTTCCATATTTTAATTAGAAATCATTGCACCATGTTATATCGTATGTAGTATCATAAGTGATATAGTGTTATTTACTGCTTGCATGATTTCAATTTAAACGATTGCCAATTTGAAAATAATTTCGTAAGGAATAATTTTATCATTCAAAATTATAACTGAAAGGTTTTATCAAACAAAATGGGTTTCACCCTGTCGTTTATTAAACCGTTTAAATCAAAACCAAATTGTATACATATTATTTGCATAAACTGAAATGTAATTTATGTTGTTGTTTAACCTGTGAGGTCAAAATTAACATATTTCTTAAATTAAACTACTGTGATTACATGTATCGCGTTCATGTTTTTACATCGTAAATTATTTTAGAACCCGAACAAGCGTATCAATACAGACGATATACATGTATACATGTAAGTTTTGATTTGCAATATTGTCACATGTGACACAGATGTTTTAGACATGTGTTTCAACTTTGTAGTTAATATGGTTGCATAATATTTATGTCAGTTTTAATTATATTTTTACCGTTATCGTTTTTTAATTTGTTTGCCTAGTTTCCAGTGGCAGATATTTCATGCACATTCAGAACGAGAAAAATATGAACAGTGCCTAACATTATGCTGTTCAGCAAAAATGAGACACAGGAATAAAGTTTGCTTACATGTTAAATGGGTTGAATGTTAGCAACGTCGAAACCGGTATTCTAAGAAAAAGGGTCTACAATTAATGCTCTTTTTGAGGGGAGACTTTCTTGAAGATTTTATCGACCTCGCTGGTATTTGTTCTTTGTAATACAGGCACTTCGGGTTTCTAAAAGTGCCAATCTCAATAAAACAATATTGTATCTATTACGTTTTGTTCAAATAATGGTGACGCAACATGCCATCTACGGACCCCAAAGAGTTGTTGATAGGGTTTTTCAAAATGTGAGGTTCATCAGATTTTACGTCCTTATTCCTACCGGATGTGGTTGCGTATTTATACATCCCGCACAACCGTTTCAGAATCTAAAGGACTATGGGTAATTTCATTGTTTGTACCCCAAAATGAAAATAACGTCACGTCATTGGTTGAATTTCCATTGTTTAGGACGTTTTTAACCAATCACGACGTGTTGGTGTACACTTTTGAAAATATTACCCAGAATGCATTAGATTCTGAAACGGCGAATTGGACGTCCTACTTCGACAACTTTGAACTGTCGGTCGGAAGAAGACTAAATTGATCATATATCTATACATCAGCCACCCTTGATTATAAAATATAGGTCTTTAGTGAGATAAAATGGATATAGATACACATAGAAAATAAAAGAATAATAACAAAAACCCAGACTGCATTGTTTATCTTTAATCGTGGTCACATGTTAAGTTTTCGAGTACTTAATCTTATGAAAAGGGCTCATTAAAGCTCTTTGATATGATAATGTATAACGGGTCATTTAGTTTTAAATGCTTTTAGTTTAATCATGGATTGAAGTATAAAATATTAATATGGAATATATGTATTATTGTGTAATATTTAATGGAACATTCGGTTAAAGTCTTTGTAAATCTTTTTATGTTAAGACAGAGAAAAACACCGCTTATTGACAAATATTGGGGGAAAGGGATTTTGAAATCAGTACCAAAAGATATTTGTTACTGTGTAACAGCAAAACAGCCCATGAAAACAATCACCTTTACGTTAGGAATGGTCAACCATTCTTTTTTCGTCTTTCATACAGCAAACCATTTACATATTTAACTGACAGGTTTAAAATTTGAAGTACTATTGTAATACTTGTGATAAGATCGTATATATAGTTCGATTTGTCATGGCCAAATAACAACTAAGTTTAAATGTCTAGTACAGTGAAGTTTTGTTGTCTGTTGAGAGTTTGTAAATACTATCTGAATGTTATTGATACAGTACTTAGCGACGGTGATAAATTTTGTTTATTAATGTTTTTCTTTTATTTTATCTACACATCTCGATTGTAAGTTGTCAGTTAATATTGAGAGCTTTTTTAGAAAATTTTATAGATTCTTGTTGGATCGTAGATTTGAAATCTAACATATCTGTTTAGTATTGATAGAGAATATATGGTACGATTTAATTGACAATATATAATTATTAACAGTGAATGTCACGTATTTTTTTCCCATGAGTGCATTAGTGACATTTTTATCAAAATTAAATTTTATAAAATAATTCTAATAACGAAATAGTTTTTCCTTATTCATTTTCATTATAATACTGTAGTAACTAGTGATATATTAAAAAGGACAAACAACTTCTACAACAGTTAATTCCATTTAGAATAAATTATGAGTAAATTCCTGACCAATAGATAACATCTGGAGGAAGCACATAATCTTCAAGTTGTGCTTCTATAACCCGAATAGTCTAGTCGTTTATTACGATCACTACGATTACTCCACTTTTAACGAGAAAAGTAGTGGATAGAGGGCTCTGAATTATTCGAGTTAGCAGCTGCGCTTCCACCACATACCCAGAAAATTTGACTTAAAAGGAAGCATTTTGTCGTATTCCAATCATGAATTGTGAAATTGTAGTCTAAAAATTGATGTTTCAATTCCCTCAATTCCAATAAATGATTTGGTATTACGACAATTTTGAAAGTATTTGACGTTGGTTTTTTTTTTAGATCATGTTGACTGATGCAAGACTTCGCTTTATTGTGGGATTGAAGTCTGCATCGCAGTCAACGATTAATTATAAAAAGTATCTAGAAACATAATTTTTTAGGTTTCCAAACTTTTGATCTCAATCGAAACTGCAGAAATCCATTATATTATGATAATGCTATTATTAATGACAATTATGAATCTTAATGTCAAAGGAACAATTACGCCGTAGCTGATTTTTAAGATTAGTCACTATATATCATAGAATCTTACAATTTTAATAGATATGTTCTTTTTTTGTACTCAATAATCAAGTTGTTCTAACCAATTCCTGAGTTCAAAAGAAATAATTTATAAAGTAATATATAATCGAAAAGCGATTTTCAGATATCAAAGTAACATTAGTCCTCTAAAAATTGAATAAAATTAAACCTTAATCGTTTAACTTTATTATCCAAAAGTGTTATACTTTAAATATTTGGGGATTTTTTTAATTATAAATTATAGCTAGCATTAAAGATTAAGATTTCTTAAGAAGCAATTATTGGCAAATAATCGATAAAATATTACACTAAACATAATAAATGAATACTAAATCAAAAAGTGATGTCTATTAAATCCGCATTTTATCAAACATTTATAATGTGAATTGACAAAAAATATGTATTTGGCTTTGCATAAAAGTACTTTACAAATCCTTGATAAAACTGAGAAGAAAAAAATGATGCATAGAAAACTTAAATGGAAAGGCATTCAATGTTGTCTATAGTCGAATTGTCGATATCTAGACTTATACACCGTATTCATACAATGATTGCGTCTGGAGCTAATTTGTTTTAGTGCATTTTACGTCATGTTACAAATGTCTTTTCAAAATAAATGATTTTTCTTGTACATTTTGTATAACCAAAAACAAAATTCGATGCAAAATACGAGACAAATGAAAAAACTATTCAGCGGCTGCGGCTGCGTAAATTATTTGAAGCTTGACATTCCAGAAGGTAGAAGACCTGGATGTTTCATACCTTGTATGCATGAAGATACAAAAAAGTTAATCACTAGATACTCGTAGCATTTACACATGATTGAAAGCGTAAAATGGCTATATGAAGCAGCCTAACTTTCATTTTTTTTCTCCTTTTATGCTTACCATTCCAAATTCCCGAGATATTTTTTTTGTGGGGTTCCTTACTCAGTCTTTATTTTCTATGTAGTATTCTGTTTTGTCTTTAAGTCGTTTTTCATTTTTCTACCGTGTTTTTGTCGATTTCTCATCGACTTTTTGAGTGTCCCTTTGGTATCTTTCATTTCGTCTTTATGGATGTACTAATGTGTTTTTCTCAAAGCTACATAGTTTCTATGTTGAATTGAAAAGTTCATTTGCTGGATGAAAGATATTTGTATTATTAATTGAATGTGTTCGTGATAGTCTTATAAAACACATAGTCATTTTGTTCTAGATTCGTTGTAGAGACGTATAATGTCATTTTATCTAGCCAACCATATCAGAGCATTTCTAGAAATAATAGATAGTAATCATTTTTATTTATCCATCAAATAGATTAACTCTTTACAGACTACAAATTATTTTCTTTGCTTAGACAATCCAGTCAACCATTTGAAATAAATCAAATTAATGTTAGAAAAATTGATGCCTGTATTATGAAATTGAGGACCAAAACCTTTCAAAATTAATTAAATAAATTAGCAATGCATATACACATAATAGAGACAAAGCCAACTGATCGAAATTAAACACAGGAGGGTTGGATATTAAAAAAAACAAAAACTTCATCCCATATTTATGTATCTGTTCAAACCTTGCCAATATCTGGTGTCGTATCATTTAACTTTTTAGACTCTGGGGGATTAAGAACTTAATATTTTGTTTAGTTACATGCAGAGAAACTAAACAGTAAAGTTGTCTATGTAAATAAAGTAAAGTTGTCTATGTAAATAAAGTAAAGTCGAATAAACACTAACGTTTTCTCGTCAATCGACATGGATGTTTTTGAAAAGGTGAAATTTTCTTGATATAAGGAATTATCTTGGAGGAATTTTAAAGGTTTAATCTGAGAATTATAGAGAAAAAGATTTGGATATTCGAAGAAATAAAAATCATGGAATCAAATGTTATTTTCAGTCAAGGTCAGCCATGAAATTGTATCTCATCCACCTTCAATGAATAAGGATTAAATAATTTTGTCTGAACAGTAACATAGTAACTATCAACGAATTATCAATATGAAAGAAGGGGGTAGACAGACGTACGCGTGCATTGTCTTCCTACAAACGTATTACAAGACAACAGTGTACACTCACAATAGAACAATCGTGCATTTTCATAGAACAAAACTTCGGTTACAGCATGCAAAATTCATCTCATTTTAACGAATGCATGAATTGTGACCAAACTTACATCATCTATAGTTATTACCAAAATACATTGTATCATCTTATTCAACTGACTTTTTTTACTTATATATTTGCAGGGAAAGTCATACAACCAGTGTATATTATTTCACCTTCCCGATCGGCTGCTGTTGTTATTATTACGCACATGTGATGAAGGCTCTACAGTTTAAAGCGAAAGAGGAAGAAGAACTTTTATCAAAATGGAGGGAGATCATACATACTTCTAATGGAAAAAGGAGGTCGCAGCGTTGCCAGTAATTTGTCCCGTCAAGAAACTTTTGACACAGACTCCAAGTTTACAGCACGCTCTAAGAGCGGGAGTGTGAAAAGAGGAGATTTGTCGCTTCCGGTTATTGGTCCGCGTCATCTAGTCCGACAAAATTCACCTGACAGAGTTCAAAATAAGCATAGTGATAGAGAATCTTCTCCAGACGCAGTCTTCGGCAAGGGTATTCATAGTGATAGGACGTACACGGCAAATTTACTTGGAAGGTCACGTGACGATATCTCCGATGAAAAAACTCCATATAAGGTTCGAAACCGAAAATATCCAGATATATCTGAAGACACTGATTCTATCAAGGAGTCAAAATTAGACGAACTAAAAAAATCAGTGATCAATAAACAAGTTAAAGAAAAAAGAAAAGTTGACACTAAAAGTGTTGAAAGTGGTGATTCTTCGAAGGAAAATAAAATAATTGGTGCTAAAGAATCTCCAATAAAAGAAGTCAAAGCAAAATCTACAAATACTTCAAAAAATGACAATTCTTTGAAGGAAAATAAGATAAAAGAGAAAAATACGCTAGAAAGTAATACTACTTCAAAGGATAGTAAACTTAATGAGAAGACAATTTTGAATGCCAGTACAGTAATAAAGGAGCGTAAAAGTAACGAAAACAAACCTTTGGACAAAGCTGTAACAGTGAAAGAACGTAAAATCAACGATAAGAAAACTGTAGAAAGTGCTGTTTTAAAAAACGATAAGAAAACATTGGTGAATACTAATTCATCTAATAAGTCGAACGAACAAAAGGATATTAAACCAACAAAGAGAGAGACTTCTGTAGATTCAAGTGTACCTCAGTTAAAACAGTTAAAAAGAACAATACAAGAAAAATCCAGTGATAAAACCAATAAGGACAAATCAAGTGAGCCGAAACTAGGAAAGAGAGAGACACTTCGTGATAAACTTACAAGCACTCCAATTAGTGATTATACAAGTAATACTGCCGTCAGACCAGTTAAAACAACCAAAGCCTCAGTTTCTAAAGTACAAATTAAAGAAACAAAGCCAGTTGAAAGCATTAAGAAGGAAGAAATCAAACGCCCGAAAGAAAATCTAACTCAATCGACTAAAACAATAGCACTGAAGAGTACTCAAAAAGTTGAAAACAAAGTTGTTCGAGAGCAGCTTAATTTGAAATCAGAAAACAAACTTTCAAGAACACAAACAACTGAAACAGTTGATAGAAAATACGAAGAAACTAAAAGAAACCGATTGAAAAATATTAACAGTGTTGCCATTACTGAGGAAAATAGTACATCGAAAAAAGTTACAAAAGATACACATACAAATTCAAAGCGACAAAATTATTCATTGAATGAGCGTAAGCCGTCGTTGGATTCGCTCGAATCGGGTTTTGCTTCATATCGACAAAACGATAATAGACAAGGAAAAGGAGATGATGTGATTTCACTTTTGACGGTAACGGACACTGAAGTGGGTAAACCGCCGGAAAACACCGTACTTGATAGACCGCGAAGTGATAAAAGTCGCGTTAGTTTAAGGTCTGAACAGGATCCGACTGATAAGTTCAAAGGTAATCGTCTAATGGAACCAGTCGTTCAGAGGAAACCAGGATCCGAAAGAATGACGGAATCGTACGAATCAATTTACGAGGAACGGAGAACTCTTCTGGAGGCGGAAGGGGCATATCGAAAACGTATAAAACAACTCGAAGATGAAATGAACCAGTTCTTGAAAACTATTGACGATCTGCGATCGGAAAACCGAGCACTTAGAAATAGAATTGACTCACTTGAAAATTCTGAAAATTCTGGGGGTAATCATGAAAAGGAACAATTGAATTTAACGATACAGTCTCTTCAAGCACAGAATAAACGGATTGAATCGAAGCATGATAAAACAGAAGCTAAAATAGAAAACCTCGAAAAAGAAAGGGACAAACTTACCTCTGAAAATAATGACTTAACATCGAAACTAACTGATATTCAAGTTAAATATAGCAAGGTAGACAATGACTTGGCAAAACTGAGATTGGAACAAAATAGTGACTCAAGTAAGTTCGACAAAGAATTTGGTCAATTGAAGAACGATTTAAAAACGGAACAGTCAGTGCGAAAAAAACTAGAGGATCAAAATACAATTTTGAAAACGGACAAAGACGTGTTGAAGGACGAGGTTGCTGCGCTGCGTTCACTAAACAAGAACTTAGAAGCAATAAATGAAGAATTCAAAAATGAAAATATTACTACTGGTGAACTGCCAAATAAAGAAAAAATGGAACTGAAATCTCAGATTATAACACTTCAAACTGATAATCAATCTTTAAACGAAGAAAACATCAGGTTAAAAGCTGAACACTTGAAACAAGTTAAGTCAATTCATGATTTAGAGAAGACCGCAAAATCTTTCGAATCTAGTGTAACAGCAGTAGAATCTTCAAAAATGACGGAAATTCAGGATTTGCAAAACGAGAATGCGAAATTAAAATCAGAAATCAAAGATTTGAAAGAAACCCATGCTGATGCAAATAATAAGATAAAATCTCTAGAATCTGAAAATAAAGTTCTAGACGAAACTCTATCTCAAAAGAAAGTCGAATTGTCAGAGTTGATGACAGCCCTCAAAGACGATGATAAATTTGATAGTGAGATAAAAAGGCTAAGAGCAGAAAATGACCGATTGAAAACTGAATGTGGGGAGAAAGACAAAAAAGCAGATGATTCGAGTAAACATTTACAGGAAATAAAGATAGAAAAAGACAAATTTGAAACGGAGAAAAACAAACTTAATAAAAAGATTAATGAAATGCTAGAAATAAACGAAGAGCAAAAGAAGCAAATGACGGATTTACAAGAAAAACTTGAGTTTGGAAAGCAAGAAATAGAATCTAATAAAGAAAAGCTTAAACAAATAGATAAATATGAAAACGAATTATCAGATTTGAAATCAAAACTTCAGAACACAGAAAAAGAAAGAGATAGACTTATTAAACAAAAACAAGAAGAGATAGACGAACTCAAATTAAAAATAGAAAGAAACGATGTAAATCACAAAGAGCAAATTGATGCATTGAAAATGGAATATGAAAAAGAAATCGACGAACTGAAAAAGAAAGTAGATTTTTTGCAAAAAGAGATCGAAGAGTTAAGGCAGTTGAAAGCTGTCGAGAGCCAACTGCTAGAAACAAATGATGAACTTATGAAAGTAAAAGAGAAATATTCGCAAATGGTTACGGAAGTCGAGTCAAAGTCGGATTTGGAACAGAGAAATTTCCAAATGAACATGAGAATGACTCAAATGAATAATACCATCAAGCAGTTAGAAAGAGATAAAAAGGAATGGCTTATCAAAAAGCAAGAGTTTGACGAAGTTGAAGCTAATAATAAACGTTTACAGGATGAAAACATTGGACTCAAGCAACGTGGAGGTATAAAAAAAGTTTCTAAACAAATTGACAAGCAAATAGAATTTTTAGAACGCAAACAGAAAGATGCGGAAACACGTGTAAAACAATTAGAGGGTTGGGTAGGCGATTTATATGAGGATGATGACGAAAGTCACAATCGTGCAACTTATGTTGGTAGTTTGCAAGGAAGAAAAACACAACCTGCTAAGAAAAAGCAACCCTTCACAAAAGCTTCTAAACCACCAAAAACAACAATTAGAATCGACCATGACCGCCCAAGAAGTTTGGATGATGTTCAAGTAAGGGAGAAAGACATTTACGAAAAGAGATCAGAAAAGTCTGAGAAATTTTCCCATTCTTCCACTCCGAGCTTGCCCGCTATTGAACCAGAAACAAGATTAACTTTTGGTTTGGGATATAGTCAAATACATAGAAGTCGAATTAAAGCTGCTCAAAAGTATAGGAAGTAGGAATATAAAATTTATCACTGCAATATATCATTATATCATACACTGATATTCTCATATACTTTATAGTGAGATACATTTAATATCAAATTGCATTATTCCTAGAGTGATATATTATGCTTTGCAGTCGAAGCACGCACCAGGTTTCTATGATTCGTCTGAATTAGAAAGAAAACACTTTTAATAATAGTATAGATTACTAGAAATGCTGCAATTTCGAAGTTTTGTCATTTTCTTCATTTATGCAATGAAAACATAGTAAAGCGCATCTGTGATATTCAGAGAGAATTATACATGACGATTTTCTCAAAATAAAATATAAAAATTTTCATGAATAGCCGTGTAATGATTTAAAGATTTTATAGTTTCAGTTTAAGTTTTGTGGCCTTACTGCCGATTTGAATTATACCTTTAAAGATGTTAATACAAATGTAAATGCAAAAGAAAACATAAATACTTCCAATTCTGAAAATGAGCCTGAAGAAAGTGGAAAAAAATCAATCTACGGAAAGCTTTGAATTTTGTTTTGGATTCAGTTTTGGGTTTTCTTGTTCAAAGTTAAGATATGATACCTGAAAAAAATTGGAAAGAAATTATGAAATTTAAGCATTCTCGGTCCAATTCTAGGAAACTACAAATTATCTAAACGTTGCATCGTTATATGCTTGCATTTTGCCACCCCAAGGAAAGGGAATTTGTTCTTTTTCTTTCTTTTGTTTATTTGTTTGTTTGTTTGTTTTGTTTTGTTTGAGTTTGTGTCTTTTCTTCAGTCTGTGAAATACGTATTCAATAGTGCATTGTAAAAGCATCTCCTGACACTTGCTGACACTATACACAGATGAAGTAAATTTGTATGAACATAATAATCTCAATCCTCGCATGTTGAAGGGGAGATAATCGAACTTAGGTCAATGGTGCAATATATGGTAATAGTTTCTCGTAAGCGCAACAGTACTGAATTGAACAGTACAGACAACAGAAAATAATACTAGGGCTACACGTCTAAGGAGAAATTATTTATAGACGTAAGCAGATGTGGTAATAGTTCCAATGTCTCAATTTGTAAAAGTAAACCGTTGTACGTCAAAGAACGGCCATCAACACAGAGCATTGGCTTACACCAATCAGCAAGTTATAAATGGCTAAAAAAAATACTAGAGTAAACCCATTCTAACAGGAAAACCAACGGTCTAATCTTTATAAAAAAACGAGAAACACTTATGAACTACATCAACAAATGATAACCGCTGAACATCAGTTTCCTAACTTAGGACAGGTAAAACAAAAGCAATACAGCGGGTTTAAACGTTTTAATACACGCCAACATTCACCCAACCTCAATCAATAGTGAAACATCACAACATAGAAAGACACACTAAAATATCAATTATAAAATGGGTGAACTCAATCAAAAGACATATTAACAAAAACAAGTAAACATACAATCAATGAAAAAATTTGATCTATCATAGCACAATGTACATGCAAAATTGATTAAACGAGGGGGTTAGATGTTACGCAATATCTCAAAGACAGCCTCAATCTTGTACAAAATGCCGCCAAATAAAATCAAAGCATCGTCAATGTTATGATTCAGCCTTTTCATAGATAGTCTGATATTCATTCTGACTATTTGATATATGCTCCTTTTAAACACCCTAATGGATACAAACTTGTAGAACACTGCCTATGAGTATGTTCAGGAGTTAAAGTCATCTCCGTCCAACATTTTAAAGGGGAGATAATCTCATTTGTTGCGCGCGGTTTCAGTTTGTGAGTTCACTCACAGTTCTAGTTTTTCTTAAAACAATATATACATGCAGTTGTGAGCGTATAACAAGGTATATATTCAAACAGACAATCTTCATTAGGGTAAAGTGTATCCTCAAAAACTATACTTAAACCGAGATAAAGTACCACCTACCATGTCAGAAATATCCTCCTTTACGAAAACTTTGCTGTCAGACTGAGAAATATTTGAGTATTGTAAAACAGAAATTAAGCTTTAAGTAAGGTGCTTATAAACTGCTGCTATCTTTCATGATTTTCTCCATTGTACTGTCAATGAGAAAGAAACTGTTTATGTAATCAAATGATCTTACAAAATATAATACAATCTGCATATTAAAGATATGAAACAATTACAATGTAGGTCGGCTTGAGTGCTGTAACGTCCTTTGTTAACTTCGTTAATTAGATACTTTACCAGTTAGTTACTGCCAAATTCCGAGCAAAATACAGATAGGAAAAAGCCTTATCAAATGTCAAAATCAAAGGCTCAAAAACACCTTTTTGACTTTTTTGGATTCGAGCGTCACTGATTAGTCTTTTGTAGACGAAACGCGCGTCTGGCGTATATACTAAATTTAGTCCTGGTATCTATTATGAGTTTATTTATTGAACCTTATTTATAGCTAGCTAAACCTCCCATTTGTATGAAAATCGCGTCAATTCCATTATATTGACAACTGAAAAAAACAAACCGATATAATAGGTAAAAAGGTTAAAATTGGGGTACAGCAGTCAAAAGTAAAATCATAAAAATACTAAACTCCGAGGAAAATTCAAAACGAAAAGTCCCTGATCAAATGGCAAAAATATGACTTAAACTGTATTTATAGCTAGCTTAACCTCTCACTTGCATGACAGTCGCATACAATTAAATTATATAGATAATAATGTATGAACAAACCAAACAGACATAGAAGGAACACGATTAAGGGTTTCTTTAAAGTCCAGTGTTAATCATGACATTTTAACAGAAAAGGATGGCCAATCTATCATATCAGGGGACAACATTATAAAACGTACGTATTTGATTAAACACCATCCTCAAATTGTTGTCTTATGTGTTTTTATCTTTGTATGTGATACATTAAAATACCTGTCAAAGATATATAATAGATAAATAAAAAGTTATTATCTGCCTACTACAAGTGTTAATGTGAATGTTATGGCCGGATTTTTTACAGGCTCAAAATGTTCGTGTCCAAGTAAATCTGATATCTTGTTTATTGTTTTGACGTTGACTGCAGCAGGTATTCATGGAGTATCTCAACTTTCTTACATGACGTCATATACTAAATCATGTGAGCTCCATACGGAAGATGTGAAGTGTCATATACATCAAGGACTGTGGTATTATTGTGAGACAGCTCTTGGTAACAGCACTACATCATGTTCTTACGGTAAGTGTAAACAAAACTATGGCAATTTTCAACATAATGACAGTTTCATTAAGCCGCATTGCAATAAGAATATGACAGACAAAACTAAGATTTATTGAAACTCTAGATTACTATAGTGCTAGAGTATAAGAGTTCAGTGTTACTTAAAGCGTCAATTCCAAAGTGTAAGTGCATAATAGTACAGTAGATTGTTCGCCACGCGCATTGTTAGAAAAGGAATGAAATAGAATAGCATTGATTCGATCGTTAACCATGTTTAAAAGCCCAGTATTTATGAAATGACTTATGCTATGCATAAAATTTTAGAGACTTGGAATTCTCTTGGTTCAATCAAGTGAACCAGCAGCAGAAAATTAAAAAATGAATACGTTAGAACTCAAACAATTATTTCACTTTTGAAGTATTTCACTTCGGAAAACCAGAAATATGCTAAGATCAATAAATGTATCTTTAAAAAAATACTAGTTGCTAGCTTTGCGTTCGATGGCAAATAGTTCCATTATATTCATAATATTTATGTTTATTTATATCACTCGTAATCTCACATTTGTTTATCTGTTGATATGAATATCCTTATTAAGGCCATGATTTTTTTTTAGATCACCTCAAGGACTGGGTAAGAGGTGCTGCAATTTTATCAGCGGTTGGCATGGCAACTCTTGTTTTTGTGTGGATGATGGTAGTAGTTACGTCGTGTGGTCTTATGGGTTTGAAATTGAAACCTCTAAAATTTGCTCTCACTGTGGTGTCAGGTAAAGTACTATTGTCATAATTTATTAAAATAAAAAAAAATAAAAAAAAAAACAATAAATAAGCTTCGTACGACATTTGATTTTGATTTTTAATGTGGGTTTTGTAATTGAAGTTAAAAGGGTTGCAGTTGGTCAAATTAGTTTTCTGGCATGATACATCACAATCATATGCATTCGATATTTAAGTATAAATGCAGTATAAACATTGAATGTTCCCTTATGTTAACCGACATAGATAAATAATACAATTAATTGTCTAATTACTACTACAATTTGATATTTATTAGTATTTTAATTTTCACTGTTAATAATCAACGTTAGATAAGTCATACAAATCTAATCTTGAAGTTCATCTAAATTCTTTTTTAATTTTGGGAACTCGTTTTTTACTTCAAATATGACGTCACTTTGAGCGTAACACTGGTTCTGGCTAACAAGACAGTGTAATTTATCCGTTTTTTGTTCTGTAGCTAGTCCCCACTTAATTTTAATCATTTATATCTATTATAAAGTCATCTTAATAAAATTTACTGTTTGCAAAAGTATGTATTATTCTCGATTCTAAATAATATTAAATGATGTTCTTTTCCCAGTTGGATAACCCTGACCGTTTTGGTCACGACTTTTTGAAACTTTTGGTCCTCTGTGCTTTTGAGCTTTGTACTTGTTTTGGCTTTCAAACTTTTTTATCTGGGTGTGGACGTGGCGCACGTCTGACGTATTAAATTTTTAACAAAGTAACTTTTGTTGGGGATATTAATCGTTTGTTTCTCTGTCCTATATTTTCTTCCATTTATTTGAAATGTAGTCCTGTCATTTAATGTTGTCATTTTTATGTTATGATTAACATTGCCATAAAAGCGGGAGGTTTGGCATGCCACAAAACCAGGTCCAACCCAACATTTTTATCTTAAAATGCCCTGTACCAAGTAAGGGAAATGGCCATTGTTATATTATAGTTCGTTTCTGGGTGTGTTACGTTGTAATCTTGTGTTTCTGATATGTCGTAGTTTTCTTATATTTGATGCGTTTCCATTAACTTTAGTTTGTAACTCGGATTTTTTTTCTCTATCGATTTAAGATTTTCGAACAACGGTATACTACTGTTGCCTTTATTCAACCGTAAAACAAATTAATGAACAACACAAAGTAAGCAGGTCAATGTTCATAATCAAATCTTCAAAGAGAGAAAATAATCTGATGGTACTAACGTAGGTATTGAAATAATAGAAGAAATAAACGTAAGTCTGGAATAAATTTCATCAGTGAAAGAGAGACGGAATAGGCATAAGGGATATTCAAACTGACAATGCCATGACGGAAAATAACGACAAGCATCAGTCGACAAACTACAACACGGAAAACAAATGAATGAACAACACGAACCCCACTTTCAAAAACTAAGGTGATCTCAGGGGCTCCGAATGTTAAGCAGATCATGCTCTAGCTCTAGTTATGCATGTGACCAGCATATATACCAAATGGGCATTAACGAAACAGCTAATTTCGTCTAAGCCTTGGTCAACTTTGCGTAAATGAAACTAAACAGCGATTGCTTTCTTTAGCAATCCACCTACAGTCGCTTAAGATCTATACACCTCAATGAAATGTCTGGAAAGTCACGGAACAGTAATGAATTGACTGCTAGCGAATTAACTGAGCAGTAGTGAATTGACCGCAGTGGATAAGTCTGAAAATGACTAGAAAAATTCTAAATAAGTTATTGTTTAAAGATTTTGGATAATGTTCTGATCAAACCGACCGTTTTAGACTTAAATTCATTTACCAGCGTTTCTTGATATTGAAATTTTAAAACAAAAAGTATCTCTGTAAAATTTCATTGAAACATTTATTTACCGTTGGTGTTTTAAAATATATACCTGTTACCCATCTTCACTTTTCATGAAAAAATAACTACGTGTATGTTGTTTTTGTTGTTTTTTTTAGAAGTACTGATACTATCAGTCCTAATTATTTATGGTTTGAAGTCACAGTCAAAGGAGTTCGGCTTTTGTTTTATATGTGAAATATTAACAGTGGTAATTATTAATGTTACAGTAACAATTTATATCGTTTTGTGGATAAAAGAAAGACAAAAGGAACCAACTGAGATGAAACCTCTGATAGCTTCAGGTTGACTGTATTTGTATACTGTGGGTTTTTTGTGCCTATTTAGTCATGTTATTTAGCAAACTTTTGTGACAGTGAGATTGTATGAACTAAATAATAAAAGAAATATTGAAATATACAAAAAGGTTTCATTTTGTGTTATCTTGCTTTACAGTTTATAGATCAGTGCATACTGTACAATCAACCTTAATGGTAAGTTGGTATCTTATCGAAACAAAAATGGAATGGAGACTTTTGTTTCAGCATTTGCTTTGATTTTTTGGGCAACAATGAAAGTAGGTGTTGGGTTAACGTCAGAGATACTAAGACAAAGCAAGAATAAAAGCTTATAAAAATCTAGAAGTCCGGCAAAAGTCTTAAATAAAAGACAATTTTGTTTCATATTTTTTTATTTACAAGTTGTTCCTTATTTGTGATATAGTAAATATACAGCTATTAACCATCCATTCAGGCGTAATTTGAGCTCCATATAAATCTATGTCTATTGGCTTCGATACAAAGGTTGAGCTCTCATCATCCTAACTCTTCGAAGTTGTAAATTTTAAAGTTGACGGGCAGTTACTTTTTTTTGGATGTTCTTGAGCGAAAAGATTGGATAAAGAATAAACGTACTTAGTGGAAAGCATTCCAAGGGCTATGACACTTTAGATTTCACCAAATCTAAAGTGTATCATGCAAATGCAAGTTTGTTGTTGCTTTTATATCTGTTCATATGATAAGCCTTGTTTTCTCTGACAATTTTTGTTTTTGTTTTGCATTTTGTTGTTCCTGTTGTTCCTTTGTTTTCCGTCTAAAGTTGATGTGTTTCCCTCGGTTTTAGTTTGTAACCCGGAGTTGTGGTCTCTCAATTGAGTTATGACTTTTGAACATCGGCATCACACACATCGTCAATGTAATGCAAGTTTATGTGACTGTCCTTCAAGTGAGAGGTTTAGCTAGCTATAAAACCAGATTTTATTTTCTATGCAAGAAAATGCCTGTACCAAGTCAGGCATATGACAGTTGTTGTCAATTCGTTTGATATGGTTTAGCTTTTGATTTCGCCATTTGATTAGGAACTTCCGTTTTGAAGTTTTCTCGGAGTTCAGTATTTTTTGTGATTTTACTTTATACTACTCTTGCCTTTATTTAATAGTTTTAGCTAGAAGTGTTCACTGTAAAAATTTAAATTTTCAATAACAGGTTTTATATAATCACGACTAAAACTTTCAATTAATTTAAAAAAAAAAAAAAAAAAACCTATCAATTTCATGGATTTTACAAAATAACTGAAATTGTTATTGATTTTACAAAATCATATAACTTTTTCAGGGATTTTATAAAATCCATTAATTTACAAATTCACTGTACTATGCATCGCGTTACAGGAAAAGGAAGATACTCCTACTTAACTTTTAATAATTACATGTTATATATATATATATATGAAATTGCATGAATGATTGTTATAAATTTATGTACGATATCAAAAGGACGAAAAATGATGGCTCTTACGATCAGATACTTCTGGGAATAGCAGTTGTGTCAATTGTAGCAATTGAAGTAAGAAACTATTCGTTTTATTCCACACGTATATTGAATTAGTTTTATACTTTACATACTAACATTATACTTTTATAGAAGGGAACTGAAAATAAAAGGTAAGTTGATAACAAAGGCCTTAAGAGAATATTTATATATTCACAGTAAATATTTCAGTAAAAACCGCGCAAATACAAATATAAAAAAAGATACTCATAGTAATTAAACATATTAGACATTCTTTCAAAATAAATGTTGGTAGTGGTAATTAAGTTTTAAGTCATTTTGACACATAATATATTAATGCATTACTTATGGCTTTACTTTTGTATTTATTTTTTTTGCAATCCATAGAAATTACAGGATTGGCATTTAAAGTTTGATAGCTGATCTGCAAGGCCAGTTTTGAATTTGCATGCCACCATACAGAATGCACTATGTAACACAAACAAAAAATGTCATCGCACGGCTAACGAGTATATAGCCAAGGGTTTATACAAAAGTGGTCAAGGTTTCTGGACACAGAGGAGGGTGACTTTTACTAGCTATGTCACAGAAACATTGGTTCATATTCTGATAAAGGAAGGACAAATATTTGCTACAACAAGTCAAATCTAATTCTTTTGGGTTGAATTTGATACATAGTAGATAAACAGTAAAGAGGTTGCACAAATTAATAAAGGCAACAGTAGTATACCGCTGTTCGAAAGTCATAAATGATTAAGAGAAAACAAATCCGGATTACAAACTAGAACCGAGGGAAACACATCAACTATAAGAGGAAAATAACGAAACACTCAAGTGTTATAAAAAATAAAACGACAATGTAACGTAGAAACGAACTGTAAGATAAATACTGCCATTTTCCTGACTTGGTACAGGACATTTTAAGAAAAATAGTTGGTTGGACCTGGTTTCGTCGCTAGCCAAACATCTCGCTGTTATGACAATTTTAAGTATAAAACTGAACTGACAAAATATAATGACAGGACTGCAGTAAAAATAGTTGCAAGAACATTCAGGACAGAGAAATACACAAATAAACAATACAATAGTACAATTCGACACGTAAAACAACCAGGACAACACATAAAAACATCACAACAGAACCACGCATTGTCTGTCACACGACTGGATCGACGCTAAAAAAAAGTGACATAAAATATACATCAGTCATTAAAGAAGGCATATTTTGAAATTATTAAGTTGAGTTTTACTGTGCGATTGTCGTGTGTTTTGTTTATTCTATTTTGCTAAAGGTAGAGGGGAGTTTGAGATTTCAAAAAACATATGTTCCTCATCACTCATCAAGAAAAATCGGTGGCATCTTATTATAAAGGAACGCTCACGCACATTTCCAGATTTCTCCGTGTTACCAATCTGAGTTATCCAGCTTCACTGCCATGCTAAATAAGATTCTTGTCGGAGGTTTTGGCCTTGTGTCATTGATGTCTTTTGTATATTTAAAAAAAACCTGGAAGTTGAAAAGAATAAAATTAGGAACATCAGCTCTGCCTAAATCTAAATCTGAGGGGACAATTAGATTATGTTTCAGTTAATATTTTCGGGTAACCAGTTTTATTGTGGTCAATATAATTATTATTATGTCCAGGCTGAGTGTTCAAGCCACATTTCAATGAGTGTCATGCCATGCATTATAACCATTCTTCTTCTTTATTCTTTCCTCCCCTATCTGGAGTACCACTACTTTTGTAGTGTAGCACGGATAAGAAACTGATAACTGTAAGTAACTGTGTGCATGTGCAGGAATAATTTACAGTGATGTGACAATCAAGTATTATTTCGCCTATAATAAATTGTTCAAGATACTGGTGTAAAGGATATCAAACGTGACAGCCTGGCGTACCCACCATCCATTTTGAACGCAACGGCAGTTGGTCTTAATAGTATCCAAAATGAGCTAAGGCTGCGATCCCAGCTGGGTGCTCAATTAAAACAAAAAAATTGAGGCATCAGTAACTTTAAAATAACTTAATGTCAATTCACTTTTGTACACGGCAGGAAACTGTTCCATCACCATACTATATACATAAATTGTGTACTCCATTTAAGGTAGTCCAAATAATTATGACGTCTGGCAAGGCTATTTTTATTTTTTTGGGACGCCTTCCAGTCCTACGGAAAAATAAAATAGCCTTGCCAGACGTCATAATTATTTGGACTACATTTAAGGCACACATGATTTAATGTAAAGTTTAATGTGTTTGTAGAAATAAATATATTGTCTATTGTCTAAATAATATGAATGAATGCAACAAATTCCTTATCTTTCATTGTCTTTTATCTATCGAAATATCTCAAATCTCAAACACCAAACACAGCAGTCGCTTTTACAGATGGGTCATGTTTGGGAAATCCAGGCCCCTGCGGTGCAGGAGCTATAATTTACATCAATAATCAAGAAGAAAAATTAAAAAGACCTGTCTCTAACAAAGGATCAATCTTGCTAGCCGAACTTATAGCAATAAAAATTGTACTGGATTACATAGAATCTTTTTCAAAACAGCAAATTGATACTTTAACTTTATTTTCGAACAGTCAGACCGCATTAGGTATCTTAACTCTTAATTGGAAAAGTGACAGCTATCATCAAACCATTAACGAAATCAAAGGGAAAATAAAAAATTTAAATGGACATGGAATTTTAATAAACTTAAACTGGACACCAGGACATGCCAACATAAAAGGAAATGATGAGGCAGACTCCCTGGCAAAAGAAGCTGCTAAAGAAGCAGAAACACTAGCAGTTAATGACATAGTGTTTACAAAACAAGATGTAAAAAAGGCAGCTCAGTAGAAATTCTGTTACAAAAAATGGCAACGCAGATGGGAAAACAGTAATGCTGGACGTCATTATTTCAGATTTCATCCTGAAGTTAAAAATAAAGTAAAAAAGACTTCCCGTCAAAAAGAATGTACAACATAATCAACAGTTTACGAACAGGTTATTCTAAATTAAATGCATACCAATTTATAATAAACCAGCACATCAACTCGGAAACCTGTGATCACTGCAAACAAAAAGAAAATGTACAACACTACCTTTTTGAATGTGACCTGTATTCAGATGCCAGAGACAAATTATTCCATCAAATATACTTCATAACAGGACAAATTCCAACAGATTTAGACAATTTATTAACAATCAATTTACCAAATGCAGAAAGTATCAATCAACTATTAGCGGAGTACATAGTGGAAACAAACCGTTTTTAATTATTGGATAATTTAATACAAATTTCTTTTAATTTTTAATAATTTTTCATGCCATTTTGATAACTTAATTAAGCATTTTTTTAAATTTTTTTTTCACTTCATACATTTATGATCATCATTTATATAATTCATAATATTTTTAAAGCGCCACCTACAATATCTAAGTACAAACGAGAAACTACATTAGTGATAACAATTTTACAAGAGAGGATAATTCACAAGAGAGATTACTCTGTCATCACGACAAAGATTGAAGATTGAAGATCGAAATAATCAGATTGAAATAACATTTATCATTAGAGAAAACGTTTGAGTGCGTTGTATATTTAAAACTAGCATATGGTATAGAGCTATCGTTTGGAAGGGAGGTAATTTATCACATGACTGAAAATAAATCAACAAAAAACTGGGAGATTTTCTCAACTTTTATGATATAGTACATGTATACCAATTCTATGATGAACATACCCTCGAGATCGTTAGTTGAATGAAATTAAAATACAGGTTATTATAACAGTGTCGGTAAATCAAATGGTAAGACAAAAACTGAAATAGAACTTCATGGTAATTTGTTTACTTTTGAAATTTTAGTATGATTTTCTTACTATTTTAGTATCAATATGAATCAATATATAATTCTGGTGTGTCTTCATATAAAATCATAATTAAAAAGTAAAATTCAATGATTAACACAAATAAAGATATTTTTATTTTTCCAATTATGGTACTTTAGTACTTTAGTAAGTGTCCCAAATGACACTGTAAACACTTGTGTACGTTTCCTCTTTTGTAGTTTCTTCACATATGTAATGTTCACTCAGGGTTGAGATCTCATAAACATGTTTAACCCCGCCGCAATTTTGCGCCTGTCCCAAGTCAGGAGCCTCTGGCCTTTGTTAGTCTTGTATGATTTTAAATTTTAGTTTCTTGTGTATAATTCGGAGTTTAGTATGACGTCCATTATCACTGTACTATTATGCATATTTTAGGGGCCAGCTGAAGGACACCTACGGGTGCGGGAATTCTCGCTACATTGAAGACCCATTGGTTGCCTTCGGCTGTTGTTTGCTCTATGGTCGGGTGGTTGTCGCTTTGACATATTCACCATTTCCTTTCTCAATTTTATTTTACTTAATTGAAATTGTGGCTGCTGCTTAAAAAATTTTGACTTAATTTTGATATAGATTTATAGTGTTTTTTGCCAAAGGGCATAAACATTACAACATCAATAATTTTTTCATAATACAATACAAACAATGAGATAAAAAAAAAAAAAGTTAAACGAGAACTATTTAAGTTCTTAAAGAATACGTAGATAAAGAATCTATAGTATGTTGGTTTTTTTTAATACTAATGCATTTTATTACAAGTGTGGTTGATATAGATAACAAACAAGCAGCCCAAAAAGAAAAAAAAAAGGAAAAATAGATATCCACATATGTATAGTACACAAAAAGTTGGATCAATTAAATATATAATAATTAGCCAAAAAGAAAGTAGAAATTAAACATGTCCATGACTCATCCTGTGTCAGCAGCAAATAGGAAAGCATTATGGTTTCCTAAAGGCAGCTGACACCAGGGGACGATACCTTATGGGCCATAGGCATGTAAAATGTGTGTAAATGTCTCTTTCCTACCTGTATCAAAAGCAAACAAGGAAGCATCATAGGTAACTTGAATGCAGTTGATACCAGGGGACGATGCCTCAAGGATATAAGAGAACATTTGAATAAATAATATATCTTAACAATTATTTTTTTTTTTTTTTTTTTAATCGGCTAGTATGTTTGTGATATTCAGATGAATATAATTTTCTATGTCCAATCAAATGTATATACACATATAGATTTCCTTTAACTAATCTTCACTAAGGAAGATGTTTGTATATAAAATTACATATTATTTTAAGTAACTCAACATTTTCTACACTAAATAACCAGATAATTTTGCTTTGACTGTTCATATGATTAAAATAAGAATTATATTGTGCAATACTAGCTAACATACAATTTCTATCATCCTCAAATTTGTTACAATCAAATAGAAAATGAGCCTCTAGTGTTTCCTACAGGTGGTTTTGGCGTGTAATGGCGCCCTGCCGCGATTTCTCGACGCCCTGCCCTTTTTGGGAAAAAAAATTGGCGCCCTGCCCTAATTTTGTCGAAATTCCTGACGCCATGCCTTTATCGTCGTAATTAACAACCGGTACTGAAAGACATATTTTATGAATACCGCTCGAGTTATTTCCCTTCAAAACAAAAGTTCACTAGGTAGCCATTTTGTAATCGATTTCGTAATCAGCTGATTAGCAAACTGCAATAGATTGAATAGTGAATACAGATACTAATCACGGGTCCTGATTGTATTCCCCAAGTCCCAGAAACATCGTATTGCCTAGAAGATTAATGATAAAACATCGATGTGATGCTTAGATATTTTTTTTTTACAGCTGATAGATTTCTAATTTACATAATTTACATTGTTTGCATGGTTGAACAAGCCAATGAACGGCGATCATGAGACATTTGTCAAATTGAAAAGTAAAAATTCTTTGCAAACTATTCTTTTAAATACAAATGCTTGACTGTACCTTAAATAAAATGAATAAAAATCCAAACTAAATTATTAAAAGCAGAATAATCCAGAAAATAAATGAATTCCTTGATCAAATGTTTTCTTTTGTTTACAATCATGTCACATGATCATTTTAGGCGGGAAAAATACTTGGGAAAACACCTAAGTAACAGACAACTATGTCTGGCTATTTATAGACATTTAAAATAAACAGCTGATATGGTAGTGCCATGAAAGTAGTAAAACTTGTTGTATCTATATTAATTTAATTTGGAAAAGGGTGTAGAGGGGAAGGGGTTAATTTGTAACGTTATTTTTTTTTGTAATTTAATAAATTTTGGTTACTAAAAATGACCCTGGATATCAGGGAATGTGTCAACCTGTTTTTAGGGAAAAAAAAGGAGGATTTGTCAATGACAATTGATATGACCAAAGCAATATTTTTATATACATGTATATGACATAGTGCTTTCTTGTTTTTAAAGAACTGATTTTGTTTTTAATTGTGTTTATTGTTTTAAATATTCATATATATATATGTTTTAAACACTTTTTCTTGTTTAACAATTGATTACAGATGTATATGTCCTTTTTATAGTATTAAACTAGTATGTTTTAAATGAATCCATTTTATAGAAATTGCCTGTTTATGTTAAGTAAGTGCCCTAAAATTGTTGTCCATCGCGCTTAATGTGCCCTCTGAGCTAACAATTACCCTGCCCTTTTTAAAAGCTGCAGGAAACACTAGCCTCATCTTCGACAGTATTGGAAGAACATTTATTACATATTCTGTTAATTCGGGGAATACCCTGATATCTACCTAATTCTATTTGTAATCTATGAGAAGATACACGTAATTTAGTAAAACTTCTTCTAAGTTCAAAATTCTTGATCAATGTTAGATATTTTTCAAAACCAAAATTTGTTTTATATAAAAGGTAGGTTTTCAGTTTACTGTCTGAAAATTTATCTATTTGTTTTTTCCAACAGCTAATAAACAATATTGATAGCTTGGTTTGTATATATTTCTTAAATTTGTATAAGGATTCACAAAATGGAGCATTTATGGCATTTGTATAGTCAATACCAAGTATTTTAAAAACAACATTTATTGAACCATACCATGATGTTATATTCATGTGATGTAGTGTCTTTGATAGAAAGTAAAGTTTGTAATTTATCATCTAGCAACAGGTTTAATTTCCTATTTTAATGGAGTATTTAACTGTTTAAGGTTGGAATGACAAAAAAACAATTATCATAAATACGTTAACCATGATGATATGTTATTATTTATCATTCTCATGACCGCCACTAGCTAGATTTTTAGATGATGGGATGTTCACCAGCAAGGAATCAAGATGTAGTCGTAGTTGATCTGATTTTCAATCATCAAATGTTTGAGTCTGATATGGTGATTTTTTTTTGACAGGGTTAAGGCTTTTGCAGTTCACAAGAAAATGTTTATAATCTTCTGTTTTTCCATAAATAGTTTGCACTCTGCAGATTTTGTTGAATAAAAAGCGGTTGTTTATACTTTGAGTTTTATACCTTCCAGTAAGTCCCTATTCTTGATTTAACTATGCCTTTAGCAACATCTCCCTTGTTGTCTCTGACACTGCTCTAACAATTATTAGGACTTCGGAAATTCCATTTGCTTATTTCCATATGATCAGTTGCAAATATTACATGAATATAATTATGCAGGACATTGTCATATTGATAATGTTAATTGAATAAAAGCCTTGCTTTGTACTAGACCCACTCAATAGCATTAATGTGCTTGGTGAGACGGTATAACTTCCAAGAAGTCAAGTTGTCCCTTTTAAAGCTGGTTTTCCTCTAATTTGACTGTAGTCCAAATAATTATGACGTCTGACGTAGGAAGGCGTCCCAGAAAAAAATAAAGATAGCCTTGCCAGACGTCATAATTATTTGGACTGATTTGACTGTAGTCTTTGCTCACACTTCTAAATGTTGTGATGCATGCTTTCTGAAGCATTTGCAAATAACAAGTTACTATCCTCGGTTTCATCCAATTGATGATCAAATCCAAGAGCATCTGTACTCAGTGTTAAAGAGTGGTGAAAGATACCAGAGGGACAGTCAAACTTATAGACTGACCAGGGGCGGATCCAGCCATTTTAAAAAAGGGAGGGTGTTCCAACTACATGTCCCCATTCAAATGCATTGATCGTCCAAAAAAGGGGGGTTCTAACCAACAGGACCCTGGAACTGCCACTGCTGACAACACCATGGCTTATAAAGAAAAAGACTAACTGATAATTTATAGAACACAATACACATAGAAAACTAAAGACTAAGCAACAGAAACCCCTCCAAAAAACTGGGGGTGATCTCAGGTGCTCAAAATTACTTGACACATTCACCTGACCAACAAGGAAGTTAATTAAAGGAGATTTGTGCTATAAATAATTCAAAATTAGTCAGCAAAATAAGTTTACAACAGCAGTCAGCTTTCCAATAAAAATAATGGCGTGATCACATGAATGACATGACGATATATAAGTATTTTTCTTATTTTCTTTTGTTTGTTAATTGTTTAGATTTTTGAAATAAATACCATGTACAGAAATAAAAAATTAGATGTTTAGATTTTAAAATTATTGGTCATTTGGTAGGATTACCATCATTGACCATAAATAAAATATTAAATGAAATACATTTGTACTAGACCAATAATTGAGAATTATTATAGCTGCTAGAGATTTAAAAAAAATGCATGGTGTAAATCTGGTGAAGTCTAATAATGGTCATTCTTCTAAAAAAAAAAGCACCTGTCCGTTATAACACATAGCAACACAATAACATTTGCATATAGATGAGGAAGGGGAAGTATAGAAGATACCCATGACATAATCCATATGAGGAACTGTCTTTTGTATTTGACAATAATAGCCTAAAAAATAATGCTATATATAGCACCCTAAAGGTGAAAGGTCTAATTGAACTAATCTCTTTCTGTTAACACTTATATAGATGGGATGCTTGTTTGCCTATAGCATGCAGCATTATGGAAAATAGGAACAATGATAGATAGACTTGAGTCAGAATTATGAGTATCTAGGTAGGATGAAATATTTGCTTGATAACTGCACATGTTCCTTTACGAGCTACCACTTTAATCATCAAAGTTACAGTGTCAGTCTAGTTCAAAGCAAGATATTTAATATGGCATTAACAGTTTTGTTTCATTTGAACTTGAAATTAAATGTACATGTTTGTTTCTTCAACAAAATTAAAATGAATATATCTTTGTCTGTTTGGGTTAAATACAAGGTCAGACAGGGATAAAAATCTGACCATATGTGATAATTTATCCCTGCATGCACTTTTTGGGGGACATAGAAATCTGGTTTTCCATGTGACTGTCTTTCCGTCCAGTCTTGTTGGTGCTCTCAGGTATACAATTCATGCCAGATTTATTTGTAAATTATACATGTTATATCATAGTTTTTTTATCAACAGTGTAACAAACAAGTTTGAAAAATCAGTGCCAATGAACTGTTTCTTAAATAGTTATGCCCCTTTGAAACATTCTTGGTATGGAAAATTGTATTGTTATTCTCTTATTTGTACAATTCATTTCTCTATTAAGATATTTGTACCAAAAATGCAAGAGCAAAGTTTTTTCCTTTTTTTTTCTTTTAAGTATATATGTAGCATGTGGGATATTGGAATTCTTTTAAGTTTTATTCAAATTAAAAAAAATTAATTATAGGATTTATCACATGAACTCTTTTTATTAACATTTAGTTTTAGTAATTGCTAAAGAAAGACATAGTTGGTCTCCTAGAGTTACTTCCCTTACAGCTATTAGAATATAGTCATGATCGTACACTAATCTGCATGTCATGTATAAGAATTTATCAGTTTTGATATAAGTGGTCTTTTTCTTGGTGAGGGGATGAGGGCAAATAGATCTTACAAATAAGTGTAAAACTAGGAAACAAATTTTTTAACTTTTTGTATTCTTTGGAAATTAGACCATTCTCCTCTTCAAGCTTATATTATGTAGAAACATTTTACTTGTTAAATTATTGAAAAATAAGGGGGGAAAAATCATATTTCTCTTTGACTTGCATACATGTAGCACTTCAGAATATCTCAAACCAGGTTTGGGTTTATTAGACAATGCAAACTTTGGCAATGCACTCTTCATAACCATCATGAAGAAACTGCAAAAGGTCGCTGGGAATATATACATTTCAATGAGGGCTATTCCACAATTATTTGTATAGAAGTTTGGAAGGCCATTTCCCCCCAAGAACCCCTTCTATACAATTTCAATAAGAAATTTAATACTGTATTGTGTGCAAATATGTTTGTATCTCAATCACCTCTAAATTTTTAATTTTATGTGTCTTTTAATCAGTACAGTTAATTCTGGAATAGCCTTGACAATAGAAACCATCGTAAGACACTATAAAACCAGAAAAATCTAGTTCTTTTTAGTTTTAAATAAGTTTTTTTTAATTTTTTTTGCGGATTTATATGTACTTTAATTACTCTAAGTATCAGAGTAATTTGAACAGCTCAATTTCAGAATTCCTTACTCACAGAAAATACTGATTGCTGCAAGAGAACTTGAACAAAATGTAGCTTCAGTCTTTGAATTAAAAAGAAATTAAATAAAAAAGATTCTTACAACATGTACAATTCTCATACAAAATGTAGTTTTGGACTTACGATCTCTTATCTCAAAACCAGACATTTGTGGTTTAAGGTTGCACCTTTGATTTGACAATCCGGCAGTGACACCAGAAATATAAAAAAGTGTCCTACAAACCTTACATATTATAGAAACTTTTCTACTAAAAGGTGTCTTTTATTTTCTCAAATCCAAAATTCAAAGAGCAACCTGTGAAAAGTAAGTAAACTGGTCTTTTTAAGATTGATTTAATTTCGTACAAGTGTAAACAGGGTTCGACTGAAACATTACACACCCCATTAAACAGAATTACTTATCATTTCATTTATTTTTGGACAAAATAATTACCTACATGTACAGCTATCAAATTTTAAACTATTTCGTGGAGAGATAAATAGATATGACAAATGTCTGATGCATTTTAGACTGTAGTTTGTACTGTTACAAACCCTCATTCAAACCAATACAAACTGGAAGCTATAATTTCGGATATTGCAAGTCACAGACTTTTCAAGCCAGTTCGCATTGGAAAAGATGAAAAAGAGAAAAGATCTTTTCTTAATCTTTCCTTTGACAACAAAGGTCTCGATGGCGTCAACCTAGGCAATGATTCCTTCATCATAAATTAGTGCAATCGAAAATACCTCCTTATTTCAAAGACCAGTCTGTACCAATAATTTCTTATACCTATACCAAACCTATTGCAACTAAAATTTTCAATTACAAATGCGTTTTGCAGGATCTCGATATTGACGACTTCAAGTCTAAACCTCCTGATTGCACTTGTGCTAGTTCCAAATTCACATATAATCCTGCTGGCCACGTTATTACCGGTGACCTTAACATTGTTAATAACACTTCTCTACGAAATGTGTTATCGAAAGGTCCCAAATATCGTGAGCCTAAATCCATCAATTGGAAATACAACTTTAAAATTTTGATGGATTCAGTCGAGGATTATGCCAGGCAATGGGCTAAGCGCGAGAAGGAAGACGTAGACACTCTTTCCGAATGGATTAAGGCAGTGAGGTCGTTGATACAAATCAGAATTAAGAAACTGAATGGGTCCATCAATGCCCATGCTACGTCAATCTTTAAAGACCCAAATGTTGCAAAACACCTATCTGACCTCCATGACAAATATGTTGTTGTCCCCGCAGATAAAGCCCCAAATAACATCGTTTTTGTGTGTAAAAGTCACTACATCAACTGCTTGATAAATGAATTAGGTATTGACAATTCACTTGGAAACTCAACATATACCCTCACGACACTTACAAATGTACCAAAGAGGAAATCCTGGATAATCATAGGTCTGTTCTATGTTCCTTTGGGATTTCAAGCAAAGATGAAGAACTGGATCTTCCATCACTGTATTGGATACCTAAACTACACAAGTGTCCTTACAAACAACGGTATATTGCTGGGTCTTCCAAGTGCTCCACGAAACCTCTTTCTAAATTATTAACATCTATTTTATCAGCAATCAAAGACGGGCTTCAAAGTTATTGTGAAACTGCCTATTCTAGAGGTGGCGTGAATCAGATGTGGATACTTAAAAATTCAAAAGATCTTTTAGAGTACATACAATCTAACTCTCTTTCATCTTGTAACAGTATTAAAACATTTGACTTTTCTACCCTGTACACAAGTATTCCACATTCCAAACTAAAAGACAAATTGAAAGAGTTGATATTACTTTGCTTCAAAAAAAAGAATGGCCAACGTAGATACAAGTATCTTGTCTTAGGGAGGGATAAATCCTACTTTGTAAAGAATCACTCTGATTCAAACAAAAAATTCTCTGAAACTGATATTATCAAGATGCTTGATTTCTTGATTGACAACATATTTGTTACGTTCGGAGGACATGTTTTTCAACAGACTGTCGGCATTCCAATGGGAACAAACTGTGCCCCTTTACTCGCCGACTTGTTTCTTTATTATTATGAGGCTGACTTCATGCAGGAACTTCTTAGGAAGAAAGATAAGAAGTTAGCAATATCCTTTAACTCTACTTTCCGCTATATAGATGATGTTCTTTCACTAAACAATTCAAAATTTGGTGACTATGTGGAACGCATCTATCCAATCGAACTAGAGATAAAGGATACTACAGATACAGTTAAGTCGGCTTCATATCTTGACTTACATCTAGAAATTGACAATGAGGGTCGGTTGAAAACAAAACTTTACGACAAAAGAGATGATTTCAGCTTTCCAATTGTGAACTTTCCATTTCTAAGTAGCAACATTCCAGCAGCACCTGCATACGGGGTATATATCTCCCAATTGATACTATATTCCCGTGCTTGCATTTCCTATCATGATTTTCTTGATAGAGGTTTGCTGCTCACAAGGAAGCTATTAAACCAAGAGTTCCAAATGGTGAAGTTGAAATCATCCCTTCGTAAATTTTACGGTCGCCATCACGAGTTGGTTGACCGTTATGGAATAACCGTTTCACAAATGATATCGGATTTGTTCCTTACGTCGTAACTACAATCTCCTTCACTTTCATGAATATGACCTACCGAATTAGACTATTTACCGGATTTGTAATCACTTAAGCAACACGACAGGTGCCACATGTGGAGCAGGATCTGCTTACCCTTCCAGAGCACCTGAGATCACCTCTAGTTTTTGGTGGGGTTCGTGTTGTTTATTCTTTAGTTTTCTATGTTGTGTCGTGTGTACTATTGTTTTTCTGTTTGTCTTTTTTATTTTTAGCCATGGCGTTGTCAGTTTGTTTTAGATTTATGAGTTTGACTGTCCCTTTGGTATCTTTCGTCCCTCTTTTTGTATACGTAACACATCTAAAAAAAAAAAATGTTTGATTACTTTTGGATACTTATGTTTCAATCAGCAACCTTCTCATGTATTTCTTCCTAATTTCTTTACCTTATCAAATATCCCAAAGATTGAAAAAAAGCATTTATGAACCACATATTTACTGTTCTCTGCAAATATAAATATCTCTTTTTGGGGGTAAAAATAGATGAATTTGTTGACAAAAGTATAGAGGCAAAGATTTTGATTCAAACTGTTAATTTGCAAGTCAAATTTATTTAGGATCAACCCAAAAAATATTGGAACTTGGTACGAAACTAAAAAATGTACATATTTAGGGACGACATCAAAAGATCGATGTAGGATAAAAAACTTAAATCAAATAGTTTGGGGGAGGGGGGTCAGTGAAAAAACTATGTGAATTAAGTTTTTTATCCTACATTGAACTTTTGATGTTGTCCCTTATTTCAAATATACATACATAATCTTTCGTTATTTGCAACTAATGTTTATCATCAATGAATCTTTATTTGCAGGTAAATGTACACAGTTAAAAGATGTTTTACAAAGAATCAAACGAGTAACAGAAAAAATATCAATTACACATCTGCAAGGAGTTTTTACTGGTTTTCAAATTCCATTCAAGATTTCTGCTGGTAAGTTTTTATTCATTGAATGGAGTTACCATGGTTACAGTAGATTTGCAATAATTCATGGAAAACCAAATTTTGGTGAATTTCCGGAGTATATATATGTTAACCATGAATTTAAATGTTCAACAAGAACAAATTTTCTACAAGTTTGCACACAGATTTTGACAAAACCATGAAATCAAATAACAACAACCCTCCTCAATATGTGAAAATTGGTACCCAGGAAAATAAACTAATACACCTCTGTAAGAATTTTGGAAAATGAAAAAGGTCAAAATCAAGTAAAACTATTTTTTTGCAGAATTCTTTGTTATACCTAAGCAATTACAATATTGAAAAAGATTTAATTCTGTAGATATATTGCAATTTTAGGTTCTTATTCACCCCACATCTTACCTTTTAAAAAATGTACAGCTGATATAAAAAAGAAGATGTGATATGATTGCCAATGTGACAACTTTTCATAAGAGACCAAAATGACACAGAAATTAACACCTTAAGGTCAATGTACTGCTTAAACAATGAGTTCATTTGATTCTAAACCTAAAAACTCATTCACAGCCATAAAAGAGGGGCAAAAGATACCAGAGGGACAGTCAAACTCATAGATAGAAAATAAACTGACAATGCCATGGCTAAAATTTAAAAAGACAAACAGACAAATAAAAGTACACAAGACATAACATAGAAAACTAAAGACTAAGGTAAAACAAACCCCACCAAAAACTGGGTGTGACCTCAGGTGCTCCTGAAGGGTAAGCAGATCCTGCGCCACATGTGGCACCCGTCGGGTTGCTCATGTTATTAAAAACCAGGTAAATAGTCTAATTCGGTAGGTAACAATCGTGGTGAAAAGGGAAGTGGATTGTAGTTACGACATAAGGAACATATCCGATATCATCTGTGAAATGGTTATTCTGTAACGGTCATAAGATTATCACTTTTGATTGAGATATTTGTTTAATATATTTGTTTAATATATTTGCAGAATTTTGAAATCTTTCTATCTTACAGGTGTCAGACCACCAATTACTCCCTCCAATTTAGAACGTATGTAAAAGTAGTCCTACTTTGACACAAAATAGTGCTTTTGATGTCATTGTTTACTTAAACTAATCAACAAATTTGCAGAAATGAAACTTTTGGTGAAAGGGAAATATATTTAGACCATTTTGAGCCAAAATTCACTTGTCTATGAGTTTGCATTAAAAATTCAGGATTAATGCGCTACATAGTACACTAATTTAAGATTTCCAGAAAACCGGGAGTTATTTTGGTAGTACCTGTCTTTTCAAAATCAGAAATTTGTTACAAGACTTTAAACATTGGTTGAAAATTGGCATGTAGGAAGGTGATACATGTACATTTCAGGATATACCTGGTTTCCTTGAAGTTAAACTTAAGGTAAAATATTTAGAAAGCTGTGAAAATTGCAAAATTTGGTTGAACAGATAGGGATTTTTAATTGGTGGTCTGACACCTTTAAGGGAAATGCGGTGAAACCCCAAATTCAGAAAACAATTGATTTTGTTTACTTAACTGATCATATGAAGTGATAGTAGTCACATTTCAATCTTTTTGGGGGCAAAAAGTCACATATTGCAAATTTAGAGCCTTAGACCTGAATTTGTGCTATTTTTAGCTTTTCCCACCCTGACAATATGCTTTCACATAAAAAAAATGTCCCAAATTGTTATAAATGCACAGCTAGATGTTTCTGTGGTATTAACATTAAAACATGGTTATTTTACCACCAAAAAAAGTTCTTGTCATCAAGATTTAATGAAATTATTTGATTTTTATCCCTTATATCATTGCGTCATAGCATGTATTTGGCAGATAACACAGCCTGATGTAAACATTGCAAAAACTCACAAATATCCCATTTATTATCTCAAATGAAAGTTTTATGCCTTAAGTTGTATCAAATGATAGAAAAAAAAACAGTTAAATGACCATCACTGCACTTTTGATCATTTAATAGTCCCATTACTTACACCAGGTGTAAAAAAGGGGGGTCAATATTCCTTGACTCTTCAATACCCTGAATTTTTTACTTAACCCATTGTAAAAATTGTGGAAGGTCTTTTAAGAAGTAGAACAAACAAGAAAAAAATCAACAAAACTGATCTTGATATTAAAAGTTTATGTTCCTGTAATCCAAAATGAAATTTTCAAGTATTTTCTATCAAAGTCATACATTACAGTCAGTTTAAATTGAGCTGTGAAATTTGTAATATAAGTCACATTATGCTCAGATAGGATGTTTCTGACTTCAAATTGACTAAGGATTAAGAATAAAGCAAAGCAAAGATTTCTGAGCAACTTTTTTGGCTCTTTAGGTGTCAGACCACCAATTACTCCCTCCAATTTAGAACGTATGTAAAAGTAGTCCTACTTTGACACAAAATAGTGCTTTTGATGTCATTGTTTACTTAAACTAATCAACAAATTTGCAGAAATGAAACTTTTGGTGAAAGGGAAATATATTTAGACCATTTTGAGCCAAAATTCACTTGTCTATGAGTTTGCATTAAAAATTCAGGATTAATGCGCTACATAGTACACTAATTTAAGATTTCCAGAAAACCGGGAGTTATTTTGGTAGTACCTGTCTTTTCAAAATCAGAAATTTGTTACAAGACTTTAAACATTGGTTGAAAATTGGCATGTAGGAAGGTGATACATGTACATTTCAGGATATACCTGGTTTCCTTGAAGTTAAACTTAAGGTAAAATATTTAGAAGCTGTGAAAATTGCAAAATTTGGTTGAACAGATAGGGATTTTTAATTGGTGGTCTGACACCTTTAAGGGAAATGCGGTGAAACCCCAAATTCAGAAAACAATTGATTTTGTTTACTTAACTGATCATATGAAGTGATAGTAGTCACATTTCAATCTTTTTGGGGGCAAAAAGTCACATATTGCAAATTTAGAGCCTTAGACCTGAATTTGTGCTATTTTTAGCTTTTCCCACCCTGACAATATGCTTTCACATAAAAAAATGTCCCAAATTGTTATAAATGCACAGCTAGATGTTTCTGTGGTATTAACATTAAAACATGGTTATTTTACCACCAAAAAAAGTTCTTGTCATCAAGATTTAATGAAATTATTTGATTTTTATTCCTTATATCATTGCGTCATAGCATGTATTTGGCAGATAACACAGCCTGATGTAAACATTGCAAAAACTCACAAATATCCCATTTATTATCTCAAATGAAAGTTTTATGCCTTAAGTTGTATCAAATGATAGAAAAAAAAACAGTTAAATGACCATCACTGCACTTTTGATCATTTAATAGTCCCATTACTTACACCAGGTGTAAAAAAGGGGGGTCAATATTCCTTGACTCTTCAATACCCTGAATTTTTTACTTAACCCATTGTAAAAATTGTGGAAGGTCTTTTAAGAAGTAGAACAAACAAGAAAAAAATCAACAAAACTGATCTTGATATTAAAAGTTTATGTTCCTGTAATCCAAAATGAAATTTTCAAGTATTTTCTATCAAAGTCATACATTACAGTCAGTTTAAATTGAGCTGTGAAATTTGTAATATAAGTCACATTATGCTCAGATAGGATGTTTCTGACTTCAAATTGACTAAGGATTAAGAATAAAGCAAAGCAAAGATTTCTGAGCAACTTTTTTGGCTCTTTAAGGGAAATGCGGTGAAACCCCAAATTCAGAAAACAATTGATTTTGTTTACTTAACTGATCATATGAAGTGATAGTAGTCACATTTCAATCTTTTTGGGGGCAAAAAGTCACATATTGCAAATTTAGAGCCTTAGACTTGAATTTGTGCTATTTTTAGCTTTTCCCACCCTGACAATATGCTTTCACATAAAAAAATGTCCCAAATTGTTATAAATGCACAGCTAGATGTTTCTGTGGTATTAACATTAAAACATGGTTATTTTACCACCAAAAAAAGTTCTTGTCATCAAGATTTAATGAAATTATTTGATTTTTATCCCTTATATCATTGCGTCATAGCATGTATTTGGCAGATAACACAGCCTGATGTAAACATTGCAAAAACTCACAAATATCCTATTTATTATCTCAAATGAAAGTTTTATGCCTTAAGTTGTATCAAATGATAGAAAAAAAAAACAGTTAAATGACCATCACTGCACTTTTGATCATTTAATAGTCCCATTACTTACACCAGGTGTAAAAAAGGGGGGTCAATATTCCTTGACTCTTCAATACCCTGAATTTTTTACTTAACCCATTGTAAAAATTGTGGAAGGTCTTTTAAGAAGTAGAACAAACAAGAAAAAAATCAACAAAACTGATCTTGATATTAAAAGTTTATGTTCCTGTAATCCAAAATGAAATTTTCAAGTATTTTCTATCAAAGTCATACATTACAGTCAGTTTAAATTGAGCTGTGAAATTTGTAATATAAGTCACATTATGCTCAGATAGGATGTTTCTGACTTCAAATTGACTAAGGATTAAGAATAAAGCAAAGCAAAGATTTCTGAGCAACTTTTTTGGCTCTTTAGGTGTCAGACCACCAATTACTCCCTCCAATTTTGAACGTATGTAAAAGTAGTCCTACTTTGACACAAAATAGTGCTTTTGATGTCATTGTTTACTTAAACTAATCAACAAATTTGCAGAAATGAAACTTTTGGTGAAAGGGAAATATATTTAGACCATTTTGAGCCAAAATTCACTTGTTTATGAGTTTGCATTAAAAATTCAGGATTAATGCGCTACATAGTACACTAATTTAAGATTTCCAGAAAACCGGGAGTTATTTTGGTAGTACCTGTCTTTTCAAAATCAGAAATTTGTTACAAGACTTTAAACATTGGTTGAAAATTGGCATGTAGGAAGGTGATACATGTACATTTCAGGATATACCTGGTTTCCTTGAAGTTAAACTTAAGGTAAAATATTTAGAAAGCTGTGAAAATTGCAAAATTTGGTTGAACAGATAGGGATTTTTAATTGGTGGTCTGACACCTACAGAGAATGACCCTATAAATATATGTTATTCTGTTTCACAAAATGGTTATCTCCCTTTCAATGTACAATTTAATTTATTTAAGAATTGAATGTTTCTTTTTGTATTAAAATTCATTGGGGTGTAAAAGCGTTGACCAAAGTACATTTTGTATTATGTGCAGAAGTGCTTCAATCTAAAAATGTGTACACGGTCAATTCGTTTACAACCCTATGAAATTACAAAAAGAAGCATTCAATACTTATAATAAAATGTTATTGCTAAGATCATGAAAACACGATTTCTATCAAGTTTTTCTTTAATTTACCTGTGCACTTTCATGACTTTATTTTGGGACCTCGTGTCATCATGAATGTTACATTTCATTGTGTAATGAATGTTAATTTCAGAAGAACTAGAGATTGCTGTTAGCCAATCAAAATAATGTATTATAATGAAACATACATGCAATGTAATTATTGCTTGTTGAAGAAAGTTCGTCCACATTTATAATGCAGATATGGAGGGATTGATTGAACGGTCTGCTTACATAAAATTAGGACAAACAATATAAGAAAAAGGATGAGAAAACACCCTGTAAAATGTTATTCTTTAAAAAAAATGTTAGTTCTTGATGTTTTTTTTAGTTTTACCTTCAGCATATCAGGGGGTTAGGGGGTATGAACGCCTCTTTTTTTTGGAAGATCAATGCATTTGAATGGGGACATATGGTTGGAACCCCTTCTTTTTCTGGGTTGAGACCCCCCACCTCCCCTTTTGAAAGTGGCTGGATGCGCCCCATAGCTTTTTGCATGGTGATGATGGTATGTTAAAGGAAATTCAAGTTTAAATTAAAATCCAAAATTTGATCATTTTAAGTTTGCAAAGGCATCATACATACATGTAGTTTGGTATTTCACTTTTAGTTCCATTTTATTTCAGTTGAGGTGTGTTTTCTTATAATAATTTTATATTGTATCTTGATAAAAAAAAAATATCAGCTGATTTTAACTGTTGATGAAAAAAATAGGTCACTGACAGATTTCAAGAAAGATATATTAATTTTCTGTTTTGTCCTTCTTTAGTAGCTGAGAAACTTTGGAATTCAGCAAGTAGATATATATAATATACAATAAAATGTTCTGTATCATACCATTGGGTATATTTAATAAAGAACAGTTTGACACCTTAAGTGTTCTGTACACAATCAAATGTAAGATAAAGGTCATGCAAGTTGTTGCTAAATTGAAGAAAAAAATATTTGTTTAATTAACTTTTATTAATGCAAAAAACAGAGGACCTTAAAACTGAATTAATCACAGAACCAATCACTAAATATCCATCCACTTGAGATATCACTTTTAACTTAAAATATGTAAGACAATTTATTGAGTGAAAAATGATCAAAAATCACTGCAAGGCCAGCTTTCATTTTGAAAATTCATTACCAAGACTTGGAACAAGAGTTAATTTGAACTAATACACCTTGGGTATATTGTTGAAGTTTTGTTTACAAAGTTGAAGTGCATTGAGGACCAAAAGTTCTGAAAAGTAAATTTGTTTTATAAAAAAGCCCAGCACCATGGGCGAAAAAATCATGAAAAATAAAACCACAAAAAAACACAAAATCACTGATTCGATCCTAGAGATAGAAAATTTTGACAAGGAAAAATTTAATTCTTTAAACATTGATACACTTTTAAGACTGTTAACATTGATGTGTATGCCATTAAAAACCTTCATACCCTTTTTAGCTCACCTGGCCTAAAAGGCCATGTGAGCTTTTCTCATCTCTTGGCGTCCGTCGTCGTCGTCTGTTGTCGTTAACAATTTTTCAAACATCTTCTCCTCTGAAACTACTGAATGGATTTGAATGAAACTTAAATTGATTGTTCCTTAGATTATCCTGCACAAAGTGTGTGCTTCGATTTTTGATCCGTCAAAAAACATGGCCGCCGTTACTTAAAATAGAACATAGGGGTCAAATGCAGTTTTTGGCTTATATCTCAAAAACGGAAGCATTTAGAGCAAATCTGACATGGGGTAAAAATGTTCATTAGGTCAAGATCTATCAGCCCAGAAATTTTCAGATGAATCAAACAAACCATTGTTGGGTTGCTGCCACTTAATTGGTAATTTTAAGGAAATTTTGCAGTTTTTGGTCATTATCTTGAATATCATTATAGATGAAGATAAACTGTAAACAGCAAAAATGATCAGCAAAGAAAGATCTACAAATAGGTTAATATGACCAAAATTGTCAATTGACCCCTTAAGGGGTAAATGTCCTTTAATGACAATTTTCACAATTTGTTCATCATATTTGCTAATTTTAAAAAATCTTCTCTGAAACTACTGAATGGATTTGGATGAAACTTAGCATGATAGTTCCTTAGATTATAGTGCACAAAGTGTGTGCTTCGATTTTTGATCCGTCAAAAAACATGGCCGCCCTTACTTTAAATAGAACATAGGGGTCAAATGCAGTTTTTGGCTTATATCTCAAAAACGAAAGCATTTAGAGCAAATCTGACTGAGTTAAAAATGTTCATTAGGTCAAGATCTATCAGCCCTGAAATTTTCAGACGAATCAAACAAACCATTGTTGGGTTGCTGCCACTTAATTGGTAATTTTAAGGAAATTTTGCAGTTTTTGGTCATTATCTTGAATATTATTATAGATGAAGATAAACTGTAAACAGCAAAAATGATCAGCAAAGTAAGATCTACAAATAGGTTAATATGACCAAAATTGTCAATTGACCCCTTAAGGGGTAAATGTCCTTTAATGACAATTTTTCACAATTTGTTCATCATATTTGCTAATTTTAAAAAATCTTCTCCTCTAAAACTACTGAATGGATTTGGATGAAACTTAGCATGATAGTTCCTTAGATTATCGTGCACAAAGTGTGTGCTTCGATTTTTGATCCATCAAAAAACATGGCCGCCCTTACTTTAAATAGAACATAGGGGTCAAATGCAGTTTTTGGCTTATATCTCAAAAACGAAAGCATTTAGAGCAAATCTGACATGGGGTAAAATGTTCATTAGGTCAAGATCTATCAGCCCTGAAATTTACAGACGAATCAAACAAACCATTGTTGGGTTGCTGCCACTTAATTGGTAATTTTAAGGAAATTTTGCAGTTTTTGGTCATTATCTTGAATATCATTATAGATAAAGATAAACTGTAAACAGCAAAAATGATCAGCAAAGTAAGATCTACAAATAGGTTAATATGACCAAAATTGTCAATTGACCCCTTAAGGGGTAAATGTCCTTTAATGACAATTTTTCACAATTTGTTCATCATATTTGCTAACTTTAAAAAATCTTCTCCTCTGAAACTACTGAATGGATTTGGATGAAACTTAGCATGATAGTTCCTTAGATTATCGTGCACAAAGTGTGTGCTTCGATTTTTGATCCGTCAAAAAACATGGCCGCCCTTACTTTAAATAGAACATTGGGGTCAAATGCAGTTTTTGGCTTATATCTCAAAAACTAAAGCATTTGAAGCAATTCTGAAATGGAGTAAAAATGTCCATTAGGTCAAGATCTATCAGCCCTGAAATTTTCAGATGAATCAAACAACCCATTGTTGGGTTGCTGCCACTTAATTGGTAATTTTAAGGAAATTTTGCAGTTTTTGGTCATTATCTTGAATATTATTATAGATGAAGATAAACTGTAAACAGCAAAAATGATCAGCAAAGTAAGATCTACAAATAAGTTAATATGACCAAAATTGACAATTGACCCCTTAAGGGGTTATTGCCCTTAAATGACAATTTTTCACAATTTGTTCATCATATTTGCTAACTTTAAAAAATATTCTCCTCTAAAACCACTCAACCAAATTCAACCAATCTTTTTCATTTGAATGATCAGTAGGGCGTATAAAATAAAGTTTGTGTTTTATTTTCTATTTCGTCAAAAAACAGGGCCGAAGGCATTGTTTACCAGGTGAGCGATTCAGGCTCTTGAGAGCCTCTTGTTAGTTCTAGTTAACTTTTATCTAAGTACTGAAAAACAAATGTAAGTATTTTATTGTTGACAGATTTAAAATAAATAGCATAGTCATATGATAAAATACAGAACTATTAAGTTTGTTAATAGATTAATGATATTGAATGGTGAAGAGGCAATTCCATTGTTTAATAGAACACACTGTTGAATTCTTACTTTGTGTAGATAAGCTGGTATTTGAAGCACTTGTCATTGACCTGAAGTTTGTGTTTTTGACACTTCTTTTAAGATATAAAAACACCTCACCATGTCTTTACCTGTGAATTGTCAATTATTTTATATGAAAACAAAAACACCAAGGTGAAGAATTTGTTACTAGTTCACCGATTTATAAGGGGCGCTAAACCTTTCCCTTAAATACAGAATAGAGTATAAATAATATTCATCCTGAACTGGACACTTCTTGCAGAGAAAAGTGTGTTCTACATGTAGTTTTTGTCGCTCCTGCAACAAAAGTTATCATCCAGGGCGTAGCCAGGAATTTCCAGGGGGGAGTATTTGGACTCACTTACTCGACCTTAACAGTCACAATTGGAACAGAACGTTGACTTTATCAGTGCTTATTTGTTTTCAAGGTTGGTTTTTCGGAACCCCCCTGGCTACAGGTATGTCATCCATGTTCATGGTTCATTGGTCAGATGTTATGTTTGGGTGTTTTGGTCTGTTTTACAAGTACTATAAACAATAGGTCAACTATATTTGGTGTACCGTATAACTGTTAGTTGTACATGTCAGTCTAGCAGATATCATCTGACCTTGATCTCATTTTTGTCCTTTGGTCAATCTTAAGTTTTTGTGTTTGGTCTGTTTTTCAAATACGTAATAGCAAAAGGTTGTATTTGGTGTATGGAATAATTGACAGGTTTACATATCTGTTTACAATTCTTCAACTTTGATTAGAGACTAAATAAGAAAATAGTCAAAGTCCTAATTGAACTTTGTTAAAGATAAATAATTAAGTATAATAAGTTTAATGTAATGTAAATTTAAGACATGCACCAGATATTTAATTCAAGAGTACCAATGAAAAACAAAACAGAAGGTTAGAAAGTCAGAGGAATAAAATGATTTGAAATATCTTGATGTCAATTATATATATATGTCTTTTGACAATTTTCTCATTTTGCTGCAACATGTGCAATGCATACCTTTATTATTGCACAACACAAAAATTTGAAATACATTTGGGAATATGATACCTATATTTAATAGTTCAAACACCTTATTGGGTTTGATAGCTGCTATATTTAGCTTTTTGTTCAAGGTAACTTTTATTTTTCCAAGGCCTAGAAGACAAAGGGTTAGTTGTAAACAAAGTCATGTTATGTAATAAACCACAATGTTTGTTTGCTCACCTGGATCGAAGGCCTTTTGATTATTACTGCTATCACTGAGGACATGTTATAATCTACGCATATAATTGTTTACTGTGATTATATTATTGTATGTGGGATACCAATTTTCAAGGGGTTTTAAGGGTTAAGGTTAAACCCCAAATTTTCAATAGGATAGTTTGAAGATTTTTGGCAACATCATGAAAATCGTATATTCAAAGGCGGATCCAGCCTTTTTCAAAAGGGGGTTCCTAACCTGGGATAAAAAAGGGGTGTGACAATCATATGTCCCCTTTCAAATGCAATGATCGTCAAAAAAAAGGGGGGTCCAACCCCAGGAACAACATACCCCCCCTGTTCCACCACTGATATCCATGAAATTTAGTACCAACAAAAAAAATTTGAATCCACAAAACAACAAACCTAAGTAAGAATTTAACTGTTTGAATTTTCTGAAGTATCTGTATCTGAAAAGACTTGGAGGGTATTATTATGTCCTAGGATCACCTGTACAGGTATTCAGATTTTGTAATATAATGTCTTGAGCTTGTAACTTTAGAACTGGTTTTTAGACAAATCTTCGTTTTACCATTATGAAAACCTGAGATAAGAATACTTTTTTTTTATGTCAAATAGAAGGCTTTATTAAATAAATTTATTGTGAGACTCTGAATGGATTGTTTTATCACTAGGAAGTATTAGAATTAGCACCATTCATAAAATTATGACCCCCTTGAAAGACATATTTACTTGTCTATACAATACACACACAAATTAAATTTGATTTAGATAATTGCAATACACACACATGGATTGCAATGCACACATTGATTAAGTTTTTTGCAATATGCACACATTGATTGAGCTAGTTTATTGCAATACATATTGATTTAGTTTATTGCAATATGCACACATTGATTTAGTTTATTGCAATACACATATTGATTTAGTTAATTGCAATGTACACATTGATTAAGTTTATTGCAATATGCACACATTGATTAAGTTTATTGCAATACACACACATGGATTAAGTTTTTTGCAATATGCACACATTGATTAAGTTTTTTGCAATATGCACACATTGATTGAGCTAGTTTATTGCAATACACATATTGATATAGTTTATTGCAATATACACACATTGATTTAGTTTATTTCAATTATACACACATTGATTTAGTTTATTGCAATACACATATTGATTAATTTTATTGCAATACACACATATTGATTTAGTTTATTTCAATATGCACACATTGATTTAGTTTATTACAATACACATATTGATTTAGTTTATTGCAATATGCACATATTGATTTAGTTTATATCAATTATATACACATTGATTCATCTTATTGCAATGCACACATTGATTAAGTTTATTGCAATGCACACATTGATTAAGTTTATTGCAATGTACACATTGATTAATTATGTTTATTGCAATGCACACATTGATTAAGTTTTTTTCAATATGCACACATTGATTTAGCTAGTTTATTGCAATACACATATTGATCAAGTTTATTGCAATATGCACACATTGATTTTTCTAGTTTATTGCAATACACATATTGATTAAGTTTATTGCAATATGCACATATTGATTTAGTTTATATCAATTATACACACATTGATTCAGTTTATTGCCATACACACACTTTTGATTTAGTTTATTGCAATACACACATGTATTTAGTTTATTGCAATACAAACACATTGATTTAATTCATTGCAATACATCTCTAAATACCATATACATTTTTTTTATAATTTTAAATACATTGTCGAAAATGAATCAAGCGAGTTATTTGTCGTCTGTCAGTTGTCGTCTGTTTACTTTTACAAAAACTTTTTCCTTTGACACTATGGAACCAGTTGGAATCATACCTTGGCACATTTATCGTTGGGGTATCTAGTTTAAAAACTGTGTTTGATGATCATGTTTGCCACACAACATGGCTAAAATTAGAACAGACAGGTGAAAAGTTTTGTATATTTAGTTGAAAACTGCTATTTTTAAAGTTAAAAAAATCTGAAAGCATCACAACTATGCAGATGATTCCGATTTCGCCATTAATGAAATTAAATTTTCTCAATTTTTTTTTTTTTTGCAAATTGCAAAAATAGCAACCATCAGCAGAAACCCTGGTTCAAAGCAATAAGATTACTGTCTATCTACATCAAAACTTTCAAACTCAATTTTTAATTGAAGTGATTGGCTGCCATTAAATGACAAATGCTACCATTTTTACCCCATTTTTTCCTAATTTTAGTTTTGAAATTTAAGAAAATTAAAGATAAAAATACCTATAGTATAAATATTTTGATAAAAAATGATCAACAAGACAAGATCTGCAAATAAATTATTATTGCTGATATTGTGGTCGACTTTTAATAGGAGACGAGGAGTTATTGCCTTTATCAGTCAGGGGCGTTACTTAAACAAGTTATTTTTTTAAGTTACTTATATAAGTAATTTTTGTTTCTAAAAATAATAAAATTACTTAATAGAGTTATTTTAATTTTTAATAGAAACATAGACTAAATGTAGTTTTCATAAATTTTTACCTCACTTTATATCATAAAACAAAGAATTTATTCGATTTGAGAGGAGTATAGAAATAAAGGATTAATTTAAAAATAATGACAAGAATATGACTTGAATAAGTTATTTTATACATTTTTGTTAATTAGTGTTCCAGAAGAATTAGATTTTACATTTCATGGGAAAAATAACCAGATGACTGTGAACATTTTGTAAAGTTAGTAAAATCTGTATTATTGGACACCTATAAAAATATTATTCAGAAAAGTTACTTATATAAGTTATATTTAAAATAGCCTCGTTTTCAACATTACTTGTATAGGTAATTTTAATTGTTACTTGTTTAAGTAATGCCCCTGACTGTTTATAAAAGGAAACAATTTTAACCAACAGTTTGCATTTTTGCCTATTATCTTGAAACCTACTTTGCATTTTTGCCTATTATCTCGAAACCTCTAATAGATTGATAGACAATAAAAAGTAATATAATAAGCAAGATTGATCAATTTTATGTTGTTGTTTTTTTTTGCCGGGGGGAGGGGGGATAAATAAAGAAAAATTGTAAACCAAAAGAAATATTTTAGACATCAATTATATTCTCAATAACAAAATTAGAAAGTTACTATTGTTAAAGGTGCAATTATATCTTTAGACCCTCTAGTAATTGTCCTGAACATGTATGAAATATTTGCCGCTGGAAGTAAAGCAAATAACATTCAATCAATCTATCAAACTATAGACCGATTATAGGACCCTAATAGTACACCTTCTCCAGGAGCGAATCCAAGGGGATTCTAGGGGTTGGAACCCCCCCCCCCCTTTTTTGTGGACGATCAATGCATTTGAATTGGGACATATAGTTGGAACTCCCCTTTATCCTGGGTTAGGAACACCCCCCTCTCTTTCCCTTTTAAAAATGACTGGATCTGCCCCTATTCTCTCATTTTAATCTACATTATACATGTTATAATTAGCATTGAATGTGATATCTGTCCATGTTAAGCTATGATACACTATCAGGCAAGTGTCATTGACTCAATTGGAATTTGTCGTCCTAAATTCTATGTACCTATTATCTGACTGTAAGATCAAGTGTACTAGAGCAGAACTTCAATTCTAAACAGAGTCCTTCTGTTATGGTGATCCATTCTGCAGCAATATCAAGTGTACTAGAGCAGAACTTCAGTTCTAAACAGAATCCTTCTGTTCTGGTGATCCATTCTGTAGCAAGATCAAGTGTACTAGAGCAGAACTTCAGTTCTAAACAGACTCCTTCTGTTCTGGTGATCCATTCTGCAGCAAGATCAAGTGTACTAGAGTAGAACTTCAGTTCTAAACAGAATCCTTCTGTTCTGGTGATCCATTCTGCAGCAAGATCAAGTGTACTAGAGCAGAACTTCAGTTCTAAACAGACTCCTTCTGTTCTGGTGATCCATTCTGCAGCAAGATCAAGTGTACTAGAGCAGAAATTCAGTTCTAAACAGACTCCTTCTGTTCTGGTGATCCATTCTGCAGCAAGATCAAGTGTACTAGAGTAGAACTTCAGTTCTAAACAGACTCCTTCTGTTCTGGTGATCCATTCTGCAGCAAGATCAAGTGTACTAGAGCAGAACTTCAGTTCTAAACAGACTCCTTCTGTTCTGGTGATCCATTCTGCAGCAAGATCAAGTGTACTAGAGTAGAACTTCAGTTCTAAACAGACTCCTTCTGTTCTGGTGATCCATTCTGCAGCAAGATCAAGTGTACTAGAGCAGAACTTCAGTTCTAAACAGACTCCTTCTGTTCTGGTGATCCATTCTGCAGCAAGATCAAGTGTACTAGAGTAGAACTTCAGTTCTAAACAGACTCCTTCTGTTCTGGTGATCCATTCTGCAGGAAGATCAAGTGTACTAGAGCAGAACTTCAGTTTTAAACAGACTCCTTCTGTTCTGGTGATCCATTCTGCAGCAAGATCAAGTGTACTAGAGCAGAAATTCAGTTCTAAACAGACTCCTTCTGTTTTGGTGATCCATTCTGCAGCAAGATCAAGTGTACTAGAGTAGAACTTCAGTTCTAAACAGACTCTTTCTGTTCTGGTGATCCATTCTGCAGCAAGATCAAGTGTACTAGAGCAGAACTTCAGTTCTAAACAGACTCCTTCTGTTCTGGTGATCCATTCTGCAGCAAGATCAAGTGTACTAGAGCAGAAATTCAGTTCTAAACAGAATCCTTCTGTTCTGGTGATCCATTCTGCAGCAAGATCAAGTGTACTAGAGCAGAAATTCAGTTCTAAACAGACTCCTTCTGTTTTGGTGATCCATTCTGCAGCAAGATCAAGTGTACTAGAGCAGATCTTCAATTCTAAACAGAATCCTTCTGGTGATCCATTCTGCAGCAAGTTCAAGTGAACTAGAGTAGAACTTCAGTTCTAAATGTTATCCTTGATCCATATGCATAAGTGTAGCAGAAGTGATAATTAAAAATAAACATACAAATAGTATATACATTACATTAACACACAAATGAAATATATGTTTCTGAAATAATTTTTCATCTTTTTGCAATTGGAAAATAAGAATGCATGGGCTGTTTCATATTTATTTAGTCTTTAGTTGTTTTATGTGTACAGTTGTTTGTCTTTTGGTCTTTATCTTTTCTTACCAACGAATGTTTGTTTTCAACTTTTGATTTTGAATGTGATCCCTTAGGTATCTTTCGCCTCTCTTTGATGAAATACTAAATACTTTGTTGTCTTAAGGATGTACTTAGGTGAGGTTTGGGAATTTGTGTAAAATGTTCGGACTCCTCAGTGTTTTTCCATACAATACTATGTAAAATATTTTGCCCCATAACACCCATTTTTTTTCCATATAGACTTTATAGCTCATGAAAGGTCAGTTATCAAAATTTTAGAAGATTCTTGATTTTCTTTCGTTTGTTTTGAGACCCAAATAATTCCAATGGAAATTTAAGGTAAAATTACGAGTCAGCCTTTTCCCGCCATATTTTAAATCTCAAATATCTCAAAAGGGACTGGGAGGTCATGACCTATCAATATTTTCAGCTTATCTTTATCATTAATTGATGCTCAATAAGCTTGTAGTATCAATTTTAATTTCTTGATTTACTCATTTTTACCTAACCTCACCTATTAAGTACATCCTTAAGACATGCCTAAAAGTCACACATACAAAGAGATAAAATGAAGGCTATATGTCATGGAAGATGCATGCATTATATGGTTGACGTGAAAATATCATTCTCTAGAACTAGGTTACAAGGAAAAAGTCAGTTACACTGTGGCTATGTAGGTAGTACCTGTATTATCGTGATTATAGGTGAGGGGGTCATAATAAGGCCACTGATATGATGAAATATGTATTTGAATGACGTAATTAACAGATGAACGAAATGGGAAAATTTCAAACTGCCAAGGAAAGGAACATGAGGAATTATTCTTAAAATAAAATATTTAAATATTTTTAAAATGCATTTTTGTATTGTCAACCTTTTTAAAACACACCCCTTAAACTTTTGGGGGAAAACGTTATTAAATTTTAAATTAAAAATAGAAAAGTTGAAGCAAAATTAATAAAATACTTTCTTACAGAAATATTTTATAATGTATTGAAAAAAATAATGGAATTTATTGTATTTTTATAAATTTTCTCAAAACAAGACAAAGAAATTTGTTTGTAAGTATTACAGAATAATTTGACCTGAAACATTTAACTATCATATATAGATATAGGAAGATGTGGTGTGAGTGCCAATGAGACAAACAACTCTCCATCCAAATAGCAGAAAGTGTAAATTAAAAAAATTAAACCATTCAAACGGGAAAACCACAATCTAATCTATATAAAAAACAAGAAATGAGAAACATGTATAAATTACTTAAACAAACGACAACTACTGTACAACAGATTCCTGACTTAGGACAGGTGCAACCATTTGCAGCGGGATTAAACGTTTTAATGGTACCAAATCTTCTCCCTTTTTTTGAAACAATAGTATAACATCACAACATAGAAAAACACACGATAAATATCAATTGGAAGGCTTAACTCAATATGCATTGATATGTCCATATAAGTTATTTAAAAAGCAACACTTTAAAAAGCGCAAAATAATAAAGCCCTAATTGCACATAGTCTTCTTCGATATATGAGAAGTGCAATTTGTGGTAAAAACATCATTTTAAGACTGTAATTGAAAAATGACAACAAACAATATGCAACATTTTGTTAGTACATCCAAAGTCCAATCAGATATATGATAGCCATATTGATACAGTGCATCCTGCAGACCAGCACAGTATAACACATGCACACTTTAGGTATTTGTCCTTGTGTCAAATGTTAGAAATGCAAGGAAGATAATCTATTTTTTATGATAATCTTGCAAAACACACATTTAATCTTTGAAGGGGCACCATTATCTTTGTTCAAACATTAAAGTACATTTAGTGCTAGTAAACTACTATAACATTAAAAATGAGTGTTTATCTTTTTTTCACAGTATGTCAAGAGTATTTCATGTATGAATTAGTGTTGTTGATATTCTTGAAAAGAGAACAAAAGGATAGTTCATTTTTGTAAACCATTGTAGAATGAGCTTCTACAGCAACAAGTTTTTGATAAACCCAAGATGCTTTTAAAAAACATTTCATGCCAAGCCCTCCCCTCTCTTGTGCGGAAAATTTGGTTGATTATTTAGGAAATCCCTGAAGCATGACTGGCCCTCTATGACAGTCTGTCTTTTTATTATGCCCCACCTGAGTATGCCACCTATGATAGTAGAGGGGCATTATGTTTTCTGGTCTGTGGCTCCGTTCGTCCGTCTGTCCGTTCGTCCGTCTGTCCGTTGTCCGTCCATTCGTTTGCTCGTCCCGCTTCAGGTTAAAGTTTTTGGTCAAGGTAGTTCTTGATGAAGCTGAAGTCCAATCAACTTGAAACTTAGTACAATTGTTGCTTATGATATGATCTTTCTAATTTTGAATTTGAAACTTAGTACAATTGTTGCTTATGATATGATCTTTCTAATTTTAATGCCAAATTAGGGTTTTGACCCCAATTTCACGGTCCACTTAAAATAGAAAATGAAAGTTGGAGTTTCAGGTTAAAGTTTTTGGTCAAGGTAGTTTTTGATGAAATTGAAGTCCAATCATCTTGAAACTTAGTACACATGTTTTCTATAGTATAAAATTTTTAAATTTTAATACCAAATTAGATTTTACCCAATTTCACGTTCCATAGAACATGGAATATGATAGTTGAGTGGGGCATCTGTGTACGTTAGACACATTCTTGTTTTTTATTGATTGATTTTTTGATAGGATGATATCTGTTGACAAGACATTATAAATACATTGTCAAGCTGTTGCTACACTACATATATAAAGATGACATACAAAAGATATATGTATTCAATATTCTCTATTTACAAGAAACAGATCAAACTTGTGATTAGCTGATTTGTTAATTTTATGGTAAGTTAGAGAACATGCAAATGACAAAAAATGGTGGGTTTTTTTGTAGGTACAATTTACCATCAAAGCCTATAGTTAAAAATTTCCATAAACAATTACCGGGTACAAATGGTTTAGATGCATTGGTGGTCATCATATTACTATTTGGAGGTTTAAAAATGTGTAGGATTTATGTTTAGGACTTTTATATTTTTTTTGTAAGGACTTTTAATTACTTATAATCCCCAAGGGTGACTGGGGAATAGAAATATGGTCACTTGGTCTTCTTCTGACCGGCAGTAAAATGCTTGCTGAAGTGGGGCGTCTGTTTGGCTGTGCAGGATGTACAAATTTGCAGCCACGTCCTGAACATGCACCAAAAATTTGCCACTTGACATTAAGCAACCAACAAACAAGTAATCAATTAATTACTTAAAATGGGAACTGACTTATCTTTCAAAATATTCAGTTGTCCAATACTTTTTTTTAATATTTACATCAAAACTGTCATGCAAAACAATTCCCAAAGGTACTTTTTGATTGTGGCACATGGAAAGCGTCTGCTTTTCAAATATTCCTATTTCATAATAATTTTTCCAATGCCATAGAATGCCCTTTTTATATTGATTTTATTCTGTTTGTTAAATTATATAGTTTTTTCATCTTCTGGCCGTTTAGATGCACAATGATGTAATAGTTGTACATCCTGCATTGAATTCGGTGTAATGATAATATAATTATAGCTTTCAGAACAAATATCGAAAATCATGCCATTGTTTGAAGTGTTCTCATTTTTTTAAATTTGATTCTTTATGGATTAATAAGTTAATCCTCTTTAAGAATACAATAAGTCATTGGTCTTTAAAAGTATCAATAATGATTCAAAATATCGTTGAAGTAGAGTAAAATTAAACAAAATTATCTTTATTTTCAAGTAGAATAATCCTTAAAGGAACAAAATTTACGATATCCTTGAACTCGTGGCATTTACTTTCACCGCAAATCATTCGGAAACAAATTTATAGACCTGTATATATGTCCCTAAAATCCACTGCAACATTTGGATAAACTTTACATATAGAGATAAAAAGTTGTGTAAATTTTACATCAAAGACGGAGATCAAAGGAGAACGTTGGTACCTCTCAAATCTCAACATCTTCAAATATCTTTGCTACCCTCATTCCTAAGCCTTGAATACATAAGGACATGCAATACAGATTACGGTTAAGTGTTTCTCCATTCTTAAAACTAGTACAGCTGTATTTTTCTAGTAGGTCATTGTTTTGGTTTTTTGAAGCAAACTTCGCATTTTAAAACATAAACATAAAAGATATTGAATAAATAGGGGAAATTAGTTTTATGTACAGATTTTAAAATAAGAGGATATGATGTGGTATTATTGCCAATGAGAGGACTTTCAACAGAGGCTGAATGACTAAGGAACATACCCTAGTCTAGACAGAGGTCTGTTGGACATAACATCTTTGTATAATTCTACAACAATGTTTAATTTCTTTGAAAACTCCACAGCTGATAATTATTCCCCACCCGACAGCACTCCGTCCATTTGTCTGTCTGTCTGTCCTATCTAATTAAAATTAAATCTCTGCATTTGCTCATTTTCTATGCTTGGTAACTGCATGGATTTTCAAAAATTGCTTTTATAAAGACTTTTTGTTTTAAGATTATGAAAAAATAAATGATGGGGTTAACGGAACAACATGAATAAAACTAGAAGATTCCAAATATCTGACAAAAATTCAAAAATAACATCAGTGAACATATCCTGAAATGACTCTTAAAGGCATATCATCAGGACTCCAAATAACCCCCATCAGAGACGTCCTGGCTGCAGGACAAATACCTTTCAAATTTAGAAATGTAGGACTAAAATTTCATTGTCTCCCATAAAGAAAATTTAGCTAATTTCCTAAATTTAGAAACTTATTTATGAACTCCATGGGTGTAAATTAAGGTAATTTAGCAGATAAGAATTCTATCTTTAGAAATTAGATTATTTTTATTTTCTCCTTTTCTCAAGTTTGATTTGGTTCTGTGACCCATGGTTTGTTTTTGTTTTGTTTTTATTTGTTTTTTGTTTTTTGTTTGTTTTTTGGAGATCTAGGTCAGGGTTTTTATTCTGGCAACTACGGTAGTAAAAATATTTATTACTTGGTTGTTAGAATCATTTTTTGAATGTTTTCTGTTTTTGTGTTTGCCCAACAGAAAAAACAAAGTACCATTGAAACTTTTGTGCACATTAATTGAATTTTGTTTTAAGAATAACTTATTTTGTAGTAAACAGTAGATAAATAGTCTGACCTATGTCTGGACCTTGTAAGGACGACCAAATGGACGAAAAAATTTCATTGAAAAATTCATTAAACCTTGTCAAAACAATGAAAATGATGATTATATCGAGCTATCTTTGATGGAATGCGATAATATATATTATCTCACTGGGTGACATTATTTGACAGTTATCATTATTATCACCTTATATACAAACAGGATCTGAAGATCAACCCGGACAAAAGTGTAGAATGACTGCTGTAGGGGGTAACTATTACAAACATGTTTCACTCCCCTGTCTTGTCTGACACCATATTAAGGTTATTGAGTTAATTGAACTGTTTGTTTGGGTTGCTTTTTATCGGGGTTGAAGTGTTAGCAGTGAACATTTGACTGATATTTTATTATCAATACATGTTCTAAACTGTGCTGCATATTTGGTTTTGAAAGGGTCATTTTGTAGGATTTTGTAATGGAGCAGTCTCTTCTTCATTGGGCTGTTTGAATAACTGTTTTTTTTTCACTTTGAAGATCTTTGAATTATATATAGATATGTGTTTTTTATTTTTTCATTATGTTTGAATCATTTTTTATATTGTTTCTGTTGAAGTTAACTTTCTCCTTATTCCATCTTTTTTTTAACTTGCTGCATTTAGCCCAGGATGATAAGCTAAATTGTTATTTTATAATTTGAATTTTGTGCATTATTTTAATTTCTCTCTATCAATTTTGTATTTAGAATGATAATTGTATGGCAAACAGCAGCAGATTTGTTCAACATATAAAATGTTATCTTCATTTAATTATAAGTTTTCATCGGAGAAAACTGTGGACTTTTTTTTTACTTGATTTCGAGGGCAAAGCTTTTAATTGGTTTAATACAGACTGCCCAAACTGCAAAATCAAGAATTTTGTACCAATGAAAATAAAAATCCACAAAATCATGCGACTTAATTTTTTTAAACTATTTTGGACCACAAAATCCAACTAGTATGTGCATATTGATCTAAAAGAATGGATCACTGATTTTTGTTTTTGTTTTGTAAATTATGATGTCAGAAATTTTTTTTTTTTTATCAGAGTGGTTGTGACCAGAGGACAGGATTTAACTTATGACATCATATTGGTTTACGAATTTGTATGTGAGATAAAGTATATTGTGTGTAATAAAATTGAGAATGAAAATGGGGAATGTGTCAAAGAGACAACAACCCGACCAAATAAAAAACAACAGCAGAAGGTCACCAACAGGTCTTCAATGTAGCGAGAAATTCCCGCACCCGGAGGCGTCCTTCAGCTGGCCCCTAAACAAATATATACTAGTTCAGTGATAATGAACTTCAACTAATTTCCAAATTGTACACAAGAAACTAAAATTAAAATAATACAAGACTAACAAAGGCCAGAAGCTCCTGACTTGGGACAGGCGCAAAAATGCGGCGGGGTTAAACATGTTTGTGAGATCTCAACCCTCCCCCTATACCTCTAACCATGTAGAAAAGTAAACGCATAACAATACGCACATTAAAATTCAGACAGTTTTGCTGATAGTAAACAAACTTATGGGTTGACTGTTATGTTTTTCCATTGTGATTCATACAGTTACAGCAAGAAACAAATACAATTTAAAGATACAAATCTTCAACAACAAACTGTTGTTTTCCAATTTAAATGACTGTTTCTTTACTTTTCATGTAACTGAAACACAAAATTGGCCTGGGAGATCATTTGTTATATAAAAATAGGGTATTAAATATCATTATTGTTGATCAGAGAGGTTGTGACCAGAGGACGGGATTTAACTTATGACATCATATTGGTTTACGAATTTGTGTGTGAGAGTGTTGCGTAACATTGACATAATTTGTTTACGTCTTCCGTGTTATTGACATTTTTAAGTTAAATAAACGTTATAGAGATTCTGATGTCATTTGTTTATGATTTCATTTTGTTTTGTTTTAGATTGAAGAATCTGATAGCATACAAATGGGAGCAAATTTTTGTTTTCATTTAAAGATTTTTAACAACATATTTTAAAATGGCAGAATTCTGAATTCTTGGATTTATTCTTACTTATAGAAAAAAAGTTAAAAAAAAACTATTGGAATTAAAATGTCTTTGAACAATATATCTCAATTTTTGTAAAATTCCTGAAGACAAGCTAATATATAGTTTTTAAAATGAGTGAACCCTAAAATAACAAGCCACTGAAATTAGTTTAATGCAACACATGCACATGGTGAGAATTTATTGTCGTCTTTAGCTTGGGGCATTGTCAGTTTGTTTTCAATTTTGTATTTGAATATAGCTTTGATATCTTTCGCCTTTCTTTGCTAAGGACCAAAATTTATGTAATAACGGATTTAATTTAAGTAACTTCTGGAATCCAAATTAAAAAAGACCTGAAAAAATATGTTTAACACTTTTTTTTTGCAAGATATTTCAATTGTTTTGTCGATGGTCTGTTTGCTTGTATTCGTCTGGCCTTGTCATACATATTTGTTAAATGTAAAACACGTTCTTGTCAGGTTAAGCAAGAAAGATGAAAGCCTCACAGTCTCCTTTGAAATCACTTTTGCACTACATATTATTTATTACGTTTGTTATCTATTACGTAACAGTATGTTTTTTAAAAGGAAAGGATTAACTTTCAATTTGAACTACACTTTACAAAATATTAATAAATAGGACATGCCTTTGACCTACTTTTTACTCAGTGACAGAGAAACTCGATCAGTGGATTTAAAAAAATAAACAAATCAGTGCAAATCGGTAAAAAAAATTGTTTACAAAAATTAATGTAAACAATGTCAAGGTCTTCAAAATCAAAGAAATCTTCTAGAAAAAGCATTAAAAACAAAGTTGATAGAAAATAAAAAGACATATTTGAGCAGAATGAGTACAATAACATTAACATATAATTTTTTCTGCACCAGATGCCAATTTCAACCATAAATGGCCCGTCTTCAATGACTTTCATAATCAAAATATTTGAAAATCAAAAACTTATTGAAAACTGGTAAGTTGTAAACCAAAAAAGATCAACAAAAGATAGACAATTTAAGCTGGACAAGGAATCAGATCTTTGCATGAGGGAGATGTATGACTTAATTCAAAATAAATTCCAAAATTTTTAATTTTGTAATTTTAAATTATACCAATGGTTTAGAAATCATGTTATCTGCCCCAAGTATTTGTGCTTTCTACTTTCTTTGATGATGGTGTTGCATGTTTGTTAGTTGGTATGGTCAGCCATGATATGAAATGTAACTCACTTATAGTGGTGGGCCAGAGGGATCTTTTTATTGTGTCAATACATAGGCTTTATAACAGTATCTTGAATCTTTTGTTTTTATACAGAATCTTTCTCATTTGTACTTTTGTTTTATATCTTTTTTTTTTTTATTAAATGCGTGTTAAATATTGGCCACTGAATTTATATAAAAAAACTAACTTCTCATTGGTAATTAATATTTAACTTAATTATTTAATGTGTATGAAATATTTGCCACTGGATGTTAAGAAAGCATCATTCAAGGGGTTCAAGCAGTTGTCTTCCCTATAAAATCTTTAGTTTTTATACTGAATCTATGTATGCAACTATTGTCTTATCTATTTATTTAATGGGTGTGAAATATTTGCCACTGGATGTTGATAAAACCTTAATTATTCATTGCATCATAGCAGTGGCAGATCCCAGGGAGGGTTTCTGGGGTTGAAACCCCCCTTTTTGGGAGGATTGATGCATTTGAAAAGGGACATATGGTTGGACCCCCTTTCTTTTAGGTTAGGAACCCCCTTTTAAAAATTACTGCATAGCAGTTGTTCTCTTTAGAACACTTGGTAGTCCTAGCTGACTTATATGCCAGTAGTGCTTTGATTTAAATTTGAATAAGGTATTCTGTCTTACAAAAGAAATTGACATTTTTTGGAGCATATATAAATGGTTTTTTTTTTTGTGTTTCAAATTTCCAGTTGCAACACATGTTATCATACAAAAAAATTATAATTGGCAAAGCATTCAAAGGGAGCTTTTATCTTAATATAAACTTTCTTGTGTTCTATATCTTCAAAGTATAAATGAATGAATCAGTGTTTCAAAGTCAATCAAGGTAGCAAAACAAGAATCTTTAGTGAAATTCACATTATCACGTATATTTCAGTTCCATGTTTATACTTTGAGATTTTAACAATGTTAATGGCTTAATTTTTTCTTAACAAATGAAACATATTTTGTCTTTTGGATACAAATTACATGTACAAATGTACTACCTTTTTGTTTAAGACATCTTTTGATTAAGATTTTACAAAATTGCCTTGAGCTAGAACACCAACATATAGTACTAAATAATTTGAGTTTAATATGGACATATGTAAATTTGTTGGAAATATTTTAAGTACTCCCGGTATGTAATTAGAATATAAACTGTTTAATATTGAAATTGTTGTAGGATTTGACAACTTTTATATCTTTATATTTTTCAAATTTAGAGATAAAGAAAACTGTTTCTATGCCCCACCTACGATAGTAGAGGGGCATTATGTTTTCTGGTCTGTACGTCTGTTCGTCTGTGCGTCTGTTCGTCTGTACGTCTGTTCGTCTGTACGTCTGTTCGTCTGTACGTCTGTTCATCTGTACGTCTGTTCGTCTGTCTGTCCGTTCATCTGTTACTTAAAAACTTAGTACACATGTGCCCTATGATAAAATCTTTCTAATTGTAATGCCAAATTAGAGTTTTGACCCCAATTTCACAGTCCACTGAACATAGAAAATGATAGTGCAAGTTTCAGGTTAATGTTTTTGGTCAAGGTAGTTTTTGATGAAGTTGAGGTCCAATCAACTTGAAACTTAAGTACACATGCATATGGTCATTATGATATGATCTTTCTAGTTTTAATGCCAAATTAGAATTTTTATCCCATTTTCATGGTCCACTGAACATAGAAAATTATAGTGCAGATGGGCATCTGTGTACTATTGACACATTCTTGTTTCAAATGTAAATAATTTTCATTTCTGAAAATTTTCTTTTGGAAAAGAGCTTTTACCTTTCTTTTGGAATGTTATTGCGAACCCTATCTTAGTTTTCCATAGATTCACCTGCAAGTTACCTGTCCATTTACAACTTTTGTAAGTCCTATTGTCCCATCTAACAAATACAACAGGTATTGTTCTCTGTGTAGTTTATTCACTGGGACCTTTAAATTTCTTCTAGGAGAAATATATCACTCATTGATTAATTTACCTGACCAAAAAATTATCTTCTTTTTTATTGAAATACTTCTAATAACTCACATAAACTGTATGCAATATTGTATTTATTCAATATTATCATTAATATATTTTCAATCTGTTCAATATAAGATCTGGTTTAATACTAAAAAGTTTATTTCAGACACATTTTTTAGTATTTTCCAATGAATTTACATGTTTTTGTTGTTGTTCATTTATAGACTTATGTTTATGAAGACCTTAATTTAAAAATAATAATATTCAATTTTTTATTGATCAAACACACAAAAATATTGAATATTTGATCAGAAATCAACTTTTAATTTTTGAATCAGTATTACAAATGTAATATTGACCACATTAAAAACGAGTTACTCCAGGTATCGAATAAATACAACACCACATGCAGTTTTGTGAGTCCTTACTTAGTATTGGTATAAGTATTTTTTCTTCATTGACAGTTCAATTTTTTACTCAGGTAGATTAATCAATGAGTGATATATTTCTCCTAGAAGAAATTTAAAGGTCTGAGTGAATAAACTACACAGAGAACAATACCTGTTGTATTTGTTAGATGGGACAATAGAACTGCCAAAAGTTTAAATGGACAGGTAACTTGCAGGTGAATCTATGGAAAACTATCATAGGGTTCGCAATAACTTGTTTTTTCCAGTCATATACACAAAGTTATGAGTTCACCAAATATATATGGGAATTGGACCTGACTTTTTTGAAGGACAATTAACGGAGACTGTAACCTTTTTGCATGCATTCATCATTCAGGGTTTCATTGTTTTATACATGTCTATGAATGTATTCTTATATTTTGAAAATTTTTAGTTAAAATATTGTAAATGAAAACAGATTTATCCCAAATCAATTTATTAGTGTGTTATATTTATCTTTTGATCAGAATATTGTTTGTCAAAATTAAAAAGCAGTAAACAAAAACAAAGAAATGTCGCACACCAATTAGATCATTTAAAGCAAATTCTACGTAAATAATCTGTTATTATATACAGATATTCTTATGCTTGAAAGACATCGGACAATGACGAATGCAGGTACATTTGTACATGCAATCAATGATCAAAAAACATGTTTTTACTTTGACAAACCCTTGTTTGGTCTGTCAAGATTAAATTACATGGTGTAACTATTGCTCTCATGGTATAATATATCTTCATTATATATTTGTTCATCTATTATGTAAATTTCATATCATATTTCTTTAATTTTATTTATCTTACGTATTCTGGATAGAACTAGAAAACTCAATTATCAAGGTTATTTGAAAGAAAAAAATATCTGTTTTTGAAAAACAAAATTTGTTTAAATGTATAACTAGTGCTTTTTACATGGTAATTTGAAATACCATTTAAAAGTTATGTAAATACCAAAATTACTTTGTCCAAAATTGCTCTTTTCAAATTTTGATAAACTCCTTCTCATCCTGAATATGCATGAAATATTTGCCACTGGACAATTAGCAAACAATAATCAGTTAGTTAATCAAAATATGAAGCATTTGAATTTCATAAACATCAAATTTGTTTTCCTTAATTCTCCAAATGTATCTTCAAGGGCCAATAATTTGGATATTACATAAATTTAGCCATATCTTTGTCAGGATCTGCCCATGGGAGGAAGATTACCATAAAAATTTGTCTTTTTAAATAAGGGAAGGCATTGATTTATAGCTGACAATTCATCTTTTTTTGTTGAAGAATTTCTTTCAAATTCTTCCTTATTATTTTTTAATTGCTTTCAAATCTGCAGATATTATATACTTTTCCTATACAAAAATTAGGATTAGAATTAGATAAGTTGACTATTACGTAAAATTAGCATTAATGGTATCAGTGAAAAATTGAAGTTTCATCCTGGTTGGTGAAAATTATGGTTCATATATTAGATTTATAAAGTTAAAGAAAATGTTTTTAAACCCTTTACATGTTGTCAGTGTCAATGAATTACCGAATTTCAAATATTTTGTGAATTTAAGTATAATTTCACGTTATAATCTTATTAAATTAAGATAAAACTTTTCTCCATGTATTGATAGATTTAAAATATTGGAAAAATTCATACAATTCAGTGTTTTTCTCCCTCCCCGAAGATACACCTGTACAATAGATAGATAAACTGTTTATTCATGTTCCATTTAAATTTATTCATATGAACTCGTGACCTTATTTTTCTTGACTATAAAACAGGATGAAGACATCAAGAAATCATGAGTTTCAATTCAGAGGAATCAGAATCTACACCACTTTTACGTGGTCATCGTGTGTCTGTACAAACAACAAGAGGCCTAGCTTGTCGAAGAAAAATGGTGCAAGTTGGAAAATTAGCTAGGAAGCATATAAGTAATGCATGCTGTAATAGTGAAGTTTGGAAAACAAGATTTCCTATTACAAAATGGATATTGAAATACAGGTAGGAATATTTTATTATTATTTTCATTTTATTTCAGTTGCTAGTAAAAATTCTTTATATGCTGTAAAAATTAAGAATTTTGTAAATTCTAGGTTTTTTTTGTATATGTTAAGATTTTTATCATTTTTTTCATTTTTTTTTTTTGCTTTTAAAATTGGATAACTAGAAATTTAGAAACAAATATATTGTCAATTTTATCAATTTTCTTAAATGTGATTCTCTTTCGCATTTTTTTCATTTTTTTTTGGTTTTGCTTTATCTATTAAATTATCATTTTCCTAAATTTTAATTTTTGGGAATTTTTTTTTTTGCTCTCTCAACAAACATATTAAAAAAAGTCATGTTCAAAGCATGTTTCTGGGTTAACCTTTATCAAGACTGCAGAGTAAAATTTAAAAAAAAAAACATAGTCAAATACATAGATGGAGAAAGAATTACAATAAAAATTGATTGGCCTAAAATGTCTATGATTAAATTCTTAGACTGAGTTATAAGTTATAAACTGTTATAAAATAACAAAGTAACACTAAGAATTTATCAAAATGTAGATAATACTAGTGTATTGCCTACTTGTAAAAAAAAAGATGATAAGTGACTTTAAGATTAAAAGATAAGGGAATAAATATTAGGGCCTACAAGCTATAAAAATAGAAAACCTATTTTATATTTAAGAATTATGAGTCTCAATTGAAAATAAAGTACAACTCCGGAAGGGTATTGATTTCCGAGGTATTCATTAACCTTACTGTAGATTTATTTATTTTATTTTCAAGAATACCAATTTTCATGGTTTGAGGACAATTTGGATATTCTTAGAAATTTAATTTCCTGGTTTTGGCAAAGTCAGCCAACATTCCTTTACAAAATTTGTAATCCGTTGAACATTTCAAATTTGTCGTTCCCCAAAACAAACCAAATCCACGAAAATTGGTATCTCACATTTATTAATGAATCAACAGTATTTGTTCAAAACTTTACAACTGAACCAAGATGATTTATTGAAATATAAAATATCTTTCTCCTTGAAATCTTCAGTACAAAAGAAATGAGACCTAGGATGTAAGAAATTGTTTAAACCTATCACCATCCATCATGCAGCAACCTATCCACAAATATGATCCTATTTTACCTCTGATGCCTTGTACAGGTAGATAAATCTACTTTTTGGACATGGCCATTTGCAATGCAAAGTTTTTCTATATCAAACCTTCCAACTTTCCAGCTTTTATCAATGGCAAATTAAATTTCCCACCATGCATCTTGGTTGAAGCACTTTATCAGACCAATTGTTAATTTGTTTTCAACATGAATTTGTATGAAATGTTTGCCACTGAACATTTGGCAAACAATCTATCCATTTAACATTTACCACACAAATTTCACTTTTAACTACATGAAACTTTAAAAAAAAGGTTAATACAACTTTTAAAGTATAGATTGGTGCTTAACTAATAGGTTTCCATGAGTTTTAAGAATTTTTTTTTCCTTCTTTTATTATCTTAAACATATTTCAATTTCTGAACGATAAGAAATTTAGGTTGACAACAATTTCAGTAAGAAATCTTTTTAGGAGTTAAGTCCCTTGAAATTGCCATTCAAATGATTCAATGCTTAACGGTAAGTTTCCATTGAGAGTTGAAGGTATCAAGGGGGAACAAAATAGCAGAAGACCCTTTCTCATATTCAGTCTTGCTTATAGTAATAATAGAAAGATAAGGCTTCAGTTTTGTTCATTGTTGAAGGCCAGATAATGAACTAAACTCATACTGCATAACACGTTATAAAAGACAATGAAATGACTTACAAATGTAAAAAAGACAATCCAAACGAGAAAACTAACATTCTGATTTTATACAAAACAGTAAACTAAAAAAAAAGATATATACAGCAACAAGCTACAATCACTGACATACAGGCACATTACTTCTTGATGTCCTTTTTGATTTATTATGCTGTTGGATTGCTGTCAAATAAATGTTTACCCAGACATAAGTATTATGATTTAGAGAGGTCAGTACTCTAGGTTTGTTTTTGAAGACATTGCATTACCAGGAGGTCTTTAAATTTGACAAATAGGTCAATAAATTGTTCAAAAACAGTTTACCAAAGATTATTCAGATACCAAAACTGTCAAAATCTGTTTGAAGAACTAATATATTGATCCTTTAGCTGTAACAAAATTTAAGAAATGATAAAAACTGATATCATAAAGATTTTACCTTTGATAGTTGGATCATGAAAACAGATATATGAAAATAAATATAAAATAATAAAAATATTCAATCTAAAGGGGCTATTGATAATTTATATACTGTGGATTCATTTATTATTCATGGAGTACCTTGGTCAATTTTCATTGATTTTTGGCTAAAGGGGAAACCACAGATTTAATTGTTCAATGGAGGAAAAGTTTTCTATAGGCTTGTATACATCATAGCAAAAGCATGAAATTAAATATCAATGAAAATACAATTTCCATTTGAAATTAAATTGGTACCAACTTATATAAATGAATTCACAGTATATTAAAAAGCAGTGGAAAAAACAGCCATGTGAAAAGGCTTTAAAAGCATCCAGTTTCACACCAGTCTTTAAAAAAGCCAGGCTTTGTAATAGTTCTTTTACCTTTACTGATTAGAGAAAAATATAACATTTTGAATTTTTTATTATTGGCTATTTTCAAGGGCAGATCTACATCTTTAGATTTTTATTTCTTCAAAAATAACAAGACCTTCAAGAAATTTATAAATTTAAATAATCTGAGGTCACATGCATAGAAATTATATAAATAATCAGATAATATGGCCTTCAAAATAAACAAATTCAATATAATATCTCAAACTTGGTGATGATGCTATGCTTTATAAGATATTTTGAGACAATTTAAAAATTTCATATTTAGAAAAGATAACAGTAGTCTACTTAACATTTGTCACAATTCCTCTGACAAGATAAACATAAGATCTTAAAGCCAAAGACCTTTTACATACTTTAATTAGCCGATTTTCCTTACATAAAGTAATGAATTGTCATAACTATGGCCTTGTTGGATGGTCAGTCTCGGAATGTCTACTGTACAAGGGTCAAGAGACCATGTTTTAAGGAATTTGTGGCATGTGCTTGCTGTGTGGTCACTCCAGGAGGTCAATTGACTAATTAAACATTTAGGGTGGTCATTCTTTGTCGTCTATTGTTTAGGTATCTCTTGGAGCATTGTACAATGCGGCATTATGGGTAAAATACTTTAAGGAGATTATCTAAAGAAATTTTTCAAGAACAGTGTTTTCAATTGTTTTGACAAAACATAATCCTATGTTTTTTTCCTGGTTTTGGGGTGGGGCATTGAACCTGACAGACTCCCAATCCCATCACTTTATGGGATTAGCAGGTTATTCATTATTATGGCAAGTCCTAACCATTGATTTTAAAAATGTGCAATATTAAAAAAAAAGTTTTTAGTTGTACTCCAAAATGGATATTTCAACAGCAATTTGCATATCAATTTTAAAGCTTAGTTCTTTGAAAGGATCAAATCTTTTAATTTTTAATTTTTAGTTGGGTTGGCTTTAACTGTTAATTGAACAAGGATTTGTCTGGGAGCTAGGTCCCTTAAATGTGATCACCTCAGGGCAATAACCTTTAACAAAGGATTAGGCAGATTAAGGCAGCTTTATGATATTTTAGGAGCAACAAAAATATGACATTGTTACATGGGACACCTTTGTGAATTATTTTTTTTTCAATTTTCAAGATACTGATTATCTCTTTATTTTAATTCAATTCTAATCTTGGTTTTTCTGAGGGAACCTGCTGCAATGCAGCATTAAAAAAAAATCATGATGTCAAATATGAGAAAATCTTCCATTCTCTAATAGCTCCAACCAATGGATTAGGTTCAAATCTTGACCTTGTGTTTCTCTCTGTTGACGTCTTTAGAATCAGGAAGGTAGTATACATGTTATTATATTGCCTAGTTTTTGTTGTCATGAACACATTGATAAGTCACAACTTGTAGATAAAGAAGGATTCCAGACACCGTTTATAAAAAGAACTGCTTACTGATTGCACTTCTGATTGGAGTCAATGTTCTAAAATTATCTATTTATGATATTGTCCAGTCATTTAATAGACTGAAGATCGGTTCATTCACAATTCTCTGAATGCAAAAGTAAACTGTTTATGCCTTTTTAGTTAGGCTTCATGGATTCATATTGTGTATAGTTAGATTTTGTGTTATTATTGCACACAAAATTTAAGCACTTTTTATTTTCTGTATTTTTGTTGGGAAAAATATTCAATTTCATTCTGTTTTTGGGCAAGGTTTTTCTTGTCGTTTTTTTCTAGGCAAGAATATTCAGTTCTTATATCTAAGCATCCACTTTTTAGTGAACCATCTAGCATGTAATAAATTCTTAATTGACCTGTGATATTTTTATCGATCTCCATAGCAAAAAAAAAGAAAGAATAATAATAATTCTGCTTCACAATTACACCGTTGAAAAACATTTGTTTGCTGACACTAAGTTGCACTAAATCACAAATTATCATTTAGTTTCCCACTACCATAAGAACATATTTTCAAATGAAGATTGAGCTGACAGAAATAAAGATATAAATTACTCATTATTTCAAAACCTAGAGGATTTAAAGTTATTTCATGATTACCAACAAAAAAAGCATTATTTAGATTACTGTTTCTGACAATAAGAAAAGTTTGGTGTACACTTCACAATTATTTAGTTTTCATAGAATGATACAAGTACAATTTATCTTACAATTCATAATGAAATTATACATAGTCTTTGTTTTAAGATGAAATGGATGTGTTATTTCAACTTTTGTTCATAAAGGGTTAGTTTCATGAACATTTAAAATTTTGTATCCTGAATCCAAGACTTAATTCTGAATATGTGGTTTTGTTGCTTATTTCAGAGTGAATGATCTTACTTCAGATTTTATAGCAGGACTAACAGTTGCTATGACAGTAATACCACAGGGACTTGCTTACTCCACATTAGCAGGTCTTCCGCCACAGGTAAATATTTTTTTTAATTAATTACCTGTACAATGTATATGTCGTGTACAAGTTGCGATTTTGTACAGGTTATAACATGTACAAAAATATTGTACATGTTATAACTTGTATAATGCAAAAATACAAGTTATAACATGTACAAAAGTACCTCATACATGTTATAAACTGTACAAAATATTGCTTAAAAATGGTTTTAACTTGTACAAAATCGAAAAATAAGGATATTTTTCTATTATCGCAACATGCAGATGATATTGACCTCAATAACATTTTTATAACTTTTGTATTATTCCTTCATGTTAGTGTGTTTTGTCCTTTTTTGATACAGTTAATGTCCAGGGGTCAGTATTACGAATCATTCCTAAGACCTGTCATAAGATATATATCTTAGGTCATGTCTTATGATCCTCTTATGACTATCTATGGACATATCTTTATTTGATGAATTATAATTGTGAGTGTCCACTTTAAAGGCAACAGTAAAATACTTTCTTTCTAGTTGACACTAAAAGACATAAGAGGATAGCCAGGATAGATGTGTCTACAAATAAAATTGGGAATTGAAATGGGGTATGTGTCTAAAAGACAACAACCCTCCCATGGAGCAGACAACATCCAAAGGCCACAAGTACATGTTTTCAAAGTAGAGGATATATTTAAAACATCAAAACAACATTCGCCTCATGCAATAGTCTTATAGTTTATAAACAAAAATTGAGTTATAAATTTACATAAGTCATGCTGAAGGCCAAAAATGTTGAAGAGTAGATCAAAAGATATTGATAATGAAGCGTGGTCCAATGAAAACTATTTCAGCTCTATCTTGCTTTTACAGAGTAAGCATATAAGATATTGTTTTAATCTTTGCATGCTATAAAAAAAAAGAGGGACGAGTATTTCCAAAAATTATTAGGAATCGTTCTGAAATATTTTTGAAGAGTTTAGTTACTAGTATCTAATGTAATTGTCATTGAGGAATGCAAGCTTTTTAGTTTCACACTTATCTAAGCCATGATGGACTGCATAAAACATACAATTACATGAAAATACATTTTGCCAACATAAGTCCTGAAACATATATTTCTGAAACTTTGGGAGCATTGTCCTCTACAGAAAAAGACACGTTCTGGCCTATTTATTGTTGTTCTTTATGTTTTGGTGAATTTAAATATATATTTTACTTCATTAAGATTTATTTTAAATTTTGTACAAGTTAAAACCATTTTTAAGCAATATTTTGTACAGGTTATAACATGTATGAGGTACTTTTGTACATGTTATAACTTGTATTTTTGCATTATACAAGTTATAACATGTACAATATTTTTGTACATGTTATAACCTGTACAAAATCACAACTTGTACACGACATATACATAACTTTTAAGCTACTTCTATTTGACAACCCACTCATATTTTAACTAGGTTTCCAGGCAGGCATCTGCTAATAGTTTTTGTGCAATAACATTAACTGATGAACCATTCAACAGGTAATATGTTTATGTTATAGATGATGATCCAGCTAGGTCTAATTTTGTATTGACGATGTTCTCTTTCGCTGATCAAGAGTAATGGTCCTTTATAGATTGGAAAATGGCACTTACTGTAATTTTTGTGCAATACCTCATAATATGATTAAGAACTGAGCCAACTACCAGTATGAGTATGTAGCTACTATATAATCCGTCTTTGTGTATGATGGCATTTGTTGTGTTAATTGTGAACTGCCATTAGTTATTTAGGATTTCATAACATAATTTGTCACATGATCTATTAAAAAAAAAAACAGGAAGTAAATTTGTATATTTATTCTTTTTCAGTATGGTTTATACTCTGCTTTTATGGGTTGTTTTATATACACATTTCTGGGAACGTCAAAAGATATTACCCTTGGTCCTACAGCTATAATGTCACTGATGACAGCAACTTTTGCGATGTCACCAATCAAAGGCGATGCTACTTACGCTATTGTGTTATGTCTCATGACCGGAGTTGTGCAACTAGCTATGGGATTGCTTAATTTAGGTAGGTGAACAATTTATGAATTTTCCTTAAAAAAAAAAAAAGTGCAATTCAGAAGAATTCAATTTGAAGAATTTCATAAAAGAATTTTAATGCGCATTATACAGAAATGCATTATAGACACTGATGAATATGGTTAATTTATAAAAAGGCTGTGATATTTTTGGTAAGGGATTTTGTTTTGTAAAACCTCCATGTTGAAACATCTTAAAAGATTTTTCTGGTGTCACACATTGAACAATTGATTTTCCCATTGGCTGAAAAATTTGTATTCAAAATGATACAGGCAATAACAATTTTTGGGAAGAAATTATTTTTATGCCCCACCTACGATAGTAGAGGGGCATTATGTTTTCTGGTCTGTGCGTCCGTTCGTCCGTCTGTTCGTTCGTTCGTTCGTTCGTCTGTTCGTTCGTCCGTCTGTCCCGCTTCAGGTTAAAGTTTTTGGTCAAGGTAGTTTTTGATGAAGTTGAAGTCCAATCAACTTGAAACTTAGTACACATGTTCCTTATGATATGATCTTTCTAATTTAAATGCCAAATTAGAGTTTTGACCCCAATTTTACGGTTCACTGATAGAAAATGATAGTGCAATTTTCAGGTTAAAGTTTTTGGCTTCAGGTTAAAGTTTTTGGTCAAGGTAGTTTTTGATGAAGTTGAAGTCCAATCAACTTGAAACTTAGTATACATGTGCCCTATGATATGATCTTTCTAATTTAAATGCCAAATTAGAGTTTTGACCCCAATTTTACGGTTCACTGAACATAGAAAATGATAGTGCAAATTTCAGGTTAAAGTTTTTGGCTTCAGGTTAAAGTTTTTGGTCAAGGTAGTTTTTGATGAAGTTGAAGTCCAATCAACTTGAAACTTAGTATACATGTGCCCTATGATATGATCTTTCTAATTTAAATGCCAAATTAGAGTTTTGACCCCAATTTTACGGTTCACTGAACATAGAAAATGATAGTGCAAATTTCAGGTTAAAGTTTTTGGCTTCAGGTTAAAGTTTTTGGTCAAGGTAGTTTTTGATGAAGTTGAAGTCCAATCAACTTGAAACTTAGTATACATGTGCCCTATGATATGATCTTTCTAATTTAAATGCCAAATTAGAGTTTTGACCCCAATTTTACGGTTCACTGAACATAGAAAATGATAGTGCAAATTTCAGGTTAAAGTTTTTGGTCAAGGTAGTTTTTGATAAAGTAGAAGTCCAATCAACTTGAAACTTAGTATACATGTTCCCTTTGATAAGATCATTCTAATTTTAATGCCAAATTAGAGAATTTATTCCAATTTCACAGTCCTTTAAACATAGAAAATGATAGTGTGAGTGGGGCATCCGTGTACTGTGGACACATTCTTGTTTATCTTTATAGTTGTTACCTAAAATTTCTTTGAAGATGAAAAAGAATTATTTTTGGAATGAATTATAGAACTTGTTTTACAATGATTTTTTTTGTACAATTTTTAGGTATTTTAGTAAATTTTATATCACATCCTGTGATAAATGCCTTTACTTCTGCTGCGGCCATTAGAATAGCCTTTGGACAAGTTAAGGTAGGTCGTCCAGAAAACTTTTCACATTTTTATATAGAAATAGGAAGACATGGTATGATTGCCAATAAAACAACTCTCAAATAGATAAAATGACATAGAAATAAACAACTATAGGTCGCTGTTATTTGTTAGATTTACAGATATCAACATTGTAAATATAAAATTACTATCAACATATATATAAGGGAAAAGCATGAAAAAAGAAGGAACAATAGTATATATAAAAAAGAAGATGTGGTATGATTGCCAATGAGACAACTATCCACAAATGATCAAAATGACACAGACATTAACAACTATAGGTCACTGTACGGCCTTCAACAATAAGCAAAGCCCATACCGCATAATCAGCTATAAAAGGCACTGATAAGACAAAGTAAAACAATCCAAACGAGAAAACTAACAGCCTTATTTATGTAAAAAATTAACGAAAAACAAGTATGTAACATATAAACAAACGACAACCACTGAATTACAGGCTCTTGAAATAACAGTTATTCAGAAACATGCATCAAGTAACAATCATTTGGAAGATTGTTTATGACAAGCTTATTGGTAAAGAAAATGATAAATTGATTATTTCTGACTTGGTGCTGGTTAAATCTAAATACCTTTTTAATAGAAAAGGGATTTAGATTTACAGTCAGTTCTTCATTCATTTGTTATAACATAAGAATTTGATTCAGAAGATTTATTGAAAAACCAAATTTATCAGTTCATTTGAAAATTAAAAGCATGATATTTTATCAATTTGTTATTTGGTTATCAACCAATTATGTTTTATAGATAAATTTAAAAGAAAAAGTATGTTTTCAGAAACTTAAAGTTTAAGAATGATTTTTGTGTGACTGAATTCACAATTATATATCAGTTTTTACTTTAATTTCAGGGAATATTAGGTCTGAAAAATATACCAAGAGATTTTCTGGATATGGTGTATGAAACTTTTAAACATATACCAAAAACCAAGTAAGTGTATGGCATCCATAAAATATGTACAGTGAAACCTCTTTAAACCAAACCTCTTCAGGACTTTAAATTTGGCTCAGTTTTATCAGGTTCACAATGCATACAGTTTGATATGACAGTGCTTAAGGTGGTACCCAACACTTTCACTAAAATTAATTTGGCTCGTTTAATTTTCATAAAATTTTGTCAAAGTATGTACTTTGAGCCTTTAACAAAAATATAAAAATTTCAAAAATTTTGAACCAACCGTTTTGTCAGAAAAAATACACTGGTTATATAGCAGTTTGACAAACACCAATTTTGATCATTGAGAAGCTTAATATTCCTTATACAACACAACGTAATTAAAACGTTTAGATGACTTTACAGAGTTATCTCCCTGTTGTGTTAGGTACCACCTTAAGAACATGTATGGTTTATACAGGTTTCGGTCTTGATGCAGGATTTGGTTTTAGCCAGGTTTCACTGTATACTTATGTTTAGTTGAAAATCTATTTTTTTTATGTAACTTAAGCTTCCTCATGAAATCCACAAACATTTATATCCAATGAATAATTATGAATCAACAAAATTGCATATTCTCACAGCAATTATGGTTTTTACAGTTTCTATCTTTAATAAAAATTCAAAAATTTAAAAAAAAAAAAAAAAAAGGGACAGAATAAATATTTGCCCAAAATTGATGTTTTAAAATTGTATCAATTCCTACAATGTAAAGAACTTACGGGGAAGAAAACAGTATATCAATAGATAATATAAAAAAAAGTAGATATGGTATGATTGCCAATGAGACAACTCCAAGCAAGAGACTTAAGACGCAGAAATTAAGAACTATAGATCACTGAATGGCCTTCGGTCAACATAAAAAAGCCCCCAAAATGACAAATGTAAAACAATTCAAAACGAGAAAACTAACAGCCTGATTTATGTAAAAAATGAAGAATGAAAAACAAACATGTTACACAGCAACAAATGACAACCATTGAAATTACAGGCTACAGACTTGTGAAAGGCACTTCACATATGAAAGCATTAGCATACATTTTTGATACTCATAACTTTATACATGAATATTGTTACTTTTACTGTGCCTAGTCTAAAGACTTCAACCCTTTCACAATACCAATTTCTAAATGTTTTACCTGAATTGCTGTTTGTTTTTTATCAGTTTGTAGAAACAATCAATTGCAAGTTGGTAAAATATTTAAGCAATTGGTATTGTCAAAGGAAAAGCCTTAATAAATAAGTATATAGTAAAAGCAACCTTCAAAAAGTTGTGTAAGCATTCAAATAGCATTATTAGTATTATTTATTTTTCAGTGTATGGGATTTAACAATGGGATTATCAAGCTTAGTTTTATTAATCTTAATGAAGGTAAGAATAAGAAAGAAAACTTTTCAAAATCATTATCACAAAAAAAATAATCGTAATTTAATTCAGTTATTTAAAGTGCAACATATTGGTTTTTAAAAATAATCAATAAATAGAGTTTTTAATCTAACAAAAAATTGAAATCAGAATTTATGAAATCAAAAAGAAAAAAAATATTCTTTTCCAATTTGAAATTTATTCCTTATAAATTTTAAACTGTAATTTCATCAAAAAGTATACGAAAATATTCTTACTATGATATTATTTCTGATTTTTTTTTTGTAAATTGCATCATAATAATTTTGTTTAAATGAATTAATAATGTTATTTTTAGAAATTGAGAGTGATACAATGGAAAGACGATCCTGGTACTACACCCTCACGCTGCGTAAAAGTTGCTAGATATATTCTCTGGTTGGTTGGAACAAGTAAGTTTGAATTTATATATTGAATACTATTTGCAATTTTTTTTTTTAGATATAGTGACAATAGGTCTTAGTGTAAAGAGTTAAATTTTTTAAAATAATATAACAAACGCACTTTCAGAAAACAATGTAAAAAAAACACTAATTTCATTGCCATGACAACAAATAGTTATCAAAGATACCAGGATTATAATTTTGTACGCCAGACGCGCGTTTCGTCTACATAATACTCATCAGTGATGCTCATGTCAAAATATTTATAAAGCCAAACAAGTACGAAGTTGAAGAGCATTGAGGATCCAAAATTCCAAAAAGTTGTGCCAAATACGGCTAAGATCCAAAATTCCAAAAAGTTGTGCCAAATACGGCTAAGGTAATCTATATGAGAATTGAGTTTTATGAAATTTGCAAATGTTCCATTATTATAACTTTTTATTAAGGATTTAGAAACTGCATTTTGCTATAAAAAAATAATTGGGAATTGTAAAAGTATGCCTGAAAATATTTAAATCTTTCAAAATTTTATGAAATAAAAACTAAAGCACATTTATTAGACAAAGATAGCATAAAATATAAAAATTATCTCCCTTTCCTGTCCTAAAATTTTGAATTATTCTTATTAAAGGCTGCTTTGATTTCTTTGAAGTTTAAATGATTATTTATATTAAAGAATCTCATTTTACAACTCTCTTTTATTTGCAGGTGCTAATGCAATAGTTGTTATATCTGCCTCTGGAATAGTAGCCATTTTGCTCAGTTACGATGTAGACAAGCTCACAATTACCGGCCATATTAAAAGTGGATTACCGCCAGTAAAAGTCCCAGCATTTTCTGTCTCCGATGGTAACACAACCATCAGTACTAGTGAAATTTTTACGGTAAAATAAAATTAATTTATTTATGCAACACATATAATTTTTTAAAACACAGTAATCCATTTATTTAATAAAATTATTTATTTCGAGAAAAAAATATGTCTCAGTATTTTTTTTTATAATGTTTCAATTGTGCATGTTAAAAAAATGTTTCATGTCAGATCCATTTTGTCATCTGTTAACCAACTATTTATTGAAAAGGTAGCTGTTAGAATTATTTTATTGCTTGAAAGTAATCAGTTTTATTCTGGTTAACATCAAACCTCAAATTTATGAAACTTCTGCTTGGTTTCAATAGCTGATTTTGAAAAAAACTTGTAAAATTATAAATAGACTAGACCAGTTGCAAGAATAATCAATAAACAGATGAACAGTTTCTGGTGTTTTTTTTTAAAATTAATAACAAGGTTGAATTTTTTTTCGTAACATAAATATGTGAAAAAAACAAAACTTTAAGTATTTATTTATCTATAATTTGTTTATTCTTTATTTCTAGGGTATAGGAGCAGGATTTATTATTGTCCCTTTACTTGGTCTTGTAGAACTTATAGCCATTGCCAAAGCATTTTGTAAGTATACCGTACATAAGCTTTAATTTCATATTGGACTCTTTTTGTGGTTATTATTTATTTTTTTCCAATCCCTACAAACATTGTTCATTAAAATTTGTAATTTAACAGCAAACATTTTATATGCCCAGTGTAATTAAAGTTTCTGTATTATAAATTTTATATATTTCTATTTTCAGCAAGAAGAAATAATTATAAAATTTATCCTAGTCAAGAACTCATTGCTATTGGTAAGTTGAACTACTTTAATGACATCCTTTCAAAAAGTTAGTTTTTTATGCCACATTAATGGGCATCATGTTTTCTGGTCTGTGTGCCCGTCCGTCTGTTCCTCTGTTCGTCCGTTCGTACGTTCATACGTCTGTCCCGTTTCAGTTAAAGTTTTGGTTAAAGTTTTTGGTCAAGGTAGTTTTTGATGACATTGAAGTCTGATCGACTTGAAACTTAGTAAACATGTTCCCTATGTTATGATCTTTTTAATTTTAATGCCAAATTAGAGTTTTTATCCCATTTTCACGGTCCACTGAACATAGAAAATGATAGTGCAGATGGGGCATCCCTGTACTTGGAACACATTCTTGTTTTGTTAATAATTTGTTAAAAAAACTTGGAAAGAAAATAAAAATATATCGTATTAGATAGTGAAAAAATAGTTCTGTCTCTGAATTGTGACAGGAACAACCTTTTCTCATTGGTTAAAACAGTAATTTATTTAATTTATAAATCTGTATCTCTTGAGCATAAAAATGTTGTATCCTGTTAGAGAATTTGGCAGAATGAATATATATTATATTTTCACACAATTATCAGAAGTATACTTTATACATTTAAAAAAAAATTTAAAAAATTGTACTGTAAATTTTCAGAAATAGATATTTTACATTGCTGTATTTATTTTAAAGTATTCTATTGTTTTTTTATTATTTATAGTACAAATTAACCACAATGTTCACATCAAAGAAATGTTAAATATATATTCTTATTTTAATTTTAGGTATAGCCAATATAGTTAGCTCATTTTTTTCATCATACCCAGTCACAGGGAGTTTCTCCAGGTGAGTTTTCTGTAAAAATATTCAGGTTTTATAAATAAAATCGTTATTTCAAAGTTTTCCCTTGAACTTTGCAAATGGATATAGGTAGAATGAAGATTTTTTTAAATGTAAGTTACTTGTTTCAAACTGTTTTTATAATTTGATTTTCACATTTAAGACTTTTGGAAATGCTTTTATAAAATATAAAATATAGAATATATGTAAGAAAATTGGTTAACAGCTGAGTAAAAATAGAGGGTTTTTTGTGTGTGTTTTTTTTTTAATAATTAAAGGTATGCAGACTTTTGTCTTTTTATTTTTATATTTTCTTAATTAGATTTTCCTTTCTTTTTTGTAGAACTGCTGTAAATTCTCAGAGTGGTGTTAGAACTCCAGCTTCTGGGATAGTCACTGGTGCAATAATACTATTGGCATTACAAGTGTTAACACCATTGTTTAAATACATTCCTAAATCTGCCTTGGCAGCTGTTATCATCTCAGCCGTAATACAGATGGTGGATTATGAAATTCCACGAACATTATGGCGGGTAAAAAGTAAGTTTCATACTGTTTTGAAAAAATTAAGAAGATATGGTATGTTTGCCAATGAAACAACTCTCCTCCAAAGACTAATTAATAAAGAAGTTAACAACTATAAGTCACTGTATGACCTTCACCGTATGACCTTCAATCTATGGGTTCATTCATTCCTCTTGTGTTGTTGCTCTGTATAGGTCTTTCAGCCCTTTTATTTTTTCAACTCTATAACGAAGGAATTATAAAATGAAATTTAGAAAATCTTGGGAACTAGATACCAACTTCTAGTTAATTAGATATTCTATTTGGGACAATATTCACTCATATTAATGCAATAATCTTTTGATTGTGTGGTAAATATTAATACACAAAAAAAAAATCAGCTTGTCTGTGTTGTTCTAGAGAACAAACATGTGTTTATATACATTTATCTATTTAAAAGATTTTTGATTTTTTCCCATATCTTTAATCATTTGGGAGTTAAGAAGGATTTTGTAATTCAGTTTAGTTTTTCAACCTATATTGTTTTTAATTTCTGTATTCATAGAATCTGTTAGAAATCAATATTTTGAAAAATATGTAAATTGTTTTATTTTTGCTGTTTTTCAGAACTTGACCTCATACCTTTAGTAATAACATTTATTTCCTCGCTGGCAGTTGGAATAGAAGTAAGTTAAAATAACAGCATTTTTTTTATATTTTTATATTAAACAATTGCATTGATGCATTATGGGAGTATAGTTGTTTAAAAAAAATCTCAATTTTCCATACATCATTTATTTAAATTTTAGCTACACCATAATGTATTCATTGAGTGTATTTTTTAATTGGTCAATTATAAAAAAAAACAGGCAAATTAGTGTTTATAGAATAGAGAATGGAAACAGAAAGGTGTCAAAGAGACAGCAACCTTACCAAAGAGCAAAAAACTGCCTAAGGGCATCAGTGGGTCTTCAATGCAGCTAGAAAACCCCACACCCTTGGCGGCCTTCAGTCAAACAGTAATATATACTAGTTCTGCAAAAAGGAAGCCACACATAACCCTGAAACATACAAATTAGCCAAATACCAATTAAAAAATAAAATCAACTGTGTTTTAAAAATAAAATCTTTTTTTTGCAGTATGGCATTATAATTGGTGTTGGTATTTCTTTGATTATGTTGTTGTATCCCATGGCTAGACCAAAAATTAAGGTAAGATTCAAGTGTCAACCAATCAAAAGCTGTGTGTCATAGAGTAAATTGGCATTTTATATAGAAGTAAGAAGTGGTCTGATTGGCAATGAGACAACAACCCACCACAGACAAGAGTATATGCCTGTAGATTTTAGCAACTTAAACTATGGCCCTCAACAATGAGCAAACCCAATTAGTGTATTATAAGCTATAAAAGGCCCTGTCATGACAAAATGTAAAATTATAGTCTGCATATAGTTTAAACATGTCAAATGTTTCAAAATTAGTTATATATTCAAATTTATTCCTTCTAAATCAACTATTTTGTTTCTTTAAAAATTTTCATAAATTTTATTTAATCCATTTTAAATTTTAATCTTTCTAAAAATCAATAATAAGATTTTGAAAACCTTTTAGTACAGTCATATTTCTAGCTATCTTGAAAATAATGAGCAATAATAACTTTAAAACAAATAAATCTGATTCCAGATTTTAGATTTATGCTTTCCGAAAGTTTGCCGACAGGTAGATTTAGTCATTATATGCCTACTTTTTTGATGTGGAGATTTATACTTTTAAAATGGGTTATTCAATTCTTTTCTTGCACACACAAGACGGAGAGGGATTCAGAAATTGGTTTCTTCTTTTAAACAAGAGGGTAAATTTTGTAACAACATTGTTTTGTTCCATTTTTGCATGTTTTAATAAAATAAGGTTGTTTAATTGGTAAAATTGCATGTGGTTTCCAGTTTGCATTATAAGATTATTGCATGAAATTGTTACTGAAATTGGAATTATATTGAAAGTCCAATTTTAAAAATATTCGGTTTGGGACATTATTTACTAAAAGTACAATAATCTTTAAATTGTGTGGCCAATCTTTACGCAAGAAATGTTTTAACTTTTCTGTGATGTTCTGTATTTTTATCAGTCAAATAAAACTGAATATGCAATCTTTAACTTTGATATGCAATTTATCCACAATAACAACTCAGTTAGTACATGTCAATCAAAAACAATAAATATTATCTTTATAATTAAAATTATTTTATATATGGCTATTGAAATACAATGTATTACAATGTTTAGAAAAAAAGATTTGTTTTTGTTTTGATTTTTTATCAATTTGCTTTATAGATCGTTTTTGACTATTTTTTAACAGAATTTGTACTAGCTTGTGTTTGTTTTTTTATATAAATAATGTTAATTACCAAATTCATTTAACATTTAGCCCCTCTTAACAGGGTATTTTATTTATTTCTGCATCCATCTTAACCTTTGCAGCATTTTGCAAGAATGAAAAGAAATAGCATTAATGATTTATTCCTATACTTTTAGCAATTATTTTTAAGATCGACAGACAAAATTTTATACATGTATATTTTTTCATTTCAGACAGTACCAACTGATGCTAACAACATATTAGTATTAAAAATAAATCATGGTTTGAATTTCCCAGCTGTTGACTTTATTCTAGAAGAAATGGAACGTCTGTCAGAAAAAGGTGAGAATTGTACATGTAAGCTGTAGTTTTGTCTATGTTGATGAGACAGTCACTCCTCAGCCATTCAGTAACAGATGAGAGGATATTTGATAAATACAATTGTTAATTTTAAGTTTGAAGTTCTATGTTGTAACCTTAAAAAAAGTTTGACAAGGTATGAATAATAAAAAATACCTATAATTTCGTGACATTTTAAGCCTTAGTTTCTTCAGTACTACATGTGGATTTTCTATTTATTACATGTAGGTATTCTCAAAATCTGTCTTTTACTCTTACATTCACATTCTGAAAATGAGGAGATGAGGTATGATTGCCAATGAAACAACTAACAAACAAAGAAGATGGATGTAAACAACTTAAGGGTAAACAATTTTTTTATAATTTGACAAATAATTGATCCTATTCCATAAATACCAAGCAAAGTACGACTCATACTTAGACTCATTTGCTGTCCAAATACCACCATAATCTATCTTCAAAATTATTTTTTTTCAATTTCAGATGGCAGATATCAATCAGTTGTTTTAGATTGCAGTCATATATCAGAAATAGACTTTAGTTCTATACAAGTAAGTATTTAGAAATACTTTTTAAAAGCACAATTTATGGGCATTATGTTTTCTGGTCTGTGCATCCATACGTGCGTTCGTTCGTTCATTTGTTCGTTTTCTTCGTTCGTTCGTTCCTTTGTTCTTTCATTCGTTCTTTCGTTCGTCCGTCTATCCCTCTTCAGATTAAAGTTTTTGGTCGAGGTAGTTTTTGGTGAAGTTGAAGTCCAATATACTTGAAACTTAGTACACATATTTCCTATGATATGATCTTTCTAATTTAAATGCCAAATTAGTGTTTTTACCGCAATTTCACGGTCCACTAAACATAGAAAATGAAAGTGCTAGTGAGGCATCCATGTATTATGGACACATTCTTGTTTTTATTGTATTTTTGTACTTTATGATTTATACATAAAAATAAGAAGATGTAGTATGATTGACAATGAGACAACTCTCATCCAGAGATTTAATGACATGAAAATTAACAACTATAGGTCATCATAAGGCCTTCAAATGAGTAGAAACCATACTGCACAGTAAGCCTTAAAAGGCCTTGTAAGGACAAATGGAAAACAATTCAAAAGAGAATATAGTATCAAATTTTGATGCAACAAAGCTCAACTTATTAAAATCACTGTAATTTTCTTGTTACAGTTAATTGATTGATGTTTAACGCCACTTTCAGTACTAATGTTCTATTTCATGGTGGTCAGATTTTATTGGCGGAGGAATCCTGAGTTCCCAGAGAGAATCATTGACCGATACGACAGTTAACATTAATGAAATGACTTATTTTGTTTCTAATGGAGTATTATTTTTATTTTGCAGTGTATGAAAGAAATGATTGTTGAATTTGCTAGGAGAGATTCAAAGATTGTATTTGCCTGTATAACAGTAAGTTGTTTGCCAATAATGTTGCTTGCAATAAAATTAAAGTTACATATAGTTTGTTCTTATTCTATTTGCATGATGTATCAATAATTTTAATGATATTTCATTTAGTCTACTGTAAACCAACTTATATTCGCGAGCGATTTATTTTCGCAATTTTCGCGAGTAGAAAAATAACGCGAATATAAATCATCGCGAACATGTAAAGTTTAGATCTTTCTTTCAAGTAAAAAAGAAAATCGCGAAATAAAATAGCCGCGAAGTGGTCAAGAAAGGGTAGAACGCGAAATAAAGTATCCGCGAAAATAAGTTGGTTTACAGTAACTAAAAATATTAAACAAAATTAAAACCAAAAACAAAACTACAAAAAATTGCTGTATTAGAAAATGGAGTTGATTAATTTCTGCCATAAAAAAGTTTATACTTTAGCTTAGGTTGACTTGAGAAAGGAGAAACTATTCAAATTTATGATATTTTAGCTTTTTATTAGAATTACCTTTTTTAATATTAAAGTTTGGTGATATAATTGCTATATTTCTATTACAATAATAATTCAGACACTGACAGTTTGTTTTTTTACTTCACAGGAAAAAGTATTTCGATACATTGAATATGCAGAAATTAATGACCTTGTGGTCAGTGCTACAATAAAAGATGGCTGTAGGATATTACAAGGTGAGAATTATTATATTTTAAAGCTTCACGTAAAGCTGGTTATCTATTATTTATTGAAGCCGATTTTTGTGGATATTTGATAGGAACAATCAGCAAATAGAAGACAAATACACCTTGAGTGTTTACTGTCCTGAATACCTGGTTACTTATCAATGAACATACTGTTTTTGAAGAAAATTTAAAATCATGAGTCTTAATGATATAGAAATATGGAAAAGCAGCAGTCCACAAAATCTTACAGTTAGACAAAGAGTTGCCTCCCATTACACATGATATGCAATGCATATACATTGTATAAAGTTTTACTGGAAATGATTTTGCCATTACAAAAAAAAAATATGCAGCTTTCAAAAAAGCTGAACATTACATTACATTAGTCATATAACATTTTAACATGTTTCATTTCTATGCTTTTCTTGAGCTTTATGGATAGATTATCTGTGATTAAAATCAAGGATTTCATCCAAACAAATCTTCTGAGTCACTTTTTCAATAAAAATATTTGATAATTATCATAATACTTTATTTCAGATGAGTTAAAGAAAGAACTTCAGAATGGTGAATTATCACATACCCTCGGAGAAGCTACTGTTATTGTTGATATTAGCAGCCATTTGTAATATTGAACAATGTGAGATTATTGATTCAAATCATTGTATATACCATTTTTCAACAGACAAACTTCATCTTTGTATCTTTGTATAATGTGATAAATATTTCAGAAAAGTATTTTTAATCAAAAATTGTCTAAATATGATGAATATTTAGACATTTTCTTGATAATTGAATTATGTGATTGTATATTTTTTTAAATGGCTAATGTTGGATATTATATTTCTTCATTTTATAAATGGTACTACCATCATGAACTTATTACAAAATGTTATATTGTGTAGTGTTGAAGTTAAAAACTTTATTGTTGATTTCATGTCATTATCTCGAGCTGTGATTTTAACTATGGTAATTACTATTTTTACAAATGGAGGCATTTAAAATAATTGTATGTAACATGAACTTGTTTGAGATCATTTAGTTAAAATGGTGTGTATTGCCTTTATGAACAAATAACCAGAATTATGCTGTAAGAACTTGTTTCTTGTAAGAAGTGTGAAAATCTCTTTGTTGGGAGATGAATGCTTAAGAAAAGCTTACAGGTTGTAGGAGTACTAATTTGCTTTTAAAGTTTCACCATTATAATGAATAATAAATTTGAATTCATGCTAAATGTTCTGAATTACTTCCCTTTCACTAAAATTATGTGAATAACCCTCCCTTTCTCGAAATTGTGTTAATTACTTCCCCTTTCTCTAAATTTTGTGAATTACTTCCCCTTTCTCTTAATTATCTTTAATATCTGAACTACATCCCCTTTCTGTACCCATTTAACTTGAACTAATATTTGAAAAGAAATATATAAATTTACTCTAAGGGATAAAGTTGCCTATTTATTGATTATATTTCTTCAGTTTTCCATGTTAAAAGCCACATGATTTTGTTTAAGAATACAATTAGTAATGACTAATCTAGTGGTTTTTTTTTTCTTAAAATCACAAATTTTGGAGTGTAATGAAGATAGAAAAAAATTTCTTGGGCCCAATGATAATCTGCGATAATATAGATGTAAAAATTCAAGCAGACATAGATTAAAGATTTTGTTTGGAAATTAACCTTAAGCAGGTTATTTTGGTTTTTTGTTGTAAAGATATTTTTGTTATTTTGTTTATAAGTGCTTGTTAAAATGTGATCAATATTTTTTTTATAAGAATATATGTTTTTGTAAATGATAATTATTATTATGTATTTATATGAATTTTATATGAATAAAACCAAAAGTAAATAATTATTCTCAATTATGTTTGATGTGAAATTGCTGTCATAAAATGTTTAAATTGTCTTTACTTACGAAATGTTATTGAGCCTTCTCGTCTCGATGAAGGCAAATCCAGAAAAGCGTTTTGGAATCATGTAATTGATAAAATGTTTTATCGAAGTTCCTTATATTCCTTGATTAGCATTTCACATCATAATGGCTTTGGTTAACTTTTGTGTCAAAGTGGAAATTCAGATTAGAGTTCAGGCTAGTGTTAAGGTTAGTAATTAGGTGTTCAGTTTACAGATAAGGTTAGACGCGAGTTAAAGCTTGAATTTATAGGTTATAGGTCCCAAGTCAAGAATCTGATGTTCAGTGTTTGTCGTCTGTTTATTTGGTTCATATAAAAGTGTTTCTCTTTTATTTATATAGATTAGACCTTTGTTTTCCCGTTTGAATGGTTTTACACTTGTAATTTTTGGGCCCTTTATAGCTTGCTGTTCGGTGTGAGCCTAGGCTCCGTGTTGAAGGCCGTACCTTGACCTATAATGGTTTACTTCTATAAATTGTGACTTGGATGGAGAGTTATCTCATTGGCACTCATACCACATCTTCCTTATTTTCATAAATCGTTATCATAAATCAGGTTGCTTGTTTGAACTGTTTTACATTTTCATGTCTGGCCTTTTATAGCCAACAATACTATTTTGGTTTTTCAAATTGTTCAAGGCTATATAGTGGCCTACCACTTCATTTTATTGTCTCATTGGCAATCTTACCACATCCCTTCATTTATACAAAGGACCTTACATTTAACTATTGCCAAATTTGGTTCAAATGAGCCTTGTTATTTCAGAGGAGACAATGAAAATAGAAATTACCTGTTATCTAATGATGAACAGACAACTGACACAAAAAACAAAAAAAAATCACAAAAGTACTGAACTCTGAGGAAAATTCTAAACAGAAAGTCCCTAATCAAAAGGCAAACTCTAAAGCCCAAACACATCAAACAAATTGATAACTGTCATATTCCTGACTTGGTACAGGCATTTTCTTATGTAGAAAAAGGTGGATTGGACCTGGTTTTATAGTGCTAAACCTCTCACTTGTACGACCGTCGTATCAAAGTGATGACAATAGCTCACATGGTCCTTCAGCCTAGTGAGCTAAAACAATTTTGATTTAAAAAAAAAAAAAAATAAGAAGAATAATACCTTGTTTATTCATAATCACAGATATTTTATCTGTTTGGCAACAAAGAATGACATATAAAAATAACAAATCATATAAATAAAAACATTAACAAAATATGGTTCAGTAACACTGTGCACAATTAAACTATATAACAAAATATCTCTCTTTTTCTGTAATGATCTTCAATACTTTGATGTTGCCATTTAGTGAGTATTAGATGTATGAAAATGATCAGATCTTTTATGAAGATGAAGGGATTTTATATTTATTCTTTAGGCCAAATAAAAGTATATGTGTGGTTCCAGTTACATCTTTTTTTTCTTTTCTTTTCTCTTCTCTTTGTAATTCAGTAAATAGTAGAGCATTTTATTTCTGATGGAGAAACTTTTTTTGTCCCAATCAACAATCTTTAGTCATCTTCAATTAAATGGAACCATATACAAAGAAATTTCAGGTTGAAATGTGTTTCGCTTTACAAATAGTGAAATGATAACATGTAACACAATTTTTTTTAAATGCATAGGAATATTCTGGATGCTCCTCCCCAATTTTATGTTTTGTAGAAAAAGAAAATATTTGCACAACTTTTATGATTTGTAGAATTTAAAAAGCAGAATTTACTATATTTTAAGGTTTGTGGAAAAACACTAATTTCTTCATGGTTAATAATATAAAAAAAATATGGATGAATCTATGGCCTTGATATACAAATCTATGGTATATATGACTTTCATTGAGTATTTAACTTTGAGGTTTCGGTGAAAAATAAAATCCTGGAAAATGTGTTACCTATGAATTTAAAGATTGCAATAGACATATAACATAAAAGTTTTAAATGCATTTGTTTACAGCTTTTCAAATAGATATGAAACAAGTTTAAAAACCTCATCATCCCTATCTTGAATACATGACAGGATACAATATGAGATTCAATTTTACAACTTTCCAAAAACTGAGATCATTTCAAAAATATTACAAATTTTAATGACTTCTGGTATCCCAGAATGCACTTGGTTGCTATCTGCTGAACTCAAACTTAGAACTGTTCCACATCAGTTGTTCACATACTGCACGAAGTGATTGGACTTGTCCTCTGCTCCCTACAAATTTTTCATAATTATTACAAATTTTAATGACTTCTGATGTCCCATGATGCACTTGGTTGTCGTCTGCTTAACTCAAACTTCACTGGTTTTCTGCCTGCTTGACCTTGCTCTGCTCCCCATCAGTTTTTCACATACTGCACGATGTAATTGGGCTTGTCCTCTGCTCCCTACAAACTTTTCATCATCTCCAGGCTTTCCCAGACTTTTTCCTCTTTGGGGCAACTGATGCTGTTGATGTCGTTGATGATTTTGCTGAAAGACAAGAGAATAGTTTAACAATAATACTTTGATCTCATCAATCCAATACATAGGTACCACTTAAGGAGCATGAACTGCTTAACCTTCCAGAGGCATATGAGTTTCCATTGTATTTTACAGATTTGTGTTGCTAAATCTTAAGTTTTCAGTGTAATTTTTTATCTGTTTTAAGTAAAACAAATTTAAAGAAAACCATTCATCTCTTAACCAAGGAAAACAATAGATATATTCTTAATTCTTATATTACGGTCTTTTGAGAAAAAAGTTCAATAGAAAACACTTGATATGGATAAACAGTTACAAAAGGATCTTAAAGACAGTTTTAAAAGAATTTTTCCTAAGAACTAGGTTTGTAAAATCAATAGTAGTTTTTCATGATTTTTATGATTGTTTTGATTTATTTTAAATTTAAGAAAAAAACAAAGTTCACGACTATAATCCGCATTTAAGGGGGTAGGCCTTGGTTCAGGGAGATAACTCTTTAAATCAGTTAAGCGTTTGTAAAAGTCAGGTTCATCAATGTATTTTAAGCATTTACCTGAAACAGATTGAAAATAATCTATGTAACATAGAAGCTTAGAATATATTTTTGAAAATGGTTGACACAAACGTACTGATGATTTTAAGAGTTATTTCCCATAACCTAGGTCTATCTCTTAATACAAGCAATAATTTACATTTTAATATTGCTACTGATTGCTCCAAATAAAGTTATTCTCTATTCACAACAATTGGAATTAAGTATGAGCAATGATTTAGAAATTGTTACAGCTACTAAAATGTTCACTATTAAATATTACATTACTTGTAACCACACACTACACAATAGTTAAAAGAATTATGATAATCAAATCTATACTCTAAAATGCACGACCCTTGCAATGATAGCTATTTTATTCATTGAACTATAACATGACCAAAATGTATTATGACATTATGAATGCTGTTAAATTAAACACCTTATGAATGCTGTTAAATTAAACACCATTGAAAATAAAAATAAAAGTCCATTTGTCCATGCTTTTACCTCATTTTTTCTGTATCTGGCTAAAACTGGATAAATATAGAAACTTTAACAAGATTGAACCCACAGAAAACAATATTCATGTAAAAAAAAAAGCTGAACCCTCATAAATGAACCCATAACGAACAATCTCAAGCAGGTTGACTACAATGACTTTTGGATAAAAAAAAATTAGCTGATATAATCAAGTTTCTAATTGTGAGCATTTAGGCTGATAAGTTCTGTAGTTTAAGTTGAGAATGCTTCAGTGTTCAATTCATTGGTATATTAAATTAAGTCACATAACCTGTAGAGATCATTGCAAGGTGTTTACATGTGTTAAAAGCTTCAATTTTTTACAATTTTACTTTCACCATATGATTTTTAACAATACTACGGAAAATTTATCAGAAAAACTAGCATATTTTAGTTTTTTATCACAAACTTTAAAAAAAATAATTTAAAAAGTGACACAGTAGCTGTTACTGGAAACAGTAAACTTAAATCTCACTTCCTAGTCTTGGTGTCTCGTGAGACAATAAAATATCAAATTAGAATTTTTTTTCCCATATTTATGTAGTTTAAATTAGAATATGTTATCAACCTGTACTAGCTGTTTTCCTTGTTTTAGGTGCTGCTGTAGCTGCTGTCGTCTGCTGAATGGAAGGATTTGATGTTTGGTGTACTGGATGAGGATGGTGGACTGGCTGACTTGGTGCTGTTTTTGGACGAGTTCTTGTTCTAAAAAAATATTTTTTGTTTATTTATATCTTATATAAATTGGCAGTATAAATTAAACATATTTCAACAATTTGACTAATAAAACTGGACTTTTTAACAGAGAGAATAATACAATTCAAATTTACAAAATTATGTTATACCGTAAATTGAAAAATCAACTTATTCTTGTAAATGATTTATTCATTTAACTCTTGAAAATGAAAAGTATGAGGGCTTTGATATTAATCTTTTATATCACTGTACCAATACTTTATATTTTCATTTGTAGCAGAAATTTATTGGTTTTTATCAGTTTTATCCACAGAAAAATATCAAGTGGTGTCCAACTCTGTTATACGTTTTTCCTAAAAGAACTCTTGAACTATATTGAAATTTATAGGTTTTTGTATTTTTGAAGAGGTGGATATCAGTTTTATAGTGAATTCATTATTATTCCTCGGTGTATTAATTTATGTGGATTTTGTGGGTGAAAATAAACAAATTTAAGTGTTCAACAAAGTAAACATTTTCTATAACCTTGTTTACAAACATAGACCAAAACCAAATTATCAAGCTTAAGTATCCATAAAAATACAATCTTTCCTTTACCCATGAAAATCGGTCCCAACAAAAATAAACGAATACACAACCTACTCATCTAATGAATCATTAAAATTCTTAGCTTTATGATATGATGTACCTTGCTGTGGTGCTACCACTCTGTGATGATGTGTTGTGACTGTGTGATAGATGAGATGGTTGGAGAGCCCTGGATAAAAGAAATTGGAAGTGTCTTCTCAAGGGTCCACTGAAACATCAATTGTTTTTAGGAGCGATAGTTAGATAGCATGCACAACAGTTAGAAATTCTACTAAAAGCATACAGAACAAGAATTAAAGCAAAACAATAAGAGCTAGGTAGGCAAAGTTCTCAAATTTGGATGAAGCTAAAAGGTTTGTAAAATTTCAAAACATATGTTAGAAAAGGAGGAGGTATGCTAAGGGCACTATTTGCCAAAAAGAATCGCATACGCAGTTGACTTTTGCATCAAATATAATTAATGAGTAACTACAAAATTTTTAAACTGTAAAGTCTTTTAAATTCTATGAATATTCAGAAAGATTTATTGAAAAAAAAAAAAATTGCATAAATTTGATTTTTCAAAAAAAAAAAAAAAGAAAAAAAAAAGGAAAAAATTGTGAAAATAAAAATGTCAAGCTGGCATAAATGACTTAAAAAGATGCAGGGATCCAGTTAACCCATAAATGTTCAAACTTTAAAAATCAGCATAAACATGTGGATAAAAGAGTTTTTCTGGGAATGGAAATGATATCAACCAAATATATTGTTAAACAGCAAAGAAAATAACTACAATAATCAACATTAGAGATTAAAACAAGCATGCAAAAAAATCACAGTAAATCCAAATTATATTATAAACATCACATAACCAAACATGACAGTCATTACAATTTTTAGCCAATCAAAAATTGTGCAAGAATCATTTTCATGCCCATGTTGATGTTGGCACTCCAATAAATTTTGTGAAGATTTTACTACTTCATGTTTTCATGTAAAATGTTAATTTCCAGGTTCCTTTTATGTGTTTTGCACCATGCGTAGATATACATCAATATGTTTCCTATAGAAATTGATGTTATGTAGTATATTTGTGACAAATGTTATTAACATCTGTTGAGCAGTTTTTTGGCAAACGCAAATTTTGTGGGATTTTTCATTATATTTCTTATCCTTGTTGATGAAAAAATTTAAAGAAGCATAACACAACAGCAATACTCCTTGTATTCGTAATAATAATTGAAAATTTATATTTACTATTTTAGTTTTAAATACTTTGAATTTGATGTATTGAAAATATTGAAAATAACTGATTCACTATAGCGATACTAAAAAAACATGTCGCTTTTTTGAAATATAAGCTTAAAAAGGGGGCCATTTCAGGGCCTTACCGAACCTACTCCTTTACTTTCACACATAGATTAGCATTAAAGTCAATGGGAGATTTTTTACTGAAATTACCCCTCCAGAGTGCAGTTAAGGAAAGATAACTCTTCTTCATATCCATTTAGTGATCTATGTTTTTGGAGTTTTTATCACTATCAACATACCTTAAATCTGTACTTTCTCGCTGACATCTTTCATCAACATGAGGGGCTGACCTTGGTCTGATGTCACCAAACACAGCTGATTCAGCCTCTCTTTGATAGAGTCAAGGAATACTAGACTATTTGGTTATTACATATAATTATTGTTTTGAAATGCTTATAAAAGTATTTCATTAGTAATTTGGAGGGTGAGTTGTCTTTTTGGCAATCATACTTACTACATCTTCTTCATAAATTATTTTTTATAACTTGTCTTATAACTTATCCAATGCAAGAATTGAGTTTTTTGACTGTCCATTTCTCATTTATTATTTTCATTCTCATTAATGCATTAAGAGTGTATAATAAGATGTTTGTGTCCATTCATAGTATCAGACAAAAAGTTACCTACAGATTTTCATTTCTTGTTTACCTCATTGTCACTTACAACTTATTTTGCTTTGAATGTTAAATAAATGAGTGTTAAGTCAGGATACTGTGCTTTTCTTTTCCTTTCCATAGCCTTCAGCGTGGCAGAACTAATCCTTGGTTGTGATGATGAAACACTAGATCTTGTAGTAGCACCCTGTAATTCAAAGATATATAAAATAATGATCATGAACATAAAAACTAATTATTATCAATATTTTTAAACAAATTTATGATCCATAGAAATATTATAACATTATCTTTCTGAAAAGCATTTCTGACGTTTTGTTCAATTGCTTTCTCTTTAAATACATATTCATATGATCTAATTTAAGTTTGTGCTTCTAAGTTATTTACTAATCCAGTTATTTATCTAAATAACATTATATTGTTACTTTCCAATTTTGCAATTATTTTCATTAAAATAAATCTGGAACCTGTTGTTCAGTGGCTGTTGTTTTTTGATGTGGTTCTTAAGTGTTACTCATTTTTGTCGAGCCTTCAACTTTAGTCAAAAAAGCGAGATATAGCGATCCTACATTCCCTCGGCATCGGCAGTGTCCACAATTATTCACTCTGTGGTTAAGTTTTTGAAATTTTAATAACTTTCTTAAACTGCCCTGGATTTCTACCAAACTTGGACAGAAGCTTGTTTATGATTATAAGATAGTATCCAGAAGTAAATTTTGTAATAATAATATTCCATTTTTTCCGTATTTTACCTTTAAATGGACTTAGTTTTTTCTGCCGAGAAACATAACATTCACTCTGTGGTTAAAGTTTTTAAAATTTTAATAACTTTCTTATACTCTTTTGGATTTATACCAAACTTGGACAGAAGTTTGTTTATGATCAAAAGCTGGTATCCAGAAGGAAATTTTGTTTAACTTTGTACTTGTGTAGCTGTATTTTACTTATAAACATGATAAATGGACTTAGTTTTTCTTTTAGTTAACATTGCATAGTCTGTAGTTAAACTTTTTAAAACATTTATTAGATTCATAAACTATCCTTGTTTTTTTACCAAACTTAGACAGAAGCTTCTTACAATCAAAAGATAGTATCAAGAGGAACATTTTTATTGATCTTTTTCCTCAATTTTGTTGAGCCTGTGATTAATAACAAAAGTAGGCGAGACATTGGGTTCTGCGGAACCCTTTAGAATATTTTATATATAGATCTAATAGGCAGCTGGTTTTCCTGTTTGAATGATTTTTCCCTCATAATTTTTGGGATCCTAACTAGCTAGCTGTTTGATGTGAGCCAAGGCTCAGTGTCGAAGACCATACTTTGATCTATAATGGTTTACTTTTACATATTGTGATTGAATGGAGAGTTGTCTCATTGGCACTCATACCTCATCTTCTTATATCTAATGAATTTCATTACTGTTTAAACTTTACTGTAAAACATTAATATTGTCCCCCTAAAGTACAAGTAAATATCTTACACTTTCTCTGAGACGTCTCTCGTCTCTCACTTGTCTGTCATGATCTATAATCTGCATCCTCTCCCAAACTGGTATGTCAAAAAATATCTCATGTACATCTAACAAAGCTGCCTGCAGCTGAAACAACAAATTAAACAAGGATTTAGTTTATGAAGATATCTTAATATTCAAGGCTAAAAACACATGTTTTTTTAACTACAAAGTTGTACATTTAAAGAAAAACTTTAGTGTTTTATAGTAAAAAAAAATACAGTAGGTAAACCCTCAATGACTGAGGTTTCCAATATATACCGTGTAAAAATATATTGATACTGATATATAGTGACATTGGAGCCATTCTGATGGACAAAGTTGATCAAGCACCTCTTTTCAATGTATTCATGACTGTTGCTTGTAATTTTGTCATTATCTTTTTTGGCCATTACATTGTCTGTTAATCGTGACATGTTTTTTTTTTTTTTTTTGTCAGCTGGGTTTCATCTACCTCCTTTATTTTCCGACCTTTTTCAACATATTTAAACAGATGTGAAAACAAGAATGTGTCATGTACAAGTACATGGATGCCCCATCCGCACTATCATTTTCTATGTTCAGTAGACCGTGAAAATAAGGTAAAAATTTGGCATTTAGAAAGATCATATCATAGGGAACATGTGTACTAAGTTTCAAGTTGATTGAACTTCAACTTCATCAAAAACTACCTCAATCAAAAACTTTAACCTGAAGCAGGACAGACTGAAGAACGGATAGACGAATGAACAAACGAACGAACGAACGAACGGACACACAGACCAAAAAACATAATGCCCATAAATGTGGCATAAAAAATAGTGTATGCGTCAGCTAAGTATAAGGCTGACTTTCTTTATTTGTGAAACTATTAATTTTTACAAGGGACAGGGATCGAAATTAGCGCTGGTCTGGTGGTCTGAGACCAGCAGATTTTGCATCGGCCCAGTAGAAATTTGACGATAAAAATCTCTGATTGCAATGCAATCTGGTTTTGTTTAAAAATTTTGGAATTTTGAAAACAAAGAAGAAATTACCTGCGAAAGCAAATACACGGTACTGAGGGGTACTAAGTATTACAATTGATCAAGTTAATTAATATCTCGGGTTAAAGTTCTTGTGATTCCTTTATAACGAACAACACAAAATGTAGGATTTTTTGGAAGGAGTTAAACCGCCGAACAAAAAAAAAATAAAATTAGCAACATGGGATGAACGGAATAATTAAATGTATGAAATTGGCAAAATGAAACGTAAATATTAACAATTCTGGGTAAAAAATCGAGATTGATGAACAATTTGTAGTGACAGACCTAAATAAGAAATGTATTTTTGTAACAGGATCTTCAACTTTTAAGTTAGATTCTGTATTTACTCATGAACAATCAGCATAGCTAACAAAATCTACGGGAATAAAAGAAAGCATGAAAATAGAAGTAAACATTATCATTTATATAAGTGTTGGTCAAGTGAATGTAATTTTTGCAGGACCAGTAGATTAAGAGCTGGACCAGTAGATTTTTCAGTCCGTTGGTCCGGCTGGCTTAAACACAAAAAAAGCTTTAATTCGACCCCTGACAAGGGATATATCTTTACCTGTGCAATAATTCTGTCCAGTAGATCTCTATCTTGATTGTTGACTTGACCTTTCTTAATGGGAGTTTCAGCTTGGAAGCTTCTTGCAAAACATTTGGTATCCTACAGTAGAAACAAAAATACTGGAAATTCAGACTTTTTGCATGCATTTATTATTTTAATTGTTAAGTAATGGACAAAATGTGAATTTAATTATTGTGATTTAAAGAAATGTCCCGGAACCAAAAAAACTGTTTAAAATTAAAAAGAAATTCACATTTTTTGGGAACCAATTCGATCCAAATGTTTGTCATTATTCAAAAATTTGACCTTCTTTAGAGCGCTTTCAGGACAGAATTATGTCAGAAAACATCAAATATATTTGTACTTGCTGCAAAACATGAGAAAAGTTTTCTTCCTCTTTCTTTCTAAAGGTTTTACAAATAAATTTTTATATTTCTGAAATATAGCATAATATTCATATTTAATAACAACAATAAAATGACAAACTACACTTTTAAAAGTTTGTGCCATGTGGTATGCTTTATATGTTCCACTTACACTAATGGTCTTGACAACTTCCTGCACTTTCTCTGTGACTAGCAGACGACGTGTTAAGTATCCTTTGACACAAGCTGACACTCTGTCAAAACAGTGCTGTAATCTAGGATCAAATGCCTGAAAAATTAATCACCAGAATGAAGTGACGAACATTTAAGCAAGGAGCTGACTTGCAACGAACTTAGATTTTATGAAATGAATTATTAGATTTACATGCAGAAGTCTCATTGGCAATCATACCACATCATCTTTTTGTATTTCAAGATTCTTTTCAATATCATCTATAAGTACAATATAATCTTCTATATTGCAGTTTTACTAAACACTAAATTATCTTAAGAAAGCTCATTTTTCATTTAAACATACTGCTTACAGTAAAATAGTAAGTAGTAACAAAATATTATTAGTTCAATTTCACATTTAAAAACGAGAAAATATTTATTTTGAATATCCAATTGCAACTTCATGCATGTATCCTTTTCTTCTTTTAAATAACTATATCAAAATTATGTGGACTACAGCAAAATACCAAGAACTTACAGACTCTGGGTATACCATTGTAGAACTTGTCCAGGCATTCTGAACCTCCTTCACAGGAGAGTGCAATACTGGTTTATAGGCTTTAGGTGATGGTGTAGAATGGTTAAACTTTAAAGACTGTTTAGGCGTCCCTCTGCTGAAGGTGCTTATATCTGATTCATTATCTCGATCCCTTGGATTGAAATACAAACTTGGACTAGATATATAAGAGAATGGTTTCTGTTGTGTAGGGTAGTTGGCAGGCATTTGCTGAAAAAGAATTTATTGTTTATCATTTGAACAATAAGATGAATAATATACACGACATCATCACACACCACTATATCAAATACACATTGTTTAATGCCAAAACCATGTGACTCTATACATCTATTTATTAGTTTCTATTTTTGAGTTGTGTTAAAAACTTATGTAACTTTGTAATTCAACATGATGACTGTGAAAACCGCTTTTAATTCTGTTATAATTGGTCCGAGACCACAATTAATTTGTAATGCATTTCTTTTAGAACATAAATGAAAATTAAAAGAATCCCACCTGTGCTTTCTCAATGAAATTTTTACAGTGTGTTGTACTACTTTTGGGACAAATTATATCAAAATTATAGAAAACGTCATCAGCTCTAACTCAAAATATGGACAATTTTATGTTTAGGGCGTCTTGAAATCTTTTGACAGCTTCCGAAGTGCTAATTTTTAACCTTTTTCAGCTGGACCAAATCACTACTTTCCTTTAAAATTCTGAACCCAACTTTTTTAACAGTGTAATTTCACCCCCTACTTACAATTTGAGGCATAAAACATGGAGAAATAAATTTGGAAGGGGTATAAAAAATATTGGCAAGTAACCCACTGTCAACACTAGGGACTATATTTGTGGACAACGAAAATCAAGGGACGACAATTGCGGTCTCAAACAAATTGTTCTGATCTGGACTATTATCTTTTGTAAATTTTTAAAACTTTCATTCTATTTAGTAAATATTTTAAAACTTTCATTCTATTTATACAGCCAATATATGTATTTTTTCATGTGAGTTTTAAACATAAACTCTTCCTTTTCTCTTACAATTGTATGTGCATGCTGTGTATAATCAAATTCAAGACTGAAACAATATATACTACAAAATAATGAATTCAGTGTATACATGACATGAAGTAGTGTATACAAAATCTTGATAATGGTCACTTTTGTGGGTTTATACCAAAATTAATAGTTGACAAGTACACTAAACAAGGACAGCATTTAGTATATGTAATGCATTACCTAAAAATTAAATTAGAACAGAAAGTAGAACCATTATGATGTGTTATAAAAAATATTTCGATCAAATCAAGTTTCAAAATTCAAGAATAGGTTTCATTCTAAATGTTTGCACCTGTCCTAAGTCAGGAATCTGATGTACAGTAGTCAGTAGTTGTCGTTTGTTTATGTAATTTATACATGTTTCTCGTTTCTCTTTTTTTATATAGATTAGACCATTGGTTTTCCCGTTTGAATGGTTTTACACTAGTAATTTTGGGGCCCTTTATAGCATTTTGTTCGGTGTGAGCCAAGGCTCTGTGTTGAAGTCCATACATTGACCTATAATAGTTTACTTTTATAAATTTATTATTTTATTGGAGAGTTGTCTCATTGGCACTCACACCACATCTTCCTATATCTATTTAAACACCAATGAAGATTTTCTCCCTTATTCATTTAACTTACATCTTTGAAAGCCATTTTAATCATACATTGTCGTAACCTGTTTGCTGGTATATAAACTTACCTGAGAATAAACAGGTTGACTAACATTCCCTGGAATTTCTGACAACACAGACTCATTTGGAAGGTATCTGTTTCCAGAAGTTGTAGGAACATAGCCATTGGCTGAACTTTGCGGAATGTAATTGTTTGTAGTATTTGTAGGACCATAACTATTAGGAACATACTTGTTGACATTGCTTCCTTTAACATTTGGCTGTTGTGAGCCAGCAGACGCGAAGCTGTTACCAGCGATCATTTGAAATTGATTGTTCACTGAAATATTGGGGTTCGAAGGATTAGAATGTGGAGGGTTCATAAAGTTTTGAGCAGAATCATTGTAGCTATTCACAGAGGTATTTTGAAGATTGTTAGCAGAAAATTGACTGAGGTTGTTTTGTTCAGAAAATGATGTGAATAATTCTTGTTGTTCACGTAAATGATCATGATGCATTTCAATTTCTTCCTGAAGATTCATTTGTTCACGTCTTTGAGATACAAAAAGTTCTTCCAGTTGTTGTTTTTGTTGCTCTATAAGATGTTGACGAATTTTATTAAAATGATCTGCTTGAATTTTCAACATTTCATCCTCTGTTAAGGTTTCAAATGATTGAAGAGTTTCTGTAAACGATTGTACAGCTTCCCCAATGTCATAAGGTCGTCTGCTTGTATTGCTGCTCTGAATGGGTTGTTGATTATTTTCTAGTACATCTTCAACTGGGTGCGGCTGCACCTGAGACAAATATCTCTGAATATGTTCAGCTTTAGCATTTTGTTCAGATGATTCTGATGTTGGAACACTCATATCATTTTGAGAAATTGATACAGGTTCGATACTTTCTGGCCCAATATTCATTTTAGTAATATTTCCATTGGTGCTAGAATATTGAGGACTTTGTTGATTTAATTTAGCTTTTAACAAAGCATCTGAGGGATGCTCTAAAGTATATGATCCATGTCTTACGTGTCGGTCTAAACTTTTTGGAACAATATTCGGAGAGATTTGACTTCCTGTCGGAGGAATAATATTATTGACAGAAGAAGTTCCATGAGTCAAATGTTTTGATTGGCTAACATCACCCATCACATGACCAGAGCTTCCTGTAACAGATGATGAAACTTTCATAACTTTTTCAAAATCCGTTCTATTGGCGTCAGAATAAATATCATTTTTGAAATAATTCCTCTGAATTCCTGATATCACATTTTCCTGACTTTCTTTCAAAGTACTTCCTTGTGATCTATCATCTGAGTCATTGGAACGTTTTCCTGTTAGCATAAATATATTCCCATAAGTCTGATCACAACTTTTATTCAGTTCTCTTTCTAGTAAGTTTAGTTTATCGTCCATGTCAGCCGGAATTTGTTTTTGATACACGTTTTCATTTTCCTTGTCCGAAGTGTTATGCTCAATCTCAGCGGTATAAACATGAAATGGCACGTCCTGGTCTTTGAAAAAACTTTTCGGAATGCCACCTGGTGACTCTTCTGGACTCAATGCAACTTTGCTTAACATTGATCCTGGCTGTCCAGGAAATAAATTATTTCTATATGGCTGTGTTGTTGATGTACTGACCTGAGGTACTGATGACGACCCCAGGTCGTTTACGTTTTTTGGCATCGGTTTTCCATTTTGACCTTGATTTGATAAATCTGATGAATTTGCTGACCCTGTACGTCCTGTCAAATCAACACTATTTGACGGAGTTATATCCATTTTCCTCACAGAAATTTTGTCCTCTACAGATTGACTAGCACTAGTACTTATTTCTGTAACAAATGAAGAAAAATGAACAGTATTTTTAAGTCCTTTTGGACTCATGCGTCTGCTTTGATTTGTACCTACTGAACCAACAGAGCTCATCACTGAAGAATTCACACCAGACTGGTTGAAACTAGAAACACTAGCCTCTACTACATCTTTCCCAGAATTCCCTGAATTATCTGACAATGTAGGTGAATGAAAATACTTTTGTTTCTTTTCCTCCTCTTTATTTTTAGAAGGACTTTTAGAATAGACAGACTGTTTCATATTATTTTCTGTAGATGAACTACTTGATGTGGAATTCAGAGCTTCACCGGTGTCCTGTAAATTGAGATGTTTGGAAAGTTTGGCAAGAACTTGACCTATCTGCTGCTGTTTAACAGAGGTCAAAGGCAAACCACTAAATTCTTGAGGTAAAGAATTACAATCATCCAAAGATGGATAGTCATTTAGTGACTGAGGTTCTTCAACTTTTGGTTCCACTGGCAACTGCCTCCTTTTTGATGTTTCTTTCGTCTGAGATTTGTTTTCAGAAGGTGAAGGTTTCCTTTCAGTATTTGCAGCTGTTGATTTCTGCTGCTTCTTCTTTTTTGAAGCGAGGAATTCCTGCCTAAATTTTTCTGGGTCAACTTCTGGCGAGTATTGTGTTGACGATAATTCTGGATTACTTCCGGCTGTTTTATGCTGCTTTTTGAGTCTATGAATTTTAGGCGATTGTAAAATTGGTTCTTCCGGTGATAAAACAAAGCCCTGGCTCTCCCCTATTTCATTACGACTTATATCTGGGTCTGAAGCACTATGTTGATTGGCCTGTTGCCAAGCAGACTTTTTCAGTCTGCGAGTGTTCCGAGACATTCCACTTTCAGATTTACATGATAAAGAATTGTCATCGTCAAAGTCTCGTAAATCAGGATTAGAAAATGAAATTCTACCTGTTATTAGCAAATTTGATCGCCTAGCTTGCAATTCTGTCATTTTTGTAGAAGGTGGTTTTGGAACAGGATATGATGGGGTGCCTGGGATTTTTGCAGGATTTGGCAGTGACGACATTGAACTTGACTTTTTCAAATTAGATAAAGCTTTTGCCTGAGACTTAGACGAGGCTTTTGGTTTTGCTTTCTGAGGTGTGCTCTTAGTAGTATGAACAGGAGCCGGAATTTTTGTTCGTTGTTCCCTGACAAATTTGTCAGATTTGTTCACAGATTTTTCTTCTTGGCTTTGATCTATCTTTTTTGTATTAGACGGTTTCGATTTTTCAACCTTCACTGTTTTTTCATTGTTAATATTTGTCATACTTTTGCTTCTATTATTTGAAGAAAGACTATTTGTTTTAGAGATCCCAGCTGGGGATCTTGATGAATTTACACTTTCAGGTGACCATTTTGAAGAAACGTCAGTTCCGCTTGAGACAGGAGACGAATCCACTGAATCAGAAAGTCTGCTATTTTGCTTTTCCTGCAATTAAAATACATAGTCAATATTTCAAATTAGTTATGGAATTAATTATCAAAATTGAAAAATAAGCTGTAGTAAAATTATCTTATTTTTAGTGTGTTTCTGAACAAGAAAAGTTCAGAACAGATTGCTGAAGAATTTGATCCGATGAAACAAAAACACTGGGGTAAAACATAACGACAAAAATGATTTAAGTTATTGTTATTGGATGTATATTATTATTAAATAAATCAAGGCAAACCATAAAAAGATATATAGGTTTTCGAACAAATGTGTCAAAAAAAGCAAACTTATTAACAAAAAGCAAAAGTGTAGTTGCTACCTGAGAAACTAAAACATGCAAACCCAAGTTATAGTTATGTGAGAGTTGTGATGTCTGACTAAGGGAAGTGATCAGCAAGAGTGATTTTACCCACAATGCTTAACAGGACGCAGCACGCTACATACAAATACACATTGACATGTAGAGCTCTAACAGAAAAATATGTCATTTTTTTTTTTAAATATATTAAACTTAAAGAATAAAAGCAGTGAAATATTTCTAAACTGCAATTTTTCTTTACACTAGAAACAACATAGCTAACATGACACACTTCTTCTATATATGCAAAATTTACATGAAATTAATATATATATAGGAAATCTTGACTTTTTCATAAATGCATGCATAAGATCTTTAAACTACATCTTAAAAGTTGGGATAGGTATTGAAAGTTGTTCTCTAGGTAGGCAAATAATAATAGGAATAAAAACAGGTGACAAAATATATGCATGAAAAATATCATAACGAATAAGAAAATATAAAAAAAATAATAATAAAGTACAGATAAACACATATAAACACAAAGACATCAGTGTATCGAAAATGAAGATGAAATGAGAGGCTCTTTAACTCTTTAAATGTGCAGTTACTATCTTTAAATATGTTAAAATATCTAATCAAAGTTTTTAAAAAATTACAATGATTAATTACTTTCCCCGTGTGCTGAAAAAAATAGCATCTTTTCTAATGATCTTCTAATTTCTTTACTCGCTCATGTTTAGTTTGTTTCTTTTCGGAACTAAACATTGTAGGAATGATGATTTTATTGCCCAAAAATAACAAATCTAGTGTATGATTATGTTTGATGTGTGAATAATGTGTGGTATACATGGTGTCCTACTTCCAGACAGCAGTGAAGGTCAAACTCTAACATTCAAGGTCAAGGATGCCAATATTCTAAGGGACAAGTATCATTCTGTTTTTTATTAATTTTTCTTTACTTGAAATCTTATGGCTTTATCAAAAGAAATAAATTATTAAACTCTCAAAGTTTTTAATGTAGGACGTCGATAAAAATAATAACTTATAGGTCCAGTAAAACCACATGTTCATGGTAGCTTTTCCCTCCAATGCTTATTAATAAAGTCTGCACAAGTCATGTTTATTGAACTATACATAATCTTACTGACCCAGCAAGATTTATTTTAATATGTATAAAAACTTGGAAAACATTTATGTCACTTAGATGGAGTTATTTCCCTTGGAGTTATTTCGCTTGGAGTTATTTCCCTTGAATGAAAAAATGTCTGACAACATAGGTTTTGAATTTACAAAATGTACAAGTCCATACTGATGAGCTTTCAACGAACTAAATAATTTCTTGGGCTCCATTAGGGTTCCCCCCTTAAGTCACAAGTTGATATTCCTTCCAAAAAAAAAAACATTCCTAGGATCACACTTTCTTCTAGTTTATTGAGAGAGAGACCCAAACCAAAAATTTAATTTATTTAAATTTTTCAGAATTTGTAGACTGGCATCCTTGCAATATCTGATTATATGTCACGCATGATTTCCTATTAAAGCAAAGAGAAAAAGCAGAGTGTAGCTTTTTGTCACGTACTATAAGCTGAGAGATCCTGGCTGTTCGAGGAAGCCGTGAACGGCGCTTTAAAGCAAACTCTTTCTGCAAACAACATGCATCATTGTGTTTTATTCTATATTATTTACTATATGTAACAACAAACATAAGTGTTGTAAAAACATTATGCCTAAAAAATAATCAACAAAAAATTTACATTCTTACTAAAGGCTTGGTACAATCACTCAAATTATAGGAGAAAAAAAACCCAGCAGATTATATAAAATGAGGAACATTAATTCACAAAAGAAGTTTTCAAAAGGGTAAACATGGTTTAGTTTTTAAATATTTACTTATAAAATAGCCATCTCAGAATTTACCTTTACTCCTATAAGCTTTGTGTTTTGCAGAGAAGCTGCAAGTTACAATTCTAAAGTCTCTGGTTTTATATGGCTGGGTATTGATAGCTAGATCTTACTGCACTCAGTAGTTTGTTCATTAAAATTTGACAATGTCTATCACATGCTTAATCCAGTTGCATATATGTGGGCTGCATGGTATGCTAAAGTTACAAGCTTTAACTAATAACAGACACACAATTTTTAAAACCACGGAATATTTCAAATTTGAGTGCAGACAGGTAGCTTCATTTATAACAGACCCTATGATAGTTTTCCATAGATTCACCTGCAAGTTACCTGTCGATTTAAACTTTTGGCAGTTCTATTGTCCCATCTAACAAATACAACAGGTATTGTTCTCTGTATAGTTCATTCACCAGGACCTTTAAATTTCTTCTAGGAGAAATCTATCACTCATTGATTAATATACCTGAACAAAAAATTGAACTGTCAATGATGAAAAAATACTTATACCAATACTAAGAAAGGACTCACAAAACTGCATGTGGTGTTGTATTTATTCAATACCAAAAACTTGTTTTTAATGTGTTCAATATTAATAATGATTTAAAAATTAAAAGTTGATTTCTGATCAAATATTCAATAAATATTTTTGTGTGTTTGATAAATAAAAATTTGAATATTATTATTTTTAAATTAAGGTCTTCATAAACATAGTCTATAAATTAACAACAAAAAAAACATGCAAGTTCATTGGAAAATACTAAAAAAATGTGTCTAAAATAAACTTTTTATTATTAAATCAGATTTTATATTGAACAGATTGAAAATATATTAATGATATATTGAATAAATACAATATTGCATACAGTTTATGTGAGTTTATAGAAGTATTTCAATAAAAAAACAGATAATTTTTTGGTCAGGTAAATTAATCAATGAGTGATATATTTCTCCTAGAAGAAATTTAAAGGTCCTGGTGAATGAACTATACAGAGAACAATACCTGTTGTATTTGTTAGATGGGACAATAGAACTTACAAAAGTTTAAATGGACAGGTAACTTGCAGGTGAATCTATGGAAAACTATCATAGGGTTCGCAATAACAGTTTAATTGAGCTTTAAATAAAACAACTGCAGATAATTAATAAGATAAAAAAAAATATTATTAGCATTACAAAATACATTTCAACACTTAATCTATTCTTATTTGATGTACTCGTAATTGTTCTATCTTATTATGTCTAAAAATCTTTCATGCAAGGTAAATACATAAGTAATTTTCCTTTTTTTCATGCATCATTAATGTTAATATTGATCCATATTTAGCTTTCAAAATAAAAATGAACACCATTAAGATAATGCAATGAGTGTCTTTAAGATGACCTCAGCTTATCTTTCTCTAGTTTTCCAGTGGTATGTGCCATTTTTTTCAATAAATCTGACTTTCAAAACTTCAAACAGAAACTTCAAGAGACCCAAAAATTATTAAGTAAATTCTTATACAAATGAAGAAACTTATCTTTGTAAAAAAATATCCAAAAACGTATGTAAGCATTATTCAATATTAAATATGTGTTTTGTTTGTAGTTATTATGTTACTAGCATCTAAAAAAAAACCATCAATTGTAAGTTACCTCAACTTCAGCTACTATAGACTGTACTCTAGCCACTAGTTTTTCTCGTTGCTTTGATTTTCTTCTGTTTTCTAGTCTCATGGCTTGTCTTCTGTATGTTAGCATTTCTTCTCTCCTTTTGGCAGTCATCTACAAAAGGTTAAATTTAAAACTTTTTCTTAAACTTTTTAGATGCGTATTTCTCATAACAAATAAATACTAACTATTGAAAAATCTATTGAGTTTACCCATCACCTTTTTGAGTATGTGTAAAAAAAAATGTTTATTTTTTTAACCAGATTTTCAGACAATAATTGAAGTATATTTTAGTTTTTTTTTTATTCTTTAATATTTTGGTAAAACCCTTTGTGTCCTTCAACTGTGCTACATCTAGCAAATAATTTGGCTTCAAAATTTGAAATAGGTTGTCTTGAATTAGCAGTGACGTGAGAGCTTTTGTTTCCAGCTGAAGGCTCTTAAATATTAGTAGCTTTGAGATGAAGATTAGAAAATCTTGGAGTACTGTATGAAGGATTTCTTTTCATTGGTGTAAATAATTCTATAATGATTACCACAGGAGGCAATATGGGTACTCCATTGAATTTGATGACAGATGTAAAATTTGTTGGTATTGGGCTGGACCATGATGCTGACATCTCATCCAGATTCCGACTCTGTGCCTCAAAATATTCTAATAAATCTCCCATGATGTGATGCGAGGGATTCTGAAGAAAAAAATAATACAATTCATGTACATGTTTTAACAACATAAATCATTCCTGTGTCAACTAAAATTCTGAAAAAGATATCATTTGTGTCTTCAAGATATCTTGCATGAAATATTTGCCCCTGGAAATTAAGCCAACAACGACCAGTCAGCCTTTAACTCCAGGTCATTACATACATTTTTACAAAGACTGAAAGCAGGAATAACTTGGATAATTTTTTCTAATAAGGTAAGTTGAATAAAGCTGTTTTAAGTTTATTAACTTGAATTTTTAGTCCCAAGAATCTGTGTTTTGTGACAATCTACTCCAAACTATAAGCTGTAAATAAAATCCCTCCAAAAAAGGCTGTTTGAGACCAAATTGAATAACCATTACTTCTAAGCCATCCATATGATTATAGGTCAAAATTGTATACCTGAGATCTATCTTAAATAGTATATCTATATCTTGACATTGTTTGATTAACAGCTTAAAAACTGAAGTATATTAACCTAGCTTGTTGTTTAATAAAATATTAATATACCACCCAGGCACTTTCAAGTTTGTTAGTAATACATAAAATATAATGTTCTTTTGAATATCTGATAAATCAGAAGTCTTTCAATGGGCCCAGTAAATCCCTTCAAATATCAGGATCCTATTGCTTTGATCCTGATATCCAACATTGTCGAAAGGCTCTAAATTTATCATGGTGAAAAATATATGGCTCTTCCTAAATTCAAGTTAAGAATGTCACATTTGTATAATATAAATATATAAATATATATACAGTTATGAGAAATCATATAAGAAGACTCATCCTGTGTTTATTAATGTTTACTGGTAACATTTATTTTGAAAATACATGTACGTCATTTTTGTCTGTTATAAAAGGTATGAATTTGGATGTTAGTCGATTTCAACAATTTTTCTCTGTTGAGCTTTAAACAAATCAATTTTGTAAATTTTGTAACTATTAACTAAAAAAAACTTAAATGCTAAAATATAAGTAAATCAAAAATTTATAATAACAAATTTACCAAACACAAAATTATGATAACCTCATCCTTTATTTTACTTTGAAATAAAAGAAATAAGCTGTCAAAAATGTTAATATTTGATAAACTTACTTACATACTAATAAATAAGTCATCAATATTTCTTTAACTTGATAATCAATTTCAGAACAATTTTGATATAGTCAGGCACACATGTTCTCATCTTTTATCTATGTATTTATTATACTGAATTTCATCAGAAGATGACTTTTCAAATTACTATGAATCAATTCAACACGTAAATACTGATTTGTAATCATGATCCGAGTTCCGATTCTCTAACAACACAAAAAAACATAAGCCAACCCCATTTAAATGTGTCACAGTTTATTAATCTACATCAAAACAAGATCACAATATACATGATATATAAATATACATACTCATATTATTTGTTGATACCTGACGCATATACCAACCAATGGATCTACTGGATTGTAGCCAAATTATATTTAATTCAGATCATAACAGGATTATGAAATATTGATAACACATATAAGAATTCTTTCTTTTTTAATGGAATTATTGTTTAACTGTATTGAATTTGTGACAGCTGGTCTGTGAAACTGCTATCGTAATGTAGTAATAACAATAACAAAGATGACAATAAAATTCATTATTTTTAGTGATGTATTAAAAATCTGGGTTAATTGGCTAATCAAATCTTTTTTGTACAAATAAATTGTATTAGTTGCTTAATTGAATCAATTGTTTATTTTTGGTTAAGTATATCCTTAGCAATCAATTATTTGCATAAAAACTATATCATGTACCACGGATTCATTATTATTCGTTGGATACCAATTTTTCTGGGGTTTCATGGGTACAGGTGAGTCACGAATTCAAATGTTTAACGTATAATGTATTTTCAATAGGCTTTGTATTCAGAGATTGGCGAAACCACGAAATCAAATATCCACGAAAATACAAGATAACAGCAATCCACGAAAATTGAAACCCAGGAAAAAATGAATCCACAGTATATGTAACTAGGAAAAAGTCAACATTTGACCATTACTTTTTATGGATTTTCTGGCTGAGTTTTGGTGAACTACAAATTGTATCTTTCAAAGAAAGTAGAAACAGAAATTACCCTGGACGATCAGGTTTTGGTGAACTTCAAATGGACTTGTTTTAAAACTGTTAAAATTTCTGGTAAAGACCTTATATCTATTGGTACATATAGGTATCCCGTTAGGATCCCGCTAACATGTTTAACCCCGCCACATTATTTATGTATGTGCCTGTCCCAAGTCAGGAGCCTGTAATTCAGTGGTTGTTGTTTGATTATGTGTTATATATTTGTTTTTCGTTCATTTTTTTACATAAATAAGGCCGTTAGTTTTCTCGTTTGAATTGTTTTACATTGTCTTATCAGGGCCTTTTATAGCTCACTATGCGGTATTGGCTTTGCTCATTGTTGAAGGCCATACGATGACCTATAGTTGTTAATGTCTGTGTTATTTTGGTCTTTTGTGGATAGTTGTCTCATTGGCAATCATACCACATCTTCTTTTTTAAAACAAGGGTTTGACTGTTGACATTAACTCCCCTTTGTCCTTCTTATTAAACTGCTGAACCAGATTCTTACGTTATCATGCTTGTCAGTTGTGGCTAGAATTGCTACTTCCGATATATTTCCATTTCAGTAGGTTTTTAATTTTCAACATATCCAAAATAATTCTTCAATCAATTACGTAATGCAAGTTAGTGTCGAAATAATCGAGTTTAGAATAATATATAATATGCATGTTTGATTGTAAAAGAGAATATCATGCAAAATAGGGTGTAAACCTTTAGACCATTGATCATCATACAATTCACCCATGATGAATGGCCAGTGTTATTTAATTAACTTAATTAACCTTCTACAGGAGATCATATGAAATTTTGATGAGGAGTTCGTCTGACATTTATAGAGCTATTCTAACGATAATTCTCAGTGGTACACGACACTACTTCTCACTCTCTCTTTATGCCGTTTTAATGTCTGATGTTTTACTCTTCATTATTGACTTTTCCCACATTACATATTTTTTCTAATTAGATGAAAAATCTGACAGACCAACCATAAAAAATAAATCTATTTAATATGTCTATCTTCCATTCCCCAGCATCATATTTTGCTAAATTTCAATTCTTTGATTCTTATAAATAAAAAAAATAATAAAAAATTTACAAATACATTAAAAATGAGGCTTAAAATCATCAAATTGAGGTAATTTTTACAGTGGAATGCCTATTACGAGTAGATGTATTGAATTCTAAGTTTGACCCACAAAATAAAGCCTTTTTGGGAAGTGTGCATAGCAAACTAACACAAGTGTTACATATTTTACTTTACTGTAATGCAAAAGTGTTCTCCCCAGGGCATTAAAGCACCATGGTACCCAGGTGCTATCTTGGATGATGTTTATTATTGAATTTATAGCCATGGTGCAATATTTTTAAAAAAGTCAGTGCTATGTTAATTTCCATTGTTCTATTTAAAATTTCTGCGGAGAACACTGTGTAATCTGCATGTATAACATGTATCAGTATATGCTGATTTATCGCTATTTTGTGCATTTTTCTTTTGATCTTTTTTTTGTGATAATTTTCATATCATGCTTCTCACTTGCATGACTTGAGATGGAAAAATTATCGCTAGAAACTAAGGAGTCCACGTGGCGTTGCTAACGACATTGACATGAAATTGACAACGTCCTCATAGGTAAAATAGCGATAAACAGATTATCATTGGTCATCTCAACTCGATTGCTTTTCTCACTTTCGCTGTACCAGCTCAAGCGAGAAAATCAATCTCGTTGAGATGACAACGATAATCTATAATTATTGTTGTATTTTTCTATATATCCCAAAGCCATGCCCCACAATTCTCTAATTAGTAGACTTATACAGACAGACAATATGAATGAATTGAGTTTTGCCAATGGCTGATATTTTTATTTGTTATTAAGTTATCAGTGTTGAAGTTAAGCATAGACTATGACATAAAAAATAGATTTTGTATTGATTTAGATACTACACCTTGCAATATTTATTTATTTTTTACAATCCTTTAACACTTAACTTCTGATTGTCTTGGATCAATTAACAACCTTAGACAAACAAGAGGCTCACAGATGCCTGCATTGCTTATTCATCAAGAAATTATCAAATGATTCCATTATCAACAACAGATAACAACCAGATGTTCCGCAGGGCGAAGCTTTATACGATCGCAGAGGTCGAAACCCCGAACAGTTGGGGCAAGTATGGACACAACATTCAAGCTGAATACAGCTCTGAATTTGGATTGTAATTAAATAGTTGACACAGCATATGTTTCTGACACAGAATGAATATGGTCTAATGAACTTAAAATTTCTTTTTTGCTTTGAGCAATTCACTTATGCTGTTGAATATTAATCCCCCCAAAAAAAATATTTGAAGAAATTTTCTTTTTTATTTCTGAAAACTGAAATGAGATAAATTGTAACCTCCCCCCACACAAATTCTTATTTAACCCAACACCACCCCCTTTTCCAATTTGTTTTCACCTCCCCTTTCCCTTATTCCAAAAAAAATCTCAATTCAAATTTCTAATGGAGTTTGCAACAATAACTACTCATTTCAATACATCATAAAATATCAAAATATAAAATAACATACAGCCATGGTTAAAATTAATATCAATTAATAGTAACTTCTAATTTTTTTTACAGCTAATCATCTCAAGACAATCATCATTTAATACATAATTTTCAAGCAGTGTAAGGGAGGTAATCAGACATATATATAACAGTGTAATTCTTTAAATTGAATTGGGATTACCTCCCTTACACTGCTTTTAAATTGTCTAAATTGCCTTTAACCAGAAAAAAAACTGTTTTTCCCTTTTTTGCCCCTATTTGCTAAATGATTTGAGTCATAACCCCCTATAACCATCCCTATGTAATATGGAAACTTGGGGTCTAATTTCAGAGAGATTTATACAATTAAACACAAGTTATTGACTTGAAACTACAAAAATGCTTATTTGGGCCCCTTTTTTGGCCCCCAACTTATTGAAACCACCTTGGGATAAAAACCCCAAAAACTCAATTCCAGCCTTTTCTTTGTAGTTAGAAACCTTGTAGCATAATTTCAGAGAGATCCATACACTTAAACACAAGTTATTGTCTGAAAACTAGAAAAATGCTTCTTTTTGTCCCTTTTTTGGCCCCTTATCCCTACATGTTCTAGGAAATTAACCCCAAACTGAATGGTATTAAACAATGTTGTACAATTTCAGAGCAATTGAAATACTTATACACAACTTATTGTCCTGAAACTAAATAAATGCTTGTTTTTGGACCCTTTGGGCCCCTAATTCCTTAACCTTTGAGACCATAACCCTCAAAATCAATCCCAACTTTCCTTTTGTGGTTATAAACATTGTGTTAAAATTTTGATTTCGATCTACTTATACTAAAGTTTTTATCTGGAAACCATCCGTCCTCGGAAGGCAAGGACGCCAATGACGTGAAGTGATACCAATATACGACCAATTTTTTTTTATTTTAGCTGTCGTATACAAATGACTGGAGAATAATAGCACTGAGGTTGATTGGTTTCTTAACGTCCAGTAGCAAATATTTCATGCATATTCATTGACAAGAATAAATTAAGTTAATGAACGATTATGAATACAATATTATACATGTTAAAAGTATACGTAGGCTCTAAAATGTTAGTAGATGAAGCGTTGGAATTTTGACTACCACTGTGGAAAATGAGGGTGTTACATGTATTTATACATTTAAAAAAAAAAGGGATTTGTAATACTCCATAAAATCCTGCAAAGCCAAAGGGACACCACACTTTAACAAAGGTATCACTGCCACACACAAAAGCCTAAAATTCACATTTCTATACCACATTCAACACTGCCACACACAAAAGCCTAAAATTCACATTTCTATACCACATTCAACCCTTGTGGGTGTATAAATAATGAGAACATACATGTATAAATGATTTCTTTATTGAGATTGTTAAATATTAATCTAAACAAAAATGGGCATCATGCAATTTAGACCGAATAATCTGTCGTCTAAAAGCTTTTTGTTTTTGGTTGATGTTTAATAATCTGTCGTTTAAAAGCTTTTTTTTTTTTGGTTGGTGTTTAATAATCTGTTCTCTAAAAGCTTTTTTTTTTGGTTGGTGCTTTTGTCACCAACCAAAAAAAAAAGCTTTTAGACGACAGATTATTTGGTCTACATGCATTTAACCGCATTCTCATAGCAAAAATATAATGAACTGATAGAAACCTAAAGTTGACATACAATTAAGTTATATAAACTTTTATCAATTGCTCTTTCAATACAGATTAAAGTAACTTTTGGGGATAACAATATGAATGGTGACAGATTCAGAGATTTGAAAAGCTAATACATCAAAGTCTTAAATAAACTGTTGACACAGAGATATGTCTTGCCTGTATACAAAACAAAACATGGACAAACAAATGAATTGTAACTTTAAAAGTTATGCAAAATTGGCCTTCAATGTCCTAGATCTGGAAATCTAGATAGTTTAAAATTAGAAATGTAAAAATTGTACAAAGAATAATCTTTAAATAAAAAAATAATTTGACAAACTCTCTCAAAGCCTTTTAGAAATTGTTTCCATAATATAATTTACACATTTTTTTAAAAGAAATTTGAGGTACTGTGGATTCACTTATTTTCGTCGGTACCAATTTTTGTGGATTAAGGAAAACTTACATATTCGTGAATATTTTAATATGTAACTTAAAAATGTTTATTTTTGTTAGAAAAGGAGTAGGTTTTATCAAGCCCTAAAATGGCCCCCCTTTTTTAGCCTAAATTTCAAATATTATTGACCAATATCACAATGAATAATTGCTAATACGTTGACTAGATAGGTAATAAGTCTTCTTGTTGCAAATTTACGTTCCTGCGTTTTATTCATGACGTCACAAATAGTACTCATTTTGATTTTCAACGAAAAAACAATGAAAATGGGTAAATTTCCATTGAATATTTGGACAGGAAACATAGAGTGCATTCATCGACAAAAAAGATCTTTGACAACCAAGTGTGTAATGATATTTTACATATCTAACTTGAATATTTAGGTTGTCAACGTCTAACCTCCCTGTTTCCGAATCCTAAGTATGGCTTAAATCCTGCCGATTTTGTCACATTTCGCCAAAATCCCTTATTTTGACCAAACTGCGTTGAGAAATTCAACACTTTAAAATAAAACTATGACAGAAATTGTTCTATAAAACTTTCTTACATGTCTTTAAGTCAACTTAAAATATTTTTATCTTATAGCACTGAACTTCATAATTGGGGCTAAATATGACCCTTACCGAACCTACTCCTTTTGTTATTCCTTGAACATTTAATTTCGTGGTTCACCTGTACCCACAAAATCCACGAAAATTGGTATCCAACGAATAATAATGAATCCACAGTAACAGTCAAATTTTAATGTAATATTCTGTTCCAGACTTCTTAATATAAAAAAGAAGATGTGGTATGATTGCTAATGAGTTCTTTAATTCTTTTTATCAGGTTTATGCTACAAAACTAATTTTTATTGACATCCAATCTTCGATATTTATTTACATATATTACCTAAAATGTCAAATTTTCAGAAAATATTCTTAAAAATATTCAATAACAATGTTACCTTTTCTGCAAGAACTAATTCTACGGACAATCTTGGATCCATCATAAAAAGTTTAGCTCCGAAAAAATCTATTCCCATTACTATATTGTGCCATTAACTAGTATGAAAATAATATCTTTTTTGACACCAATATCATAAAATCTTCTTTTATTTGTATAATCTTTTGTCCATTAAAATTACGGTATTCCCCTTATTATTTTGATATTTGTTGACAACTTGTCAATTGATTAAATCAATGCACTTGGTCTAATAAGTTGAAAATAACAGGCATATTTCTTTTTTATATAGGGCCACTATTTTCTCTGTTGCTACTCAGCTGTGAAATTTACGCCTTGAAACTGACAACAATAGAAAAATTACCAAAACAAAAAATGATTAATATAAACGTAAAAAAGCTTCTTATAAAATTAGAGACCAATAATATATCAAAAGGCTTGGTTAGATATTAATCTTTAGTTATGAAAATCTGATACAATTATTTGTTAATCATATTATCAGGTTTAAAATAAAACAAAGTTAATCTGTTTTTGTAAACTGATTCGATTTACATATATAATATTTATTCCAATATCAATATGATTTTAACCTTTTAGAACAAATGAAGTCTTTAATAGGTGACCATAGGCCAAACATTTTTAAGTTACATATATAATTATGTATACATGTACAAATGTATACTGCAACAGCCTCCACATTTATCATACAACACATGATATCATTTTGTCTAAATCAGCTGAGTGGGAATGGGCTTAATTCATTATTTCAAGCTAAAGTTGAATTCAACTACAATATTAAAATTTAAGGAGTTGTGGTATTATTGCCAATGAGACAACTATCAATCCTAGTTCCATTGGCAGATCAGGGGGGGGGGAGGTTCCAGGGGTTGGAAGTTGAAACTCCCCTTTTTTTTGGTCGATCAATGCATTTGAATGGGAGCATATTCAATGTAGTTGGAACTCCCCCTTTACTCTGGGATGGGAACCCCCCTTTTAAAATGACCGGATCCGCCCCTGAGTTCAAATGATGTGGATATACAGTATTTTTAAGCAAATATTTTCTTTATTAAACGACTCAACATACATGTATTAATTAAGTTTGTGAGCACTCAACCCTACCCCAACCTGGATATGTATTACTGTGTTAATACATACATTAATTTTTTTTCACATGTTATTGTTTAAATGTCTTTTTGATCGACTTAAGCAATTTCAATTGATAATTAATAGTGTGTCTTGTTTGTAGTAATGTTAAACTACTGTCTGAGGTTAGGGTGAAGGTTGGCACCTAATTAGAAAAGGCATATTTTGGGGTGTATCTTTATAGGACCACAGAGGTTGAACGCAGAACAGTTGGGGCAAGTATGGACACGTACAACATTCAATTAAGCTTGATGCAGCTCTCTGAATTTGGATTGTGATTAAATAGTTGACACAGAATAAATGTTGTCTAATGAACTTTTTTTGCTTTTGAGCAATACACTAATGAATATTAATCCCCTCAAAAAAAAAATAATTGAAGAAATTTTTTTTTTATTTTCTGAAATCTTATATGAGAAAAATTGTACCCCCCCCCCCCATTTTTTTTTTACCTCCCCCTTTCCCTTTATTCCAAAAATAATCTCAATTCAAATTTGTAATGGAGTTTGCAACAATGACTACTCATTTAAAAACGTCATAAAATATCAAAAAATAAAATGACATACAGTCTTGTAAAATTAATATTAATTAATAGTAACTTCTACAAATAAATTTACAGCTTATCATCTCAAGACAATCATTATTTTTCATACATAATTTTTAGGCAGTATAAGGGAGGTAATCATACATATATATAACAGTATTCTTTAAATGGAATTGGATTACCTCCCTTACACTGGTTTTAAATTGTCCAAAATATCCTTTAACCAGAAAACCCCTTTTTTGCCCCTAATTTATACTAAAATGATTTGTGGCATAACCCCAAATAAGCATTCCATTGTTGTATGGAACTTGTGGTACTATAATTTCAGAGAGATTTATTCACTTAAACACAAGTTATTGACTGGAAACTACAAAAATGCTTATTTGGGTCCTGTAATTCCTAAACCTTAGGGACCATGACCCCAAAAATCAATCCCAACCTTCCTTTTGTGGTTTTTAACATTGTTTTAAAATTATATTGATTTCTATTTACTTATTCTTAAGTATTATCCATAAACCATCTGCCTTTGGACTATGCTGACAATGTGATACCAATATTCGATCAAAAATGTTTTAATTTTTGCGGTCGTAAAAAAATGACTGATTTGTAATAGTGGTCACTTACTTTACTTGTTGATTATACTTATTATTTGCGGAAATTGGTTTATGCAACATGTAGTATTACTTATAGTTCTACTTTAGTAATTCTTTCTCCTGAGACCGGCCATGTAATTATTCTTGGCGGGACTAGTTGGGACCACTTGCTTCTTGCACATGCTTGACTTCCAGCAAGGCCAAGTTCGTTGTCCCTAGGAACTATAAGAATGAAGTCACTCACTTGGTTCAGGGCAGTCTATTGTGCGTTTGTTTTATCTACATTGGCTAGAAGCATAGGGGGAGGGTTGAGAACTCAAAAAACATGTTTAACCCTGCCGCAATTTTGCGCCTGTCCCAAGTCAGGAGCCTCTGGCCTCTTTTAGTCTTGTATGATTTTTTGTTTTGGTGGCCTTCAGCTGTTGTCTGCTCTATGGTTGGGTTGTGGTCGCTTTGACACATTCCCCATTTTTACACTTAAGATTTGAAATGAGCAGACCCTCATATCGATTTGGCTTGCAAATATCATTATAGAACTTTATTTATACAAGTAGACTAACTGCCACCGAATTTCAGTATTATATTGTAATTATATTCTACCATACATGTCTTTTAAAATAACACATCATGTTTATTTTTACGTGTTTTACATAGTTTTTCCAATATCCCAAAACTTGGGTAGACAACGGGAAAACGAATGGGTTGTAATCAATGTAATGGGAGTATCTTCATGTTGAATAAGATGCAGTCTGAGAAATCATCCTACCCAAGGCTTTGATCATGTATATTTCTTCTTTATTATATAAAAATTGCATCAAATTTGATTTGGTATCTAGTCATTTTTGCTAGTCACTTCATGTAGCCTACATGTATATTATCTTACTTAAGCAAAATTTTCTGAAATGATTTTAAAATTCAATTAGAAAAATGGGTCATCTGTATTTTTAACGGCAATGCGGTTTTCCAGAAAGTCTGCCCAGGTGCAGTAAAATTAATCCGGGTCCGTTCGCGCCCATTCACGTTTGCACCCACTCATGTTCGCCCCCTTTCAGATCAAAGGGATCAAGCTGTTAAAAACAATTATCTTTTGTGTTTTTCATTTAAAATCTTCAATCTTTTACTCATACCAAGCTATAAATACATTCAGTATTATTTACACGAAAGCAATTAAAAACAACAATCATGATTTTCCAATTATTCAACTGGAATTTGAATTAAAATTGGGCGTGAACGTGTAGAGTGCGAATGGACCTTGGGTGCGAACGTGCGAGGTGCGAACGTGTAGTGTGCGAAAGTATATTGGGCGCGAACGGACCTGATACCCAGTAAAATACCCAAAAAAAGTAATAAACAGCTGCAATACCCCCCTCGTCTTGTGTGTGAAGTGTTATGGGAACATCATTGTGAAGTTTTATGTGAACATCATTGTGTATTATATCTCCAAATCTAATGAAGGTTGTAGTCTAGATAATCATGCTGTCCGCTGTGGGCATTTTTCAATTTCAATTTTTTAATTATCCCTGGAAGGCGTCAAAGCAAAAATTTGAAATAGCTTTCCTAGACATCATAATTATTCAACTACTGGTCGAAGGTTGATACCTGTTCAACTAAGAAGTTAAAATATTTATCAAAAAGCATATGTTATTAAAAGTCAATTCAATCATACATGTATCAACAGGCCAGATTATAATTCAATTTTCAATTATCTCAAACAAAGAAGCAAAATTGATGATCAGCTGGTCTCGTTTAATTTTGGAATCTTGCCAACTTGATGACAAATCAGAAAAGTTGTCAACAAGTGTCCGTGGAAAGTAACAGACAGTGGCTTAAGTGTTGAAACGGACCACTTACCTATGTATAGCATAATACAATGTTGGCCTGCATTGCAAAATGGCTTTTGTTATCTATTTATGATAAAGCAGCCGGCGTTGTCAGTTTATTTTCAAGTTTCAACATGCCAGCGCGTCACTCACCTGTTGATGATTCAGGAAATCCAACAATTCAATTCAGTTTAAATTACTCCTATTCCCTTTTTCTGCAAGGAAATTTTTTAAAGACTCTTTCTTTTAACCAGATTCATCACAGGTAGCATGAAATGGATGTGTATTCGTTTTGACAGGTAGCACCCGCCATTTTTCAACAAATGTGTTGTCTATCAATCCAAAACTGAGATGCTAGGCCGTTCTTGATTGGACAATTGTTTAAATGAACGCCAATGAACATTCTTTTGTCAAAATTATTTACTCATTGTCACATGATTCCAATATGGTGAACAAAGTGAAAGTAGAAGTTAAATGAAAACAAGATATTGGTATGTTTACATTGGCAATATGTTTTGTTTATTAGAGCTTAATATGCATTTGCATTAAAAAGGGCTTTCCCACTATAATGTAAGATGTATTCCTAGGTGGCTATTGACTATCAGTACATATTTTGTACTCATTTGGTATGAACTTTCTTTCATTCAGTGATTTGGTTAAGGTTCATGTGGACCCTATGGCTAAAATGGCCGTATTTTCACCTCAAAATTTACTCTGAGTACAGGCAAACCTGTGCATCTGGAAAAGTTTTAAGGCATAGCATGCCCTAGATAAATAGAATTCAAATGCAATGTATGATTTAGAAAATTCATAACTTAACTGGATTTTGCCGTACACTTTTTTTCGTCCCTGCAGAAGATGATAAAATTAACAAACAGTTGAGTTTACCTTGATATGGTCCACTCAGGTACACAGTTTAAATATCCAATTATTGTCAAGTATCTATTGTCCATCTCATGTCCATGTCAAGCAATACAGCTCACTTCAATTATTACCTGTGGGGAAGTTCTCAAACCTGTTTCCCAACTTAGTTTATTTTGGCACCTTCTGGAGGAATGAAAAAAAGTGCACGGCAAAATCCTGGTAAGTTTTTATTTTTCTTAAACATAAAAAATATTTGAAATTTATTTATCTAGGGCATGCCATGCCTGAAATATTTTACAGATGCGCAGATTTGTCTGTACTCAGGGTAAATTTTGAGGTGAAAATATGGCCATTTTAGCCTTAGGGTCCACATGAACCTTAATTAATTTTTAGTTTTTATTTAGATACAAAATTTCATAATTATTTGTTACTGGAATATGAGTCAGGCATTACCTGTAAAAGGGGACGAAGTCTGTATGATTTTTGTTTTTTGTTTTTTTGAAACATTTTTTTACTTCAAAATGGTTAAAAATGACACTGAAATGCTGTAACATTTTGGATTTTGGTTCTGTTGTTAGGGGTTTTAGTTGTCATGTTATGTATGTCATGACGTCATATTCAATGTAAACAAAGAAACGCTATCATCAGGTAATGATTTTTCATATCAAAGAATTATTAAAAATGATATTGGTATTGTATTCCTTCTTATGTTTTACTAGACTGATAAATATATATATTTTGCTCAAAGTCTCCTGACAAAGAGACCGAAAAAAGGACGGAGATTTCTGCGCAAATGCAGGAATTTAAAAAAAGTCTGAAAACAAAAAAGTTAACGATTTTGAATTCATTTAATAGTAGAATGAAATATTAACAGATTTGACTAGTTTAGGGAAATTTCAATTGAATACTTCTTAAAAAAATCATTGAAATACATGTATGTCCCAAATAAATTAAATAAATCATTTCTGAATGTATAGAGCAATGGAAGAATAAAATTATTTGTTTTCTGTGATGAATTATGTCAGATGGAGACTTGAGGAAACCTTGCTAATTTTAGACTGTATGAATAGTCTGTTACAGAAATCACTATATATATAAAGTTCAATGTTTGTCACAGATTGTTTTTTTTTTTTTTTTTTCATATTTAAAATTGATGAAGAGAAGATAAAATTGTAACCATGTCATGCATGTGATCTAAAGTATTGCTCATGGACACAACAACTTTGCTGTCTTTTTTCATTTATTTTTTTTTCCATTAAGATTTGGGTTCTCAAGAGTCAAGACCAAAGAAAGTGAAATAAGTTGCAGTTTACATGATTGTTATTGTCAATAAAGTAGTATTTGAAAAAGCATAAATGTATCCTTTAAGTTTTAAACATTTAAATTGACTTATTTTAAAAGTAAATACTTATGCTCTTTTGTAGATCTACTTCAGAACTGAAAGATTTGTTAAACTATTATGAATGCTATAATAGCACTTTGTCACTTCTGTGAGGGACATGGTCCACAAGTTATGTTTTGTACACAGCCTACACATCCAAAGGAGCAGACAGAATTATCACATGAGGAGGCTGCAGCGTTATTATCCAATCGAGTGAGATCACCATCTGGGGATTCACCGGTATCGTCTAAGTCTGAACATACATGTGAGGTAAATATTTTTAATTTTCACAAAAGTTGAAAAGTTGTAAATTAATTAACAGATACTTTTGAAGTTGTTGTTTTATATATATGAAAAACAGGGAAATTCTGTTGCAAGTTTGAAGATGTATTAATTTGTAGAAAAACATTTCTTAAAACAACAGATTCATGAAAACATTTAAAAAGTGATAATAAGTTTTAAGTCTCTTGTTGTGAGTTGTCTCATTGGCAATAATATCACATCTTTTTTTATATTTAAAATCAAAAACAGTTAAATAATCAAATACCAAGTAAAAGACATGTGCACATCTTTGTTTGAATTAAATTATCCCTTTAAAATGAGAATAATAAGGAGATGTACATGGTGTGGTTGTTAATGAGACAGCTTCCAAACATAATCAAAGGATAAGGATGTTTTAACAACTATATATATATACCGGTAGGTCACCATATGGCCATCAACAATGAACAAAACTTGTACCATAGAGTAATAATTTTTGCATTAAACATTTTTGAGAGTTTTTGTCATACTTAGTCTCTTCTAAAACATTAGATTCCTTTCTATTATTCATTCTTTTGAAATTCTCTTATGTTTCTAGGGTTGTTACTCAGTAAAAACTGGATTTGTTAGCCATGATAATGATGCTCCAATCAGTTATATTAGCAGTAAATACCCTAACCCAACACAGCCTGAAATTTACAGCCTTGTGAGAAATGCATGCTTGAGGAGTCTTAGTGGTGAGGTGAGAGTTGTTTTTTCTAATTGATACAAATATTATCCATTTAAGGGAACTCTACCATAACTAAAATTAAGGAGGCATTTGCTCAGCAGTTTTTAAATGAATTGTGATTTGGGTAACCAGGTCCAGAGAGTGATTTATTTTCTCATATTAAATTTCATGAATTCTAGAGGAAAATCTGTTTGAAAGGTTTTATTTTTGTTTTTTGTTGTCCTTAATACTGAAATTTCCCTAACATGTAATTAATGAGAAAGGATATTTTCACAATTTTATCTTTAACTTGAAGTTAAAGGAAAAAAGTGTATGGGTCATATATATATAGCTTCAATTATTGAGTTCAATGTTTCAAGATTAAAAGAATTAAGATCATCATAAGACTTGTGAGAAAAATTGAAATAACTTTTGTTTGTTGGGTTATGTTTTTCATTCTTAACTAGCTAAAACAACAAATTAAGGCCTGTTAAATTTAGGGCAGATGTCAACAAACAAAATATTCCAAGTCAAACATGTAAAATGTTATAACAAACATTTTGTTAAAAGATCTTATTTGTAGACGATTGCTCTCCAGATGTATGTTTCCTATCCAAAAAATCAATGGAAATTTACCTGTTTTTAAGGTGGTACATGTACCAAACACCTTGACTTATATTAATTTGGCTTGTTTACATTTCAAAAAATTTGAACCAACCAATTTTCAGAAAAATTTCTTTGATTACAGGCTCAAGACCACAATCAATGACGCAGCTTTTCGTTGTCCAATCTAATTATGAATAAAGTTCCTTTAATTAGAGTGTATTTTTTCTTAATTTTTTTCTTTCCCTTCTTCACTCATTTCTTAGTTTTTTTATGGGTGGAAATGACAGCCGAGAGGTGAAATACATTTTTGGATGTTGTATTTTAACTGATTTTGATATGGAAAGAGTGATTAGGCCAGGTGCAAAAAGGTGATATTTACAGTTGTCAGAACATCTCACTACATGTTCATAGGGGTATGAATGTGTATTGGCTAAATTTGTAAGATACTGGACTAGTAGTCTAGTACTGTACTTAAAACACACAAAATATTTGACAAAAAGATTTGGTGCATTGTTTTTAATGAAACAAAACATTATTAAGAACTAATAGAGGAATTTAATTGTGGTCTGTGGCCTAATTACATAGTAATTTGACAAACAATAATGTTGATCATTGAAAAGTTTTATATTTCCTTAATATAACAATAAAATGTGATTAAAACAGTCAGCTGATTTTTACAGAGTTATTTCCCTGTAGTATTATGTACCACCTTAATGATCCTTAATTGCTTTTTGTGGAGAATTAAAATAAGTGACATTTGTGACTTCATGTATAGATGGCAAGTACATATTAAAATTGTTGTGTTATTTCCTTTACATAACTACAGAAGCATATAAGAAATGCATGATTAACTTCCAGACAATTGTATGTACAATTATCCTTAGTGTATAAGGAACAGGGGTGGATCCAGCCATTTTAAAGGGGGGGGGGGGTCCGCAACCCAGGATAAAGGGGGGTTCCAACTATATGTCCCCATTCAAATGCATTGATCGGCAAAAAAAAAGGGGGGGTTCCAACCCCTCGAACCCCCCTGGGTCCGCCAATGAGGAACAACTTAATTCTTCTGTTTTGATATTGAATATGAAGTATTTTACTAAGTACAATACACTAAGATTGATAAAAGTCTGTGAAGATGACATTATTGGCCAAAATTTATTAAAAAGATTGTTATCTCCCCCTGAAACAGACCGAAATTTAAATGTGATAAAATATGCTACATGTACATAATGAACAAATATGCCAATAATTAAAAAGACTAATACTAAAATTATTCTTGATCGAATCATCAATAAATATCTAAGATATTATATTTTTTATCATATCAATGAAAAAATAAAGTTTTGCAAACTCTAAATGGTTTCATTCTTCAAGAATGAAAAATTGCAATGTATTATATTTTTATGCCCCACCTACGATAGTAGAGGGGCATTATGTTTTCTGGTCTGTGCGTCCGTTCGTCCGTTCGTTCGTTCGTTCGTCCGTCCGTCCGTTCGTTCGTCCGTCCGTCTGTCCCGCCTCAGGTTAAAGTTTTTGGTCAAGGTAGTTTTTGATGAAGTTGAAGTCCAATCGACCTCAAACTTGGTACACATGTTCCCTGTGATATGATCTTTCTAATTTTAATGCCAAATTAGAGATTTTACTCCAATTTCACGGTCCAATGAACATAGAAAATGATAGTGCGAGTGGGGCATTCGTGTACTGAGGACACATTCTTGTTCATTCAATTTTAATATGATTGATATTTTTTTCCTTTCCATTTAAGGTATGTCCTGGTAACGAAGGAGCTATTTTCTTTGGTAATGATCAACAAGGACACGTTCTCAGTTATACTTTTCAGTTGAAGGACAATCTTGCTCGTGGTTTCCAACGGAAATATAGTATTATTGTTATGATGATGGATAAAATTTATTTACTTAATTCCTGGCCGTTTCTTGTTCCACATTTAAAACTTTTGATAGAACATTTGCAAGGAAAAGCAGGAAAAGTTTATGAATCGGAACAATCGAAATGTCCACAACGTGCGGTTCGATTAAAGTCCAGTATGGCAGGGAATTTTCTCCAGCAAAGGGGAGGTAATAACCCTGCTAGGTCAATAACGGAACTGACTAAAGATAAAAATATTTTCAAAATTTTACATGTGGCATTTGTTTGGATATTAAAAGCATGTAGTAACAGAATCACAGAGACATTGCTTGAAGGACCACCAACAGAAGATTCTATCATCGACATGGAGAAACAAGAAGGTATTCTGTTAATTCGGCATTCAAAAGCAAACTTGTGATTGATCCTTTAATTTAGATTCTAAAATGAAGAATTGTAGTGAAGACATATGTCTCCCATATACACAAGTGCTATAGAATAATTGTTCCTTAAAATAGTGCTTTGACACTTAAAGTTATGAAATTGAAAAAATGCATGTACACACACTTGCACATGTGTGGTCCCCCTTAAGAAGTAATAAAAAACAAGACAAATGAACTGATAAATGCAATATAGTTCATTGAGCAGTGGCTGATCCAGAAATTTTTTCATAAGTGGGCTTCACTAACTGCCTAAGAGGGGGCCCCGCTCCCGTCATGCTTCAGTGATTCCATATGTCACCAACCAAAACACCCCCCCCCCCCCCCTTCCCTCCTCCCTCCTAAATCTGCTTCTTTTTGAGTTTCAAGTTTTCCTCATCTGTTGACATTTTAACTGTTTTACCTCTTTTATTCTTCTTGTGTTTAAAAATTATCAATAAAAGTGTTTTTTTTTATCTTTTAGAGACAGAAGAGGGTTTCATAAAATTATTTACCAAGCCAGCTAATGAAGTTAGTGATGGGGACACAACTCCGTCAGCAGAGGAAAAGGAGATTGCTGATATCGACACTCCACCATCTGAGCTGGATAGTATACATAACTTAAGACTATTGCTAAAGGTTTGTATATCTTAAAGGTAAAAACACAATTTGTAGACCTTACTCAATATTATGGTACTTTTAATCCGTTAAATAGGTGAAATGTTTAATAATGAACCTTAATCTTAATCTTAATTAGGAAAGTCTTTGGGTAAGGGTTTGTGATTAATTTTGGCATGGAAATAAATTTGAGATATGATCAGATATACTTATACATTGAAAATCATTTTAAATGGAAAAGCAACAATTCCATCTCATATAAAATTAGAATTCAAACAATATCTATATATGTAGGGCTAGTAGATGTAAATTTTTATGATGCATATGAATAACAATCTATCAAAGGAAAAAAATACCTTTTTTTTAATTCTAGTACTAAGAGCAACTGAAAAAAGTAAAATCAACTTTTAAAACACCATTTCAATTTTGGTTTTACTGTTTTATGTTTTCTATACACAACAAATCATTTGAAAAAAGTTAACTTTTTACGCTCAAAATCACCATTGATTTTTTCTCTTTTAGTTGCTCTAACTTGACCTTATACCAGAATGTTCTACCACAGACTAGGTACCTGTCTAAAAATGATATACTCTAGATGCAAAAGTCTTTAACATGAAAGAAATCTATTTTTTATATAATTCTAATTCCAGAATTAATATATTTTTACAGGTACTGGGTGAAGGTAACTTTCATCTTCTGACCCACCATGTTGTCATCGGCAACCAAGTTATCCTACGTGGTTCATACAAAGAAACCATCAAGTTGATTCTTCATGCTTTAATGGTAAGTGTATACATAAAAAACAGGTTTAAAATCAGGTTCAAATCAACATCACATTGAAACATGTGCAAAGATCAACTTTCAAATGTTTGTGGCTTTTTATGCCCCACCTACGATAGTAGAGGGGCATTATGTTTTCTGGTCTGTGGCTCCGTTCGTTCGTTCGTCCGTCCGTTAGTTCGTCCGACTTCAGGTTAAAGTTTTTGGTCAAGGTAGTTTTTGATGAAGCTGAAGTCCAATCAACTTGAAACTTAGTACACTTGTTGCTTATGATATGATCTTTTTAATTTAAAAGCCAAATTAGACTTTTGCCCCAATTTCACGGTCCACTGAATATAGAAAATGAAAGTGGGAGTTTCAGGTTAAAGATTTTGGTCAAGGTAGTTTTTGATGAAGCTGAAGTCCAATCAACTTGAAACTTAGTACACTTGTTGCTTATGATATGATCTTTCTAATTTTAAAGGCCAATTACACTTTTGTCACCAATTTCACGGTCCACTGAACATAGAAAATGAAAATGGGAGTTTCAGGTTAAAGTTTTTGGTCATGGTAGTTTTTGATGAAGTTGAAGTCCAATCAACTTCAAACTTAGTACACACGTTCCCTATGATATGATCTTTCTAATTTTAATGCCAAATTATAGTTTTGCCCCAATTTCACGGTCCACTGAATATAGAAAATGAAAGTGGGAGTTTCAGGTTAAAGATTTTGGTCAAGGTAGTTTTTGATGAAGCTGAAGTCCAATCAACTTGAAACTTAGTACACTTGTTGCTTATGATATGATCTTTCTAATTTTAAAGGCCAATTACACTTTTGTCACCAATTTCACGGTCCACTGAACATAGAAAATGAAAATGGGAGTTTCAGGTTAAAGTTTTTGGTCATGGTAGTTTTTGATGAAGTTGAAGTCCAATCAACTTCAAACTTAGTACACACGTTCCCTATGATATGATCTTTCTAATTTTAATGCCAAATTATAGTTTTGACCCAAATTTCATGGTCCACTGAACATAGAAAATGATAGTGTGAAGTTCAGGTTAAAGTTTTTGGTCAAGGTAGTTTTTGATGAAGTTAAAGTTACATCAACTTGAAACTTAGTACACATGTTCCCTATGATATGATCTTTTTCTAACTATAATTCCAAATTATAATTTTAAACCCAATTTCACGGTCCACTGAACATAGAAAATGATAGTGCGAGTGGGGCATCCGTGTACTATGGACACATTCTTGTTTTGAAATAGTGATTCAGCATTTTTGTAAACTGCGTTTCACCTGGCATTTCTAAATAAATTTCCAAATTGTGTATGAAGTTACCAATATTTATAAATACTAAATGATAGACAAGAAAAAATTGTAGCAAGAAAAAAATAAACAAAAATTATTTATAGATATTAGAAGATGTGGTATGAGTGCCAATGAGACAACTCTCCATCCAAGTCACAGTTTATAAAAGTAAACCATTATAGGTCAAAATATTGTCTTCAACAGGGAGCCTTGGCTCACACCGAACAGCAAGCTATAAAGGGGCACCAAAAATTTACTACTAAAACCTTTCAAAAGGGAAAACCAACAGTCTAATCTATATAGAAAACAAGAAACACTTATGAACCACATCAACAAACAACAACTACTGAACATCAGATTCCTGGCAATTTCCTGACTTAGGACAGGAGCAAACAATTGCAAAAAGTTTTTAATGGTACCAAACCTTCACCCTTACCTGAAACAATAGTGCAACATCACAACATAGAAAGACACCAGTAAAATATCAATTGAAATGGCTTTACTTAATCAAAAGACATATTATAAAAGTGGGCATACACTAAACAAAGAAATTTGATCTATGATACAATATAAATACAAAATCAATAAAATAATATGTTTTTCAATTCAATATTTTCAGATTCTAGTACCTAAGGGTTGCTGTCGACCAATTCTTCACAGTACTGATTACCAGGAGTCATTCCGATGTAACTTCCTGGGACTGACAGCTGATAGTTCTCTACCTAGTCACATATTGACCTCAGAAATGTTTGTGTTATTAGTAGAAATGCACTTGAAAGATGAAAATGACAAGCCTTTAAATGATAATGATTTTGATAAATTTGAATACAGCATGGCAAGTCCTACAAGGTTACTGGAGAAAGGTACATATTTAACAAGGGACATGACAATTTGATAGTACAAATGAAGTGGATTTAAGTGATTAAAGGCAACCATACTACTTTAAACAATGACAAAAACCCTTACCATATAGTCTGCTATAAAAGGCCTTAAAATGAAAAATATGAAACAATGCAACTGAGAAAAATGACTACCCTTTTTATAACAAAACAATTTGATTGAGAAAAAATAATGACCTAATTTATAACAAAACTTAACAAAAACATGAAATGACTACAACCACTGAACTACAGGCTCATGACTTTGGGCTGACACATGCACAATGTGGTTAGACATGTTTGTGAGAGCTCAACCCACCCTTAACTTTTGACATTAGTGTTAAAGCACAACATAAGAACAAACATAAAATTCAGTTGAAAAGGGCTTAACTTGTCAGATCAATACAATGCAGAAAAACATCAAACAAAACAGGCGCGGATCCAGCCATTTTAAAAAGGGGGGTTCCTAACCCAGAGTAAAGGGGGGTTCCAACTATATGCTCCCATTCAAATGCATTGATCGGCCAAAAAAAAGGGGGGGTTCCAACCCCCAGAACCCCCCCTCTGGATCCGTCACTGCAAAAACACAATCTAGACTAGAAATGTTTACATTCCTAACAACAAAATAGATGAACAGATCTGAGTGTACTCACAGCTACTGACAAGCGTAGTAGTTCCAAGCCAAGAAAAACTAAAAGAAAAAAATCAGGCATCTAGTTTCTTACAAAATCAAATATATATTGTTCTTTTTCCCGAGTACTGCTGATTTGAATTTGTATTTTTTAATGGTCAAAGAATCACTACACTAATATGAAAAATACACACCCATTTACAGTTTAGCTGAAATTAACATGGTGACATATCCTATGTTGCTGATATTCTGATTCCACATAGTTTCTTATATAATACCATACCTGTCCATTTATTTAATTGTATGCTGTTAATATATTTAGTAGTTATGACGTTTGGTCATTGGAAAATTTTTCATCATTCTACTATTGTATATTTAAAAAAAGAAATGTAGGGAATCCTTCAATAGACAGCAACCTAACCACACAAATAACCAAAAGTTATATTATTATGTTTTCTCAGAATGAGCTAGTAAAATTTACACACTTCATAATTTTTTGGTGTAGTATGAAATTATGGTAAAATTTCATCTTTAAACTTTGCAATTATCATGATTTATTGACAAAGATAGAAATGTAAATAATATTTAGAAATAACGCAAGTTTTCATTGTTTATAAAAGATTCTCTATTTTTAGCACCAACTGTCTTACAAAAAATAGAACATGCTCTAAAGAATGAAAAATTCTCTAATGGAGTGATGGAGCAATGTTTGATCTGTCTCAAAGAAGAATGGATGAAGTAAGAGATAGAAACTATTCAATTAGGCTCAGAATGTTTTGTATGAAAAATTGTACGATATATAAATTTTTGACATACTGTGGATTCATTATTATTCTTTGGATACCATTTTTTTTGTGAATTTCTTGGATACAGGTGACCCACAAAATTACATGTTCAGCGAATAATAAATGTTCTTAAAGTTTGTATGATGACCTCTGCAAAACCATAAAATTAAATATTTACGAACATGCAAGTTTTTTTTTCGGGTACTCATGAAAATAAATGAATCCACAGTATTTGTTGAAATTTTGCCTTGCAACAGAACTCCAATGTATCCCTGAGAGTTATTGCAAAGATTCTTTATCTTGCTGAGAGGGTGGAGCAGTTCCTAAACCTAGCATCAATTTTAACATTCAAAATTCTGACTGCCAATTGATAATTGATACAATCATAACTCCAGCCAAACGAACACCCAACAGTATCAAGGATTTTACTGCCATAATGGAAGAGGTCCAAGGATGACAGTATTTCTATATCTATATTAACTCTGTGTGTCTGTTGATTGAAAGAAAATTTAAGAAATACTATGTAATAAGAAGGTATAAATGTCTTGGTGACATCCACCTTTTGATACATGTAATAAGCTTCTGAAGTATATTTACTGTGCAGCTCACTTGTTTTATCAGACACTCATATTATACATTGATCCCTACAAAGAATCAGAATCAGTGAAAAATTGTTGAAAAAAAATGCTCCATTCATATGGAAGTAGGAAATTTTCTGTTAAAAAATAAATGTATTTACTTTGTGTCATATATTGAATTTATTTGTTCAGTGTATGTTTACTTGTATTACTATGCCTTTTGAATGAGTTAAGCCATTTCAATTGATATTCTATAGACAGTTTAGTGTGTCTTTCTACATTGTGGTGTTACACTATTGTTTTCAGTAAGGGTGAAGGTTGGTAGCTATATAATGTTTAAACCCGCTGCATTTGTTTGCACCTGTCATTAGTCAGAAACTTGATGTTCAGTAGTTGTCATTTGTTAATGTGGTTCATAAGTGTTGTCATTTGTTAATGTGGTTCACAAGTGTTGTCATTTGTTAATGTGGTTCATAAGTGTTGTCATTTGTTAATGTGGTTCATAAGTGTTGTCATTTGTTAATGTGGTTCATAAGTGTTGTCATTTGTTAATGTGGTTCATAAGTGTTGTCATTTTTGGGGCCCTTTATAGCTTGCTGTTTTGTGTGAGCCAAGGCTCCCTGTTGAAGCCCATACTTTGACCTATATTGATTTACTTTTACAAATTATGACTTGGATGGAGAGTTATCTCATTGGCACTCATACCACATCTTCTTATCTATATCTATTGTAGATTGGATAAGATTTATGTTGCATAAAGCAGTAAGCCATTCAGTCGATTGGAGCTAAATGCAGATGAAGTTCTGAAGCATACATAAATAATGTGGCGGGGTTAAACATGTTAGTGGGATCCCAACCCTCCCCCTAACCTGGGACAGTGGTATAACAGTATATCAAAAGAACGAACTATAAAAATCATATAATTTCTATATAACGGGAAAAAGCTATTAATCTCTTTAAGGGGGCTCGCGGGTATAAATCAAATTTTTTTTTAATATAGGATTTCGTTATATTTTTCTATAAAAGAACTTTATCAATAATGCATAAATAGAAAAAGAAAATAAAAAAATGGGGTCACCATTCATTTAAGCTCACAATCTGCCTTCAAAAGAAGCATACATTTTTGTAAAGGTACTTTTTTTTTTTGAACTAATAGAAGAAATAGAGTTAATATTGAAATAATTTAATTTTGGATGTAACGCATTTTCTGATTGGCTGACGTTATTTTGTTATCAGCTCATAGACATAATTTAGTCATGTGACCATGATGTCATCAACGTTTTTTCATGGTTTTCTACGGTTTAAAATGGAATCTAGAATTAAATTATAAGAAATAATTAATATTTTTTCTGTGTCTATTCGAAATAACATAAAAAATGTGGTGCACACTGTTAAATAACCGGCTACGCACATTATTTAGTGTGCACCAATTTTTTATGTTATTTCTTTATAGACAGAAAAAATATTACAGTCATTCCTTAAATAAAAAAATAACTAAATTACAGAAATTGCTTAAGTTTTACAATCGTTTAGGTTTAGTACGTACAGCTTATTTGAAAAAAAATAATAAGAAATAAAGATCACAGATGAGTTTAGAAAGATATTTCAATTTTAATGCCTAAAGATTGCATTTTTGCACCAAAGGGAGATAATTTGAGCTTTTTCAATGATATATAGATTTTAAAAGTAATCTGGGGCCAAAACAAATTTATTTTTTTTTGGTTGATTTTTGTACCATATGATATAGTAACAACGAATAAAGTAATAAATAAAATTGTAAAAAAAAAATGTTTGAAATTTTGCTGAAATTTTTGTACCCTTGAGCCTCTTTAAGTTGAATTATTTTAGGAAATTAATGAGTAGAGTACAATATATCATCAAAACTGCAAAATGTTATTAAAAAAATAATAAATTCATTTTTTTTTCAGCAAAGTGAAAGTTTTATACAAATTCACAAAGGCAGGAGGGAGTATCTCAGAAGTTGACACACAGAATTTGTTACATGTTGTTGAAGCAAAAGCAGAAGATAAGCCACTACTCCAATTCTGGACATCAGGACTTAGTGTATCCTACAGGAATCACATCCTTACTACATCTAAAGCTCAACACTAACATGCTACCTCTCTGTTAAAAATATGTGGTCTTCTTCTTTTTCTTTATATGGGAGTAAACTCCTAGGTAGGAGTGAAAAAACTTCCCGGAAGTGCTGAGGGTCATGAGTTTGAACCCTGCTTTGGTCAAACAAAAGACCTTTTAAAATAATATAAGTATTTCCTGCTTATCTGATAAGCATACAGCTTTAGGAAGTAAGAATAAAGACTGGTCGGCTCAGAGTCAAAATAATGAGTCTGTGTAGAGTGAAATGTCCTCCTGTGAACTACCTCTGTGTGTAGGTCTTGTTCAATCTCAGCAAGGTTAATATTCATAGTACATTTACATGTTCTAATTCTGAATATGCATTTAATTATCCACTGAATATGCATTTAATTATCCACTGGAAGATAAACAGCCATACATCATTAACATACTTTTCTAGCTTAAAGAATTTGTCTGATTTTAATAGCAGATATTTATTAAAATGTTCATAAAGAAAACTGCAGCAGAAAGTCAATGCTATCTCCTAATTAAAACAAAGACTTAACCAGTTTATATTTTTGTTAGTTTATATTTTGTGCAATATAGATTGTTATAAATAAATGTTATGCCTTATTGTCTTTTTTATCATCTTATTAGACATAAATATATTGACAATATTTGATGCTGCAGCTACAGACAAAAAAAATTGTATTTACTCTTGCAACTTTCTTAAATATTGTCAAACAGCATAAGGGATTTTCTCATTGCTGTAGGCTGTACAGTGACCTTTAGTTGTTAACTAATATGTCATTTCATCTCTGGTGGAGAGTTGTCTCATTAGCAATCATATCACATCTTCCTATTTTTGGGTAAAGATTGCATGTTACTGACTTGATATTTTTAAACATTTTCCAAGGCTTGCCACTACCATTTTGAAATATTATATAGTGCATTGATCCTAACATTCTATACATCCTATCCATGAACATTTTCAGAAATTTACCAGTGTAATATATGCTTAGATATTCATATCACAAAACTGTTACACTTTTCAAGAAATTACATAAATTTTGCAAGGTGCTGCAGGAATCTAATATCTATTCTAAAAATGTAAATAATGTCATTGTTAAAGTATCTTAAAAATTGGAGTTATCTCCCATGGCTCAGAATTGTAGTTAAATCAACTACAACCAATGCTTTTACTCACAATGCAATAATTGGTTTTACTTTCCACTGATAAATTAATGCAATCTTTACACTTCAGTGCTTACAAGCACTTTGATTATATTAATGTATCTCACATCTCAAAAAAAAAAACCAGATAAATCTTGATGCCTGATTTGTTGTAGTTTTGCTTCAACCTATGTCATAGAATGAAAATCTTATAGAAACGGTGGTGAAATCAATTTGCATAGAGATTTAAGATTCAGAAGGTAAAGACCTAGATACTTTATATTTCTTTTATGATTCAATATATAACAAAGTTTCTAAACCAGCATATATTCATTATCTGATACAGAATTCACTTCTCCTTAACTTCATTTTGATGGTTCATTGGTCTATGTTAAGTTTATGTGAACAGGATTTTTTTCAGAAACTGTAAGCAGTAGGTCAGCTATATTTGGTGTATGGGATGATTGTAAGAGGTACATGTCTGTTTGGCCTCGACTTAAATTTACATGCCTCATCCACCAACAATAAGTTTTTTGAGGTATTCAGATATACAAGTAAAAAGCCATGTATATTTGGTGTATAGCATAATAGGTATATGTCGGCCTGACAGGGTTCATCTGACCTTGAACTTATTTTTTTCAAGGTTCATTCGGCAATTATTTTTTTTGTGGTAATGTTGGTTTTTCAGATACCATTAGCAGGAAGTCAACTCTATATTTTGTGAATGGAATTGTTAGGTGTACATGTCTGTCTGGTAGAGCTCATATGACCTTGACTTCATTTTAAAGGATCTTGGAAATGTTAAATAGTCAAATCTTGATCTTTAAATCTTTGGACACATAATTTAATCACAATTATTAAGACATCTGGGCCTGTACATTCTTAATAAAAAAGCAGATGCGGTATGATTGCAAATGAGACAACTCTTTAAAGAGACCAAATGACACAGAAATTAACAACTATAGGTCACTGTACAGCCTTCAACAATGAGCAAAGCCCATACTGCAGTTAGCTATAAAACAAATGTGCCTGTGGCCCTGTGCACTCTTGTTTGGTCATTGGATTGCAGTTTCATTGATATTTTAGTTTCAAGTCAGTTTGGTTGTAGATGATTTAGCTGAAGATGGATTAATTTGTGTTTAATACCACTTTCAGCACTTTTGTGCTATATTGTGGCTGTCAGGTTTTATTGGTGGAGTGCCCAGAGAGAACCACTAACCTTTGGTAGGGAAACTGACAATCCTAATCAATTAAGAATGAGTTGAGCACATGTGTTAGATCCAACTCACAATCACAGTATTTCAGTAGTTTGACTTGTTAAACTGCTCCACCACTTTTAGAGAAAAGGTATCAAAACCTTTACATGATGTCATGAAAATCAAAAAGATTAAATAGAGAACAGAAAATGTGATAACATATATTTAGATTAGACCGTTGGTTTTCTAGTTTGAATGGTTTTACACTACTAATTTTTTTGGATACTTTATAGTTTGCTCACTGGTGTGAGCCAAGGCTCTGTGTTGAAAGCCGTACCTTGACCTATAATGGTAACTTATAAATTGTTACTTGGATAGAGAGTTATCTCATTGTCATTCATACCACATCTTCCTATATCTATATAAGATACTTTAAGTTATCACGATGATCACAATTCATTGATTGAAGCTTATTAGTAGATAATTCTTGATTTCTTGTGAAATAATCAGCAATGAATTTGGTAGATAAGAAGACTACAAAAGACCCAAAATTGAAAGACTTCTCATTTTTGAGTTTTTCGGTTGTTGTCACATTTATTTATATCCCACATCTCCTATTTATACATAACATCTTTTAGTGAATGCAACTGGGAAACATTCAAGACAATGGATGTAGCAATTAATATACCGGAGAAGACAAAAGGGACTGTTTAATTCAAGTTATCTGAATAAGCAGTTTCAGCATCTAATTCGATTGTAAATACGCCAAAAGGAAAATAAGATTAACGCTTTTGATTGAATTCCATCGGTGTGGTCATTATAAAACTGTAACAGTTATTTTCAGTGTAGGCTTTTGAACATACTACCCAGAATGCATTAGATTCTGAAACAACTAATCACAACTGTTGCTTTCGTCTTTTCTAAAACCCTCTTCATAAGTATCATGTAACCAATCAAATTAAATGGTGTAAAAATCGACAGTATTGATTGAAAATCTATATTCTCTCATAATGGAAATGAAATACAAACAATATTTCCATAACATATTTATTAAGAGTATAAATTCAATTTCTATTTTACATCTCATATTTTTTATTGATACATATAACTGCTCCATATCAAGTTCAGTGATTACAATGGTCAGGAAATTGTACATATTATTTAAATTTCTGAATTAAATTTGTTTTGTAATACACTAGGGTGTTAAAAAATTGTAAAACTAAAAAAAAAGTCCCCCCCCCCTTTTTAAATGATAATTGCACTAAAATAACTTGTATAACCAAATTAAAATGTTTTAAAACAAGAATGTGTCCTCAGTACACGAATGCCCCACTCGCACTATCATTTTCTATGTTCAGTGGACCGTGAAATTGGGGTAAAATCTCTAATTTGGCATTAAAATTAGAAAGATCATATCATAGGGAACATGTGTACCAAGTTTGAAGTCGATTGGACTTCAACTTCATCAAAAACTACCTCGACCAAAAACTTTAACCTGAAGCGGGACAGACGGACGAACGGACGGACGGACGAACGGACGCACAGACCAGAAAACATAATGCCCCTCTACTATCGTAGGTGGGGCATAAAAATATCTGAAATTAATCATGGAATTGATTATTAAATGATTTACTATATACAAAATGTTTTATTGATTACATGTATTATGTACCATGTATATGTGAAAATCCAGTGATTATATTTGTCGGGAATTTGTAAGTAAAATTCTAAGTTTGTTGATGCTTATTATAAATTTGACACTAGGTAACGCTCATAGTTTATGCATGAAATTGATTATTAAAATGATTTGACTATATACAAAATGAATGGCACAAATTACAAAAATCACAACCTGTGCGTTTGTAGGAATGTTTATCTTTATATGATAATATATAAAACTAGATTACAAAAGTTTCAATTGTAAACATACAGCTTATATTCTTTTGAGTAGCAGGTAAAACTTAAATTAAAAAAAATAATTATAAATCTAAATCAAAATAAAAAAAAAAATAAAAAAAATATTTAAATTTCACAACACTGTTTCTTTTGAGTGTTTACAATTGCTTAAATGTGATTAATTCAAAAGCTTTACAAAACTATTAATAACAGCATTAAGAATTTATCAACAGTTCTAAAATAAGAAATAAAATAATGCAGATCTATTTAGTATGTAATTATGTGTTGACTATAATATTGACTCAGATGATACATCGGCACTGTCACTGAACACCACAGAATCTGCTGGAGGTACTGGAGGTCGTGGTCCTACTTGTGGCAAGGGAGGCTTTTCTCTGAAATATACCATTACCATTAAGTTAGTATGTAACACTACAGGGAGATAACTCTGTATAAATCAGGCTCAGAGAGGCTAGTTCAATACTTTCTCAAAATATAGCATTTTATTAATATTAAGTTAGTACATGTACATATCACTACAAGGAGATAACTGTATAAATCAGACTCAGAGAGGCTAGATTAATACTTTCTCAAATGTATACACTTGTATTAAAAGACTCTCAAACAGGTAAACCTACATTATAAATCAAAATACCATTCTTTATAAATATATCTTAAATGTATTGCATTTGTGTTTGATCACTGAATCCTTTTTAAAATTCAGGCCAGTATTTTATATTACCCAGTTTTACCTGGTAAAACCCAAGTTTTCCCAATATTTCCCACTGGGCTGGGAAATACTCATAAACCCTGGTTTTTGTCAACCCACTATAAAGTGTGTCACTGTGTTCAAGTTCTTTGAAATTTTTATATCTTTGTCAAAGGGACACAGTAAATGTTTTGTCAAATTTTATGAAAAATTAAATGAGCCAAACTTATTTTAGATGAGGTGTTTCAGTGACTTAATAAACCAATCTTGTAATATTGATTTGTTTATTAATGTTCTTTCAATTCATACATCATGTTCTTTTGTGTCTACCTCTATATGTGAGCAAAAGAACATATTTTAATTGAAATAAAATTGAGAATGGAAATGGGGAATGTGTCAAAGAGACAACAACCTGACCAACTAAAAAACAACAGCAGAGGGTCACCAACAGGTCTTCAATGTAGCGAGAAATTCCCGCACCCGGAGGCGTCCTTCGGCTGGCCCCTAAACAAATATATACTAGTCCAGTGATAATGAACGACATACTAATTTAAATGTACATAAAACATTTTAATATGAAAATTCACCACCAATGACTGTGAGGTATTTATAGGGAATAACAAAAAGTGACCAGCATTCAATGTGAAAATTCACCACCAAAAATTGTGAGATATTTCAGTGTATGACACAAAATGACCAGCACTTACAGTGAGAACCAGAGGCAGATTTAGGGGGCAGGGGGCCCGCCCCCCCCCCCCCCCCTTTTTGGGAAAAAATTTGGTTGCTAATATAGGGAATCACTGATGCGTGACTGGAGCGGGCCCCCTCTTAGGTCAGTCAGTGGGCCCCTACTTATGAAAATTTCTGGATCCGCCACTGAGAACACCACCAATAATTGTGAGATGTTTCTGAGTAAATCCCACAAAGTGACCAGCATTCATTGTGACATTTTAGAGTATATCACTGCAAAGATACCAGTATTCACTGAATTCACCCACCAAAAATTGAGAGATATTTCAGAATGAATCTTGAACTGTATCACTTTGTGTGTACTGTATAATGTTTGTGATTTATATAAACTTACATCAGAGGTTCACCAGCTTCAACCACTTTCTCAGGTCTACGCCGGTCACGATCATCATCATATCTCCTACGATCTTCTTGACGTCTCCTTTCACCATCCCTAGGATCCCTTCTCCTGTCTGGATCCCTGGGATCTCTTGGGGGTCCTCTAGGAGGCCCTCTCCTCTCTGGATCTCTTGGAGGTCCTCTTCGATCTGGATCTCTGGGGTCTCTTGGAGGTCCTCTTCTATCTGGATCATTGGGGTCTCTTGGAGGTCCTCTTCTATCTGGATCATTGGGATCTCTTGGCCCTCTTGGAGGGCCTCGAGGTGGACCTCTTCTGTCTCTGTCATCTCCATATCTATCACCAGGAGGGCCTCTGCGTCTGAAATTTGTCAGGGATTACCATAAATTATTTCTATTTCAAATAGTTATTTACAAAAATTTACTTTATATCTGTTGGCTAAATACAGCAGCATTTTAGAACAAGACATAAGTACATTGTCTGAACAAATAATGGTGATGTCTTTTGACACTATTTATATACATTTTGTGAGTTACATTTTCCAAAAGAATTGAGTTAATACATTTGAATAGAAAAAAATTATGAAAAAAATACTAACAGCCTCTAAAATATTTGTAAAAAAAATCAAAATGAATTCTTTGTAACAAGTGAATCCATTCACAGCTTGAGTATATGTTATAATTTTGACAATTTATTCTAGAGATTTCAATATGATGTTCCAAGTTAGAGTTCAAATAGTAACGTCTAATTGTTTATTTTATAAACAAAACAAAAACTTTAAGGGGAGATAATTGTATTCTTGTAAAAGAAAATGCATCAAATAATAGGTTAAGTGTATTGTTCTTATTTAATGCATTTTCTTTTAAAAGAAAAGAAATATCTCCCCTCGAAGTTTTTTTTTTGTACAATAATATTTTATATTTCACATTTTACTGACAGCTGTACATTTTGAGGTTGAACCATCAAGCACTAGAACCTTATCATTGTTAACATAAATAAAGATTCTTGGATGGAGAGTTGAATCATTGGCACTCATACATATCTATTATATACTGATGTAAATTATTAATTTATCAAATGGTATTTAAGGGTTCATTTTTTCCTGTCTTGTTATATGGTTTTTTTTTGTTGTTTTTTTAAATAATTGTTACTGCAAAATTATATATTGAAGGAAAATGTCTTCTATTTCTAAATTTTTTATTGGTGGAGGAAGCTGGAGTGCTGTGAGAAAACCAAAAGCCATCAAAAGGAAAACTGACAATCCTAGTCAATTAAGGTGGTACCTAACACTACAGGGAGATAACTCTGTAAAATCAGCTAAACGTTTTAATTACGTTGTGTTGTTAAAGGTATATTAAGCTTCTCAATGATCAAAATAAGAGTTTGTCAAACTGCTATATAACCAGTGTAATTTTTCTGATAAAACGGTTGGTTCAAATTTTTTGAAATTTTTATATTTTTGTAAAAGGGTCAAAGTAAATATTTTGTCAAAATTTTAAGAAAATTAAACGAGCCAAATTAATTTTAGTTAAAGTGTTAGGTACCACCTTAAGATTGGAGATTGCACACACATGACAGTGTTTGAACTCACAACCTCAGTGTTGACTAGCTAGTGATTACAGTAGTTATTATCGTGCTATTTTGAATTTCATTATTAAAGCTGGAAGTGCTTAGAAAGGAGAAGGTACATGTATCATCAGACAACTTTTTGAGCTCCTTAAAGTCCAAAATTGAAAAAAGTACCGTTACAATGTATGTATTGTATCTACAAGATGTGTTTTTTGGTCCCTTAAAGTCCAAAATTGGAATTGTATTTTCAATGTACAAGATGTGTTCATAAAACATAAGTTAGAGAGATCTTAGTTATTATAGTCTATACTTCAAAAATAATTGTTTTCTAAGAATATTCTGTCTAACAAATACGTTGTACCTGTCATCTGGTCCCGAAGGTCTATTTCTATCTTCTCTATATCTATCACCAGGTGGACCTCTAGGTTTATCTCCTCTAGACCTATCCTCTTCCCTATTTCTGGGTGGACCTCTCCTATCTGGTCTCTCTGAATATTGAGGAGGTGGACCCCGAGGATCAGTTTTGTATCCACGATTGTCGTAACCATCATTGAGAGGTCTTCCATATTTATCATTTTTGGCAGTCTACAAGAGAGTAAAAAATACACTAGTACTAAGTGTTTCTCTTTATTTATATAGATTAGACCATCTGTTTTCCCATTTGTATGGCTTTACACTACATGTATATAAAGCAAGTCATTTTTGGGGCCCTTTGTAGCTTGCAGTTTGGTGCATTGTGGTGCGAGCTAAGATTCCGCGTTGAAGGCCGTACTTTGACCTATAATGGTTTTCTTTTACAAATTGTGACTTGGATAGAGAGTTGTCTCAATGGCACTCATACCACTTCCTCTTATATTTATGAATATGCAAATAAATTATTATTTATCTTGTTAGAAGTATTTTTTACATCATGCAACAATTAAGTCATATTTCCTGCTTACATAAGTAATTACAATTACAGTTACATGGTAAATCCTTGAAAAGACCATAACAGGAGATTAATTGTGAAATCAACATTATTTGTTTTGTTCTTTTTACAAACTGGTATGTTGAAAGATAAAGCAAGGGTGTGTTTTAATGGTTAACAAAATATATTACATGTAGTTTAATGTATTTGCATGCGTAAATTCCACTTGGTCATTGAAAAAGCATGTTGCTACACAGTGAATGATATATACATGTAAGTAAATCGTTTTCTCCATTTAATGTAAAAACAGTTTCTCACATTCCCAAACTTGTAAATTTATACCAGTTCTACTATACCCTACATATTTGAGCATGAAAAAAAAGGCCACTTTCGTTTAATAGCCCTGTCAAGAAATTGTGTTTTTTTCTTATATACATGTAAAAATGCAATGCACTATTTACTTTTCTTTAAAAATTTTAAATTGTAAATAACTTTATGGTATTGTAACATTTATCATCAGCTTTTGTCATCATTTCGAAATTTCTGCTTCAGGTCTTGATTTGATTGGATGTGATGTTTTTTATTTTCTGTATACATTTGTTGAATTTTGTTCATGTATAGTAGAGTTTCTCCCTCATCTAAAGTATTCTTTAACACCCTGCTCCTAAGTAATGGTAGAAAACACTGTTACTACAGAGGTCTTTACTTACATAAGTAGCTAATGGTTTGAAACTGTCATGTGGTGTTGTACCAGACTTCAACTGTTCTCTGGAGAGAAAAATAAAATAAAATTACAAATTATAACATTATTTTGAACCTTGCACAACATTATCCATATATAACTCTGTATTCATGTAATTACATAGCAAGAATGGCAGAGTACATGTAGATACAATTGCCCGTGACGGATACATTGCATACATGAATGTTGTTTACCCTTTATTTGCTGCAAACACAATCGAGACAATAGTTTTCTGGAATGTTTAAATTACAAATAATTCAAAGAAACAATATCAAAAAACATCCTTACAAATTCAATCTGTTATTAGCAGGTTTGTGTTACGCAATCTTTAGTTGTTGTTTTTTTTTGTTTTTTTTTTATTGCCCCTTAGTATTATACTTTTATTTGCCTTTTTTTTCTAAATGATTTCAGCAGACGTGAATTGACATGCCACTTGTGGTGATTAAATGCTCATATTACAATACTCAATAATTCTGATAAGATTTAAATATCTACAAATATTTTATTGTGTTGATAGGTTGTTGTCTCAGTGACCTTGACCCACTATTTCTCCTTTTATACATACTTGCATGAAGAAAACTTACTTTGTTTCATGCTCATAATTAAGCCTGCTTTTATGTGTAACAGCAACTCCATAATCTCCTATAGGTCGAAACTGAAGAAAGAAAATATGATTTATTTCTTATGGACAGTCACACAGCATTTCCATAGACTTAACCTTACATAACACATGTAAAACAGAAATAAATATTTGAAATAAATCTAATAAAATCCTGGAACAACTATTGGTTTTAAAGGGCTTACAAAAACCATAGATTTATAAACCCATATATACATCTGTGGAATAACACTGGAATAACACAATACATTTGGAATGAAACAGACCATGCATTGTACCTATAGAGGCTAAGAGCTGGTTGTTAAAGTTTGAAGATAATTGTCTGGAAGAAATTTAATGTATGAGGGATTTTGTAGACTTAATTGTAATGGTGGTACTTTCATGACAAATTACGATAAAAAATCTTGCAAAATGACGTCGACTGTGCTTGACCATAAAATGAACATGTACGTTCTTTTAAACAATAAAAAATTGACTGATTTTGGCGCATCAAATTAAATATTTCTTCTTCTTTAGTTACAGAAAACCATCAACATTTTGAAGATTACTTTCTGGCGCATGCCTGATTGAGGTTGCTTTTTAAAATTTATTTCAATTTTTCTTTATTTTTAAGCTTTACAATTTTTATTGAACTTTTCCATAAATGAAGCTAACAATAATTATTTATGATGTCTAAAGAATCACAAAAAGGATATTTTGATTAAACAGTAAAATTTTAAGCAATTTGACGCAAACAGTACCAGAGAATGACCGTTTGAGGCCTGACAGGAAAGGACATTGTACAATCCTTGAGCACGTATGTGCAATGTTACTTAAATATTTGAAAGATTTTTGTTTATGTAAACTTACAACAAGTCCTCTCCTGTATTTGTTGGTTCTCCTAAGTGCTACGAGAACCATGTAGGTTCCCATTCCAACACACAACAGAAAAAAGACAATAAATGCTGGCCCCAAGAACTGGTCATTCCAGCTAATGAGATAAACGTGTCTATGTCGTAAGGTGATCACTAAAACACCGATCACACCCAATATTAAACCACCTAAATAAAACATTGCGGCCAGGAACATTGGAAAGCGACCTGGGCCCAAGTTGAGCCCATTCAGCTCATTTTTTATTTGATTTTGGACCCTTGCGTGGTAGGCCACCACGGTGTCCTTGTCTATTTCACGTTCTTTCTTTATCATCTTGCTTATTTTTTAGTCTTTTCTGGTCCTACATAGTTCAAAACAACTTTCGAAAACACTTCCGCTATTTGTCATAGCCCACAATGCTAATTTACCTGTCTCACCTGTAGGCATGCGCATCCATGGTTAACCTTTCCGATGTTACAGGTGTCGAAAGAGTTAAGGAAAGATAATGACACTATTAGAAACCAGTATAAAAAAGTGCACAGCGCACACTATTTGAATATGAATATTTTTCAAATTTTAGTAATAGAATCTCTTGAATGTATTATATGTCTCTGGTAATAACAAATACAAATATTTTCAAATACAACTATTTTATTGGCACAAACTCAATTACAATAATTGGCAACTAGTATAAAAATAGTAATGATGCAGCAATTAAACGATATATACTACATAGCATATCATTGGGCACATTTTGAACAATGAAATGTGCAGTTATAAATATCAATATATCATAGGTTAATTTGTAAGAATAGACTACTGACATAAGTATATTGTATGTTATAGCTTCAAATTGTTCATATTACTCATTTATAAGGACATGTTTCCTTAATTCAAATGATTGATTAATAAAAGATGATATTAATCCAGAGACATATATATATATGTCATATATACACATGTGTATATATGTCTCTGATTAATCTAAGTGTTTTTCTACACTTGTTAAAAGCCTATTAACAGAGACATATGGGTCATTTTCAAAAAATGTCGAATTTTGAAATTGAAAAAATTATTAAAAGTTACTTATTCAAACAACCCTCTACATAAGCAAATCAAAACAAACAGTACTTTAAGAACAACATATTAAAAGATGCAATCTTAATGATGTCATACAAGAATATGATGAAACATTTTTTGATCGGTGATACATTATTTTGTCTATCCTGTTACCATTTTCAAAAGAAATTTTGGGTTATTAAGAAAAGGTTTAGATAAAATGTTAAGCTTGTTTTACGTAGTCAATTAGATGGTTTTAAAGAGAATACTTCTATATATATTCATTCTGTAATATAATAGATTATTTGCCAATTTTCCAGGTTGTACTGAAAAATGCCTCTAAAAATTGGTTTTCAAAGGTTGTAAAAATTACCACCAGTAATGCAAGTCTAAGATAGCAATTTATATTGTTCGGCATTTTTTCACCCTTTCAAATAAACCCAACATCAAGTAAATCCCTCATAAGTTAGTTTACTTTTCTCTTTATTTCGATGGTAACAGGAACGTACGTTTCTGATATATCACTATACAAAAGTCTATCCTGTTACCTTTTTGTCTATCCTGTTACCGATAACAGTTTTGCACTTGCGAATGCTTAATTGGGAATATTAAGACGTTATAACCTTAAGATGAGTTCGAACAACGAAATATTTCATTCGTTTTGCACCTATATATTAAGATAAAAAAATTAACGACGTTTTTGTCTACAATTGTCTATCCTGTTACTGTAACCATAGCAACCATAGTAACAGGATAGACAAATTTCTTCGTTTTTGATTGCTGTTGTGAAATAATTACTGGTGAAGTGATTATGTTTTTCTATTGTGAATTTGGTTTCCAGCACGTTATTGCACTTTTTACAAGTATACTGTTGGTGTAATTAATAAAAATTGGTGGTAACAGCATGGACATGAAAAAAAGTACGCTCTATTTTATTCACTTAATGTCTTGAAATTTCTGTTCTCTACAATGTCGTTCAAGAAACGAGGCGTTAAAAATGTAAAGATTACTTTGCACTTTTGAGATCAGCACTTACTGATTCAATATTCATAGGGAGAATAATTTAACGGCTGATTTAAGTAGCGGTAACAGGAAAGACATGAACCTCCTGTACGCTGATTCAATTTAGTTTGTAGATAATATGTTACATACTATGATAAAGACTAGGATAAAGATGCTACGATTTTTCGTTAGAGTAATATTTAACGATCTTAAAAAAGTCCCTTTTGCAGATATCAAGGCGACCGGAAAATCGCAAAAAAATCATTTCAAATGTGTTTTTCTAACAATGTACGCAGACAAATACCCCCCAAATCGGTCTTAAATGCAGTTTAATCTTATCAAAATAGATGTAAGGTGTGTTTATTATTAATGTTCTGAATCACAAATCCGACAAGCTTTCATTTAAACCATTACAACTGAAATTTCCATTAGAAATGAAAAAATTAGCATGGGTGTACTGAAAATTCGACATTTTTTGAAAATGACCCATATAATACATTATATTAATGTATTATATGTCTCTGCTATTAAGTAGTAGTTTGTTATATTCATCCTCAGTTTTGGATTGTTTGTCATAATTTTTAAAATAGGACAATTTTGATATATTAAAGAACATTTCTTTGTGATTCATATTTTGTGCATTGCAAGATAAAATGTTTTTCGTCTTTTCTATTTTAATTATGACATAATTTGCACAACCTTTCTTCTCTGTTAACTTGCATGTATCTACCTCTTTCAATTTCAAGATTGTGTGCACTTAGCCTTAGTTTTGCCAAAGGTGCCCTATCTTTCAACTTACATCCCAGCTCCTTTGTTCTAACAGGGGTGATCTGAGCCGGATCACCCATACCAGATCATCCTAGTTTGAGTTTCTTTGTTTAGCTCGTTAAAGTTTTTATAGTGAATGTAGTTTAAATTTTCAATCAAGCGGATCAAATACAAAATAAAACTCACTGTGTACATATTGTGGTAACTTAGATAAGTGTTATTGTATGTCATCCATCATCAGTTTTGTGTAGTAGTGTTAATATATTAACACACGAGATTGAACAGGGATTGGAAAAATATTATAAACATGGAGCTGCTTACGTTACTTTGTAGCGCCGTTATCTTCGTTCTGGAAATTGTTGTAGCTTCAGGCTCGAACAATATATACAAGGATGTATTTCAAAATTATGCAAAGGAATTAGTTCCAACGTGGAATGTACCAACACCTCTAAAACTTAGCTTCAGTGCTGTACCATCAACCATAGTGTCGTTTACGGAACTGGAAGAGAAAATAACACTGACAACGAGTGTCATAGTAAATTGGACTGATCATAGGCTAGGGTGGAATCCAACCTTATATAACAATACATATAGACTAACAATTCCACCACATGATATCTGGCTCCCGTATCTGTACCTTGCTAATAGTGTGAATGATGTCGAACCACTCGGACAGGAAGCAGACTTCTATGTGATACTGATAGCAGATGGGTCAGTTTACTGGACCCCTGGTGGTGTTTTGGAGGCACAGTGTACGCCTGATGTATCTAAATTTCCGTTCGATACACAAGTTTGTCTATTTCTTTTCACTATGTGGGGTATTCATCCTGGAGATGTGGAATTTAATGTTTATTCTAAAGTTCCAAATCTTAATTACTTTGCTGCGAATTCTGACTGGACTGTTATCGATATATTTCAGTATGCTTCTCTACGTGGAGTAGATTCCTCTGCATTTGTTATGGGGATTTCCATCAAACGTAAACCGATTTATTATGTAGTAACCGTCATACTACCTACATTATTGTTTTGTCTGATGAATCCACTTATATTCTGTCTCCCTATAGAATCAGGAGAACGAATTTCTTTGGGTATGACAATTCTACTGGCTTATGCTATATTTCTCACGATAGTATCGGCTTCTATCCCAGCAAAGTCGGACCCGTTGTGCACTATTCTTTTAGCTCTGGTTTGTATCATGATGGTTAGTGGTGTTATAGTAATGTTGACTATAATTAGCGCATACTATTACTATATGGAAGATGTCAGCAATGCGAATCCATGTTTAAGACGTTTGACTTTGCGAGTTAATCGAAAACAGAAGGACAAAACGAATTTGGAGGAAAACAAAGACACAAATTCTAACTCTCTTTCTGGTAGTAATTTAACTGGAAAAGACTTGTCTAACACACTTGACATTTTATTTTGTGCTATTTCTTTTGTAATATTTATTGGAATATTATCTGCGTATTTTCTATATATCTTGATATCATAGCAAAGTATATTTTAACCATTATATTCTGGAGAAAGATTTTCTTATTTCTGTATAAATTGTCTTCAAATTCGTAAGCATCTATGTAAATCGCGGATAAGAGTAAAATGTTTGGTGGAAACATATAAAGCCTGAAAAATAATAAATTGTACAAAACAAATTTGATATTGTCAATATTATACTTGTAATAATAATAAAATAAGTTCATAAACTATACATATATGCCAGCTTGGAAGTTTAATATTTCCCAATTACTAAAATATTAGTCAAAAATTTACAAGATCATCATCCTGCGTATACATTCATATATTTTAAAGAATTTCTTCTTGAATTTGCCAATTGGAAGGATAGAAAATCGGACAAACGACTGTCTTCTTTTTTAGATCAGAATTTGAACACCGGTGTTCACTGTGTCTGAACACACATGTTAATAATTTTAACACAAACGTTAAATCTTTGAACACGTCTCTAAGCATGAACATACTAGACGTTAAAATATTGAACATTCGGTGTACAAATTTTGAACTCGTCCGGACGCGTCAGGCGTCATGTATATTTACAGTGTAGGATCAGAGTCTAGTTTTTGGTAGAACCTTGCATCGCCAAGTTGTCGTTCAGTCTCTTGAATAGGCAGATTTATCCATGACAACCACTGCACTGCCTTTGTCTGCAGGTTTAATGGCGATATTGTTGTTAGATCGTAAGTTTTTCAGTGCAGTCCGTTCTTCATTGGTAAGATTGTCAAAAGGTTTATTGTTATTTTTAGTATTTCTAATAATGTACGTCCGACTTAAAATCATCAATTAATGATTCCAGGGTAGCACTTTTGCTCGGTTTAGGGATCCAAGAACTCTTTTTAATAAATTTGTAGTTGTTCTCGTCTTCTGAAATTTCTGCAGACAAAGGGAGGGGAGTTCAGCTGAAGCACACTTCTTATCCTTCTGAAATCCCCCTCCTCTCCTTTAAGATAGTAAACACGTAAAAAGGTATAATTTTTTTTTAGTTGAATCTTCAAAAAAATTGAGTTGCTATTCTCGACAGTTTTTGTCTCGTCTTGACGGAGTCAACATAGAAATGCTGTTTCCGGCGTCGATGGCGCATCAACAATGTATTAGACTAAGTTTGTAATTTGGTCCAGTTTATGGTGAACCACAAGTGGTAGGTCAGTCATATTTTGTATGCAGTTGTACAAGCAATGGTACATCTCATTTCCATGGAGTTCATTTGGCCCTGCCCTCTCAGTCATGGTTCATTGACTTCGAAACTTTTGCTTATTTTACATGTATTAGTTTGTGATTAGGTCAGTTTATGGGGAACCACAAGTGGTAGGTCAATGATGTTTGGTATGCAGTTGTGTAAGTCTCGGCATATTTCATTTCCATGGCGATAATTTGGCTCTTCCCCTTTAGTCATGGTCTATATTGACTTTAAAACTTATCTTAGTTTACATGTTTTCGTTTGTGATTAGATCAGTTTAAGATGAACTGCTAATGTTAAGTCAATGATATGTGATATGAAAATTTATTTGCATTTGCAAGTATCGTTTCCATGGAGATTATATAGCCCCCTCCCCTCGTATTGACTTTGAAACTTTTCAATAGTTTACTGGTTAATGTTTGTATTTAGATTTGGGAACGACTTATGATAAGTCAATGGTCATGATGGTATTTGGTATGCAGTTGTATAAGCATTGGCACATCTCATTTACATGGAGATTGTTTAGCCATGTAACTCAGTTCATTGACACTGAATATTTTTAATAACTTGTGTAAGATGTTAAAGTATTGCTATTTTGAATTCAACATTTGCATAATCAAAATTACAAAAAGGCGGGACATATCTCTGTGATAACAGTTTATTTTAACGTGACATGAATTACGCCCCTATTTTCTGTATCTGTCTCTGTATCCTTTATCAAAGACTGTGCATTAATCCACAGATTTGGAATGAAACCACTAAGCTGAGAATGTCTGCATAAATACAAGATTGTTAACAGTAATAATTTGAAGACAAATTCCACACATGGCCTTATTCAATTAACTACAACACTAGAAACAGCGCAGTACATACCAATCTATTTTTTCTTTGTAATTATCAATGCTTTCTAGTCCCAACAAGTTATCATGCATGAATACAAGACTTTAATGTCCCATGTGAAATAAAAGAATAAATATCCAATGTCCCAAGCATTGCACACATTTGATCGATTCAAGGTACAAGGGCAAAAACTAAAATAAACACTTTTATGGCCGCATCGCAATTTGTGGGGGTGGTGGTGGTGGTGGTGGTGGTGGTGGTGGGGGGGGGGGGGGGGGGGGGGGGGTTAACCCATGTCCGTCAGTACATTAGTCGTGACAAAGTTGGTCTCCATCTTCTAATTTTAGTTTGCCTCAATCAAATCTTATGAAACATGTATACATAATGCTAATTACACAAAACAGAGATCAAGTTTGAATTTTGTTGGTGTCACTGTTAACTGTATAATTTGCCTTAAATGGCCTGGTTAATTAAAGAAATTTCTAAAAGTGACTATTTGATCGTAGGTGAACCTTTCTGGAGCCCTTTGTTTTGGGCCAGGTGAGCTTTTCTCATCACTTGGCATCCGTCGTCCGTCGTAGTCGTTTTCCGTCGTCCCTCGTCGTTAACTTTTACAAAAAGCTTCTCCTCTAAAACTACTGGGCCAAATTTAACCAAACTTGGCCACAATCATCATTGATGTATCTAGTTTAATACTTATGTCCGATGACCCGCCAAACCAACTAAGATGGCCGCCATGGCTAAAAATAGAACATAGGATTAAAATGTTTATGTTGGCTTATAACTCTGAACCAAAGCATTTAGAGCAAATCTGGCATGGGGTTAAATTGTTTATAAAGTCAAGATTTATATGCCCTGAAATTTTCAGATGAATTCAATCGGACCATGGGTTGTTGGGTTGCTGCCCCTGAATTGGTAATTTTAAGGAAATTTGGTCCGTTTTCGGCTATTATCTTGAAAATTATTATAGATAGAGATAAACTGCAAACAGCAATAATGTTCAGCAAATTAAGATCTACAAATAAGTCAAGTCAACATAACCAAGAGGTCAGTTGACCCATTAAGAAGATATTGTCCTTTATGGTAAATTTATAACAATTTTCATTAATTTGGTAAATTTTGGTAAGTTTTTACAAAATGTTTTCCTCTGTAACTAAAGGGCCAAGTTCATTTTACAGATAGAAAAAAATGTAAGTAGCAAGAATGATCAGTAAAGTATAATCTACAAACACATCACCATCACCAAAACACAATTTTGTCATGAATCCATCTGTTTCCTTTGATTAATATGCACATAGACCAAGGTCAGCGACACAAGCTCTTAAGAGCCTCTAGTCGTCATACATACAATATTATATTTTTTTCGACTTTTATGTAGATTTTTTTTTATCTTTTCTGTTAATTTAAAAAAGAAGATGTGGTATAATTATTAATGAGACAACTCTCTACAAGAGACCAACATGACACAGACATTATCAACTATAGGTTATCATACGTCCTTCAACAATGATCAAAGCCCCTGTCGCATAGTCAGCTGTAAAAGGTCCCGAAATGACAATGTAAAACATATCTATTAACATAACCTAGTTAATGTACACCTAATCATTGCATTATCCTGATTGTAGCACACTAATAACAATTAAAGAGATTTTACTTTTGTTATGTGTGAAGTGTTCTTAAAAGACCATGACTTCATATTTTTCTTTTGGTCTGTCAATCCATCTGTCTCTTTGTCACTTCAGTTTGAGTTTGGAAATGCTTAAACCAAATGTTACTATTATCGGTTTATAAGCTTATATTTGTAAGTGAGATTTCAATTTGTATCTCTTGTTGTGTGAAATTTTTGAGAGTTAATGCGCTAGGAAAATTATAATTTTTCTAAAATTTCTTATTTTTTTCCCATTTGTAAAAGACATTATATTGTCGGAGCAATTCTTTCAAATATTATATGGACCTTGACAAAAGCTAGAATGTGCTATTGTAATCCCCATAAAGTCCACTATCTGTTAGTAACATTTCATGAAAGCTATAGATTACAAGATTGAAACCAAATGTTGTAGGAAAAAGTAATATAAAAAATATACGGAACACCGAGGATAATTCTAAACAGAAGTCTCTAAGCAAATGACAAAATCAAAAGCTCAAACACAGCAAACAAATGGATAACAAGAGTGCACATGCTGAAATGTCTCGCCTTCTTTACTAATCATTGGTATTATGTTGATAGTCCTAAGTATAAAGCTTTATCACAACTGTCACATAAACTTAACATTAACCAAGATAACTAAACAAAGACCAATGAACCATGGAAATGAGGTCAAGGTGAGATAAACCATGTCAGGCAGACATGAACAGCTGAACAATGCTTCCATACAACAAATATAGTTGACCTATTACTTATAGTTTAAGAAAAATAGACCAAAACACAAAAACTTAACACTGAGCAATGAACTGTGAAATTGAGGTCAAGGTCAAATAAAATCTGTGCGACTGACATATAGATCATAAAATATTTCCATACACCAAATATAGTTGACCTATGGCATATAATATTAGATAAAAAGACCAAAACTCAAAAACTTAACTTTGACCACTGAACCATGAAAATGAAGTCAAAGTCAGATGACATCTGTACGATAGACATGTACGTGTTGTTTATTCTTTAGTTTTCTATGTTGTGTCATGTGTACTATTGTTTTTCTGTTTGTCTTTTTCATTTTTAGCCATGGCGTTGTAAGTCTGTTTTAGATTATGAGTTTGACTGTCCCTTTGGTATCTTTTGTCCCTCTTTTACAATCATTCAATACAACAAATATAGTAGACCTATTGCATAAAGGATGATCGAGAAAAACAGACCAAAAATACAAAAAAACTTAACTATAACCACTGAACCATGCAAATCAGGTCAAGGTCAGATGACACCTGCCAGTTGGACATGTTATTACATACACCATGTACAGTCTTTCCATACACCGAATACACTAGCCCTATTGCTTATAGTATCTGAGATATGGACTTGACCACCAAAACTTAACCTTGTTCACTTTTCAATAAAATGAGGTCGAGGTCAAGTGAAAACTGTCGGACGGGCATGAGGACCTTGCAAGGTACGCACATACCAAATATTGTTATCCTATTACTTATGATAAGAGAGAATTCAACATTACAACAAATTTGAACTTGTTTCAAGTGGTCACTGAACCTTGAAAATGAGGTCAAGGACATTGGACATGTGACTGACAGAAACTTCGTAACATGAGACATCTATATACAAAGTATGAAGCATCCAGGTCTTCCACCTTTTAAAATATAAAGCTTCTAAGAAGTGAGCTAACGCCGCCGCCGCTGCCGCCGGATCACCATACCTGTGTCGAGCTTTCTGCAACAAAAGTTGCAGGCTCGACAAAAACTGTCATATATTACTAACTTGGTACAGGCATTTTCTTATGTAGAAAATGGTATATTAAACCTGGTTTTATAGCTAAACCTCTCAATTTTCCTTACAAGGATTTATGAAATATTCAAACAAAAACTACCCAACCTCCACTCCTCCCCCAAATTCCACAGTGTATATGTAACAAAAAATTTGTTCCGGCGTGACATTTGTTCCGTCGGAACTTATTTCATAGAAAATATGTTCCACCAGAACTTATATCACAGAAAATAAGTTCCAGCCCTGTACAATTTGTTCCGGAACAAATTTTTTAAATCAAATGTGAAATAAGTTCCGGAACAAATAGCATAGCTCCATGAATTTTGTTCCGATATAAACTGTTTAACAAAAAAGTCAAACAAATTCTTGTTATAAAAGTTTAAAACTTTGGAACTATCAAATTAATTCAGCATATCTGTTGTTATTAGACAAAATGATTAAAACAAAAAATGCACAATGAAATTAACAACGGTGATAAATAATTTAAACACCGTGACTATTTCTAGAAATTCTGATACAAATTAACAAATATGTTTAATCGTAATATTCATATATGAAAGATTGGCGTTTAGTTGACATTTTGGCTCTTTTGGATTTGCGTAGGACAGGAGTTGAGGTTTCAACTTGGCCTGATTCTAGAACATCTATCCTGTCATTATCAACAGATGTGTTGACAACAGACGTATTAGACAATGTTGACAAATTAAAGTATGTGTTCAGAGATTCCTCTGATGACATATCATCAGTTAACACAAAATTGGCCTAGCATGATGGAACATCGACATCGGAATCTGAATAGTACACATGGTGGACCTCTACTTCAGTGACAACTGGTTTGTTCATGATGGCACTGTCATTAACGAGGTCTACATTTGTACATGCAGTTGTCAAATTATCATCTTCCATTTGATTTTTACCATCATCATCATTTTCATCATCATATTTATCATCTTTATTGTTGTTAGCATCAGGTTGATACCAAACCTTCAAGTTCTTCTGATTGTGTGGTCCTACATCTTTTCCGCCATTACTCAGCATATAGTTACCTTTACCACAATACTGTTTGATTACATATGGTCCCTGATACCTCAATTGTTGCACAGTTGCTAAGCCAGTTTTGCGGCGGAATTTTTTTTATAAAACTTGTTGTCCTTCCTCATAAGTTTGTTCAGAAACATTGTGACGTTTATCGTAATTAACTTTTTGTCTCTTTTGAGCAATCTGTACATTTTCTTTTTATTATTAGATTAAAATGTTCCAATAATACAATGCACATTTGTAGACCAATAGATTAAACAGTTATTTCCTTATATTATTTTTCATTTTACAAACATATTATCCTCAAACAAAATCAAAACATTTAGACAAAAAACCTTATATTTACTTAAAGGTTGTAAAAAAAATATTTCAATGTTTAATTGCAAAATTAACAGATATAAATATACCGTATTAATTCATTCTGAATGTTAGTTTATAGTTTCATTAAAATATATTACAGAAATTACCACTACTAAGTTCACTTGTATCATGTTAAAGATAAAAAAAAATGCCTAATAAGGCCTAAAATAGATTATTGTGTGTTTCTACAATCCCGACCAACCCTTATTTTTTTTTATTTCCCTACCTACCTACCCACACCTAGCTTGGCAGTCGGGAATTGGGGAAACAAACAATATATTAATTTAGGCCTAATTCAGTTGAAATATGCACCATTCATAACTTAATCCAATGTTTTGTACAATTTGGCCAACTGACTGGTTTTGATTATGTACCATTTTCGGTACAACTATTTATAAAGTTTTCAAGAGCATACTTTAATAATACTTAAATATTCAATTAAGGCATACGTAAATGTAATATAAAGGACTTTACCTGTAGCCATTAGATGATAGCGGTTGCTCTATGGAGTCAGGAAAGGTCCTATCAAATCTATTCCTATCTTTCCCCAAACTCTTCTTCCAACAGGGACAGATGTTAGTTCTGGAATTGAAGTTTTAGCCTTCTTGTTTTGTTTCTGGCAAATTGCACATTGTTGAACATATTGCTTTGTATCACTGACAATACCTTTCCAGTAATACCTTTCAGTTATCTTATTGACAGTTTTATTAAGACCTTGGTTCCCACTATGATCATGGTACATTTTCAAAATACTTTGAACTTTATCTCTTGTAACTACAAGTCTTTTGGTTAACTGACCAGATCTTTTGTCCTTCTCAATATAATACACATGTTCATCTTCAACTATGAAATTTTCTGTGTGATTTTCCGAATTCTTCTTTTTTCTGCATCACTTGTTTCATTTGGGTACTTTTTTTCAAGAATGTAATTAAATATTTTCCTAAACTCCACAGGATCCATATTGGATGTTTACACTTTTTATTATTGTATTATCAGTGTAATGCTTGTTTTATAATGATAACTTTAAACTCACTAATGACAATGCTCAGTTTTAAAGATAAGTTGTATAACCAGTGGAACAAATTTCACGGTACTAAGAACTTATTTCACCAGGTAAGGAACAAATTTCATAGAATAGTAACTTATTTCACAATGTTAGGAACAAATATCATAAACCCAGAACTTTTTTCACCAGGTAAAGTGTGGAACTTATTTCATAGAGATGGATCAAATTATTCAGAAATTGTCTATGAAAAAAGTTCTCCTAGAACATATTTCCTATGAAATTAGTTCCACTGGAACTTTTATCACAGGAACAAATTTTGGCTCACATATATATTCAAATTTGTTGAGTCTTCTCAAGGAGAAAAGACAGGATTGAGAGTTAAACAGATTAAAAAAGAGGGACGAAAGACATAAAGCATGTAGTTATATTCCCATTAGAAAAATGAAAATTATTAACATAATTATAAGTATTTTTTAACACAAAAAACTGCAGAATTCAACAAATAATAACTCTGTTTCCAAGAGGAAAATACGTTAGCATGGTGATAAAATTCAAGAGAGTCCCAGATACTATTCTATTTATTTTGGTCAAGTAGTATTCAAACTTTGTTACTACAATGCAAGCTATGCTTTACTTATTTCCACTTTTCAATAAAAAAAATAAAAAAACAACACATGAGAAAATTTGATAATTTCACCAAACTCCATAATTCAGAAAAAATGAAAATATGTGTTTTTTCAGTGTATTTTGTTTGTATATTTTAACAAAAAATCTAAAAGTCGGGTTGAACTGCAATCTGAAGGAAAAACGCTTCCCAGTTTCAAATTAACTAACTAGTTAATATCGATAGGGGTTAATAATGGAATCAATAGAGTACAAAAAAATAATACAGGTGAATGTGCTTGTTTTCGAGATATAAGCTATTGAAATTTTGGTGGGAAAGTATTCTCTCTTCGACTCTTGACTTTTTTATAGCTTTATCATTGCCAAGGTTACACTCCCAAAAACTATCAAAGAATAATTGAAATTTATAAGACTTTTACAGATGGCTTATCATTATAAATGTAAAAGATTTATACAAAGATATTTTTTTAAGGCATTCAAATGAATAAAACCTGAGGTTTTCGAAAATCTGTCAAAAATCCCAAAACATGACAGCGAACTACAATGCTCTGAAGCTAAAACCAAGTTATATCGATGTTATATATGAAATTTCTGAAAAAAATTTATTCTATATAATCAGGCTCCGACAAAACGTTATCCTTTCAAGAATCTACATCTATGATATCTTTAAAAAAAATAAACCTACCCCCCCCTTTTTTTTTCTAACCTTCCAACCATAATATTACATTATATATTACATTTGTTGAACCTTATGAAAAGAACAGAAAAGACTGTGAGTGAAGCCAGAGACATATAATACAATTGTATTATATGTCTCTGGTGAAGCAAAGCATGCAGTCATATTCCAATTTGAAGAAAAAAACACCCTCTATTTATGTATTTTTTTACATAAATTTCCATTTATGCAGTTTTGGAGTGGATGTTGCTATGGATGATATGTGTTTCCGTGGTAACAATTGAAATCAACAAAACTTGACGATAGTAATTTTAAGTTTGCGTTAGCTTTTATGTATTTTCTTATCGATTATAAAACAATTCAGGACATTCAAGCTCTTAAACAGTATATTCTGCAAATAAAAATTCTGTTTCCAAGGAAAAAATCGGTTGCTATGGTAATAAAACTTTAAGAAATCCCACGCATTTTTCTATTTAATTTGGTAAAGAAGTATCCAAACTTCATTACTACAGTGCTAACTATTCTGTACACATTTGGACTTCTCTGAAAAACACCAGAGAAAATTTGATAATTTCGCAAAAATCCCAATTTCAGTAAAGTTGAAAATATTCATTTTTTCGCAAAAATTAAAAAAAAAATTTACAAATTTGGCTGACATGCAATCTTCACTAAAATAAAACTTAAACCAAGTTGTATCAATGTTACTAACATTAATGAAAAGTTCATGATTCTATTCATAATCAGGCTCTGAATTGTGGTGATTTAGCTAATTTTTGAAAGATTTTACCACGCTTAACAACCAAAAAATAGAGTGTCTGTTACCATGACAACCACTCATATTTTCCCACTTAATTTTTTTGAGCAGTATTCATTTATCATTTATTGCTTCTACTAGGCCAATTATAGATAAAATCTGAAACCTTCATGTATCGCACTGTGTCTGGTTCTGACAAAGAGCTGCACTTAATGATCCTTAATAGGTAACCAACTTGAAAGAAAATAAGCAAAATGACAATACTACATACACTATCAAAGGACTACTGGCAGTTATTGACATGCCAGTTTAACACCTCAATTAAACTGCACGTTAAAGAAATCGTGAAACTGTAAAACAGATTGCCTGACATCAGCCCAACCAAGGATTTGTATAGTATACAAATCCTTAGTCCAAATAATTATGACGTCTTGAAAGGCTATTATAATTTTTTTCTTTGACGCCTTACTTCAAAGTAAGGCGTCAAAGACAAAAATTATAATAGCCTTTCAAGACGTCATAATTATTTAAAGGCTATTATAATTTTTTTCTTTGACGCCTTACTTCGAAGTAAGGCGTCAAAGAAAAAAATTATAATAGCCTTTCAAGACGTCATAATTATTTGGACTAACAAATCCTTGGCCCAACACATTCGGTCTTTTAATATGGAAATCAATCACAATCCCTTCCTTGCGGATTTTTATCATTAAATATCGTGAGGAGAACATAACCTGTTCCACAGTTTTTATCATTTCCCCCCTGAATTTGCTTCTAGAAACGTTATAACTTAATTAGTAGAAAACAAATACAAGAAAAGGGATGTCTTTCAAATGTACCGCTAATAAAAACTTTAAATCACGTGATGCAAATGCGTACGAATATCAACAAGTGCCCTGAAATTATAGATTTTTATTTTTATCTGCAGACTGACTTTATTTTGTATGCATAAATATTTATATTAATTAATGGAAGCTATTCAAGCAGTAATATTTAGATAAAGTACCATCTTATCTCAAATCGTAACACTAGTTTTAATTTAAACTATATTATGAGGATAGATATCCGGTTGACGTGATTCGAAGGATATGTCAAAATAAGTAAAACGACAACAAAGTGGAAGTGAAAATAGAATTCAGTGAATATTTTTGTTATAATGATGTAAACAATATATCAGGATGGTGCAGAAGTATCAGTCACCAGTCAGGGTATATAAACACCCGTTTGAACTGGTCATGGCGGTATGTTTTTATTATAATTCAACTTGTTTACTTTTGTAGCCTATCTCAGTATCTGACATGCACTGAACAGATGAACGTATTCCTTTAGACTTTGAAATACTATTTTCAGTTTGTGCAATGTTTTTTTTATATCATGATGGAACCTACTTAAATATACTTAATGCACTGGACTCAAAAAGTTACAAGACATTTTTTAAAGTTTTTGATTTATCTTCTGTACATGTATATTTATGATCACAGTCCTGACTGAGTTTGAAATCTTATAGCAATAACCGTGTAAAAATATGTCAAACTTGACTATCATAGAAGGGCTTCTCTCGAAAAGAGAGTAGTCAAAAACAGCAGAAGGCAAGATTTAATTAAATATTTTCCTGATATCACAGAGAATTAAGAAATTTTTAATTTTGATTTGCATTAGTTCAATAAGCATGATGTATGTTCATTGTTGCATGTATGATGTAGGTCTATGCTGAAACTTTTACAGGCCAGCTTGAGCATACATAATGACACAAATTGATAAACAAAATATTGAATACTGTACATAATAAACAAATGTTGGTTGTTGTGGGTACATTGTATGTATTAAAAAATTATAAAATGATCAATATCATAACAAATGATTTTGCACATATATGCTGATGAAAATAGAATTGTAAAATATCTCTTTCATACTTCAAATTGCATCCTTGTATACAATTGACATTCATTACTTGTATGTTGTGGGAAGTCTCAAGTCCAGTCAAAAATTCTTATTAATAACAGTTGTTCAACATGTACAGCTTTAGAAACCAGATCTCGCCAGTTTTTTGCGACCAATTTTCCACCCACCTGTTACACATCTTCATCAAAACAGAATTATGTCAGAATTGTGACTTCAATTGATGGACATTAACATAGATGTACACCAATGTACACGACAACTACATGTACATGTACATGTGTACCTAACAGATTTGAAAAAAGTTATTTTTATGCATTAAAACATGTTAATGAATCTCTTAGAAAAAAAAAAATACATTAATTGAGAAGGTCAGGAAGATTGTTATTCCCATTATATTGATGTTGAATATATCAAATTTATTCGTACATTGTGTGTTAATTTGTGTAACTACGTTTTTTTATTGAGTTAAACTGTCCAATTGATTTTTTAAATGTGGTGTGTCTTTCTATGTTGTGATGTTTTACTATTGTTTCAGAAAAGGGAGAAGATTTGGTACCATTAAAACATTTAATCCTGCTGCAATTGTTTGCACCTGTATACGTCCTAAGTCAGGAATCTGATGTTCAGTGGTTGTCGTCTGTTTATAGGGTTCATAAATGGTTCTCGTTTCTGTATTTTTTATAGATTAGACCATTGGTTTTCTCGTTTGAATGGTTTTACACAAGTAAATTTTGGGGGCCTTTATAGCTTGCTGTAAGCTCCATGTTGAAGGCCTTACCTTGACCCATAATGGTTTACTTTTATAGATTGTTACTTGGATGTAGTTGAATTGTGTTGTTGACACTCATACCACATCTTCCTATATCTACATACATTGTGTAGTACATGTATAACACTAAACAGTACCTGCTGTTATGATTTTCTTTATATTATTAAAGGGACTATTATTGGGAGCTTTGATTGACAGTTTTTTTCATTTCATTATATAATTTCTTTGAGCACTTAGCAAAAGAAATAATATATTTGATTTTTTGCAAGAAATTTTCTGCATACTATAACTTTACTATTTAAAAACTTCAGATTTAGACCTCCTCGGAGGAAATTCTTCTTTGCCCGAATTTCAAATCAATCTTATATATTTACTATTATAAAATTAGTTGTGCAAATATATTGATTCATATAAATGCATTACAAAAACGCTAGACATTTAAATGTATTGAAAAAAACTTATGAAATTGTCATTAGATGTTAACTCAAAATGATAAACGGGAAATCAAATACTCACTGTGTTTTACAATTTAATTATTTAATAGAAGTCATGTTGTTGAAAATCCTACAAGCAAAAAACTAATATATATACATGAATTATAAAAAAATATTAGCAATTGATTAATTCTGTATAAGGACAAAAGTAACACTCTGTGTACTTGTAATGATAAATAAATTAATTGAATTTGGCATAAGTTGATTAAAAGTAGGTCAAATATTTTTAAAGGAATCTGACTATATTGACTTTGTTTACAAACATTCAGAAATGAATGAGTTGATAAAGATTAGAATTGAGTTACTAAATTGTTTAAGAAGATTTAGTTGACATTGAATTACTTAAAGATATGACTAAATGTCAGGCACTTGTTACCTTAAAGTTAAAGGATACATGTAATCACATTTATAAAAAGACATTTTATTTAGATATATGAGGTTTGACATACATGTATATAGAAGAAATACATTGAAAGTCATATCAATATGATATCTGAAGTTAAAAGTTGTCAGGCTTGATGTTTCATCTTTGAACTTCTTTTAGGTAATCTGAATATTTGAAGAGTGACTAAGTACAATATTTTCTGTTCATGTTTCTATTTTGTTGGTTGTCCCATAACAAACCTTATGTATAGCTTTGACTGTCTGCACTCTGCAGTCTTCTAAACTTCTTTAAACGATGGCAAAACTACTAGTTCGTTATATAAATAATTATTCGAAAGAAACTTGATATGATTTTAAAGTCTTATTCTTGCTTATTTTACTATATACATGTACATGTATCTTGTTTAAATGACATCTAATAATTATACTGTTGATTCATAATTATTAGTTGGAAATTAATTTCATAGTTTTCGTGGAAACAGGTGAACCAGGAATTTTAAAGTTCTACATCTGGGTCTGAAGGAATTACAATTTTCAATCAGGTTGTACATATACATGTTTTACATATATCATGAACATACAGAATTTGCATTGATAATCTACATGTACATATCCACGAACAGGCAAGATTTTTCCCAATCCAAGAAAATTGTTACTGACGAAAATTAATGAATCCACATGTACAGTAACTGAATTGGGGGTCTCATTGGGGGAATCCGATCCTGAATCCCGCTTACCATTTTGTCAGATTCCTGTATCCCGCTTACATTATGTACGTAAGCAATTCTCATTTTTTTGTCATTTCCCGGGTCCCGCTAGACCTCATTTTCCGTTTTCACGACACAATAATTTGACTTTCACGTGTCACACTTTCAAAAAATCTGCAATCCCGCATCACGCTTAGACCCTAATTGAGACCCACTGAATTGGATGGTTATTTGTGTTGCTGTATATAGTGCTGTTTCATTGTCGTTTATTCAGATTAACTCTCTTAAAGTCTTTAATATCATCATCTTACACTCTGGGTCATCCAGATGCAACAACTTACAGTGTCCTCTTTCTTTGTCGTAAATTGTTCATCATGCACTCTGTTAATTGCAATGGCTTGATAATATTCACAAAACATAGAGTTGTGCACTTGCTATTTTCATATTTCTGTCCTTACCATAGCGGAGGGGTCATTAAGTTTTACCGTTGTCCGTCTGTAAGCCCGCCAGTATGTACTAAAGTTGATTTCAGTTTTCTGACTATGGATACATATTATTCCTCAAACAAATGTTTAGAAACTTGTACACAATGCTTATTACCACATTATGTCCCTTTATAACTTCATATAATATGCATTACAGGCATCATCTGTGTCCCATGGATAAATTCCCCATTAATTTGATCTGAAGTATTTTAGTTTTTTATTTATTCTAAAAGATGGACAGACTGTCATTGCTTCTTAATTAATTTTGACAGAATCTTCACCAAGCATGCTCTGTATTTTATTCTGCTGGATATTATATATATTAATTTGAGCACCTCCTATTTTGATTTTTTGGGTTTGAACTTTCTATACCAAACATTACGTTCCTTGTAAACTCAAACAATTTTCATAACATATTGGCATGAATTTATTCATATAAGGTAATTGATTTGTGCTATTTATATTACTTGTGGCAAAACACAATCCTTTTATTAATTTTGGAAGCTTATAAAACAAATGAATATTGACATAACGTCAAAAATTAATAAATCATATTAAGTGAACCGTCAATATCGATGTTGAAATTGACAATAAGGGTTTACAAAAACGACATCCTAATTAATCCAGTGCAATAAAAATACATCTTTTAGGTAAAAAACTTAAAAATAACGAAATAACTTTCTAATTATCTAGGGAATTAACTAGTATGCATTATAAATTGAACACGTAAGTGTAGGAGTGTTATTACATGTACAATATTGTCTTCATTTAAGGTTGGGGAGATTAATTATCTTCATGTATCTATATATATTAAATACATGTAGGTCAACCTCCTACATCAATTCTGTTGATATTTTACTTGTAGTTAACGTCCTCATAAAACTGATAAAAGATCGATGTATGCTGTTTAAAATTTCCCCATCAGCCAGAATATACATAACAATTTAAAGAATGACTGAAATATTCCAGACATAATGAAAGGGCAAGAAGTTTTACCCTTGTTTGTTTGTATGTGAATATGTCCCAAAATTGGTTTCCATTCTTTAACTAGTTTGTCTCAACCATATGTTTTGAAACTTATATACAATGGTTATTACCTCAAAACACAGATCAAGATTGAATTTTGGTGGAGTCAGTTTACCATTCTAGAGTAATTCCCCTGAATTAATGGATAAATTTCTGAATTTTTCGTTTCCATTCTCTAACTCGGGTCTGCCTCAACCAACTGTTATGAAACTTGTACACAATGTTTATTACCACAATATACAGATCGAATTTGAATTTTGGTAGTGTCACTTTTATCTTTCTTGAGTTATGTCCCTTTATAATGTTTTATGGAGGCGGGGACATCATCTGTGTCACATTTGACAGATTCCCCGTTTATTTCTGTCTAAAATGTGGTGCACACTGATCATGTATGCTTCATATAGCGGGTTATTTAAATGTTCACCCATCAATTACTGCTAGAGAGCAGATTATGCCTTATTCAACTTTCTGCTATGGTCATTATTATGTCATCTTATATTTTATCAAATGTCTGCCTTAATATATTTGAAGGTAAATATTCATATCATTTCAACAAATCCAAAATGCAAGGATCCTGAAAACATCTACATGTATAGAATCGAACTGAAAGAAAAATTGAGCATTCGCCATTGTCAGATCCTTAAACTATGTATGTTAATTTGATTAGGTTATAATCTGTCTTTATTTTTAATTTATTTGTTCTAATTTTGCATCACTTTTTAGCTCATAGGTAAATGTTGAGTTTTTGTCATATACATGTACATGTATTTATGGCCCTTTTGTGCATTTTTCCAATGATCTTTTTTTGTGAAAATTTTTCATATCTAGCTCCTTGCTTGAGATCGAAAATTATCGCTAGAAACTAAGCAGGCACGTGGCGTTGCTAACCAAATTGACATGAAATTGACAACGTCGTCATAGGTTAAATAGCGATAAACAGATTATCATTGGGCATTTCAACACAATTGCCTTTCTCGCTTTCGCTATCTCCCGGCTCAAGCGAGAAAATCAATCTCATTGAGATGATCAACGATAATCTATAAATATATTTGAATTTTTCAATTGTTTAATTCTTTAGGCATACGAGAAGAGATTTCCGACCTGTAAGATGATTCCAGTGTTTCTTGGATCAGATACTATCTCGGAATGGACAAGTGAAGATGAATCTCAACATGATATTGAGAGGAGATGTCGCCTGAATGTTGATGCACCTTACCTTCTCAAAAAGGTATGCATATTATTTAAATCTCACTCAAAACTTTTTTTTAAAAATTATTGTAAGCCTTAATTAATTTACCCAGTTTTTACATGCACATAACTTAAGTACATTGTACTTAGATAATAACCCTAGATCTGAATCCACAGAAAGAGCAGACGAAATAAAAAAATAAATGAGAATAATAAACAATTCTTAAACAAGGACGTAATATGATAACTCAGTGCAATTATAAAATTGAATCAAATTGCATAGTGATTGTTGTATCCCTACATGTAACACTAATGTACTAAAGTTGGTGCAGTTTTGGGTATGTTAAGTGTAAAAGAGTAAAACAGAGTTATTGTTTATGAATACATGTACATAACATGTGAAAAGATATATCATACAAGTGGATTACGAAATGTATCGATTTTTACTGAGATTCCTAAGTCGGATTGATTTTGCTAGAATCAATCACCTTGAGTTTCCCAGCATGTACATGTACAAAATGTAGTCAAGTACACCATCATGTACATGTATGGTGTATAAGAATTGGTGAAAAATCTTTCTGGTCTTTTGAAACTCTAATGTTTAAAGACTGCCAAATTTTCTTAAGTTTTTATGTAATAAATGCACACTAAACACTTTTTTGTGAAAGCACAATTTAAAAAAGATGAAAGAAAGTCTGCTGTATGAGGATTGAAATCTAAAAAGACAGATAACAGCTGGAAATGTGTATATTATAAATGGGATGACTATTTATTATTTTTCCTCTCAAAATTTGAATTGAAAACAAAATATTTAGGTTTTGAAAGAGATCATTTGCCTGCTTGTCTTTTATTTAAGTATTTACACCTGTTTGATTAGTTAAGGAACAGTGTTTTTAAAACTAATTGAATTATAAGTGCCTTTCAAGTTTGTTTAAATTCTTATCCAGAAATAGCATCTGAATTGTAAACAATCACATTTTTTTTTTGCAGATTGTTGGAGTAGATCATGTGGTATTCATCCAAAAGAATGCACTGGACCGTAAAGCTCGTACCTTGACCATAGATGCCCATAATGAAAGTTTTTCTTCAAGAATTATAATTAAAGAGCATTGTTTTTACTCTGTAAGTTATAAATAATTAATAGTGTTTATTAAGTATAAACGATCCTTTTTAATGAATTGATTATTGGTGAAGCTATTGAAGCACCCCAAGCAGCCAAGTGTTAAGCTTAAGAAAGATGCTATAATTTCATATCAGACATTAATTCAAGCTCAAATACCAAATCTAGATCTATTTTCTAAGAATTTTTCAATTTTATAAATTATGTTATGTATATTTACCTATATGTGCACTTCATAAGGTTAATTTTTATTGGGTACAGCTCATATAATTAATGTGAACTCAATATCGGGCATAAGCATTGCTGGATATGAAAGCGATGGATTTACCAATAATACTTATTTTGAAGTACTACAAGTACTGTGCTACATTATGAAGCTAATTGTTTATAAGTACAAATAATTATTTCTATGAAATTTTATTTATTTACACATTTTGCAATACAATGTTAAGTCAATGTACATGAACTTGAGGATTATACATCATCATGATGCCATCAATGAACATTGTTCAAGTGTGTTTCACAAAAGATTTTTTTTCTTCGTCTTTACAAGTTTCAGGTATAAACCTAATTTAGAGGAAGAAATTTAATAAAACATCTTATTTTGTGTACACTTACATGTATCTTAATTGGTTGGTAGAATTTTTTATTTTAGAAATTACAGGAAAAATGTTTTTATTGTAGTCAATGTTACTTAGTAATGCTTTCAACACTTCTGTAAATTTTAAGTTAAGTCAATATGAGGCATCATAATAAAGTACATGTAACTATTTTTTATGCCCCACCTACGATAGTAGAGGGGCATTATGTTTTCTGGTCTGTGGCTCCGTTCATCCCTCCATCCGTCTGTGGTTCCGTTTGTCCGTCCAGGTTAAAGTTTTTGGTCAAGGTAGTTTTTGATGAAGCTGAAGTCCAATCAACTTGAAACTTAGTACACTTGTTGCTTATGAGATGATCTTTCTAATTTATTAAGCAAAATTATACTTTTGACCCCAATTTCACGGTCCACTGAACATAGAAAATGAAAGTGGGAGTTTCAGGTTAAAGTTTTTGGTCAAGGTAGTTTTTGATAAAGGCTTAAAGCTGAAGTCCAATCAACTTGAAACTTAGTACACTTGTTGCTTATGATATGATCTTTCTTATTTTAATACCAAATTAGATAATTACCCAATTTCACGGTCCATGGAATATGGAAAAGGATAGTGCGAGTGGGGCATCTGTGTACTTTGGACACATTCTTGTTGTTATATTTTTCATGTCAGCTTTTTACAGCTGACCATACTTTATGGGTTTTTCACAGTGTTGGAGGACTTACAGATTCCTTGCTTCATTACATCCACTTCATTTGAACTTTGGTAGATAATTGTCTCATTGGAAGTCAAGCCACATCTCCTTATTTTCATATCTAAGAAAAACTAGATTGTCAAATCTCAGAATTTGTTATTATAATATCAATAAAGATTTCCTTTATAATCCCCTTCTGTTGAAGAAATAAGTATTGGCATCCATGTAGGGGTTTTCAAGGAAGGTTTGCTGTTTATAGAGTAATTATTCTATAATGAGACTGACTTTTGATCTATTTTATTGAGTAATTGTTTTGCCTGACTGAAGCTATAGCGATACATAGATCACTCCTTATGTGTTGTGTCCTTATCAGCATTATTATCTGTTAGATGAAAAACAAAAAAACAAATTAGCGAAGCTGAGGGGAGGGGGCATTAATATAAGTTTGACAAATGTCTATAGATATAGAAAGTTTTGGTGTGAGTGCCAATGAGACAACTCTCCATACAAATAACAATTAACAAAAATAAACCATTATAGAACCACCTGTATGTCTTAAAGCTGGTTTCCACTCTCTTTTAAACTTCAGTTTGTCATTACCAAATGAATGAAATTCAAATCAAATACAAATTTGGGTAGCATCACTTTTACTGTTCATAAGATTTGTCCCTTTATAACTGTATATGATAATAATAAATAATATATGCAAGCGTTACCCGAATAATTCAGTCATTATATTCCGCTAATCTATGAAGGCTACATTAATGCCTGAATGTCTTTCTCGATAAAGACCGTCAACCGGAAAATTCACACCGCTATGCAAGTTGGCAGCTAAAGAAGGAGGAGTTCCGGATGTTAAATGATGTAAACTGATTTTAATTGATGTTAATTAGTTGTTATCGGATTTGTGTTAATTGAACACACACACATGTTTGGTAATATAAGGCAATTACAAGACAGTTGCGCAGACTCATTATCCTGATCCCCGCCGATTGGCTCTCTCTGACAGAGAGCAGGCGACGTGGGCAATGATCATAAGGGGTTCAAGCCCTGGTGTGGGAGAAAATCGGACAGGGAAAGGGCTTGAATTATTCGAGTTAATGCAAGCGGGGCATCATCTGTGTCCCACAGATTCATTCCCTAGTTAATTTTTTTTACCAGGTAATCAAATTTCTAGGACATGTATTGCCATTACAAGTAAATTATTTATTACTTATATAATCAGTAGTGATAACAATCAATTCCCAAACCCCTAGATAAATTTAATTTGATAATAATTGTCAACATGACATGCAAAAAATAGATCTGTTTTATGTTGATATTATATACCCATTTATATCAATTCATTACATATGGTCCCAAGTTCTGCATTGTCAGCATCATTGATTAATATATAAATTTTCACCTTGGGGAGTAATTGTACCAACAATATTGGCTAATTATTAATAGATGCCCTTATAAATAGATACTTTGACGCATTTGGTTTGTTTTTTATTAAACATGTCAATCAATTTGTTTAAATATTTAAAATATTTATCATTTGTTTTGTTTAATTTTTCCTGAAGATTGTAATAATAATTGTACGTACCAATAATATTGGCTAATTATTAATAGGAGCCCTTATAAATAGATACTTTGACGCATTTTGTTTGTTTTTTTATTAAACCTGACAAACATCATGTTTTAATATTTAAAGATATTTATCATTTGTTATTGTTTACAATTTTCCCTAAAGCATGCATATCTGAAACATACAATTTGTAAATAGAAAGTGGTGGATGGAGTTTAAAGTAAACGTAACTATAAAATGACAATAAATTAGCAGTTTCAAACATATGTTGCATCTTACATACATGTACATGCAGGTGTATAAGGTATATGTATAGGTAAAAATCAATTTTCTGTCTGTACTTAGAACTTTGGAAGTTTGTAATACATTTGTATTAATCAATAAATAAAGATACTACAAAAATGATATAGTTTATTATATGATTAGAATAGCTTCAGTCATAATGAATTAAATGGTTGCAATATTCTCAGTGGCGGATCCAGAACTTTTCCTAAGGGGGTGGGGGCACTGACTGACCTAAGGCGGCCAGCGCCAGTCATGCTTCAGTGATTTTCTATATAATCAACCACATTTTCCCACGAAAGGGGCAGCCCGGGACCCCAGGATCCGCCTATGATTCTTTATACAGTACCAAATATAGAATGTATTTAACTTTTGATTATGAAATGGTTTAATTGAATATATCCATGCTTTACTTTAAATTGTGACTCAGATGGAGAGTTGTCTCATTGCCATTAATACCACTTCTTTTTTTATCTATTTACTCAACATGCATTATATTCTTCCATAGAAGGACGGAAAGAAACATGTTTTTCCCTAAACTGGCATCTGCTATTCATGATAGTTGAAACAGATTTAAAATTACTGTTTGGGATGGATCAAGATGCTAATTAAAGAATTTGAAAATTAAAAGCATTGACTTAGACTTTGAATTTATTATACATGTACTATGGTTGCTGTTAAGTTCATACATCAGTTTGGATTGATACTCTTATGTCAGCATTTGATAGACTGAAAGTCCAGCAGCAAATATTACATGTATATGAAGGATGATAATATGCTAAATTCTGCTTCCTACTAAGAAAACACACAAAACTAATTTTAAAATTTCTGGAAGGAAATCATGCCCCCTCTACAAGCACAGTTATACTAACTCAAAACTTAACATTCACTAAATTTACTCTTAGATATTGCCTGCTATTAGTGCCAATGAACAGATATCAATTATCGTCTTTAGTTTTGTTTGTTTATTTGTTTGTTTAATCTGGCGGGGATTCAAGCTTTCTAAAACATTCAATTTAGAATGAAAATGATGAGATGGATTTGAAAAAAATCTTAGAATAAAAAGAAACCTTTTCTTAAGCAAGGATGGTAAATCAAGATTAGAAATAATAAAAATAAAACAGTTCTTCACCAGCTGTGGGAAATCTTGAAGATAAGATGCCTTAATTGTACTAACATCTACTGACACTATAGGTACATGTATCTAATTGTTTGAAGCCTAGACCATTTGTATTTTTAAAGGATGAGCTATTAGAAATAAAGATAATCCTAAATTGGTCCAATTGTTATTTTACATAGGTATGACCGGTGTCTGACGCCAATTTATACATCTTGTTGTTATGTAGTACAAATGAATAGATTAGTAAAAATAGATAGATAACCATTACTTATACTTTTATTTTTGTTGTTGCCATAAGCATTTTTGTATGTACTTGTTAGAAAAACTATTTCTAATGCTGTCCTCGATTTTTGTTTTCTTTCTTCAACCAGCACTGAGCAGTACAAAGGAAAAGATTAAAAACAAGAAATTAGAAAACAACAAAATTTAATTTTGTGGAAATTCTTTCAGATGAAATTGAAATACTTTCAAACTACTTATGCAAATAAAAATATGTATATTATTTATTGGTATTCTTTCAAAACTTTGTCAGATTTCATTGGCTGATTACTCATTGGTCAGTACTCTAAAAGATTTGTTTCCTTATTGGTATTCTCTCAGATGTCTTTTCCTTATTGATACTCTCAGCATGGTTAGATTGATTTATTCTAATGTGTGTGGTCTCAGACTATTTTCCTTATAGGTATACTGCATCTAGTTTTTTCCAGGTACAATATGATAAAAATGCAGATTCTGTGTTTAAGCTTGCATGGTCACAATGATCTGAGAACACTGTTGAACTTTTGTTTTAAAGACCTTTTGGGATCCTCGAGTTTTGTCATTAAGATGCACTTCTCAAAAAGTAAAAAAATGGAAATTGTGTTTTTTTGTAAATCAGTAATTTACCCATTGTTAATTAAATCAATTACTGTTTCCATGTCGTTGGCTAATTCTTTTGCCTTATATCTTGCCTAACTAAGCCAATAAGCGAGCTAAAAATCTTTTCATTTCATGTCCTTGATAAAATCTTTTTATGATACAATAATCAAATCAATTATTTATAACCATGTGATGACTTGGACAATAAATAGATATTTTTATTTGGTAGATTATTATCTCATTAGCAACTATACATCTTTATATTGTTATTTTCTGCTGATAGGGCGTAAAAGCAATCTCAAATCAATCCATTATTGTTATTATGTCAGTCACAGAAAAACTATTTTGCAAGCTCAGTGTTATTTTTATCAAATTGTGAAATAAGATACACATGTATTTAACTTTGATGTTTTTATGCTTTTGTTTAATGAAACATTTATAATTGAACATGTATCATTTAAACTAGAACACACCCGCGAAATCGCGGGCATTCAGAGCGTAGTTTAAAGTATGTAAAGTGTTGTTGGAAGAATTTTGTAAAATGCAGAATGACTGGAGAATTTCAGCAAAAGTATCATAAGTCATAGGTTATTGGGGACAGGAAAATGTTTTTGTTACCCTCCACCTTTATTTCCAAAGTTCCCAATTTTTGGTTTTCTATCAATTTCAATATGAACATACATTTAGTATGTTATGAACATTTATTTAAGTAAGGAGCCTGTAATTCAGTGGTTGTCGTTTGTTTATGTGTTACATATTTGTTTTTCGTTCATTTTTTGTACATAAATAAGGACGCTAGTTTTCTCGTTTGCATTGTTTTACATTGTCATTTCGGGCCTTTTGAAGCTGAGTATGCGGTATGGGCTTTGCTCTTTGTTGAAGGCCGTACGGTGACCTATAGTTGTTAATATCTGTGTCATTTTGGTCTCTTGTGGAGAGTTGTCTTAACATGGCAATCATACCACATCTTTTTTTTTATGTAATCAATGAATTTTGTAAAAGATTTAATGACTGGAGAATTTCAGAAAAAGTATCAAAAGTTCACATGAATAATTTTAGCGCTTATCTGTATATTATGAACATTCATTACTATATAAATAAAGCGTATTTACTTTCAATTCTAAGTTTACTAATCGATCCATGGTGATCATTGACATAGTATACAGACCCTCTCTATTTAATAAACTCTGTGACCGCCGTGGATAGTAAACTTGAAAATGATAGCAGATAAAATTCTGAAAATACACTTTATTCGTAGTATATGTATGTTCAAAGTATACAGAAAAACGCAAACCGGAAGTCTAATCTGACTTGAAATTTCGTACAATGACGGGACAATATCCGGATGCCTTTTTTCTCGTTTTTCTCCTAAAATAACTCAATCTGAATAATCATATGAATGGATGACAAATGCGACTATGCACTGTACCTATAGGACACAGAGGCGTGTTGATTAATTTATTCTGGAAAGAAGAGAAGCGACACCAAAAATGAGGTCTTCTCGTTTAATAGTATAGATATCATAATTGCTAAGTTTGAAGAATATAACTCTGAACAGTAATTGTTCTTAAATAAGAGTTTGTAATATGAGAAATTAGAAATATATTGAAAAACCTTTTGGGAAATGAATAGTTATTTATAAATATTAACTGAACATTATATGTTTATGAAGTACAATGTATATATATTTGTACTTAATAATTGAACATATATCATAATTGATAAGTTTTAAGAATACAATTCTTAACAATATAATTCTGTATATACACTATACATGTATCAGTTATTCCTTTGAGAAATTAAAAAATTATTGAAATATAGCTTTAGGGACAAGACTAGATATTTAACCTTACTAGATATTTAACATTTTGTACTAAACAATACATGTTTATAAGTCATGTAGATCTTTCATTAATAATTAAGCATGCATCATAATTGATATGTGAAAGAATGCAACTCTAAACAGAATAGTTTGTATATACATTATTCTAGTTATCCCTATGAGAGCTTAGAAATAAATTGTAAAATCTTTTGGGAAGAGACAAAATATTTTAAAATTATTATCTAACTGAACAATAACTGCTTTTTAAGTATATAGATCTGTAATTTATTAATTGAACATGCATCATAATTCATATGTTTGTAGAATGCAACTCTCAACAGTTTAGTTTTAATATAACCCCCCTCCCATAAATAATGCAGTAAAAAATACGAAATGAATTGTAATAGCTTTTGAACAATGACTAGATATACAAATTATGTTTATAAAGTATATAGGTCTGTAATTACTGATTGAACATATATCATAATTGATACGTTTTAAAAAAGTTACTTCTAATAATTTTCAGAATGCAAATCTCAACAGTATAGTTCTGATATACACACCCGCCCCACCAATAGTTTAATTTACGTGAGCATACATTAATGAAATAGCTTTTGGACAGAGACAAGATATTTTTTAAACTATAAACTAAACAATACACATATATATATGTGACCTTTTATGAACTAAATTCTAACAAGGAAGTCGTAGGCATAATGAATGAGTATGACTGATTAAAAACAATAAAACATTAATTAATTATTTGGCAATGTATATTTTAAATATATTGACGTCACTGCATATCATATGACAATGTTTAAAATGAATTCCAAAATTAATTCCAGCATATTTCATCAAATGAATTCTGAAATTAATTGCAGCATATTTGATCAAATGAATTTTGAAATTAATTGCAGCATATTTGATCAAATGAATTTTGAAATTAATTGCAGCATATTTGATTAAATGAAATTGTGCGATCTGATTTAAATCGAAAAAAATAAATACATTGTGTAACATCATGAACATATAGCTGGTACCACAAATTAAGTTTTATCTGTTTGATAAACTACATAAGCATTAAACAAGGAATTAATTGAATCTGGAATAATTATATATTATGGAATACAAAATGATTTTGTGTATGTTGTTCTAAGCCTTAGTTGTAAAAGATAATTAAAAAACAATGATGAATTTTATGAAGTTATTCACAAATATGATGATCTTCAAATTGCCAGGGAAATATATGGTTAAGTCTGTAATTGATGATGATATAAACACAAGTATGGCTAACCCTTAGTTGGATGTAATAAAATATATTATTACTGTTCAACTAACTCTTAGCCATGCGTGCATGGCTAACCCCATTAGTTGGACTTTATAAAATAAATAATTATTGTTCAACTAACCCTTAGCCATGCGTGCATGGCTAACCCCCTTAGTTGGACTTTATAAAATATATAATTATTGTTGAACTAACCCTTAGCCATGCATGCATGGCTAACCCCCTTAGTTGGAATTTATAAAATGTAAAATAATTGTTCAACTAACCCTTAGCCATGCATGCATGGCTAACCCCCTTAGTTGGACTTTAGAAAATGTAAAATAATTGTTCAACTAACCCTTAGCCATGCGTGCATGGCTAACCCCCTTAGTTGGACAAAAAAGAAAATTTTAAATGCAAAATTACAAAAAAATATATTTTTCAAAATTTAAGAAAAAATAATTTTTAAACGCAAAATTTCATAAAAATTTTTTTTTTTTCAAAAATTCAGAAAAAAATAATTTAAAATGCAAAATTACAAAAAAAAATTCAAAAATTCAGAAAAAAAATTTAAATGCTAATTTTTTTCTGTCTTTTAAAAATTTAATAAAATTTTTTTTAGAAATTCTTTTTTTTCAAAAATTAGATATAAAAAACAAAATTGCTTTTCTGTTGTGATTGGAATATTCATGGCTGCCAAAAGATTGGAATGTTCACATATCATTTCAATAGTAAAAACTCTTCAGTGACCAGACTGGTTGGAGGTGAAATTTGTTTGCCATAACCTGGATAAGTTGGAATCAATTCATGAAAGTTCCTGTCCATTTAGTAGCGTGGTAAGTGCTTCTTTTGTTTATTGTTTAAATTTATCATGTCTGTATAAATCAACATGTTTTATTGCACTATGATTCGTATTTCATGCTATGCTTCATTGTAGATCCTTTATATTAACCTTGGTCTCTATATCATGTAACTTCTAATGAATAGTCCTTGGAATAACATATCGAGTCAAATTTAAAAACTGTTTAATGATTAGAATGGATAGGGTATGAAATGTTTTTGCCATAACCTTGAGAGGAATTGGAATCAATTCCTGAAATTTTCAAATTATTTACTTGTGGTAAGCGTTTCTTTTATTTCATTGGCTATGAGCCTATAAGCTTTACTATACTCTTTTTATATAGAAACGTGCATATTGTTGTATTTTGCATAAGCCTTTTAATATCATACTTGCTATACAATAGCATACTTGTTACATGTAAATAATGCAAGCTGTATGATAACCTGTGATTTTACAAATCTTTGACTTAAATATACAGTCATAGTCAATCATACCACATCTCCTTATTCTCTTATACAATTTGAGATATTTGCAAGTTGAAGAAATTTGTCTGACATTTATCATATCAATATTCCTGATATTAGCAAAATATTTTTTCATATAGATGATCCTTGTAATTTCTATATACTAAACTTTAAAAGAAATATAGATTTAATTACAAAAGATGCATGTATGGAAGGTCTTTTTTACATGTATACATGTTGAACTTTACTCACAATCATCTTTCATCTATAATTTATGCTAAACCATGCAACTTCTAATGCATGAGGGTTATCAAATTTTTAAATGTATAACTAGTGTTTTTATGTTGCACTATAGTTATATTATATATTATAGAATATTAAAATAAAAATAACTAAAACTGAGTATTTAAAAACAAACATTTATTTCAGATATCATTTCCTTCTTTAAGAATATTTTGAACCTCTTTCTATAAACATGATACATTTTAAACAAAGAATGGCTGTTGTCTGGAAGGAAAACAACTAAAAGTATATCACAAATAAATTACACCTATCAAAACAATAAGCATGCAACACATATTATCTTTTAACAACAAGTGCAAATAAATTCTTTTCTGATGTTATTTTAAAGTTTTTTTTCACTTACAAATCTAAACACTATTAAGAAAAATTATCAGTAAGCAAGATGAAAGGAAACTTGATTGGATAACGTCACTTATTTACATGGCACCAATTGACAATCAGTGATGATATGGGACTTACGTGCAAGGGCAGACGGCTTATGACAGATTTTAAATACATATTTTAACGTCGTTTTCTGTCAGTTTCATTAGAATGGAGATAACAATATTGAATTTTAAGCTCCGACAGCATCAATTGGGGATTTGATGGTCGCAAATACCCGTTTACTGTCTCTGCTAACACGTCTCCAGTAAACTTAATTTGCGACCATCAAATCCACAATTGATGCAGTCTGAGCTTAAAAAATTTAAAATAAAATACAGTTAGTTATCTCCCAAATAAATTCCTTTATACATATTTATGGAATAGCTTGAAATACAATGTATGTAAGCTGCCTTAAAAATATTGATCAACAATTATTCCAAACTGCAGCAAAATAACAATAAAGGCTTCACCCTACAAGCTCATCATCAGACCAGCATGATAAAGTCAGTCCACAATAAGAAATAATTCACATAACTTCACTTCTATTCTGACATCTTTTTAACAAACATTAACTAGAGTTTAGAGCCTGTGTCGCTCACCTTGGTATACTATATGTGAATTAAACAAAGGAAGCAGACAGTTCATGATAAAATTGGGTTTAGGTGATTGTGATGTGTTTGTACATCTTACTTTACTGAACATTCTTGCTGCTTACAATTATCTCTATCTATAATGAACTTGTCCGTGTAGTTTCAGTGGAAAATGTTAGTAAAAATTTACAAATTTTATGAAAATTGTTAAAAATTGATTATAAAGGACAATAACTTCTTAGGGGGTCAATTGACCATTTTGGTCATTTTGACTTATTTTAGAGTCTTAAATTGCTGTACATTATTGCTGTTTACAGTTTATCTCTATCTATAATAATATTCAAGATAATAACCCAAAACAGAAAAATTTCCTTAAAACTACCAATTTAGGGGCAGCAACCTAACGAGTTGTCCGATTCATCTAAAAATTTCAGGGCAGATAGAGATTGACCAGATAAACAATTTTACCCTGTCAGATTTGCTCTAAATGCTTTGGTTTAGGCCAGGTGAGCTAAAAAGTAGTGATAAAAAGTACAAAAACATATGTGGCTGAATAATTTAAACAGATTTCATGAGCTACCTCAGCACAACCTGATTTGTTAATTTGTTAATCATTTAATTAAAGTTTTTATCAGAGGGGGCATTAAGTTTTACCCTTGTCCATCTGTACGTATGTAAGACTTAGTACGTCTGTAAATCCCAAAAATGGTTTCCGTTCTCTAACTTAAGTTTGCCTCAACCAATTGTTAATAAATTGATGCTCAATGCTAATTACCACAAGACACAGAACAAATTTAAATTTCATCCTTCTAAAGTTATGCCCCTTTACAAATAGAAAAATTGGTGATTTAATTGGTGCCTCAATTAAATGTTATAAAACTAGGAAATTTGTAGAATATATTGTTGTTAATTGATTTGTCATAATTTATCACATTAGCACATATTGCAAAAGCATCTTCCTTTTCATGAGTTTCTACAGGAGCTTGTGTTTCTGTATCTTTTCTTTAAAGAATGATAGCTTCTATTCCATTCACATTATCTTTGCAGACATTAATTAAATCTTCAGGAAAATATCTCCTCCTTATATCTTAATCTGAAAAAACAAAACAAAAAATATGCTTTAATAATTATAGTTTCACATTTTTTTTACAAAAGTGTACATACTGAAATGTCTTGCCTGCTTTATGATCATGTCAGATTGAACTTATGTTGCATGTTTCCAAATGAAGATTATACCACAGTTAGTTCCTTAAAAATATATACATGTACATTTTTGTAACAACATGATTTTTATTTATTTACTAATCAAGGTGACAGTAGACAATGGAGAGTAGATAAACATATATACATGTAGATTACAGTAGCTTCTTAATTTTAATTTGATATCAACAAAATGTATTGTGGCTATTTCTCACATATCAGTGGTGTCTCCAGGCAGAGGGTTCTGGGGGGGGGGTTGGACCCCCCCCTTTTTTTTTAACGAGCAATGCATTTGAATGGGACATATCCCCCTTTTAGAAATGGCTTGATTCACTCCTGAATATGATACAGGTAACCCAATCATAAGATAACAGGAAGTTAATAAGCTATAGCAACGGATGTGAAAATACATTACTCTGTTTAGAATGCAAAAATGCAACTCCATGCTGTATGTTTAAGAAAGAAACTATTGACTCATAGTTTAATATTAATTTTGTAAAAATATTAAGTTAAGTAGCCATTTTTTTTAAATTGAAATACCCTAAAATTTAAACAAGTCTGAAGTATTGGTATGATTGGAATATCTGTAGATGCTATAATGACACACTTTTTCAAACATCAGTTACGGTTATAATCATACCTTTGCTGTTTAGCACTTGGTTATTTCTTCAGTTTCTTATCTCATCTGTCATAGTATCCCGAATATTATATGTAGCATTCCGTCATCTTGATGCATTCTGTATTACAAATAGTAACTCAACAGTTTTATCGTAGCAATCTGTTGTTGTTGTTTTTGATCAGGAACTACATATGTTCTATGTTCATGGAAATCTTACAATGCATGGAAAAGCTGAAATTATAAATTAGGTAAATTAATTTTAATAAAAACGAAAAGACATTATCAGCTTTTTTAATGATCATACATGTATGATGGTAACTTTTTGAAACAATATTTGGATATCAAATTTCTGTTTTTCATCAATAACTTTGGTCCATCTATCAATTAAGAAGAAACATCATTTGGGATTCCTTTTTTTCTGACCAGATTTAATATGACTTCAAGTTTGAAGAATGTGGCAGGGTCTGAACTGGACTTTATTGTCTTACTAGTAAATCAATGATAATGTTTAAGTTCATGACAAAATTATGTGATACTTAAGCTTGTCATAAATACTTTATCTTTAAGGCTTTCAACATTAAGTCAATCACGGTCAGTAAAGCAGGCAAAACATGAGTGTGTGCAAGTCTCAAGTCTATATAGAAATAAGAAGATGTGGTATGATGGTAAATGAAACAACTCTCCTTGAGATACAGGTGAGGCCAAAATTAACAACTATAGTTTACCGTACACCCCTCAACAATGACCTATACAAGGCCTTGAAATTACCAATGAGAAACTTATGGCCTGATTTATTAACAAAACATTGAACAGAAAACTGTTATGATATATACAGCAACAAACCACTGAATAACAAGCTCCTGAATTGGGACAGTCACATGGAGTTTTTAAAACGTTAAAATGGGATTGCTGGCACCAAACCCTCCTAACCTAGGACAGTGGTGTAACAGTACAACTTACAAACTATAAAAAAAAAACGTTCAAAAGGGCTTAATTCTAAGATGAATACAAAGCACAAATTATAAAAAAGTTCTAAAACAAAAACACTCAAAGTACACATCTGAGATTTATAGCAGTTACTGAAAGCAAGTTCAAATAATCAATATTGTATCCTTGTCCTAACACAATGGGCTGAATTTCTCTTAAAAGCTAACCTAGACCTACAAATGAATGATTATAGCCATTGATGTCATCTGTTGTTGGAAATTAAACAAATAACACATGGATGTAGAGAAAATTTAAGTTGCAAAAATGATCAACAAATAAGTATGCAGGGTCAAAATTGTCAGTCAACTCCTAATTATTTGATAAATTAGCCACAGAGTTTTTTGTATTGTCTAGTTTTAATTATGATTTTATTGTAGATCTAGGAAGTCAATTTCCTGGGTTGAGGAGTTGGAAAGTTGGACTGAATATGAGGGATATTAAATGAAGGTAAACATAAATTTAAAGTAATGTTTATATTGGTAATACCTCGAGTATGTATCAAAGATTGGATAATATGGTATCCATGTATTGGGTAATTTTTTTTGGAGTCATATATATGTAATGGTATGATGTCGTCAGCAATGTCCATCGACACGTATGGTTTCCTGATAATTACTTTAGTTTTAGTGAATAGATACCATGAAATTTCACCAGAAGGTTCAATACCACAAAAGGAAGGTTGGGATTGATTTTTGGGGTTATGGTACCAACAGTTTAGAAATTATGGACCAAAAAGAGGCCTAAAACAAACATTTTTGTAGTTTCCAGACAATAACTTGTGTGTTAGTGTACGGATCTCTTTGAAATTGTACTACAAGGTTCCATATCACAAAGGAAAGGCTAGAATGGTTTTTGGGGGTAATTGCCTCAATCGTTCAGGAATTAGGGGCCAAAAACAAGCATTTTTCTAATTTCCAGACAATAACTTTTGTTTAAGTGTATAGATCTCTCTGAAATTGTACTGCAAGGTACCATACCACAGAGGAAAGGCTGGGATTAATAAAATTGAGAATGTAAATGCTGAATGTGTCAAAGAGACAACAACTGGACCACAGAACAGTTAACAACATTAAGTTTTGGGTAAAATACTGAAAGGGGGTTCAAAAAAATTTGGTGGGGGGGGGGTATTTTTTTTTCTCGTAAGTTTTGGATATTTTCTTTGAAATTTTCCATTTTTTCATTGATTATTTCTGATTTATGTATATAGATAAAGGCAAAATTCTGATATGGCAGGAGATACACACCAAACATGAAGCATAAATTAATATATGAAGTATTGTCCAATAGCAAGAAATCTTCAATTGCATAATACTGTGCAATAGCAAGAAATCTTCAATTGCGCAATATTAAGAAATCTTCAATTGAAAATTAATACAAATATTTTAACTTATTTCAAATTTCTTTTGATCTTTCACCACGTTCTTTGTGTGTCAGAAACCTATATTATGTCAAAAGTTTGATTGCAATCCAAATACAGACAGTCTATCAAGCTTGAATATTGTGTTCAAACATGCACCAACTGTTCAGGGTGGGACCTCTGTGGTTGAATCAGGCTGCACTCGGCGAAGCATTTTCTTAATCATATTAATCTGACACATTCAAGTTTGTACATTATTGAAGTTAATGTTGATTTTGTGTTTTTCAGATTATTATTAAAAAAAGAACACTTTGAAGTACTAGAAGAATTTGAAAACAACTTGGCGAAATAGTCCCACTGGATATGACAGAACATCAAGAGAAATGGCGAAAAAATTACACATCTTATCAAAATACTAGAAGCTTAAAAGCTTCTTGTGATTTTCACAGGTTATGAGCTCAGTAACAGTCTGACAAAGGAAAAAATTTACTGAACATGTATTATAGATTCATCTATCTTATGATGTCTCTTGATAAATATTAAATCATATTGACTGTAAAATGATTACAAATTAAATCATATTGACTGTAAAATGATTACAAATTCGCCAATTATATCTGTTGTTCACAAAATTTGTTATGTGTTGGTTGGAAATATTTGTTGAATGTTTTGAAATTAAAATGTGTTAATTTAAATGATTGAATCATTGAAGTCTTTAAATGATACAAAAGCAAGGATACATGGAATGACTGCCAATGAGAAAACTACTTATCCTGCATAGTAGGGCAGTAATGTAAACAAGTCCAAGTCACCTTAAGTCTTCAACAATGAGCAAGATCCTTAACTTCAAGATCGTCATAATAGTTCTTATTAGGTCCCAAGATAATGGTACCTATACATCCTTTGTTTTCAATTTTTTTTGTATGTATCTGATGAAGGTTAATTCAAATATGCACAGCACACTTAATTTTTGAACGGTTTTTTTTTTCTTTCAAAAGAGAATATTAATAGCCAAATTTAAGCAAATAACTAAAAAAAATCGATTTAATATGTTGGACAGCAACCAAACACAACCAGTGGACTTTATGAACCTGTTTTGGAGTGCTTAAACTGCACCATAACCTGGGACACAAAACATCTTATATAATACTGGATTACACAAAATTGTTTTTCTTTTAAATCATCTGCTCTTCCCTGGTGTTAAAAATGTACACGTACAATGCATACAAGAAGATAGCTGCTGTTGAGACAAAGGCAAAAATCATAGTGCAACAAAACATGTTGATTACAGACATAATAACAATAAACTTATATAACACTTACCACTACTAAAATGATTAGGAACTTTCAGGAATTGATTCAAGCTACTGTCCAGGTTATGTTAAACAAATTTCCACCTACAACTGCTCTGTTCAGTGAAGAGAAATGAAATGTGAACACATTCCAAACTTTCGGCAGCCGTGAATATTCCCATTACAAGGTGGCATTTATACATTTTCACAACAGAATCACTGCATCATCACCAACAGATATAGGTACTATTGACCTGTTTCACTGTTCATTGTCTAAGAAAACTACATTACTGTACATATATCATATGGAATTTTAACCTTTTTTTTGAATTTTTGAGAAAAAATAATTTTGGAAATTTTCACTTTTTTTTAATTTTTTTTATAAGTATTGTTGAATTTAGAAAAAAAAAAATAAAAAAAAAAAATCTGAATTTTTGAAAAATTTGATTTTTTTTGTAATTTCGTGAATTTTGCATTTAAAAATATTTTTTTCTGAAATTTTGAAAAAAAATTTTTTTTTGTAATTTTGCATTTAAATTTTTTAAATTATTTACAAAATTTTCTTTTTAGTCCAACTAAGGGGGTTAGCCATGCATGCATGGCTAAGGGTTAGTTGAACAATTATTTTACATTTTATAAATTCCAACTAAGGGGGTTAGCCATGCATGCATGGCTAAGGGTTAGTTCAACAATAATTATATATTTTATAAAGTCCAACTAAGGGGGTTAGCCATGCACGCATGGCTAAGGGTTAGTTGAACAATAATTATTTATTTTATAAAGTCCAACTAAGGGGGTTAGCCATGCACGCATGGCTAAGAGTTAGTTGAACAGTAATAATATATTTTATTACATCCAACTAAGGGTTAGCCATACTTGTGTTTATATCATCATCAATTACAGACTTAACCATATATTTCCCTGGCAATTTGAAGATCATCATATTTGTGAATAACTTCATAAAATTCATCATTGTTTTTTAATTATCTTTTATAACTAAGGCTTAGAACAACATACACAAAATCATTTTGTATTCCATAATATATAATTATTCCAGATTCAATTAATTCCTTGTTATTAGATGATTAGTGCAGTCTAGTTATGCTGAGAGTTATGTCATATCCATGATTTATATATTTCATTATCATACCTTATCACTGGGAGTTGGTGCTAATATGTATAGATTTCCACTGTCTGTTCACCCAACACTTACTTATTTTTGTGAAACTATTCTCTTTAGTTAAGTTGAAAAGTTGTGAGTAATGAAATTGTTACTGTTAAAGTGTTGGCATTTTACAATCCGAAGTTCTTGCTTGCAGACACTATGAATTTTCTAATTTGTTGAATGGACTTGAATTTTTTGTCACACTTTTGTCCTATTCTACTGAAAAAATGACTTAAAATTTGGTTGATAATTTGACAGTGATAAGTTGTAACATTTGAGCACTTTATGATGTGTCTCACATCTGCATTCATCTTGTTTTTTGATACTTTGAAAGGAGTAAGGGCATTATAAGGCCTTGTTTTGGCCCAAGAAAATAAAATGTTAGATAACTATTTCAAATTGGCCCAAAATGTTTAGAAATGCATAGGGTCAAGAAATATAAATGAAAAGCACAAATATTTTTATCTAATGACAACACATTTACGCCATAATATGTATTGTTTTCACAAAAATGATGAAACACAGAATTTTTGCAGTTTTCTATAATATACGTCCTTGATCTTGTGCAGCATAGAAACAACAAAATAATTTAACTGAAGTTTTATTATAACTATTGACATAATCTCACCAAATATAAAGTTGTTTCTTGGGTGCACACATACTTTTCCAATCTAAAATATACTTAAAATTTGATGAAAAACAAGAAAATATAGAAAATTTACAAAATATGCAAATTTAGTCATGATTTGTTGCCATGGTAACTTGTTCAATGTGAAATTTGTTTTTATTTTATGAATACCTTGTACCTTAGTCAAGTTTTTAGTAATCATAGAATATGTATGTTAACTTTTAAATTTGCATTAATTTTAGGGCAAAAAAAACCCTGTATTTTGAATTAAGCTGAGAGTCTAACTTACTTGTAGTATTATGGATAGAAGAATAAATAAAACTTGGGACATATGAATGCAGGGGACATTGTACATCTGTTATAAGTACATGTATTGTAACAATGACCCTCCCGAGAGTCTGTTGTACAGAAAGCTTGAAATGGTTGTTTGCCATCATGTGTAATAATTTTTTGTTTTGTTTCTTTTTAGGTTCACCCAGAAAATTCATCATGGACATGTTTTGAACAAAGTGCTAGTCTTGACATAAAACATTTCTTCAACTTTGAGAGTACTGTTGAAAAAATTGCTATGAAACAGTATGCTGCTAATATTAAAAAGGTAAGTCACATTCCACATGTAAAAAGTTTCACTAGGGCCTTGGTTGCTGAATGGTTTAGGTAGTTGTATCACTAGCCTGTCAACACTGAGGCTGTGAGTTTGAATCTTGCACATGACAGTGTGGACTTAATTCCATTCTGAGGCTCCCGCAGGGTCAAAAACGACCTGCGACCTCTGGGCTTTTTAGAGGCGACTTCCGACCTGAGGGCATTCTAAACGACCTACGACCTGTAAAATTTGGAAAAAAACGACCTGCGACTGACTTCCGTCCTCTGTGTTGGGAAAAACGACCTGCAACCTGTACATTTCCCTTAAAAACAACCTCTCGACGAATTTAAAAGCGACCTTGCGACCTGAGGGGGGTACCCTGTGGGAGCCTCCATTCTCAGTTGATTAGGATTGTAACTATTCCTACTGGAGGTTTGTGATTTTCTCCGCTCAATTTGGCTTCCTCCACCAATATAAAACTAACCACCATGAATAGCACAACAGTGCTGAAATAGGTGTTAAATACCTATTAGTAATTTTATTCAATCAAAAGTTTCTTTGCTATTAGCATCGAACAATAATTGAAATTACATGCATGATTGTTTGTCAAAAGTCTAGTTTGAGCACATGAAAGCATGATTAACCCCACCATATTCTGTAGGTGACTGTCCCAAGTCATTGAAATATTAATTTAACCCTGGATTGTGTCTCCTACTCCAAAGGTTGACCTGCACTCTGTCTGTCTGTCTTGTCATCCTTTCAGTCTTTGATTTGCCCTATTTTGTTTACAAAGCATCAGCAGGTGCATTTGTGTCCTCCGACATATTCTTCTTTTATTTTGTGGATCTTGGTCCGAGACCACAATTGTCTTCCCTTGATTTTCATTGTCCACAAATATAGTCCCTAGTGTTGACAGTGGGTTACTTGCCAATATTTTTTTAACCCCTTCCAAATTTATTTCTCCATGTTTTATGCCTCAAATGGCAAGTAGGGGGATGAAATTACACTGTAAAAAAATTTGGGTCCAGAATTTTAAAGGAAAGTAGTGATTTGGTCCAGTTGAAAAAGGTTAAAAACTAGCTCTTAGGAAGCTGTCAAAAGATTCCAAGATGCCCTTAACATAAAATTGTCCATATTTTGAGTCAGAGCCGATGAAGTTTTCTATAATTTTGATATAATTTGTCCCAAAAGTAGTACAACACACTGTAAAAATTTCATTGAGAAAGCGCAGTTGGGATTTCTTTAAAATTTTCATTTATGTTCTAAAAGAAATGCGCTACGATATAATTGTGGTCTCGGACCTCTTTGCTTATTATACACACTCTTATACTGCAGGTTTTATTTCTACTGTTGAAATGTATTAATTCTAGATTGTGCCTCCATTGTTAATGGTTTTGATATATAGAGTCTGTCTGCATCAGTAAATCAGCCATACTTCATGATTTAAAAAGAAATTGCCAATTTTTCTTGAGGCTTCTATATGTATAAATATGATATGATTAGCAGTCATTTCTACGGCTCTTCTCTTATACATGTATATAAGACTCAAAGCTTGGAAGACCGAGATCTGATGATGTGAAGAAAAAAAATTCTGGATAGTATATTTGTTTGATGTATATATTTTGTATGCTCAACAACTGATAGATATAAAATAGGTAAAGGGGATAGTTCAGTCCACAGAAAGAAACAAACAGTTAAAGTTGATTTATTTTGTCAAGAATAAAAGTGCATATAAACATCTTTAAGACCCTCTTTCTCTGTTTGACCATTTTTTTTCTCGGTTATGAAATTGTTTTGAAGAGGAAATTGATTAAAGCTTTGGGAAACCTGTTAAAGAAATCGAACGGAGATTGATTTTCCTGGGAAGTTTTGCACATTAGCTGTCGTCAATAGATTTTGATAACCAGGACACAGATGATTGTTTACATATCTGGATAACTAAGATTCTTATTTTTGTATTACTCTAATGTCTGCTTTAGTGTCCAATATCAATTTGTGTATTGATCTTACAAGTTTAACATAATCAAGGTTCTTATATTCATAAAACAGAATGAAGATTAAATGAATTTGCATGATTTTAAAGAGTAAATTTCAAACAAGATTGATTTTGAGTAGATCTTAATTAGTTTTTGAATTTGAATAGGGTTAACGTTGGTGTACTAAAAATACATTGTTATTGTTTTTAATAGGTCAATTTAAGTAAGGAATCGACATGCAATGTTGAAACATAGATAAAAGGATTCTGTAATGGATATAAAATGCATTAGTTGGTCTATTTTTGATTCATGTGGAGTTAGATTGTTGTAGGATATGATGTTTATTGATTCAAGAATTGATCGAAAGACAAAAATATAAAAATTATCCAACCATAATTTGATCAGCAAAGTTTGAAATTACTTTGTATAATAGAGAAGTGGGTCATCTAGAATCAAGAACTATTTCCCTACTTTATTGTGAATAAATTCAAATCATAAACAATTTTATATGGCCACAATGCCACATGAAAATAGTTTTGAACATAGTTTCCCCTTTTTCAATAGAATTGTATTCTTTAAATAATTAAATGTAGATAATTTCATATTTTAAAATAGTGAAAATCAACGAAATTTATCTACCATATCCATAGTAGAAAGAGATAAGAATGATAATTGAAATTTAGTGTATATGGTTTTATCATTTGGTATATATATATATAGATTCTCTGCATTGAGCATGATACAATATTTCTCCACTTGAGACCTTTAAATTTTGAAATTAAAAACATGAGGCTCACAGATAGATATTTAAAATTGAACTATCAAGAGAGGAGAATATCGTATTGCAAGAAATTTGGTGGAAGAATTTGTTTCGTAAATGATCAAGTGCATAGATTGCTATACAGTTTGCGACATTAATAAGTTACATTTTGTTGTAGTTCCTGTCCAAATTGCATAATTATATGTATGTAAGGGATTCATTGACAGGGAACTTTGTGGAAGGATTATTTTACAAAAAAACACGATTAACCCAGAGACACAGAGACACAAATTCTATTGTCAAAATAATTAAAGGCAAAGAGAACTGATTTTTGTATTACAAAATTATTTGAACAGCTGAATTTCCAGAGCTGTGTATTTTCTTCTTCCCTTTTCTTATTCCTTAATGTAATAACTTTTCTATAAATGAATGATTTTTGTAATGATAATATTTCCTGATAAAATGTTGCGAATTCAATCCAAGATATTATTTACCAAAGATGTACGTGTCAAGTGATGAGACAAGGTCATGAAGAAATATATCTTTGTATTATAATTGGGATACAGTATACATGTTACTAAACTCAGGAAATTACATTTAGATGTCGTCTGAAGAAGGTGACAGCATACACATTATATTAAATGCTATTTATTAAAAACCCATTACGGTGGCTTAAAAAACCGGAAGATTAGTGTTCTGCTTCATTATATAATTTTGCATATATGACCGTAACTAGCTAACTTTCCGCACATTAATGCTACCATTGTCATTCATGATCACATCGTGGTTTGATTTGTTATCGATTATAAAATCTCTGAGTGCCTTGTGATTGACGTAGCCATTGTGGTCTTTATTACAATGATTAATATTGTCAACCTACGACCTTCAAATTAATTGTTTACAATAAAAAACTGTGACCTTGGCAGCACAAATTAACTAAAGGCTAATTTAGTATCGATATCAGATCAATATCTGTAACCCTATACAATCATAAAGTCCACCTTTTTGGGTACAAAAAAGTCATGTTTTAAATGAAAGTTTAAAAAAAGCAGGAGTTTTATATTAAAATTTAAATTCAATTTACTTGCAAGAGCAATGTGACCATTGCCGTGGAGAAGGAAATAATTACACTTTCTGACTTTCTGAGCACATTAGCACATCTTATACATCTTCAGATTCCAAATGTTTGGCTTTGAGCATTCCTGATGAAGTTAAATCCTAAAAAAGCGCTTCGGACGCAAGAAATTATTAAATGTGTTGTTTTTCAATTTCTTAACCTAAGTTGGTATATAGTGGCTCCACATAATATCTCCACCAAACAAATTAAGATAATGATAAATGGCTGACCCGTGTTAAGAGAGCCATATCTCTTGCACGTTAAAGACACCCTTGTAGATTTTGAAAAAGAGTAGGCTAATGCCGCTACAAGGCAGCACTGAGACGCACCTGCAAAGTGGAAAGGAATTAATATAAGTTGCAAAACTTGTTTCCCAATCCACTATAAATAAATATGTTTAAACTAAAGATAATGATAGGAGAATGATGTCTTTTTGATATCATTTGTCAAAGGTTTGGGTTTTGACTGAAGGAGGATTTATGAAAAAAAGAAAAATAGGGGTCAAGGGGCAAAATATTTTAAGGCATTTAATTGGATAAAACCAGAGGATTCTGAAATTCTGACAAAAATTTAAAAAAACAAGCGAACATCCTTAAAATTTGTTTAGATTAAACTCATTCTGATAATTAATATGATTTAATCAACGATAATAATGTGAAAAGAATCGAGACTGGAAACAAGGAATGTGCCAAAGAGACAAAAACACGCCCAAAGAGCAGAAAACAGCACAAGAGCTAAAACTGCTCCTTACAACTCAGACAAATGGACGCCTAATTCAAAAACATACAAATGAACCAAAAAAAAAAAACACACAAAGACTAACAAAATCTGGATGTTCTTGAATTGGACACACAAAAATATCATAAACTTCCTTAAAAATTCTTTCATGTACATGCTTCTGACAAATGGAACCTTTATATACATATGAGCTAGCAGTTTTAAATACTGACGTAAAGCCAACATAAATTACCGAATTCACGTTGAAAACAAAAGCTTTTAATGCATGGTCCTACTTTTATAATTGTTCAAAAAAATTATGTAATTCTTTCTTTAATATTGTTGAAGCATGTTTAAACTGTATACAGAATTATAGATTTTACATAAGTTTCTATGTATATTTCAATAAGTAGTGAACTTGTAACAATCTATTACAGATCTAGGGAATGTAGGTGCAGAAATGAACGTGACAATTTCCCTGTTAACAAAATGTGTACTGTTGAAACAGTTGTGAATGTGTAAAATCTGAAGTAAAGTTTAATTAAATTATTTTGTTGTTTGAAATTCTTGATAATGTTATGTATTGATTTTTGAAATGCATCAATTAAAGGACTTTTCAATATCATATATTAAAACTTATTTAAAGTTTAAAATAGTAAAATGGTTTTTGACATAAATACCTCATAAATATAAAGTTTCCTTGATGTAACTATATGTAAACTAATCTGTTGGCTATTTAAAAGTACAGTTATAAATATTTTTATAGAATAATTGATATTCAAAACAAATTAAAAGGATTTTGAGATCATTACATTAAAATAATTGTAGGTTTTCAAAACTTTTCATAAATATTTTTAATAAAACTTCTCATAGTTTTATGGTTGTTTATATAACATTAATAAGCAACAAAAAACATAAATTTGTCCTTCAGAAGTTTAACATCAGCCTACATGATTTCAAACAAATTTTCTTTCATTTTTGAAACATTACAATTAAGTCATTAGAAACTGTCATAGAATAAATTTGAAGTTTGTCAAAGTTGTATGTGTTTCAGTTATAATTTCATTATAATCTGTTTGGTCCAATTTGGTTTTTGCTTTTAAAATAAATAGCAAAATATTGATTCTATCATAAAAATAAACCAAACAAATACTATCAAATCAGTTAGCAGGAAAAACGTCCATGTTTAGGCAATTAAAAAAAAAGAGTACATAAAACAGTGATTTTTATTGCAATACATTAGCAGTGATTTAAAGTATCACTATCAATTCCATGACAGAAAAATAGAAGCCATTTAGATTTTATTCCAAATCCATAACTAATAAAACATCTTCTGAAAGTTTAACTGTTCCTCTGTTATAAAAACAAATTGCCCTTTTTAGGATAAGAGAGAACAGAATTTAGTCGACTTGTCCTAAAAAGAATTTAGTCGACTTGGTAACAGCAGCGATACATGGAAATGTCCCAACTGTGCCCCACCTAATAATTCATCGATTATTTACTCAACACCTGAACTAGATGAAAACAACACAAATGAACAAATAATAAATCAATCTGAACATCCATCATTAATTCACAGCGAGTCAGATATATCTTTTCCATCAACATCCAGCATTACGAACGAAACTAGATCAAGCGTTAACACAGAACACGACTCAACTTTTGATATACTACCAGAGTCTAATGGGATCACTACATCTTCACCCATCAAACCCAAATCAAAAACTTTTTACAGAGCAAACAACACAAAGGGCTTACGAATCTTGAATATTAATTTTCAAAGTTTGAGGAAGAAAGGAAAACTACTAGAGCTTATCATAATAGATACAGATCCCGATATCATACTGGGAACAGAAACTTGGCTCAACGACACCATATCATCAAGCGAAATACTATCAAATGACCTTGATTATAATATCCAACGCAGAGATAGACCCACCGATCGACATGGGGGTGTTCTCATAGCAGCCAAAAAACATCTACAATTACATAATGTATATAAAAGTAAAAATATTGAAATGATCAGTGGAGTAATAACAACTAACTCAAAGAAAATCACATTGGCATCATACTATAGACCGCCAAATAGAACAGACAATGAGTACCTAGAATATACACAAGATGAATTTAACCGCCTTAAAAATAGCACTAAAAAGAATATCCTTATTATTGGTGGAGACTTTAACATACCAGACATCAATTGGGAACAGTTAGCCATAAATGGTACGCAATATCCATCCAAAGTGAACCAAACCTTCTTGGACATAGTAGCAGACATTAATCTTGAGCAAATAGTGGACTTCCCTACAAGAAAAGAAAACACACTAGATTTAATCTTGACTAGCCATCCAAGTTTTAAGCAGAGATGTAAACCGATTCCAGCTATTGGTAACAGCGACCATGACATTGTCCTTCTTGATACCTCAATTAAAGCACAAAAACCTAAACCGGTTAAACGTAAAATACAACTATGGAAAAGAACCAACATAGATGAAATACAAAATGAGGTGAGGTTATTTGCTGAAAATTTAAACCAGAAGACCTTCAGTAATATTGAAAACATGTGGAAATATTTCAAAGAAAACATCATGAAAATTATTGATCAGAAAGTACCAACAAAGATGACAACTACAAAATTTACCCATCCTTGGATCAATACCAACATCAAGCGTCTAATACATGTAAGAAGGAAAAACAAAGCTTACAAGAAATCAAGGAAAACAAAGAAAAAGAGAGACAGAGATAGATATAAATACCTCCAACAACAAACACAAATGGAAATAAGAAAAGCACACAAAGAGTATATGAATGACATCATTAGTCTCAGTTACACTGAGAAACCGAAAAGATTTTGGTCATTCTTGAAGAGCAAAGGACAGGACTCTATTGGAGTTGCACCACTCAAAAACAAGGAAGGCTTCCTTAAAAGCGACAGCCAGAGTAAAGCCAATATCTTAAATGAACAGTTTTGCTCGGTTTTCACAAAAGAAGATGGCAGCACTATTCCTGATAAAGGTCCTAGTAACATCAATACAATGAATGACATCACAGTAAACTGAAAATGGGGTATTCAAACTGTTAAAAAACCTTAACACCAACAAAGCAGCAGGACCAGATGAAATACCAACCAAAATACTACAAATAACTGCTGCAGAATTAACACCAATTCTGACAAGAATCTTTCAGTTTTCACTTGACACAGGAGAAGTTCCACAGGACTGGAGAGATGCCAACATAGTGCCACTATACAAGAAAGGGGATACTCACCTAGCGGCCAATTATCGCCCAGTCTCCCTTACCTCCATCACTTGTAAGCTGTTAGAGCATATAGTTCACAGCAGCATAATGAAACATTTTGATCGACAAAATATACTCTGTGACAACCAACATGGTTTCAGGAAACGCAGATCATGTGAAAGTCAGCTTATCATCACCATCGATCGTATAGCCAAATACCTTTCAAATGGAACCCAGATTGACATCATACTTCTGGATTTTGAAAAGGCATTTGACAAGGTTCCTCATTCAAGACTGCTGTACAAACTCCAATTTTATGGAGTAAGGGGCCGGACAAACTCCTGGATCAGTTCATTCCTATCAAACAGGAAACAACAGGTAGTATTGGAAGGGGCTAGATCTCAACAAGACGATGTTCTGTCAGGAGTGCCACAGGGCACAGTACTAGGTCCTTTATTGTTCCTAACATACATCAATGACATGCCCGGATATACTCAATCAGACGTCCGCCTCTTTGCTGATGACAGTCTATTGTACAGGGAAATTAGTAACGCCAAAGATACAGAACAACTTCAGAAAGACCTTGAAGCGTTAGAAAATTGGGAAAAAACATGGATTCAATCCAACAAAATGCAATATTATCCGCATACCACCAAAGAACAAAGAACCTATACAATACCCATACACTCTGCATGGACACATACTCGAACCAGTAGATAGTGCCAAGTACTTGGGAGTGTCAATATCAAACAATCTCTCATGGAACAAACATATCCAGAGTGTAACAGCAAAGGGTAACCGAACACTTGGGTTTGTTAAACGAAACCTAAAAGAATGTACAAGGAAAGTAAAGGCTGCTGGCTATACAACACTCGTGCGACCTGTCATAGAGTATGCTTCTACTATATGGGACCCAACCAACCAAGCAAGCATCAACACTCTAGAACTCATACAGAGGAGAGCTGCTAGATTCGTCTATAATGACTACACATCACGCACACCAGGGTGCGTCACTACCATGTTAGAAGATCTAAAATGGGACACATTACAGACGAGACGCCGTGACAACAGGCTATGCATGCTCTATCGTATCCAGAATGAGCTGATAGACATCAACAAGAGTACTTACCTCAAAGGTGGCGACAGTAGAACTCGTGGAGGACACAAGTTTTACCAACAAAGGGTCACCAGTGATGTCTACAGGAACTCCTTCTTTCCAAGAACAATCATGGAATGGAATACATTACCTGCCAGGGTTGCTGAAGCGGGATCAGTTGAAGATTTCCGCTCAGGGCTACAGACAACACATTAATACCAGACTGGACGATTGTACATAATTTTAACCGTAACAACCTGATTTTATTGTAAATACTGTATATAGCCTTAGGGGACTAGATATGTAATGTCACCATGCGTAGTCCCGCAGAGTTTAAACGTTTCATTCAAGGAACCCAACTCTTATATGGAAGAAGAAGAAGAAGAAGAAGAGAAGATATAAAATGGTTACTGATATTTACTACATCTATGCAAATTTTAATCCACCATTTTCTACATTTGAAAATGCCTGTACCAAGTCAGGAATATGACAGTTCTTGTCCATTCGTTTTTGATGCGTTTTGTTATTTGATTTTGCCATGTGATTATGGACTTTCCCAATTGATCTTCCTCTAAGTTCAGTATTTTTGTGATTTTACTTTTTAGATACACATGTATAAAGATATAAGGTTGTCCCATTGATTGTTTCATATCTTGGTTGCTGAGGTTATTTAGATATGAGAGGGGCCTCAGTGACAGAATGGTTTAAGTAGTCAAACTACTGTATCACAAACCTGTCCACAATGAGGTTGTGGGTTTAACTTTTAGTTTGTCATGTTCCAACTCAACTCCAATCATAATTGACTATGAAGGTGGTAGATTCTCTCCAGACACTTCAGTTTCCTCCACCAATAAAAACTGACTGCCATGGAATAGCACAATAGTACGGAAAGTGGCATTAAACACCAATCAATCATTCAATCAATTTAGATATGAGAAGACTAAACCTAATAGAAAAAGAAGTTACTTTAACACTGACTTCATTCATAGTTTAAACTGGCTACTGAAATGAATTTGAACGTTATAAACATTGTTTAATTTTATTGTTATCATAATTTTTATCTTTTATCTGTTTTATATGTGATAAAAGAAAAAGAACATTTTATAATTGGAACAGATAATTTCAAAGGGTGTATTTGTTGAAGAAATGTTCCCTTATTATGAATTATCTTCTAGATTTGTATTTTAACTGCCTGAAGCAATATTTCTTAAATGTCATCAAACCTATTTCTTTTAGGGTAAAGAAGTAATAGAGTACTACATTCAAGAATTAATAACAGAGGGTACATCTTTTATAAAACCGTGGACCCCTAAAATTGAGGACACACCCTCACAGGACAGTGGTCTAAGGAGTCGGTCTAACAGTCAACATAGCAATAGCAGCCAATCTAGTCTAGTCTTAGGAGCCACTGCTGCCACCATGCATGAGAAGTCTCCTGTTTCTGAAGGTAAGAAAATAGAGTCTAGTCTTAGGAGCCACTGCTGCCACCATGCATGAGAAGTCTCCTGTTTCTGAAGGTAAAAAAATAGAGTCTAGTCTTAGGAGCCACTGCTGCCACCATACATGAGAAGTCTCCTGTTTCTGAAGGTAAGAAAATAGTGTATAGTCTTAGGAGCCACTGCTGCCATCATGCATGAGAAGTCTCCTGTTTCTGAAGGTAAGAAAATAGAGTCTAGTCTTATGAGCCACTGCTGCCACCATACATGAGAAGTCTCCTGTTTCTGAAGGTAAGAAAATAGTGTATAGTCTAAGGAGCCACTGCTGCCACCATGCATGAGAAGTCTCCTGTTTCTGAAGGTAAGAAAATAGGGTATAGTCTTAGGAGCCACTGCTGCCACCATGCATGAGAAGTCTCCTGTTTCTGAAGGTAAGAAAATAGCGTATAGTCTTAGGAGCCACTGCTGCCACCATGCATGAGAAGTCTACTGTTTCTGAAGGTAAGAAAATAGAGTCTAGTCTTAGGAGCCACTGTTGCCACCATGCATGAGAAGTCTCCTGTTTCTGAAGGTAAAAAAATAGAGTCTAGTCTTAGGAGCCACTGCTGCCACCATGCATGAGAAGTCTCCTGTTTCTGAAGGTAAGAAAATAGAGTCTAGTCTTAGGAGCCACTGTTGCCACCATGCATGAGAAGTCTCCTGTTTCTGAAGGTAAGAAAATAGAGTCTAGTCTTAGGAGCCACTGCTGCCACCATGCATGAGAAGTCTCCTGTTTCTGAAGGTAAGAAAATAGCGTATAGTCTTAGGAGCCACTGCTGCCACCATGCATGAGAAGTCTCCTGTTTCTGAAGGTAAGAAAATAGCGTATAGTCTTAGGAGCCACTGCTGCCACCATGCATGAGAAGTCTCCTGTTTCTGAAGGTAAGAAAATAGTGTATAGTCTTAGGAGCCACTGCTGCCACCATGCATGAGAAGTCTCCTGTTTCTGAAGGTAAGAAAATAGAGTCTAGTCTTAGGAGCCACTGTTGCCACCATGCATGAGAAGTCTCCTGTTTCTGAAGGTAAGAAAATAGAGTCTAGTCTTAGGAGCCACTGCTGCCACCATGCATGAGAAGTCTCCTGTTTCTGAAGGTAAGAAAATAGTGTATAGTCTTAGGAGCCACTGCTGCCACCATGCATGAGAAGTCTCCTGTTTCTGAAGGTAAGAAAATAGCGTATAGTCTTAGGAGCCACTGCTGCCACCATACATGAGAAGTCTCCTGTTTCTGAAGGTTAGAAAATAGCGTATAGTCTTAGGAGCCACTGTTGCCACCATACATGAGAAGTCTCCTATTTCTGAAGGTAAGAAAATAGCGTATAGTCTTAGGAGCCACAGCTGCCACCATGCATGAGAAGTCTCCTGTTTCTGAAGGTAAGAAAATAGAGTCTAGTCATAGGAGCCACTGCTGCCACCATGCATGAGAAGTCTCCTGTTTCTGAAGGTAAGAAAATAGCGTATAGTCTTAGGAGCCACTGCTGCCACCATGCATGAGAAGTCTCCTGTTTCTGAAGGTAAGAAATAGGGTATAGTCTTAGGAGCCACTGCTGCCACCATGCATGAGAAGTCTCCTGTTTCTGAAGGTAAGAAAATAGCGTATAGTCTTAGGAGCCACTGTTGCCACCATACATGAGAAGTCTCCTGTTTCTGAAGGTAAGAAAATAGCGTATAGTCTTAGAAGCCACTGCTGCCACCATGCATGAGAAGTCTCCTGTTTCTGAAGGTTAGAAAATAGCGTATAGTCTTAGGAGCCACTGCTGCCACCATGCATGAAAAGTCTCCTGTTTCTGAAGGTAAGAAAATAGCGTCTAGTCTTAGGAGCCACTGCTGCCACCATGCAATAGAAGTCTCCTGTTTCTGAAGGTAAGAAAATAGCATATAGTCTTAGGAGCCACTGCTGCCACCATGCATGAGAAGTCTCCTGTTTCTGAAGGTAAGAAAATAGCGTATAGTCTTAGGAGCCACTGCTGCCACCATGCATGAGAAGTCTCCTGTTTCTGAAGGTAAGAAAATAGCGTATAGTCTTAGGAGCCACTGCTGCCACCATGCTTGAGAAGTCTCCTGTTTCTAAAGGTAAGAAAATAGCTTATAGTCTTAGGAGCCACTGCTGCCACCAGGCATTAGAAGTCTCCTGTTTCTGAAGGTAGGAAAATAGCATATAGTCTTAGGAGCCACTGCTGCCACCATGCATGAGAAGTCTCCTGTTTCTGAAGGTAAGAAAATAGAATATTGTGGATAATAACTAGGGATGTCAAAAGATCTGAAATTTAATACTCGGATACTCGGTCATAATACTCGAGTACTCGCAAGTACTCGGATGAATCTTAAAAACGTCTATTGAAAAGTTTAAGTTAGATTTTAGGTGGGATGCAGTGCTTTTGTTATTACCTTTCATAAACACATTGACAAAATACAAACGTACTACAAAAATAGCTTGCTCTTCTGTTTTTTGTGTCAATGAAACAATAAATAAACGACTGTCGTTTTTACAAATAACCTATCATAATAGCAATTATTGTTTGTTTACGTGTTTATGAACCAAATTTCAATAAAATCAAAATATTTTATAAGCAAAAATCAAAAATATTTGCATTTTAAGTCCGACAAAGTAGACAATATATTTAGCATCTGTTCCTGAGGAGTTGGTATTTTTTATAACACGACTTGTCTATTTAAAATTTGTCAACAACAATTATGATATTGGACTTCAAATTACTTGTGCTTTTTCGTGTTGCTCAGTATTACTTTTTCTGTGGGTTTTTTTTTTTGCACTATCGTTTGTCTGATTTTCTTCTTTTTTTTCTTTAGCCATGACGTTGTTAGTTAATTTTCAACTTTTGTGGTTGAATGTCGCTCTCATACTTTCGCATAACTCTAAATTGTAAATTAAACAATTATAGTTAAGCTTTAAAAAAAGAGTAATTAAATTAATTTAAATATACATCTCATACCAATCAGAAGTCTTGATTAACAAACAAAGGTAAGTTTTTACGGCTTGTGATGAGTTAATTATTAATCCATAAAAGTGTTGATCCGTGTACAGACACCATTAAAAATGTCTCAATCAGTTGTGTAGGGTTCCCCGCAGGTTACTTTGATTTTGTGTTCGTTTAAAAATATGATCTGGTCAACAATTTCAGACGAAAGACTGTTAACCTCTCTATTTTTTTGTTACAAGGAGTGCACATGAAAATATTCCCTCGAAAGGAAAGGACGTTGCTGGTACAAAAAAAATGTACTACTATAACAGATAGTATCCTCATGATAAACATAGTTTATTTTATTGAGTATTACGAAGGAGAAATTTCAACAGATTTAAAATTGAGTGGAAATGTGAAGAGAACTATCTCAAGATGTATAAAAAGCAAACGAGTATCCGAGTACTAAACCTGTACCCGAGTACTCGGTCTTCCGAGCGAGTATCCGAGTACTCGAGTACTCGTTGCCATCCCTAATAATAACTATTGTCACAAATTTGGATAAAGGCATTCTTGTTTCCTAAAATGTTCACCAACAAATTAGTTGGCGGATTGGAAATGTAGTGCTGTATTCATATGATCTCCGATTATCTGTCAAATATATTTGCAAAACTAATATCTTTCATAATAAAACTTTGATTTATAGAAGTACACTTGATACATCAGATATATATTTAAGCAATATTTAATTAACTCGAATCAGATTTATGCCAGACAGTAACATTGAATCTATTGACTCTTTTGTAACTTGATCATCTAGAGAAGCCTCTTTTTGAAATCTGAACAATGTCGGTAATTAATTTTGTCAATAGAGAATTTGATTATTTGAAATCTGAGGAGTAAAGAACTTGTTATAACATTTTCGGAAATATCTCAGTGTTAATTAAAAGTAAATGTCGATAATTTGTAGTGATAATTTGGCATTCAGTTTCATTAGCGACATCTGTCATGGATTTGTTCACAATTTAGGTGTTGAAAAATCTTTAACGTGTTAATGATATCACACAAAGTATACTTAAATACATTTTGTTATGAAAGATGAATAAATTGCATGTCATTTGTCAAGCTTTTTTAAAAAGCTATCAGGATTAGTTGCTAGCTTTGATAAAAGGAGTCAATCAAATATATATGCCTTTTTGTTAAGATGAATTCCAGAATTTACAAATTCTGAAATCTTAATCCTTTGTGAAAGTTACGTACTGATATAGAAATAAGGGGATTTGGTATGATTGCCAATGAGGCCAAAAAAAAAAATAGGTGTGTTTCCTGTTGCATGCCCCAAAAAATTAGGGTCGGTAGGTAGGTATTTTTTTTTTTTTTTTTTTTTTTTTTTTTTTTTTACTGTCCTGCTTCGGTTGTTTTTTGTGTATTTTTATAATCAGTTTGTTATTCTTTCAGGTTATTTTCATCAGTTCATTGTATAAAGTATACAAGATATGAATAGTTCATGTTCAAAAGTTGCAGAAGACTTGGCCAGGACTTCCAGCTTATAAAATTTTCAAACTTTTCAGAACTGATATGCCATATAGTCTTACACAGAAAGCCCATCAAAGTCATGAAAGTCTGTCTCAGCAAAGACCTGTTTTATAATCAGTTTCTTTCAGAAAATTTAGTTCACAGAACTGATGCCAGCTTTTCTACAAATACCAAATATTAATAACATGATAGAGGGATGGGTGAAAATCTTTGAAATTTTGATTATATACTAGCTGTTTAAAAGAAAATCAATTACAAATTGAGTTTTGGGGCTATGGTTGAGCAAATATCAGATATTAAAATTAAATTTAATCCTAAATTGAACGTTTGGCTTCCCTCTTGTATTAGAAAAGACTGTCAGAAGTAAATGCCAAAACATTGTAAACTTGTTATACTGTCAATTTTATTCCTATAACACACTTTGACTGATGGCCATAGCAGAAGCCATGCCGTTGTTTGACTTCAATCTGTATCACACAAATGCTTACTGTATTAAAATTTTATTTGAAATCAAACGTTTAAAAGATGCCATTCAAAGGCTATACTAAACAAAAACCGTTTCCGGAAAAAAACGAAAAAAATCCGGATTTTTTTTTTTTTTTTTTTTCAGGGAAAAAAAAGTTAGGGTCGGCGCCAAAAAATTAGGGTCGGTCGGGCGACCGGAAACACACCTATTTTTTTTTTTGGCCTGAGACAAATTTGAAATATCCACAAAAGTTCAAATGAAATAGATGTAGGCAATATGATATACAACTGTACAGTCTTTTAGTTCACCCAAGTTTAACACTAAGTGCAATCATTAAACCCTTGTTTTCCATCTAGTATTTATGCATGTTGATATGAGCCCCCTATGAATTAATTTGTATCTTCATCCTGCAAAAATAAATTTTCTTATTCATTCTTTCTATATACATTATAAGTACTCTTTGCAGTCTTATCTTATTTTAATCCATGAGTAACATTTCGGTGGAAAACTTGAACACAACTGACTTCAAATGAAATCTCCTTGTGTAAACATAAACTTTTGAATTCATAATTTGACTTCATTGCACTGAACTCTCATTTGATGGAAATAAAAACTTCATGGCTATTAGTATCTCGAACAGGTACCACTTTATATTTTGTTAACCAAGCCTGTGCAATACTAGAAACTGCATGTATACAGTATATATTTTTTAAATTTTTTGTTTGATTGACTTCAAATAATTTTTTTTTTCAGGTGCTCATTCTCCAGATCTTGCTGGTGGAAAACTGGAAGATGTTTATATTGAACGTTTCCTTGGTAACCTAACTCCAGTACAAGAGAATAGTCTTGTTCAACTACGCCAACTCCTTCAGACTACTCATAAAGGAAAGGTAAGAAAGATGAAAAATAAGCTCAGAAAATTGAGTACCCTTTCTCATTTCAAGTTTTTAGCTCACCTGACCTGAAAGGTCAAGTGAGCTTTTCTCATCACTTGGCGTCCGTCGTCCGTCGTCCGTCGTCCGTCGTCCTGCGTCCGTCGTCTGTCGTCCGTCGTTCGTCGTCTGTCGTCCGTCGTCCGTAAACTTTTACAAAAATCTTCTCCTCTGAAACTACTGGGCCAAATTCTACCAAACTTGGCCACAATCATCCTTGGGATATCTAGTTTAAAAAATGTGTGGCGTGACCTGTCAAACCAACCAAGTTGGCCGCCATGGCTACAAATAGAACATAGGGGTAAAATGCAGTTTTTGGCTTATAACTCAAAAACCAAAGCATTTAGAGCAAATCTGACAGGGGTAAAATTGTTTATCAGGTGAAGATCTATCTGCCCTGAAATTTTCAGACGAATCGGATAACCTGTTGTTGGGTTGCTGCCCCTGAAATGGTTATTTTAAGGAAATTTTGCAGTTTTTGGTTATTATCTTGAATACTATTATAGATAGAGATAAACTGTAAACAGCAATAATGTTCAGCAGAGTAAGACCTACAAATAAGTCAACATGACCAAAATTGCCAGTCAACCCCTTAAGGAGTTATTGCCCTTTATAGTCAATTTTTAACAACTTTTCATCATTTTTTGTAACTTTTCTAATAATCTTCTTCTCTAAAACTACTTTGCCAAATTTAATCAAACTAGGCGACAATTATCATTGTGGTTTATAGTTTAAAAAATGTGTCCGATGACCCAGCCTACCAAACAAAATGGCAGACATGGCTAAAATTAGAACATAGTGGTAAAATGCATTTTTTTCTTTATATCTTTGAAACCAAGACATTTAGGGCAAATCTTTCAAGATTTTAATGTCCATCAGAATAAGATATATCCCCTCGCAAATTTTCAGTTGTATCGGACAACCTGTTGTTGGGTTGCTGCCCTTAAATTGGTTATTTTAAGAAAATTTTGCAGTTTTTGGTTATTATCTTGAATACTATTATAGATAGAGATAAACTGTAAACAGCAATAATGTTCAGCAAAGTAAGATCTACAAATAAGTCAGCATGATCAAAATTGTTAGAGGACCCCCTAAGGAGTTATTGCCCTTTAGAGTCAATATTAAACAACTTTTCCTCATTTTTATACGACCGCAAAATTTGAAAAAATTTTCGTCGTATATTGCTATCACGTTGGCTGCGTCGGCGTCAGCGTCTGCGTCGTCGTCGTCGTCCGAATACTTTTAGTTTTCGCACTCTAACTTTAGTAAAAGAGAATGGAAATCTTTGAAATTTTAACACAAGGTTTATGACCACAAAAGGAAGGTTGGTATTGATTTTAGGAGTTTTGGTCCCAACATTTTAGGAATTAGGGGCCAAAAAGGGCCCAAATAAGCATTTTCTTGGTTTTCGCACTATAACTTTAGTTTAAGGTAATAGAAATCTATGAAATTTTGACACAAGGTTTTTGACCACAAAAGAACGGTTGGGATTAATTTTGGGAGTTTTGGTTTCAACAGTTTAGGAATTAGGGGCCAAAAAAGGGCCCAAATAAGCATTATTCTTGGTTTTCGCACAATAACTTTAGTTTAAGTAAATAGAAATCAATGAAATTTAAACGCAATGTTAATGACTACAAAAGGAAGGTTGGTATTGATTTTGGGAGTTAAGGTCCCAACAGTTTAGGAATTAGGTGCCAAAAAGGGACCCAAATAAGCATTTTTCTTGGTTTTCGCACCATAACGTTAGTATAAGTAAATAGAAATCTATGAAATTTAAACACAAGGTTTATGACCATAAAAGGAAGGTTGGTATTGATTTTGGGAGTTTTGGTCCCAACAGAATAAGGGGCCCAAAGGGTTCAAAATTAAACTTTGTTTGATTTCATCCAAATTGAATAATTGGGGTTCTTTGATATGCCGAATCTAACTGTCATGACTGTGTATGTAGATTCTTAACTTTTGGTCCCGTTTTCAAATTGGTCTACAATAAGGTCCAAAGGGTCCAAAATTAAACTTAGTTTGATTTTGACAAAAAATGAATCAGGTAGGTTCTTTGATATGCTGAATCTAAAAATGTACTTAGATTCTTGATTATTGGCCCAGTTTTCAAGTTGGTCCAAATCGGGGTCCAAAATTAAACTTTGTTTGATTTCATCAAAAATTGAATAAATGGGGTTCTTTGATATACCAAATCTAACTGTGTATGTAGATTCTTCATTTTTGGTCCTGTTTTCAAATTGGTCTACACTAAAGTCCAAAGGGTCCCAAATTAAACTTAGTCTGATTTTAACAAAAATTGAAATCTTGGGGTTCTTTGATATGCTGAATCCAAAAATGTACTTAGATTTTTATACGACCGCAAAATTTGAAAAATTTTTCGTCGTATATTGCTATCACGTTGGCGTCGGCGTCGTCGTCGTCGTCCTGCGTCCGAATACTTTTAGTTTTCGCACTCTAACTTTAGTAAAAGTGAATGGAAATCTATGAAATTTTAACACAAGGTTTTTGACCACAAAAGGAAGGTTGGTATTGATTTTGGGAGTTTTGGTCCCAACATTTTAGGAATTAGGGGCCAAAAAGGGCCCAAATAAGCATTTTCTTGGTTTTCACACTATAACTTTAGTTTAAGTTAATAGAAATCTATGAAATTTTGACACAAGGTTTATGACCACAAAAGAACGGTTGGGATTGATTTTGGGAGTTTTGGTTTCAACAGTTTAGGAATTAGGGGCCAAAAAAGGGCTCAAATAAGCATTATTCTTGGTTTTCGCACAATAACTTTAGTTTAAGTAAATAGAAATCAATGAAATTTAAACACAATGTTAATGACTACAAAAGGAAGGTTGGTATTGATTTTGGGAGTTTAGGTCCCAACAGTTTAGGAATTAGGGGCCAAAAAGGGACCCAAATAAGCATTTTTCTTGGTTTTCGCACCATAACGTTAGTATAAGTAAATAGAAATCTATGAAATTTAAACACAAGGTTTATGACCATAAAAGGAAGGTTGGTATTGATTTTGGGAGTTTTGGTCCCAACAGAATAAGGGGCCCAAAGGTTCCAAAATTAAACTTTGTTTGATTTAATCAAAATTGAATAATTGGGGTTCTTTGATATGCCGAATCTAACTGTCATGACTGTGTATGTAGATTCTTAACCTTTGGTCCGGTTTTCAAATTGGTCTACATTAAGGTCCAAAGGGTCCAAAATTAAACTTAGTTTGATTTTGACAAAAAATGAATCAGTTAGGTTCTTTGATATGCTGAATCTAAAAATGTACTTAGATTCTTGATTATTGGCTCAGTTTTCAAGTTGGTCCAAATCGGGGTCCAAAATTAAACTTTGTTTGATTTCATCAAAAATTGAATAAATGGGGTTCTTTGATATACCAAATCTAACTGTGTATGTAGATTCTTCATTTTTGGTCCTGTTTTCAAATTGGTCTACACTAAAGTCCAAAGGGTCCAAAATTAAACTTAGTCTGATTTTAACAAAAATTGAAATCTTGGGGTTCTTTGATATGCTGAATCCAAAAATGTACTTAGATTTTTATACGACCGCAAAATTTGAAAAATTTTTCGTCGTATATTGCTATCACGTTGGCGTCGGCGTCGTCGTCGTCGTCCTGCGTCCAAATACTTTTAGTTTTCGCACTCTAACTTTAGTAAAAGTGAATGGAAATCTATGAAATTTTAACACAAGGTTTTTGACCACAAAAGGAAGGTTGGTATTGATTTTGGGAGTTTTGGTCCCAACATTTTAGGAATTAGGGGCCAAAAAGGGCCCAAATAAGCATTTTCTTGGTTTTCACACTATAACTTTAGTTTAAGTTAATAGAAATCTATGAAATTTTGACACAAGGTTTATGACCACAAAAGAACGGTTGGGATTGATTTTGGGAGTTTTGGTTTCAACAGTTTAGGAATTAGGGGCCAAAAAAGGGCTCAAATAAGCATTATTCTTGGTTTTCGCACAATAACTTTAGTTTAAGTAAATAGAAATCAATGAAATTTAAACACAATGTTAATGACTACAAAAGGAAGGTTGGTATTGATTTTGGGAGTTTAGGTCCCAACAGTTTAGGAATTAGGGGCCAAAAAGGGACCCAAATAAGCATTTTTCTTGGTTTTCGCACCATAACGTTAGTATAAGTAAATAGAAATCTATGAAATTTAAACACAAGGTTTATGACCATAAAAGGAAGGTTGGTATTGATTTTGGGAGTTTTGGTCCCAACAGAATAAGGGGCCCAAAGGTTCCAAAATTAAACTTTGTTTGATTTAATCAAAATTGAATAATTGGGGTTCTTTGATATGCCGAATCTAACTGTCATGACTGTGTATGTAGATTCTTAACCTTTGGTCCGGTTTTCAAATTGGTCTACATTAAGGTCCAAAGGGTCCAAAATTAAACTTAGTTTGATTTTGACAAAAAATGAATCAGTTAGGTTCTTTGATATGCTGAATCTAAAAATGTACTTAGATTCTTGATTATTGGCTCAGTTTTCAAGTTGGTCCAAATCGGGGTCCAAAATTAAACTTTGTTTGATTTCATCAAAAATTGAATAAATGGGGTTCTTTGATATACCAAATCTAACTGTGTATGTAGATTCTTCATTTTTGGTCCTGTTTTCAAATTGGTCTACACTAAAGTCCAAAGGGTCCAAAATTAAACTTAGTCTGATTTTAACAAAAATTGAAATCTTGGGGTTCTTTGAAATGCTGAATCCAAAAATGTACTTAGATTTTTTATTATGGGCCCAGTTTTCAAGTTGGTCCAAATCAGGATCCAAATTATTATATTAAGTATTGTGCAATAGCAAGTCTTTTCAATTGCACAGTATTACGCAATGGCAAGAAATATCTAATTGCACAATATTGTGAAATAGCAAATTTTTTTTTAATTAGAGTTATCTTTCTTTGTCCAGAATAGTAAGCAAGAAATATCTAATTGCAAAATATTGTGCAATAGCAAGATTTTTTTTAATTGGAGTTATCTTTCTTTGTCCAGAATCAACTTATATCTTTGTTATATACAATATACAATGTATATTCACTTTTTACTACCAACTGATAAATTAAAATAATCTTTACCATTCAGTGATAACAAGCAGTTTTTTTACATCTTAATATTTTATGATGTATTTAAATGAGTAGTTATTGTTGCAAACTCCATTAGAAATTTTAATTGAGATTAGTTTTGGAATAAGGGAAAGGGGAATGTGATTAAAAAAATTGGGTTCAATTTTTCTCATTTGAAATTTCATAAATAAAAAAGAAAATTTCTTCAAACATTTTTTTGAGAGGATTAATATTCAACAGCAAAGTGAATTGCTCTAAGAGAAAACAAAAATTTTAAGTTCATTAGAACACATTCATTCTGTGTCAGAAACCTATGCTGTGTCAACTATTTAATCACAATCCAAATTTAGAGCTGAATCCAGCTTGAATGTTGTGACATACTTGCCCCAACTGTTCAGGGTTCAACCTCTGCGGTCGTATAAAGCTACGCCCTGCGGAGCATCTGGTTTATTATGGGCCCAGTTTTCAAGTTGGTCCAAATCAGGATCTAAAATTATTATATTAAGTATTGTGCAATAGCAAGTCTTTTCAATTGCACAGTATTGCGCAATGGCAAGAAATATCTAATTGCACACTATTGTGAAATAGCAAATTTTTTTTAATTAGAGTTATCTTTCTTTGTCCAGAATAGTAAGCAAGAAATATCTAATTGCAAAATATTGTGCAATAGCAAGATTTTTTTTTAATTGGAGTTATCTTTCTTTGTCCAGAATCAACTTAAATCTTTGTTATATACAATATACAATGTATATTCACTTTTTACTACCAACTGATAAATTAAAATAATCTTTACCATTCAGTGATAACAAGCAGTTTTTTTACATCTTAATATTTTATGATGTATTTAAATGAGTAGTTATTGTTGCAAACTCCATTAGAAATTTTAATTGAGATTAGTTTTGGAATAAGGGAAAGGGGGATGTGATTAAAAAAATTGGGTTCAATTTTTATACGACCGCAAAACTTTTAGTTTTCGCACTCTAACTTTAGTCAAAGTGAACAGAAATCTATGAAATTTTAACACAAGGTTTATGACCACAAAAGGAAGGTTGGTATTGATTTTGGGAGTTTTGGTCCCAACATTTTAGGAATTAGGGGCCAAAAAGGGCCCAAATAAGCATTTTCTTGGTTTTGGCACTATAACTTTAGTTTAAGTTAATAGAAATCTATGAAATTTTGACACAAGGTTTATGACCACAAAAGAACGGTTGGGATTGATTTTGGGAGTTTTGGTTTCAACAGTTTAGGAATTAGGGGCCAAAAAAGGGCCCAAATAAGCATTATTCTTGGTTTTCGCACAATAACTTTAGTTTAAGTAAATAGAAATCAGTGAAATTTAAACACAATGTTAATGACTACAAAAGGAAGGTTGGTATTGATTTTGGGAGTTTAGGTCCCAACAGTTTAGGAATTAGGGGCCAAAAAGGGACCCAAATAAGCATTTTTCTTGGTTTTCGCACCATAACGTTAGTATAAGTAAATAGAAATCTATGAAATTTAAACAAAAGGTTTATGACCATAAAAGGAAGGTTGGTATTGATTTTGGGAGTTTTGGTCCCAACAGAATAAGGGGCCCAAAGGGTCCAAAATTAAACTTTGTTTGATTTCATCAAAATTGAATAATTGGGGTTCTTTGATATGCCGAATCTAACTGTCATGACTGTGTATGTAGATTCTTAACTTTTGGTCCCGTTTTCAAATTGGTCTACATTAAAGGGAAACTTCGCAAAAAAATCAAAAATTGATATTATGTCCATTCTGTATAAAAATGCTCAAATTTATAGATATTAAAGTTTTATTCCGCTAAATAAGAGATCACCATCGATTTTAAATTTTGAGTATCAGTTCTCTACTCTCCGCCATCTTGTCACCTTCTCCGATGAAAAATCCCGATATGTCAATAAACCACAAAGGAACAAAACTACAGTAAACGATGTAGTCGTAATTGCGTGTCGATATCTTGTCAATCGTACGGTTGTTTTATCTGACTGACTAACTTGATATGGAAAATGGTCTTATATTTTTAAATAACCATATAGTCTGTTATTTTTAAACTGATAATATTGTAATTAGTTAAAAAGTCAAAGTTCAAATCATAAAATGATAAATAAGTGTTCCGTGGAAATTGTTTTCGAAAATCTAATTCGTTCATAATTCTTTCAAGTAATAAACTTTATTTAAATAAATTCGGATCTTCCCTTATCTGATCACCAGCATGGCTAAAGGTATTACTCCCAAAGGTATTGGAAGGGGTGTAAGGTGACACGTCCAGGTATTCAATCGATTTCCTGTCCGGGGGGCTTGCAAGTTCATGCATCGTTTCACTTCTGTAGGTATTGATCAGTGTACACAACCGTTACTTATAACTTTCCATTTTGAACTATCAGGTGCATGTATAATATACATTTTTGTCTTGCGTGTCCGAAAGTGATATAATATACTAGTCATTACTGAACTCATACGCTTGTTTATAAATAACATTTCTGGTGTAAAGAATATTATTTATAAAAAAAAAATAATACAAAAAAAAATAATTGAAGAAATACAAATCTATTTACATATTTTTCCAAGGGTTATTTGGGAAAATGTAATATATACTCGTTGTCAATAGTTTATTTGGAAAAATAGTTTAGGACAGATTGGAACATACCAGAATTATTGATCTAAAAAAATGTGCGCACTTGTCGACGATTCGTGTATACATACGCCTGGTAGAAAGTTACGGAACTATAGTCAGTAGCGCAATTTAAAATATGTATACATGTATACATTGAACATAAGAAAGAAACATACATTTTGTGTAAATTGTGGTAAAAGTTTTGTAAAGACTAGTCCATGTATGCCAACAGTATGTAATCAACGAATTCGATAGACTATTGTATACCAAAAGAAGAAGAAGAAAAAAAAGAAACAATTTGATTTAAATACAGGTCAATTTATAACTTGCTTTAGTTCATCGAAGTTAAGAACATAGTAAACTCACAGATTTATATATCAATTAAATTGTTCTCGAATAAAGGACGAAATTCGTCATCATCACAATTGTTCCAACATTCATGTAAAATATATGCAACTGGACGTACACTAATAATCCCCAAGGAATGTGAATATTTTCTAGGAAAACTATTGAGTATCAATTTCGGGATTTATTTTCTTTCTTGATATTCAATGACAGCAATTTAAAGAATAAACTGCTTGTCGGATATTTGTCCGCTTTAGGGGTATTCTTGCAAGTTGAACAGACTTATAATAACATTCAAAAATAGGGAAAGATAACATTAAATTCGTTGTCTTTTAATTTTAAACATCGTTGATCAAATAGTTATTTAAGTATATATATATACGTTGGGAGACGACGATTATTATAGTTGTCTCAGATTTTAATAAGGACGTTCCCCATTATGAATAAATTTGGTTGACGTTTATCACACTTGAAAAGAATATCTATTCGTAATTTTTCGATTCCATTACAAAAATATTTTTTTCTTTATTCGTACATATCATATTCCGCTTCGGTAGAGTTATCTTCAGATAGTTTCATATATTAATTAATACATGGCTTTCAAAAGTCTAAATGTAAGTGTTCTCGTACATTTTTTCGCCTAATAAAATGATTTAGTAAAGCTATTTCTAATTTCTAAGTCCCCCTTTTTTATGAGACATAAATCAAGGACAAGACTTGTATATCATTTCATTCTGACATATGAATTAAGTTTCCCCGTCTTTAACCGAAAATTGTGTATTTCTTAGTAAATTAACTTATTTGAATTCAAATAAATAATAGCACCAAATATAATTAAATAATTCCACGGCGACCAATTTTTATTTGTCACCAACTTGAATATGTATTTTTAATGTGTGTATTAAATGCTACCACTGATCCGAATAGACAGTCACACCTGGCAAGGTGTGCCCTAGAGGCGTGGTTAAATACCGAAGTGCAAATAACAATTTACCTTTCAACAAGCCATCTACGAGTATTGCCACAGAACCGTGAATACACACATCGTATAAACCTAGCCATAGCAGAGATAGTAAAAGGTCAATAATAGTACACCAACATATTGTCTTTACAGATTATTGTACTTTAATTTGTTCACCTTATCAGTCCGAAAATGCATTTATTAAAAATAAATTTATAACTTTTTGTGTTGTCTACAAAAATAATTCGAATATATACGTTTAACATAGATAATTTATCTCACGAATGAGTACAATTGAACGTCTGTGCGTTTTATCTTCTTATTATCGGATGGTTATTAGATAAAGCATAAGTCATCGGCGCGCTTACGATTACGTTAAAATAAGATTAAAAACCAAGACTTTTAATGATTGTATTTTAAATCCCGGCATGCAAAAATCAGGAGAAAACGTCATGACCTACAGGAAGTAGTTGATATTTTTTCATTAATTATTGAATTTCTTCTTTATTACTGCACATATAGCGATAAAACTTTGTGAATATATATATTATGTCATAATGAACATATTTAAACCATAAGTAAAAAATCGTGAATTTTCCCTTTAAGGTCCAAAGGGTCCAAAATTAAACTTAGTTTGATTTTGACAAAAAATGAATCAGTTAGGTTCTTTGATATGCTGAATCTAAAAATGTACTTAGATTCTTGATTATTGGCCCAGTTTTCAAGTTGGTCCAAATCGGGGTCCAAAATTAAACTTTGTTTGATTTCATCAAAAATTGAATAAATGGGGTTCTTTGATATACCAAATCTAACTGTGTATGTAGATTCTTCATTTTTGGTCCTGTTTTCAAATTGGTCTACACTAAAGTCCAAAGGGTCCAAAATTAAACTTAGTCTGATTTTAACAAAAATTGAAATCTTGGGGTTCTTTGATATGCTGAATCCAAAAATGTACTTAGATTTTTTATTATGGGCCCAGTTTTCAAGTTGGTCCAAATCAGGATCTAAAATTATTATATTAAGTATTGTGCAATAGCAAGTCTTTTCAATTGCACAGTATTGCGCAATGGCAAGAAATATCTAATTGCACAATATTGTGAAATAGCAAATTTTTTTTTAATTAGAGTTATCTTTCTTTGTCCAGAATAGTAAGCAAGAAATATCTAATTGCAAAATATTGTGCAATAGCAAGATTTTTTTTTAATTGGAGTTATCTTTCTTTGTCCAGAATCAACTTAAATCTTTGTTATATACAATATACAATGTATATTCACTTTTTACTACCAACTGATAAATTAAAATAATCTTTACCATTCAGTGATAACAAGCAGTTTTTTTACATCTTATTTCCTTATCTTATCTAAAATGTTTTTAGATAATGTATGTTGGACATTTGCCAGACATGACTATGATGTCATTTTCTATTTTTATTTGCCAATAACTTTATGTAAATAACTTCATTGGAAATTTGCCAATATAAAATGTTGCTGATGAAGTTTTTTTTATTGTTTTATACAATAAACAATGTATATTCACTTTTACTACCAACCAATCTTTACCATTCAGTGATAACAAGCACTTTATTTTACATTTTAATATTTTATGATGTATTTAAAAGAGTAGTTATTGTTGCAAACTCCATTAGAAATTTTAATTGATATCTGTTTTGGAAAAAGGGAAACGGGGATGTGAAAAAAAGGGGGGGGGGGTTAAATTTTTCTCATTTCAGATTTCATAAATAAAAAGAAAATTTCTTCAAACATTTTTTTGAGAGGATTAATATTCAACAGCATAGTGAATTGCTAAAAGGCAAAAACAAACTTTTAAGTTCATTAGACCACATTCATTCTGTGTCAGAAACCTATGCTGTGTCAACTATTTAATTTTAGATTTAAAAAGTTTGAAGAAGAAATCTTTAATTGTAAAATTTGTAAAATCTTGACATTTGTTTTGTGTAAAAAAAAAACATGTAATGTCAAAAATTTGATCACAATCCAAATTCAGAGCTGTATCACACTAGAATGTTTTGTCCATACTTGCCCCAACTGTTCAGGGTTCGACCTCTGCGGTCGTATAAAGCTGCGCCCTGCGGAGCACCTGGTTCTCATTTGAAATTTCATAAATAAAAAAGAAAATTTCTTCAAACATTTTTTTGAGAGGATTAATATTCAACAGCATAGTGAATTGCTCTAAGAGAAAACAAAAATTTTAAGTTCATTAGAACACATTCATTCTGTGTCAGAAACCTATGCTGTGTCAACTATTTAATCACAATCCAAATTTAGAGCTGAATCCAGCTTGAATGTCCATACTTGCCCCAACCGTTCAGGGTTCAACCTCTGCGGTCGTATAAAGCTACGCCCTGCGGAGCATCTGGTTGTAACTTGTATAAAAATCTTTTCTAAAACTACTTGGCCAAATTTAACCAAACTTGGCCACAATCATAATACTAGGGTATCTATTTTTAAAAAGAGTGTCTAATGACCCTGCCTACCAACAAAGGTGGCCGACATCAGTAAACACATTAACAGGTGAGCGAAACAGGCTCTTGAGAGCCTCTAGTTTGGAGGGGGAGTAGAATAAAATTGGCGTTTCTTTTTGAATTTCTGTTGAGTTGAATAAATCTTGAACATGCATGAATTATTTGTCACCGAAAATTAAGCAACCAACAATCAATTAATAAATCTAGATGCATAAAACCTATTCTGCTTCCTATATGGAATATCTTAGCTATCATCTGAAACTAAAAATTTGTGTATGAAATTAAAAATGTATAATTTCATTAAGTCAAATATCAGTATGTCATCATAATATTGTGAAAGATGACAAAAAAGAGAAGTAACCCAAATACTTTTGTCAAACAATTTTGAAAAGTTGTCTTTCTTTGTTTAACAGATTCCTAAAGATGCCCATATTTTACGTTTTCTACGTGCTAGAGATTTCCACCGAGAAAGAGCAAGAGAGATGCTTGTACATTCCATGGCTTGGAGAAAGCTGCACAATGTTGATGGTTTATTAGAGTCCTATCAAGCTAGTGAAGTTATAGACCAGTACTATACAGGGGGCTGGCATTATTGTGATAAAGGTATGGGAATCTAACAATAAGAAGATGTTGACCTTTAACAATGAGCAAAATCCATAATGCATAGCAAGCTATAAAAAGGCCCAAAAAGACAATTGAAAAACATTGTAAACATGAATTAATGGCCTGATTTATGTAAAAAATAATAAATGAAAATTATATATGGCAGACAGTTACAAAAACAAACACTGAATTACAGGCTACTGTCATGGGTCAGGCACATACAGAAAGAGGTTGGGTTAAACAATCTATCGTGCGCACAACCCACCCCATTACCTATGACAGTAGTAAAACACCACAACACAAAAACAAACACTGAATTACAGGCTACTGTCATGGGTCAGGCACATACAGAAAGAGGTTGGGTTAAACAATCTATCGTGCTCACAACCCACCCCATTACCTGTGACAGTAGGAAAACACCACAACACAAAAACAAACACTGAATTACAGGCTACTGTCATGGGTCAGGCACATACAGAAAGAGGTTGGGTTAAACAATCTATCGTGCTCACAACCCACCCCATTACCTGTGACAGTAGGAAAACACCACAACACAAAAACAAACACTGAATTACAGGCTACTGTCATGGGTCAGGCACATACAGAAAGAGGTTGGGTTAAACAATCTATCGTGCTCACAACCCACCCCATTACCTGTGACAGTAGGAAAACACCACAACACAAAAACAAACACTGAATTACAGGCTACTGTCATGGGTCAGGCACATACAGAAAGAGGTTGGGTTAAACAATCTATCGTGCTCACAACCCACCCCATTACCTGTGACAGTAGGAAAACACCACAACACAAAAACAAACACTGAATTACAGGCTACTGTCATGGGTCAGGCACATACAGAAAGAGGTTGGGTTAAACAATCTATCGTGCTCACAACCCACCCCATTACCTGTGACAGTAGGAAAACACCACAACACAAAAACAAACAAATCTTCTCTTGATTATAGTATGATCTAATTTATTCTCCTTTCACAGCAAAATTATGATTTCCTTGAAAACTTAAATTTCAACAAATTCACAAAAATCTACATTGCAGAAATTTAAAAAAAAACTCATTTAATTGGTTGTCCAACAGTTTTATATGTTAATGAATATATAAATTACTAAAATATAAATCTCCTTCTTTAATTTACCATAATTTAGATGGCCGACCATTGTATGTATTAAAGTTAGGACAGATGGATGTTAAGGGTTTGATAAGGAGTGTTGGAGAGGAAGCAATACTTAAACATGTAAGTACAATGTCAACATGTAAGTACAATGTCAACATGTAAGTACAATGTCAACATGTAAGTACAATGTCAACATGTAAGTTAACATCAGACTAACTATACGTAATTGGTTTGATTGTCAATTACTGTGGATTCATTATTATTTGTTGGATACCAATTTTCGTGGATTTCGTGGGTACAGGTGACACACGAATTAGTGACCTTCAGCTGTTGTTTTTTTTCTATGGTCGGGTTGTTGTCTCTTTGGCACATTCCCCATTTCCATTCTCAATTTTATTAGATGTTCAACGAATAACACATTTTTTAAAGAAATGAATGCAGACTTTTGCCTAAACCACTAAATTAAATATCCACGAATATGCAAGTTATTCTCAAACCACGAAAATTGGTATCCACGAAAATAAATGAATCCACAGTAGTTTATTTGTTTGATAGTACATTTGTATTCATCAGTTGCATATCCAGGATTTGGAGTCTATGTAATAACCATAAATGAAGCAACATAAGGGGGGGGGGGGTCTGTTTATTTATACATTAGTCTTCATTGTTTCAGGTGCTCAGTGTCCAGTTTTAATGGTGCAGGAAACCACTTGAACAATAAACATTACTGTTAGAGATCAAACATTTTATATTTTAGTGATTTTTCAAACCAACTGCATACACACATTAGTTACAGTCTTTTTGTGCATTGTCGACTGCTACCAGTTTCTTATTGATAATTTTTTCTAAAACATGCATGTACAAACAAATCAGATACTAACAGGCAGTTTAAGGTGGTACCTAACACTTTCCCTTAAATTAATTTGGCTCATTTAATTTTTATAAAATTTTGACTAAGTATTTACTTTGACCCTTTAACAAAAATATAAAAATTTCAAAAAATTTGAACCAACCATTTTATCACAAAAATTACACTGGTTATATAGGTGTAACACCACTAATTCAGGCCCGGCCAGAAAGCACATACCAGAAAGTAGTACATATTTAACACAAAATAGTTCCTACACATGAGTGTAACTTTCAAAATATGTAGAATATTTAGGTATTTTTGGTATCAAATGAAAGCTGAAGGACTGGTGATCATTGTAGAACACTTTTGGACTTTTAATTTTGAATAGTAAAAAAACTGCACCAAATTTTAAAAAGAGGGTACATTTTGTCTGTTTGTCAGATCTGAAGTACCTGTTTTGGTACATCTGAAGTTCCGGGAACCAGTTCTTTCTTATATGCAATGTAAGGTATGTTGATTTTTTCAGTACAAGACACCATAAAGTGTTGCTTTGAAATGCAATGATTGCCACTTTATTTGAACTTAAAATAAAAGAGGTGTGCCTGCTTGAAACGGAGGAATTTAACATAGAAAGCAATGGGACCATGAATTAGTGGTGTACTTCCTATAGCAGTTTGACAAACACCAATTTTAATCACTGAGAAGCTTAATATTACCTTTACAACACAGGGTAATTAAAACGTTTAGCTGACTTTACAGAGTTATCTCCCTGTAGTGTTAGGTACCACCTTAAGGGGTAATGTGTGTGTTTTTATTCAAGTTTCTTTTCAATGAAAATTTGAAGTGTCAAGTTGTTGATGATAAATTAAAAGCTCATAATCACAGCAATTTACAGTAATAGGATATCAAAACTTTTTAATGAACAGAATTTTGTATTAATATTCCATGAAAAGATCATTAAAACAGTAAATGTACAGGATACTTTTGTCAGTAAAGAATACTCAGTTTAAAGTTTCATTACACAATATAAAGATATGAATTGTTATAAATTAAATATTTAAATATCTCCTTACTATTGAATGTAGGTACAGCGTTATGTAATAATTATTCGTCACCTAGAATTTTTTGCTTTTTTTTTTATCAAACTTATTTTTTCAAGAAATTAATGTGCTATCATGCTGTGATAGGTTTGAATCAACTTGGTGACAATTATAGAAGAAGAATTGTCACTGATTTATTTGTGGTTATATGTTTATTATGAACCGTTCTCCTTTTCTAATGATATACACACAAGTATTAATTTAATTTTATGAATTTGCAATATGTTTCAACCAAACAAAATTATCATACATGTTCACATCAGGAGAAACATAAACAACTTATTACATAACACTTCACTTGATCTGAAAGTACTTGTATGTTACAGTTAGTGCAAAATGTTGTTTTTAGTGAAAACGATTATAACATAATACATTCTTGATATAATAACACTTACAAAAAGATTTAGAATGAATTATTATTATTGGTAGGTTTTGCAAGTAAATGAAAAGGTTTTGAGGAGCTTCTTTTGTCTGATGATATAAGCACAGGAAATAATTTTTGTTTGAAATTGGTTATATACTTCAACCAACTTAGTTAGTGCAAAGTGTTGTTCTAATTGCATATGATTATTCCGTCAGACTCTTTTGTTTATTCATATACTAATAAATGTGAAAACATTTAGTATAAGTTACTTTTGGTAGATTTTGGAAGTAAATGACTTTGAGGAGATTCTTTTTTCTGATAATATAAACACAAGAACAAATTTTGTTTGGAAATTTTTTATATACTTCAACAAACATAAAAACTTACATGTTCACATCACAAGAAAAAAACTTATTACATAAGACTGCACTTGTTCTGAAAGTACTTATATGTTACAGGAGTTTAGTGCAAAGTGTTGTTCTCAGTGCACACAATCATTACATAAGAGGATCTCGTTTATTGTTACATTATTAGATACAAAAAGATTTAGAATGTATTATTATTGGTAGATTTTGGGAGTAAATGAAGGGCTTTGAGGAGATTCTTTTTTCTGATGATATAAACACAAGAAAGAATTTTTGTTTGAAAGTTTGTTATATCATAATAATAGATAAAAAAAGATTTTGAATACATTATTATTGGTAGGTTTTGCAAGTAAATGAAGAGGTTCTGAGGAGCTTCTTTTTTCTGATGATATAAACACAAGAAATAATTATTGTTTGGAAATTCTTTATATTCTTCATCCAACTTAAATCTTACATGTTCACATCAAGAGAACAAAAACCTTCTTACATAAGACTGCACTTGTTCTTAAAGTACTTGTATGTTACAGGAGTTTAGTGCAAAGTGTTGTTCTCAGTGCACTTTATTATACATAAAACATTCTTGATATAATAATAGATTTGAAAAGATTTAGTATAAAATGTTAATTGCAGGTTTTGTGTGTAAATGAAGAGGCTTTTAACAGATTCCTTTTTCTGATAATATAAAAACAAAAACTAATTTTGTTTGGAAATTTGTAACATATTTCAACCAAATAAGATTATCAAACTTTTATATAATTAAACATGAATAGAAAACAGAAACAATTTATTGCATAACACTGCACTTGTAAATTTTACAAGGTGTTATAGTGCAATAGGTTGTTCTCAGTGCACACAATTATTACATAAGAGGTTCTTGAGATAATAATAGATATGAAAAGAATAGTATAAGATAATATTTGTAGGTTTTGTGTGAAAATGAAGAGGCTTTTAGTGGATTCCTTTTTCTGATAATTAAAAAACGAATTTTAATTTTTGTTTTTGTTCATCCAAATAAGATTACCATACTTGTTAATATCAACAGAAAACAGAACAATTTATTGCGTAACACTGCACTGCGTATATATACGTGTCTTAACCAGAACCCTGTTAAAGAAAAGATTTAGTATAAGTTATCATTTGTAGGTTTTGAGTGTGAATGAAGAGGGTTTGAGGAGATGTGATCAGGCGACACAAATCACTGGATATCCTATCTCGTAAGTAGTATCATGTAAAAAGAAGAAGATTTGGTATGGTTGCCACCAGAGAACAAATTATATAGAAGTTTGCATCTTTAGGTCACCATAACACCTTTAATTAGCAATGACAAATGTAAACATTTCAAATGAGAAAACCAACTGCCTGATATATTTACAAACTAAAAAACAAATATGATATATACTGCAACACACAACAACCCCTGAGTAATAGGCTTCTGACTTGGGAAAGAACATAATGTTAAACATGTTTTATACACAATTTGCCATTGTAAATATTTCACTGGTTAATGATTAAAATAATACTAGACGTAGGTTAGCATCTAGAAGAAAAAAAGGACAACCTTGTTTAGAAAACACCTTGTTATTGTAACTCTTTCTATTATTAATTGTATCTGCTTTAAATTTTGTACAATGTTAGTCTCACAAAACTATATGAGAGAACCACAAAGTTTTTTCTAAAATAAAAACCAGAAATAGACCAGATAATGATTTAGATATAATTAGCTGGAGCTGTCCCAAGAAGTTTTATACAGTTAATTTCAATTTCATTTTACTTTAAGATAACAAACAATAATTCAAAATTTTATTGTTTTCAGAGGATGTACCTGTATTGTTGATTTGGAAGGTTTGAGCATGCGACATCTGTGGCGACCAGGAGTCAGAACATTGCTACGCATCATTGAAGTTGTAGAAGCAAATTATCCAGAAACAATGAACAAATTATTGATAGTTAGAGCACCAAGAGTGTTTCCTGTATTGTGGACATTAATAAGTCCATTTATTGATGAAAATACAAGACAGAAATTTATGATTTATGGTGGGAAAGATTATCAAGGAGCAGGAGGATTGATAGAATTCATTGATAAAAAATATATACCTGATTTTCTGGATGGTGATTGTTATGTAAGTCCAAAAATGTATTGACATTCACAATATAAAAATGAAGATGTGGTATCATATACTATGATAGCCAATGAGACAAGCCTTCACAAGGAAGCAAACAACATAGAAATTAACAAGTATAGATCCGTACAGCCTGCAAAAACCATACCACATAGTCAGCCAAAAAAGGCCCAGAAATCTCAAATGTAAAACAAATCAAACGAGAAAACAAATGCCATATTTTATGTACAAAAAAATGAAAGAAAAACAAATATATAACACAGCAACAAACGACAACCACTGAATTACAGGCTCCTGACTTGGGACAGGCACAAACATACAGAATGTGGCAGGGTTAATAGTTATCAAAGGTACAAGGATTATAATTTAGTACGCCAGACACGCGTTTCGTCTACATAAGACTTATTAGGGACACTCATAAACATGTTAATGGGAACCCAACCCTCCCCTGACCTGTTAAGGTGGTGTAATAGTCGATGAGGGATTTTCAACATATTGTCTAAATCAATATTGAGCTTGCTAATGTCAGATCATAAGTCATATTTTCTAAGCATCTCTCTCGTCTTTATCACCATTGATAAGCAATAAGCAAACAGAATTATTTTATTAGGTTTTATATTTAAATAATCATCCACTTTTCTCTATTTAGTCCCCACTGTTAATATATAGATATAGGAAGATGTGGTCTGAGTGCCAATGAGACAACTCTCCATCTAAATAACAATTTATAAAAGTAAACCATTATAGGTCAATGTATGTCCTTCAACACAGAGCCTTGGCTCACACCGAACAATACGCCAGAAAGGGCCCCCAAATTAGTAGTGTAAAACCATTTAAACGGGAAAACCAATTGTCTAATCTATAAAAAAAAAATGAGAAACGAGAAACATGTATAAATTACTTAAACAAACGACAACTACTGTACATCAGATTCCTGACTTAGGACAGGTGCAAACATTTGCAGTGGGATTAAACGTTTTAATGGTTCCAAAACTTCTCCCTTTTTCTGAAACAATAGTATAACATCACAACATAGAAAAACACTAAGATAGAATATGTTTAGGTGATAAACTGAAATATTTCATTCAGACAACACAATAGAAGAGAGAGGATATAGGGTATCCATCCATGACACAAAGTCAGTACGTGTGCAGCAAAAAATACAAAAACCAAAGGAACCAGGGCTTTTATTGCTGTTCTTCATCTCAATATTACACACACAAATTTACTTGTTTTCTATGAAGTATATAAATAAAATTTATTTGAAATTTCAGTGTGATGTACCAGAAGGAGGATTAGTGCCAAAAGCTTTATATAAAGAAGAATACTCAGATAAATCCCCTGAGGGTCCCCCACTTAGTATTGACAGCTTATATCAGACAAGTTATGTTGTTAAGGATTTTTCTCATGAAGTAAGTACTGCCTATTTTGAATAAGTTATCAAGCTCCATAGTTCTCACTTAATTGTATAAGTTTACTGGTACATGTATCAATCGATTTAAGGAGATGTGGTATGATTGCTAATGAAATAATTATCCACTAGAGTCAAAATAACTTGATAGTGAGAACTTTTAGGTCATGGTATGACCCTTCAACAATGAGCAAAACTCAAACCTTAAAGTCAGTTCTGTTTGATAGATTTTCATTACAAAGTTATTGCAACTGAAATTGAACTCAATAGAACTCAATGTTTGTTGTGTTTTAAACATGAGAGAAGATAAGGGCAATAACTCTGACAGCTTACATCATTAACAGGATTACTATTTGATTTGTGGTTTTGATAAAAGTCTTCAAGCCTTTAGAAAGTTTGTAACATTTTCATTTGTGGTTAACCTATATCCTACAAAAATTGGTAACTCACAAATAATGCTGTAAATTCAGAATTTATTGCGATGTTTTTATTATTGTGAAAAATGCAACAGGATTATTATCGCAATAATTTAAACTTGCATTTTGAATTTTTAATATGAATTAAACAGGATTTTATTATTGCAAAAATTAAAATCATAATTTAGTCCAAATTTCAAAATCGCAATAATAGATGCATGCAATAATTTCTGAATTTACAGTAATGAATCCGCAGTATGGCATTGTCTTATTTTTCTATTTTTTTCCCTAATTTGACAATTTCTTCATATATACATTATAGGTTTTAATAAATGTACCACAGCGAGGATCTGTAATCACGTGGGATTTTGACATTCTAAAAGGGGATGTAACTTTTACAGTGATTCGTTATAAATACGGAACACTTCCTGCGGAACCATATCATCAACATCACGTCCAAAGTGCATCGGGTGGAATAGGATCCGTACAATATATAGACAATAAAACCATGCAGGTGGGAAAAGATCTGACCATTGTTGAAGCTCCACATATATGTAGGGATGGAGATAGTGTTCAGGTTAGACAACTCTTGTTAGATCATTATTTTAAAATAAGAATTATAAACAATATGTTAGATGTGAAAGGGCAGTTGTGAAAAATGCATTATTTTCATTAAGTTATAGCATAGTTTTTCATAATGGAGTAAAGGTTTTCTTATTGTATTTTTAATACTAGCAAATTTAATATATTAATATTTATTTTAAGGTAATAGGACTCTCGATTAAACATGAAATAATAGATAAAGTTAACCGTCTGTTGAAATTTTAAACTCAAACTTTTTCCTGATTTCTTATATTTCCCTATTTTTGATGCATTTTTTATTTTCATAATTTGATAATATTCTTTTTTGTGAAAAAAAACCAAGTTTTAAGTCAATATGATTTCACCAAATTTGACTTTATTGCATGAGCCTTTTTTTTGTAAAAATTAAGAAAATAAGACAGCCATGTATATTTCACTGTTTAATTAATAAACTTTCTTTTTACAGGGTTCCATTGTGACAAATCAAGCTGGTAGTTATATACTACAGTGGAAGTACTTTGACTCCAGTAAAGCTGCTTTTGATTTTCCGTTAGCGTCGCACAAGTCTAAAGTCATGTACCATACAGATGTACTCAAGTCAGAAGCTTTTAGGTATGTTGTACAAAGTTATATCTTGTATGTTTGTTTGACCCATTTACATGATTGAATTAAGGCTGCAAGTCTTACAGCTGTTATGCCTAATGTTAGCAAGTTTTACACGTTTAATTGGTATGCTTGCTTTGTTTGTATTTATGTTTGTTAACTCATTCACCCCCAATCCCGCCTGTAGTCGTGATAAAAATGCTCTGGGGCACAGCCTGATAACTGATACTGGCTTATCACTGTTGCAGTGTAAATAAACTGTTGGGAGTGAATGAGTTAAGTATTGTAATTAAGATTGACATCTCCAAACAATACAAGATTAACTCCACCTTTTTATATTGTTTTCAGATTTTAATCTTAATTGCAATGCCTGAGCAGACATTTATATAAACAAAGCAAGCAAGTCATCCAAACCTTTAACTTGCTAGCATTAGGATAATAGCTGTAATGAGATTTTTGTGCACTACAAATAGTGTTACAATTGTTTATTAACCTGTCATTCCATCTTTCTGTCCTTTTAAGATCGATCTCTTGCCTAGTTTTTGTTTCATAATGCTTGCAAATATTGATTTGATTTTAAGCCTATCTGAGGCTGAATTTTTGGTACATTAGTGTATGATAAAGACTTGCAGATCAATTTTTGTCTCACCTGTAACAAAAGTTGCAGACGGCACGAACATAAGTGTTGCTTTTCCACCAAGAGCATAGTTATTGTTGGAAGCTAACAATTGCTAAGTTTTCTGCTGAAATCAGTTTGATAGAAACTACTTATGAAAGATCAATGATATTTTCTATAAAGTTTCATTTCTATCAGTACATTTTAGTCTGATAATTATTTTGAGGCCCTGCCCCCTAAACCATGGTGTCAACGTATATTTGTTCCTTCTGACAAAAGTTCTGCTGGAAACTTTGTTATAAACAATGTCAGAATATATGTTCCTGTTGGAACAAATATTCTATACCCTTTATTCTGTTAGGAACAAATAGTGAATACTGCAAATTTTAATTATTATAATATTGCTGATAAAAGTGGTTTGTTCTTTCTAAAGTGTTACAGAATTATCTCAGTAAGTAAGCAAGTTTATTCTTGATTAACTGGATTTATTGTTAATTTTTTTTTTTTTCTCAGTTTCATGTTTGTTTTGGACCATGACATCTAGTTTTAGTTTGTTGTTTGATTTCAGAAATTTTCGTGTTTATAAGTTGAAGAGAGAGATTTAATTTTTGTACACAATTGGAAGCTTGTTTTAGTTTATGTATCTAAAAAAAATGAAAACAGCTTGAAATAAAAAGAATAAGAAAATACTGCAATGACAAAATTATATCATTGGTGACCATAAGGGTGAATTAATATTAGAGAAATTAAGGAATTTAAAGAAATGATAAAAAAATAATGTCAAAACATTTTGTTTAGTATCTTATTCTACAATTACCTCCCAATGTAATTTTGTGAATACCAACTTTTTTTGGATTGAGTAAAAATTATGTTTTCATGCATAGTTTATTTCATTGATTTTCCATATTTTTTATGATGCAAAAATCATCAAAACTTTGAATTCATGTTTCACCTAGTTTATCCCCATGAAGTCAATAAAATTTGGTATACAACAATTAATAATGAAAAGAGAAATTATCACAAAAATACTGAACTCCGTGGAAAATTCAAAACAGAAAGTCCCTAATCAAATGGCACAATCAAAGTTCAAACACATCAAACAAATCAATCTACAATACATCATTTTTTAAATTTTTTTTAAGAGAAATAATAGTTTGAACATTGTATTTCCACAGAGGATCTATGAGTAGCCTACAGTCATGTCATAGTGGATTTTCATCTTTAAGTTTAAGTACATCACAGAGTACGGGGAGCTTAAATGCCAATAATCCTAACAGGTAAAATATGTTATTATACAAGATTATATTTACAAACTAAAGTGAACCAAGGCCTGATGAATCTGTAGTACGATAGTGTCCCTAAAGTGGATACCTCGGGTATGCAGGGTCGTTATGATAAAACACATAAAATGTAACAACAACACTTTACCGACTGCTGCAGAAACTTTATTGATCGACAAGTTTCGGTGCCTAGGGCACAGTCATCAGGATAATAATAAGACTATATTTAATATATAGTTTAAATTTTTCGGCCATATTTTGCTAAAAGTGAACCTTGTCCTTTCCTGTAGAATGTTTTAATTTTAAGAAGAAACAATCATGAAAAGGAGAAGAAATTACAAATCACATCTTTAATTTTCTGGTTTCCTGATAAGCAACATGCTTGTAGCCAATGAAAAGAGGTTTAACAAAACAATTAGGAATTGCATAATAGCTGTAACATTTGATAATTTTTCAGAGATTATGATTCATCATAAGGTAATGACACCACAGAATTCTTCCAGCAATATTAGATACAACGATTAACCTTTGAGAAAACAAGTTTAACCTTTGAACTACACACTACTCTTCCTGCTCACCTTTGAGAAAACAGACTGTTTTCATTTAAATGCACTTGACTTTCATTGTTTACCCTTTGACAAAAACCCTTTTGAAAATATAAACACACCTTAATTACGTTTCAACCTTTTTAACCTGCTGCACTCTGATAAAATTTGCATAAAAGTAGGATAAAATTTTTAAAACTTTTAAATTATACTGTATAAAATATATACCTATTTTATTGCTTCGGAAACATTAAATTATAAAAGTAGTTTTTTTTGCATTATTGAAATAGCTCTTGTTGTTTCTGGTATTATATTACCAACCAGAAACTCCTAAGCCTCTGTAGTTTATGACATTGTCTTTATATTCAAAGCTTTTTTTACTGCTATGATTCCCATTAAAATACTCTGAATTCATTATTATTCGTTGGATACCAATTTTCGTGGATTTCGTGGGAACAGTTGAACCACGAAATTAAATGTTCAACGAATGACAAATGTTCTTATGGCTTGTATGCAGACTTCGGCAAAACCACGAAACCAAATATCCATGAACATGTAAGTTTTCCTCAATCCACGAAAATTGGTATCCACGAAAATAAATGAATCCACAGTACTATACTTGCTTATTGCATAAAATTTACACACTCTGTATTGCAATTTCAGTAAATCCCAAGTTTACCAGACCCGTAAAAATTGGTTTGATCCTGTAAAATGATCTGCATTACTTGCAAATCAAGTCAAATTTTCTAAAAAATAATGGTAATGATAACTATTTCAAACCTCTGACATTTCACTATAAGCATATTTTGACGTATCATAGTAAAAATTTACTAATTTGACCCTAATGGTAGCCGAAAATGACCATTTGAATGCCAGACTGTAAAAGGCCTTCCTACCCTCCTTTTTAGCAGGTTTGATTGTACATTGTTAGGAATATTAATGTAGTTTTTGAATTGCTCTTTTTTTTTTAGACTAAGAAGATAACGAAGGCCAAATACAACTTTCAAAAGGTACTCAGAATCAAACATCTAGATAACTGTGATCAATCCTTTGGAACAACAGAGCTTCCATAACAACATCTAAAGATTGTCTGAATGAATTATTGTCCCAAGAGGAAAATATTTTGAAATTTTTATTTGATTGAGAATAAGTTTTTCTACTAACAGTTTGAAGGAAGTATTACTGTTTTTTTGGGGTGTGATTTAAAATATTGTGTGCATTTACATGGCATTTTTAAAATCCGTTTATGAATTTGTCTTTTCAGAATCTGAAGTGAAGAACTATAATTTCATTGATTGTATCTTAAAATGAAAACCGTGTCATTTCATTGGTTTAATTTAAATTATTTGGTACATTGTTAGCCAATTACAGTACCTTTGAAAATATTACCCAGAATGCATTAATTCTGAAATTGGGAATTCAAAATGAAGAAAATGGTTACCATTGAGATTTTTAATTGATCTGAATTTTTCTGAGATAATTTTTTAGGAAGTATTGGAGTGGAGTAAGAGAAAGTTACATTTACTGATGTTAAAAATTTATTACATTACACGTTTATTAAGAAACTTTTAAATCATTCATTGACAAAGCAAATAGGAATCATTTCATTATTTTACTTACTAATATTTTAGCATTAAAAAAGTGTGAATTAAGCTGTTTTACAGTGCATATGTAATTTTTAGCACTGAAATTAGCAAATGATGACAGTTATTTTAGCACATATGAAAAAAAACCACTTGATTTGTTAATTTGAAATTGTAAACCACATAAAGATACATATGTAGTTGTCATCACATGTTAAGATACATATGTAGTTGTTTTAAACAAATTTAAAGACACAAATGTTACTGTAATCACATTTAAATTAATATATGTAGTTGTTAACATGTAAATAAACATATGTAGTTGTTAACATGTAAATACACATATCAGTGGCGGATCCAGCCATTTTAAAAAAGGGGGGGGGGTTCCCAAACCATAGTAAAGGGGGGGTTCCAACTATATGCTCCCATTCAAATGCATTGATCGGCCAAAAAAAGGGGGGTTCCAACCCCCGGAACCCCCCTGGATCCGCCACTGCATATGTTGTGATAAACAATAATCACATATTAAGATACATATGTTGCTGTTAACACATATATAGATACATATGTAACTGTAAATACATGTAACAATACATATGAAGCTGTTAACACATTTATAATGTACACACTTTGTTAATCTAACTCAGTAATAATATGTTCCTTTATGATTGTTAATTTATACCTAGTCGTTTTATCTCTATACAATACAATAGAGAAAGGTGCTGATGATACACATTTGTTTTGGTGTGGTCCAAAAATTGTTGTTGTGTGTGTGATTGTGTATATGAGTGATCAGTATGTGTACAAATGTGTTTAAATGTGTATACAAGTCATTGATTGGTCAGAAGTGAAAAAGTTTGAAAGAATTTTTATTTACAGATAACAGTTCTTATTCAAAATTAAGAAAAAAAAGCATTAGTATATGGGTTTTTATTTTGAAAATGTAAAAAGAATTAGTGTATGGGTTTTTATTTTGAAATGTAACAAGTATTAGTGTATGGGTTTTTATTTTGAAATGTAACAAGTATTAGTGTATGGGTTTTTATTTTGACAATGTAACAAGTATTAGTGTATGGGTTTTTATTTTGAAATGGAACAACGTAAGTGTATAAGTTTTTATTTAGTGGTAATTTGTGTTCATGAAAATCAAACTAAGTTTTTCAATACAGTTCTCATAGTTTGAAAACTTTCTATATGTCAAGCCATATAAGTACAAGAAATAACAGTAATGAAGCTAGATAAAGTGCCATGTTAAGGTTTCGATGCAATTTGATTGGTCAGTTTTCCTGATTTTGTTTTCTGATTTATTAATGTTAGGTTAGGTAATGTCATGTTTATTTTTGTTTTTATAATTTTATGGAAATTTTTCTTGAATAATAACACTGTAGCAATATATGCTTCTCAACTTAGAATTTTGAATTTCATTGGTTTAGGCAATAGTTTTTTGAAAAATGTGCCCAATTGAATTAGGGAACAATTTGTAGTAATTAAGAGTTTTAAGAATTGTGCTCCTTTGAATTTAGGAGGAATTTAAAGTAGGCAATAGTTATATGTAGTTTTGTCCATTGATTTGGGCAGAATTTAAGGTAGGCAATAGTTTTAGGAAATCTGCTCCATTTAATTCAGGAGGGTTTTGACGTAAGAAATAGGTTTATGAAATCTGCTTCATTGAGTTGGTAGAAATATAAAGTAGGCAATATTTTAGAAATGTGCTCCATTGAATTTAGAAGGAATTTAAAGTAGGTAATAGTTTGATGAAATCTTTTCAATTAAATGTGGCAGGAGTTTGCAGTAGTCATTCTATGTCAGTCACAGCAAATTCACACCAATCAAAATCTAGCTAACAACATTGGCAGTATCATCATATTAGAGTAAGCTAAACATATCAATGCAAATTTGAATTATTTATCATTGGACAGTCAGTTTACCGTTAGTTTTGGTTCATGTAGGTAAATGGACAGTGAAATGTTTGTAATGGGTGCATACCAGTAGCCAGGCGGTTCGAGGGGTTCATACGAACCCTTAGAAAACAAATAAGCACTGTTAAAGTCTACATTCTGTTGAATTGTAACTTTTAGTAAAAGTTGAGCACGATTGTATCAACCTCCCTCCTTTGGAAATTCCTGGCTACGGGCCTTGGGTGTTTTTAAGATACATTCTTATAAACATTGCTAAATTTCCTGATTTATGGTTCAAAAAGGAACGATAACTAGCTTTAAAGATTTTATGCAATAAAATGTTTGGAAATATAAAATAACATAGTTTATTTAGTCAAAGTTTTCTTACAATAAATTGTGCCATTCAAAATACATAAATAGCAATATTTGTGTGAATTCACAAAATTATAAATATTTACACCAGATGTAATTCATTCAAATCACCAAAATCAGTTTTAGTGTCAGTAAAAATGTAAATGTTTTTGAATTTATTTTTTCTGAAATTTTCAGTATTTTTCTTTCAATTCTCAGAGAATTGAGCGTTTAATATTTCAACCATAGACTTATTTTTACGCAACCACCAGAACAATATAAACTATTCTGATTTGATAATTTCAATAGATTTCAAAAATCTACCGTGTTGTTACTGTTGTATATATGGTAAATATACCCGTTCTTTGACACATTCTAGGTCTCTGATAAATAGATATGTGAACATTTTTTTAAATGAATGGAAACTAGTTAGCAGAATTTTTTTTTTTTAATTAGAAAGTGCTAGCTTACCCTAGATACGTATATACAATGTTTCAGACTAGTAGTTTACCAACATATATACAATGTTTCAGACTAGTAGTTTACCAACATATATACAATGTTTCAGACTAGTAGTTTACCAACATATATACAATGTTTCAGACTAGTAGTTTACCAACATATATACAATGTTTCAGACTAGTAGTTTACCAACATATATACAATGTTTCAGACTAGTAGTTTACCAATAGAAAAGAATTCTTATATATACAAATACTGATACTTATAATCATTATATTGATGCATAAAATTAATTGCTGTTGCAATTAGATTCAAAGAACTATGTTCAATAATTATATATTTGGAGAGTACATAAAGTGGATAAAGAAAATTTAGTGCTTTAGATACTGTGGGATCATTTATTTTTGTGGACTGGGGAATAATTGTATTTTAATGGTTATTTGATTTTGTGGTTTTGTCAAAGTTAGAAACAAGCATATATAAAATGTGTACTCGTATTTAGTAAAACTTTTGAAATAGTGCTTCACCTTCACCCACGAAATCCACAAAAAATTGTATCCCACGATAATTTATCTACAGTATATTAGTTTGTAGTTTCTGTTTTTCGTTTATGAAAAAATGGATTTTACTGTCTTTTATTAAGTTTTAGAACAATCAGTTTTTTATTTGTGTCAAGTCTGTGACTAAAAGAGAGAGATTGGTGTTTGTTTCAGATAGTGTGAACTTTGCAGTGTACATTGTACGAAATTGTAATTGAAGATTCTTTGGATTATAAAAATAATTCTTGATATTTTATGATGAGGTATGAGATTCAGAATGAACTTTTAACAGGGTGAATATTATATAGTTGATCTATATATTTATCTCTATGTTGTCACACACAAATATCACTGTATAGAAAGTGAGAATCAAGAGAATGTTTAACCCCTATTTATTAACTTCTTTGACATTTATTTATTTATTTCTATGTCAGGACACATAAATATCACTGTATATAAAGTGAGTATAGAAACAGAGAATCTAGAGAATGCATCCAGACCCACAAATACTAATCTACTGATTATTTATAATGGTGTATAATAAATGTTATGTAGTCACATTGGAGTCATTAACTATTGTTATATTTAGCATATTTTCAATATTTGGACCAACTTTTTGGGTATTACCAGTACATATCATCAGTTATCAACATACTATTTATACATATTTACAAGGAAAAGAGTGCTGTTTATCATTGTATTTGAACAAATATGAGAGAAAATAAGAAATTTCCCATCCCTTTTTATCACTGAAACCATCAACATAATGATGTTTACTTTTGGCTCATGCCTGATAAAAAAAATCAAAAAATTAATTTATATGATAAAAAACAAAAATGAAAAATTCCAGTAACCTGACATTAAATTTTGTTTGGAAATATGATTCTTCCACTATATTTAATACTTATCTTATATTTTGGAAAGGTATGTGGTAATTTGAAATATTGTCATATTGGGTGAATTTATGAATTTATAATTTTATCATGATTTTCATCACATGACCTATCAGTCCAATCAATACACATCACATGACCTATTAGTCCAATCAACATACATCATATCCTCTGTGTTATGTTTTAAGATATTTTGTTAAGAATTGTACTCATGTTAAATTATGAATAATTAATGTAAATAAAATTACATTTTAAAATAATAATAAATGTGTTTTTGACTTCTTTTTTAACACCTATATGATCATAATATAAAATTATTGTTGAAAACTTATTTTTGTTTCGCCTATGATGACTTTCCAACGGTGACAGTTGTGTAAACTGTTTGTATAAAGCTATTTCAAAAGGAAGAAGACCTGAATGCTTCATTGTCATGTTTACTTGTCAGAGTTCACCTGACCTTGACCCTATTTCATGGATCAGTGATCAAGGTTTTGTTTTTGAGGTAAAGTCCATTCATCAGATTCTATAAGCAAAAGTTCATTGTTGAAGGTGGTACGTGACTATAGTTATTAATTACTGTCTCATTTGGTCTTAAGTGAAGAGTTGTCTTATTGGCAATCAAACAACATCTTCTTTTTTAAATAAACTCTCTTTTGTGTATGGAATGAAAGCATTATATTCATGTTGTCTAAATCGGTTCATCTGACCATGGAAGTATTATATTCATGTTGTCTAAATCGGTTCATCTGACCATGGAAGTATTATATTCATGTTGTCTAAATCGGTTCATTTGACCATGGAAGTATTATATTCATGTTGTCTAAATCGGTTCATCTGATTATGGAAGCATTATATAGACTTCTATGATCTGATGGCAGTGGGCTATCTATATTTGGTGTATGGTATGATTATAAGGTGTATATGTCTGTCTGGCTGTACGTACGTCCCAAAGTTGGTTTGCGTTCTCTAAACTTTAGTTTGCCTCAACCAAATGTTATAAAACTTATAAACTATGCTTATGACCACATAATACAGATCAAATTTGAGATTGGGTGGTGTCACTTATACCGTTCATGAGTTATGATTTTTCTAAACATAAAAATTGCTGAATTTGTTGTTTGTGTTTTCTAACTGTAGTTTGCCTCAAGCAAATATTATGAAAGTTATAAATAATGTTGAATACAACTTGATACAGATCAAATTCGAAAAAGGGTGGTGTCACTTATACAGTTCTTGAGTTCTGCCCCTTAAGAAACATAAAAATTGGTGAATTTTTGGTTTCCCTTCTCTTACTTTAGTTTGCCTTAGCCATACTTTATGAAACATATACGCAATGCTAATTACCACAGATCAAGTTTGAAATTGGATGGTGTCACTTTTACTGTTCTTGAGTTATGCTCCTTTATAAACATAAAAATTACTGAATTTTAGGTTTAAGTTTGCAATTTCAATTTTAATGCAAAAAAAATGGCATTTGTGCACCAAAGGGAGATAATTTGGAGCTTTTTGAATGGCATATACATTTTAAAAGTCATCTGGGGCCAAAACAAATTTATTTTTTTGGTTGATATTTTGTCGAGCCTGCAACTTTTGTTGCAGAAAACTTGACATAGGGATATTGATATGGCAGCGGCAGCGGTGTTAGCTAAGTTCTTTAAAGCTTTATATTTTAGAAGGTGGAAGACCTGGATGCTTCATACTTTGAATATGGGTACCTCATTTTACGAAGTTTCTGTCAGTCACATGTCCAATATCCTTGACCTCATTTTCATGGTTCAGTGACTACTTGAAAAAAAAAAGTCCTCATGCACGTCAGACAGTTTGCACTTGACCTCGACCTCATTTCATGGATCAGTGAACAAGGTTAAGTTTTGGTGATCAAGTCCATATCTCAGATACTATAAGCAATAGGTCTAGTATATTTTGTGTATGGAAGGGCTAAGGTGTACATGTTCAACTGGCAGGTGTCATCTGACCTTGACCTCATTTTCATGGTTCAGTGGTTATAGTTTAGTTTTTGAGTTTTGATCTGTTTTTCTTATACTGTTTGCAATAGGTCTACTATATTTGGTGTATAGAATGATTGAAAGGTGTGCATGTCTAGCTGGCAGGTGTCATCTGACCTTGACCTCATTTTCATGGTTCTGTAGTCAAAGTTTAGTTTTTATACGCCCGTCGTCTTTTAGACGGGACGTATTATGGTATACCGTTGTCCGTCCGTCTGTCCGTCGTACCGTCCGTCTGTCCGTCCGTCCGTCTGTCGTCCACACTTTGGACAATTACTCAAAAACACTTTCACCAATTTCCATGAAACTTAAGTGAATTGTTTATTTCTATTGACGTAAGCTCCCTTTCGTTTTTTTTTAATTTCAGATTTTAAGTTTTGGATTTATGGGGCTTTATTCATAAAAAAGGGGGGATTTTCAACACTTCGGACAATAACTCAAAAAGGCTTTCACCAATGTCCATGAAACTTTGGTGAATTGTTTATATCTATTGATGTAAGCTCCCTTTCAATTTTTATAAATTTCAGATTTTAAGTTTTGGATTTATGGGGCTTTATTCATAAAAAAGGGGGATTTTCAACACTTCGGACAATAACTCAAAAAGGCTTTCACCAATGTCCATGAAGCTTTGGTGAATTGTTTATATCTATTGATGTAAGCTCCCTTTCAACTTTTATAAGTTTCAGATTTTAAGTTTTGGATTTAGGGGGCTTTATTCATAAAAAAAGGGGGATTTTCAACACTTCGGACAATAACTCAAAAAGGCTTTCACCAATGTCCATGAAGCTTTGGTGAATTGTTTATATCTATTGATGTAAGCTCCCTTTCAACTTTTATAAGTTTCAGATTTTAAGTTTTGGATTTAGGGGGCTTTATTCATAAAAAAAGGGGGATTTTCAACACTTCGGACAATAACTCAAAAAGGCTTTCACCAATGTCCATGAAACTTTGGTGAATTGTTAATATCTATTGATGTAAGCTCCCTTTCAATTTTTATAAATTTCAGATTTTAAGTTTTGGATTTATGGGGCTTTATTCATAAAAAAAAAGGGGGATTTTCAACACTTCAGACAATAACTCAAAAAGGCTTTCACCAATGTCCATGAAACTTTGGTGAATTGTTTATATCTATTGATGTAAGCTCCCTTTCAATTTTTATAAATTTCAGATTTTACATTTCCGTGTTATGAATTTTTATGCTTAAAAAAGGGGGGATTTTCGAATTTTGGGACAATAACTAACACTTTCACAAAATTTTATGCAACTTTGATCAATTGTTCATATCTATTGACATAAGCTCCCTTTCCATTTTTATAAATTTTAGATTTTACGTTTTCTTAAGTAATGAATTTTTATACCTAAAAAAGGGGGATTTTATGAAACTTTGGTGAATATATTAATGTAACATCCCTTTTGATTTGTATATATATTTCTAGTTGATCATATAAATTCATTTAAAGCATAAAAGACAAGTTAAAAGAGCAACAGGCGTATCATGCGCTAAAGGGCAGCCCTTTATTAAGTTTTTTTTTTCTTTTTTCTAATACTAATTGCAATAGGTCAACTATATTTGGTGTATGGAAATATTTTATGATTTATTTGTCAGTCACACAGGTTTTATTTGACCTTGACCTCATTTTCACGTTTCATTGCTCAGTGGTAAGTTTTTGTGTTTTGGTCTGTTTTTCTTAAACTATATGCAATAGGTCAACTATATTTGTTGTATGGGAGAATTGTTAGCTGTACATGCCTGTCTGGCATGGTTCATCTTACCTTGACCTTATTTTCATGGTTCATTGGTCAATGTTTAGTTTTCTTGGTTAAGTTTATGTGACAGTTGTAATAAAGCTTTATAGTTGGGACTATCAACATAATATCAATGTGTTGTAAAGAAGGTGACACATTTCAGCATGTGCACTCTTGTGTACCATATGATAGAGTCACAACTTATAAAGTAATAAATACTATTTGTAATGAAAAACAAGAATGTGTCCATAGTACACGAATGCCCCACTCGCACTATCATTTTCTATGTTCAGTGGACCGTGAAATTGGGGTCAAAACTTTAACTTGGAATTAAAATTAGAAAGATCATATCATAGGGAACATGTGTACTAAGTTTCAAGTTGATTCAACTTTAAACTTCATCAAAAACTACCTTGACCAAAAACTTTAACCTGAACTTCGCACTATCATTTTCTATGTTCAGTGGACCACGAAATTGGGGTCAAAACTATAATTTCAAAAACTACCTTGACCAAAAACTTTAACCTGAAGCGGACGGACGAACGGAGGCACAGACCAGAAAACATAATGCCCCTCTACTATCGTAGGTGGGGCATAAAAATATGTTTAAATTTTTGCTGAAATTTTTTGTACCCTCAAACCTCTTTTAATCTGGTGCTTCACCAAGAGAGAGTGCAAAACCCTGATGACAATATTTTTTCATCCTGCATATGCATTAACTTCTTGCTTTTCAACATTAAGGAAACACCAATCAATCTTGTGTTTAAGTATTTCAAACTTTTGTTTCATCAAGTTTCTTGTCAATCTGCAAAATTTAATCTTGACCCAATTCCAATGTTGACCTGGATATTATAATTATTTCTAGATGAAGTGTGTTAACATGAAGCTTCTTATCAAATTTCATGGAAAAGAGAGACCGAGTCACTGACCAAAGGATGGAAAGACATTTATCATTAGACCCCGTGACACATTTGGAGAGGATTATATTAATTTGAATGGAAATATTGACCCCAAGAAAAAAGTCCACTTAACCAGGTAAAGGAGAGCACATTTTGTACCACTTAGAATGTCCACAGAAACATCAACTGATCTCAGTGAATACATTTGACAATTAAACCCAATGTCTATAGTTGTTGTTTGTTGATGTGGTTCATAAGTGTTTCTCCTTTGTTATAGATAAGACCGTTGGTTTTTCCAGTTTGATTGGTTTTACAATAGTCCTTTTTGGGGCCCTTTATAGCTTGTGATTTGGTGTGAGCCATGGCCCCATCTTGAAGATGGTACTTTTACCTATAATGGTTTCTCTTATACAAATTGATACTTGGATGGAGAGTTGTCTCATTGGCACTCATACCACATCTTCATATATCTATTTGGCAATTAAAAACTATGTCTATAGTTATAAAAACCCACTTTTCAAAAGAACAATGTCATATCATTGTCATTATACTAGGATATGATGAAGATGATGAACTGGTTTAATATCCAGTGGCAAATATAGCATGCATATCTGAGGAAAACAAGAATGTGTCCTCAGTACACGAATGCCCCACTCGCACTATCATTTTCCATGTTCAGTGGACCGTGAAATTGGGGTAAAAACTCTAATTTTGCATTAAAATTAGAAAGATCATATCATAGGGGACATGTGTACTAAGTTTGAAGTCGATTGGACTTAAACTTCATCAAAAACTACCTTGACCAAAAACTTTAACCTGAAGCGGGACAGACGGACGGACGAACGGACAGACGAACGGACAGACGGACGGACGGACGCACAGACCAGAAAACATAATGCCCCTCTACTATCGTAGGTGGGGCATAAAAACATGATAATTTTAATAATGAATATGAACCCTGTATCGTACTAGACTGTCACAACTAGCCAACTTACAAGTGATTTCACAAAATAACAGTCTTCTGTTACTCCTAAATGCAGGGTGTTCAGTGAGAGGCTGCACATACTTTTCAAATCTTTGGTTTGACCTGACCACAGAAACCTGTCATTTATCTTTTAACCTATTTTCTTTCAAGTGGAAAGATCTATTTTAAAATGGTAAAATATCACCTACCAATTTAGACATCATTGAGTTTGTTACTTATATAAACAACACAACAGGCACTACTTGTGGAGCAGGAACTATTTACCCTTTCAGAGCCCCTGATTCACCCCAGGAATTTTATTGGGTAAATGTCGCTCAGTCTTCATTTTTCTGTTGTGTTTTGTAGACTATTGTTGGTCTTTATGTCTTGTTATTTTTGCCACGACTTTGTCAGTTTATTTACAACTATGAGTTTGTGAGTTTATTTACAACTATGAGTTTGTGAGTTTATTTACAACTATGACTTTGTGAGTTTATTTACAACTATGACTTTGTGAGTTTATTTACAACTATGAGTTTGTGAGTTTATTTACAACTATGAGTTTGTGAGTTTATTTACAACTATGAGTTTGTCCATCCTTTTGATATCATTTGCCTTTTAAAAAACTGTTTAAATACTATGGTTAAACAGGTTGACTCAGGTAACTTGAACATTATTTGGCCTCTTTTGCCCAAACACTTTTGAATAATATAAAATCAAGAATGTGTCAATAGTATATGGATGCCCCACTTACACTATCATTCATATGAAATCAATGTCAAAACACTCAATGTTGGCATTAAAATTACATAGATCATATCATAGGGAACATGGGTTCTAAGTTTCAGGTTGATTAGACCTCAACTTCATCAAAAACTACCTTGACCAAAAACATTAACCTGAAGTGGGACAGATGGACCAACAGACTGATTGACGTACAAACCAAGGGACACAGGGACTGAGAAACATATAATGCTTATCTACAATTGTATTTTGGGCGTTATAAGATGCCAATTAGACAACTCTTCACTAGAGACCAAATAATATAGAAGTGTCTGTTCTACTAAAAGTATTACCAATGTTATTTCAACTAATCGGGCGGAGCTTACGTTTTAATTTGCATTAGGACAGTCTATTTGAAGATTTGTGTGATAAGGATGATTGCCGTTATTATTATTGTTGATATCTAATCACCTATCAGTGTCATTGAAGGAATTAACAAAAGAATCACTTCATTGATGAGTTTATCCTAAAACACCTATCTATAGATGGACTGGTTTATTATGAGCGAACCGATTAAACTCCGCCCAGTCAAGTGAAATAAATCGAGTTATACATTGGAAGACAAAAGGGGGAGAAACAAAACATAACACTAGAAGAACTATAGATAAATTAGTGCTTTTTAATATACAATGTGGATAATATAACAATGAAAAAATTCTAATGTAAGAAAAAATTGTCTATTTAATGATTGCAGTAAAAATTATATGCATTATCCACACATACAATTCTAACATGACCTCATACATATAATGCATAATTAATAGAATGAATAAATCACAGATTTTCACATGTTCAAAAAACAATCGACTCATAATTAGAAAATAAATAAATAAATAAATACAGTAAAACAAGAAATATTATTAAAAGATATGTATAATTAATCGATATAATTTAATAAATAACTCATTTAAAAATTCCAATAAGCAAATCTTAACAAATAAACAGATGTACATGACATTCTTTATCTATAATCTGTTTGTTTCATTTGTACAGAGTTCAGACAATGAATACATTTGGAAAAATAGGTTTAAATTTTAAGTACAGATGTAATTGTAGAATCACAACAATAAATCTGAGCCTTTTATCAACAGAAAATTACATACTTATCTTTTTTTCTACCTTTGTGTTTGAAATATCATTTAAATTTCTCTCAAAATTAATGCAGATTTACCCAATAATTCCTTTGTACCAATTTACAATTTCCAATTTGTTTTGTTCACGCATCGGTGACAATATAATGGAATTTGATGCGACTGTCATACAAGTGAGAGGTTTAGCTAGCTATAAAACTAGGTTCAATCCGCCATTTTCTAAAATTTGAAAATGCCAGTACAAAGTCAGTAATATGACAGTTCTTGTCCATTCGTTTTTGATACCTTTTGTTAATTGATTTTGCCATGTGATTATGGACTTTCCGAATTGATTTTCCTCTGAGTTCAGTATTTTTGTGATTTTACTTTTTTTCCATGGATAGAGGAATTTTTTCATTTTCATGAATATTTGATTTCGTGGTTTTGCCAAAGTCTGCATATATTTCTTTATAACCTTAAATATGGGTTTGACATTAAAAATTGTGGTTCCCTGGTTCCCTGGTTCCCTTGAAATCCACAAAAATTGGTATCCAATGAATAATAATGTATCATACCTGCCAACTGTCACTGTTTGCTGGGATTTCCCCCATGGAGGCTCCCAAATTGAAATTTTGAATGAGCAATTTTGTCCACAATTTTAAACAAAACAATTAATTTTACAATGACTTAAGGCTTATAAAAGTATGAAGAACCCAAAAAACAACATTAAAATGTATTTGAAGGCCCCCTTGAAGGTTTTTTAGGACTATGACAGCCATCTTGCACGCAAAACCCCCCATGGGCATTTTGAAAAGTTGGCATGTATGATGTATCCACAGTATAAGTGATATAGAATGTATTCTAGCATAAAACATAACACAAATCAAAAACATGTTACCTACAATAGTATTACCATATAAGACCATTAAATGGTTAATTAGTAAAAATATCACAAAATGTAAACACAAAAGGTACTCTAATACCCAGAAGACAACAGCTAGGACAGGAAGTCTGATGAGGTCACTATACACCTATTTCAAGTTCAGAAACTGTACTTTTTCAACTGACCTAGATTTTTGGCCAGTTGACCCAACAACATTTGCAAAGCAATCACTTTTTGTCTTTTTACATCAAAAAATTTCTGTCCACAAGAAGAAAAAAAAGATTCTAGAACAAATCTCGTACTATAAAATTCAAAAAGACGGTTTCAAAACGTGAGGTGTCTTTGTGGGGACATTATCAAAAGGGAAAGGAAAGGATGTAAAAGGAGTAGGTCCGGTAAGGGCCGATTTCGGCCCCAATTTTCAAGTTCATCTAACGAAAGATTTTAGACACTTTCCAAACGCTTAAATGTCTACTTCAATTGATTCAATTAGTTTATGTGAAAGATTTTAACTTATTAAGTCATTAAAAACGCTCCGATTCAAGCTTGAATATGAAAAATCTATCAAATATGCCAAAAATTGTCACTTTTCAGATGGTTTTTGTCAAAAATGAAAGTGGCCGCATCCGTGTTCATCCTCAACCTTTATATATATTATGTATTATCATCAAATACAACTTACATTTCAATATTATGAATGAACACGAATGCGGCCACTTTCATTTAAGACGGAAACCGTCTAAAATTTAACTAAAATGCTACAATTGTGAAGATTTCAGTAATTTAGCATGACTTAATGATGCTAGTACCCGATATATGTGCATTGTATTGTCAAAAACAGCTCATATTTATGTAGCAGAAGCATTCTACTTTTTAATAAATATCTAAACGATTACATTTTCACAATTTTCTAAAACTGCTATATTTTGGGGCCAAAAATGGGTCTTACTGAACCTACTCCTTTGTATACTAGTAAGTTTGGAAATGGAATGTTCATGGCTGTTTTTGTTTTCAATTCTATTTAGCAAACAAATTGAAATAAAATCTGGTTCTTCCCTAATATTCACAATGTATTGGTTGGTCACTGTGAGGAGTAATAATGGTGAAATCTAGATACTTTTGTATAATAATTGTAAAAAACTCATACAAATATTTTTGGTAAAATAATTGAATTTGACTAGTATGAAAATAATCTATCTTTTTGACAAAAATTGAGAATTTGATGGACAGCTAATCTATTACATGAAGTTTTGCTGCGAATCCTACCAAGAAGGAAAAATAACCCATCAATTCATAATTACAATTTCAGAATCAAATTTTGCCTTTAAAAGACATAATGTCCATATCCACAAACACAAAGAAGGTGAGGTAATTTCATTGTGCCAGGTGACACACACTCTGTCTGAGGAAATTGTTTGTTTTTTTTTTCCAAATTCCTTTATGTTTAGTTGTACTTTTGGGTATCTTAATACCAAGCATATCACAAGAAAAATTCACAATTTTACCAATTAACATTCAACCATTTTTTCACAAAGCTATTCTATCACATCGTTCACACAGATGTATTGTTCAACCCAAAAGAATAATCTTGTACTTTTCAGAGCATTCAAATTGAAATAGAATAATCTTGTATGGAGAGCATCAAACTTATAAAAGAATAATCTTTTATGGAGAGCCTCAAATTTCCAAAAGAATGATTTGTAATGGAGAGCCTCAAATTCCCAAAAGAATGATCTGGTATGGGAGAGCATTAAATTCCCAAAAGAAGGATTTGTATGGAGCACATCAAATTTTACTTCAGATAAATGTACTAAAATATGCATTTTTGCATTTTGTTGAATGCTCTGTGTAATTATAGTTTGTTTTGTGTATTATGTGTCTGTGATTTATATATGATTTATGACTGAATAAAAGTTTGTTTATTTTTTTATTTATTTTTTAAAGGGGGAGGAGGGGAGCTCCATTTTACAGAGAAGGAAAAAGCAATGAAAACACTCATTATAGTGTATGTCTTTAAAAGTGGAAAGATTCAAAATGCAATAAGGACTTTCTCTCGGATTCATTTGGGTTGAACAAACAAACTCATAATCAAGTATATATATACAATTTTCATTGTAGTTACCCTGCATTGAAAATTCTGATTGCATGAACAATTTGTACAAATGTGTCAATAATAAATTGAAAAAATGTATCACAAGAAATAGTAAAATAATGAATATTCTAATAAAAATATAATGTATTAAACTATGTTTATGGGAACTGGACTTAGGGGGAAAAAGATATAGCACTAAATAGTGAAGAAAATTGTATAAAAGTAGACCTATATATGCTGTACAGAAATTAGTCTGAAATACAAATACACAATTTTGCATTTTACTACTGAATTTTCTTTTTAAAGGGTTATTAACAGCAAATTTTATAAAAAGACTTAGTAAGTCAATTGACTTCAAAGTATAAAATTATGCATCTATTTAATTATCATCTTGAGAATCTGCTGAATGTAAGCGTCTTCTTAAAGTCAGGTGACCTTGTGACAGTTTATTTATCACAGTTTTGCTCTGATCTGAGTCTTCTAAACGTTTATCACAATGTCCGTCTGCTCCTGAGGGACTAATGGAATTATGGGAAACACTGTCACTACTTCTAGAAGGCACTGGGGTATTAACTCGGGGAACAGAAAGGGAAGATTGCAGATCTCCGCCTTCTTCACTCGACGGACATTCTACGACAGGAATGGAAAGAAACAATGGTGAAAGTCGTGGTGGTTTTGGTGATCTAGGAATAGTCAATGATGAATTCGGTAACAATAATTTGTCTGGTGAATTTTTCGTAGAATTTGTTGATAAACATGATGAGGATGATAAATGTGATGAATGCTCTGGAATTTCTATAGACAAATGTGAGGGTGGTAATGGTGAACGACACATTGGTATTGAGTGACATGGATTTAAATTGTTTGTTGGCGTGGATACCAAATTCATAGGGGGATTTATTATTCGATCACTGTTTGCTGATGTTGCATCTGGTACAACTGTGGAACAAACTGAACTTTCATTAATAATAGCAGTTCCCTCTCTTGTCCATGGAGGAGTTACCTGTTCCTGTTCGTCCTCCGTCTCTGGAGGTGTACCAGTAATCAAACGCACCTCTTCATCACAGGCAGCTTCATCAGCTGACCAATCAAATGAACCTGAATCTAATGTATTATCACGAGAATGAGGATGTTTTCTACATGGACTTTTCAATGGTGCAGACTCACCAGAATTGTCCGGAGACAAAGTTACATTTTTATCCGATTGCGAGACACTATTGTCCCTTGTCAGTGAGCTAGCATTAGATGCATCAGATATATTTCTAATATAAATACGTGAACGTCTATCCCGTCCACCTCTTCGCTGAGCCAACATGTGCTTGTCTCTAATTTTAACTTTTTCTGCCCCACTAGATTGACTCCTGTGTAGTGGATTGTGTTTGGCAGCACTCCGACAACTAATGTTAGACATTTTACACTTACAAATTTCACAGCCTTTGTGGCCGCCATCTTTGTTTTGTACAAGCAATGACGGATGAGACTGAGAAACTGTTCCAATTTTCTTTTTCGTCTCTGATAATTCATATAAATTCAATAAAATACATTTATCCACAGCAGGTGGACTTTCGCTAACTACTTTTTGGCGGACAAGTCTCCGACAATGTCTTTGCGATGGGGCAGCAGACTTTTTCAGTTCGTCTGCTATTTTTGGAATGACATTTTCACTACTATTATCAATGTTTGTCTCTGTATAACTTGATGAATCGGAATAATATGAGGGTGTTAATGGGACCTCTAAACTTGATCCGGAAGCATCCAGACTGACATCTAGATTACTGTTGTAGCTAGATACCATTATATCTATTGGCACCAACAAAGTACCTGCAATTAGAATCAATCAGTTAGCAAAATGATGGAAGGTAGAAGGGGGTGTCATCCCAGTATACCATTATTTTCCAAATCCCGAAAATTTCCAGTTCTGAAGTGTTAATCTGGAATTTCCGCAAAAATAAATGTCCAATCCAGATGTCCAAAATAAATCTCTCTTATATAAATCAATACAATAATTCAAAATTCCAAATAAAAGATAAAATCAACAAAATTCACTGTGATGTTATATATTTAAGATACAGTTAATTTAGAAATTTTCTCATGGTTTTTATCAATACAAAATGTGATGGGTAAGTATCACAATAATAATATGCAGCCTGGCATTTGATACATGTACATAATATATATAAAAATAAGGAGATGTGGTATGATTGGCCATAGAAATTTGATTTCAACTAGTAAATCTTTGTTACGAACTGTCTCTTAGAAAATGAAAATGCCATGAATATTAAACAGTTAAAATTACCTTCCAATAAAATCAGACTATATAAAAGGTTTGAATTTCACTTACTTCTAACAGAACGGTCAGATAATTGTTCGTTGCTTGGTGGACAGAATGTAAAGCTAGGAGGCAGGGAGAACTGTTTAGAGACAGGAGTTCTCAGACGACGGATATATCCTGGTACAGGTGTTGGAATCTTTACTGATTTCTGAAATTATATATTTACAGTGAGTTGCTTATAGGTGTTACTGTAAAATTTTACCTATAGCTCAACCTGTTTTTAAAATTGACAATACAATAGGGACATTTAAATTGACCAGTTGGTATTGTTAGATTTAAATCTACCTTGATGCTACCTGTAAAAAAATTTATTCACCTAACCCAAAGTTTCAGCATGCTTTTTTCCTGAACTTTTTAAACTTTGGAATTCTGGATGAGATGTCAAATATCAGTGTAAAAAAATAAATGAAATTGTTTATTCAAATATGATTTTGATGTTTCATAAAGTGAGTGAAATATTACGACTGGATTATTTAGGGTATTAAACACTGCTAGTAGTGGCTATGCAAACATTAAGATGAAATGTAGTGCATTTTAGGCCATGCAATTTTAAATAAACTGCAAGAAAATAACATATATGATATAGTCATTCTTGTTTGGCTTGATAACTCCTAATATTTTGAATGACAGTAAAATAAAAATCTCTCAATAGAATAATCCTAGGTAAGAAAAAGTTCAGGAAAAAAGCATGCTGAAACTTTGGGTTAGGTGAATAAATTTTTTTACAGGTAGCATCAAGGTAGATTTAAATCTAACAATACCAACTGGTCAATTTAAATGTCCCTATTGTCACAGTGTACAAGCGGACAGTGACACAAAACGGAAGTTGCTGATCTGTCCGACGGCGATCGGCTCGTTGTTTTTCAAAAAAATATAGAATATCAACACAAAGTGTCCCATAATGGATTGTTCAGCAGCTCAAGGTAAGTGAATAACTACAATGATGTATTTTTGACCATTTAAAGCTTATTTTATGCTTTTAGCATCAACCGTCTTTTTAAAATAACTCCTGATCATGAAGAGGGGTCAAAATTTTGTGATTTTTCGAGTCATAAATCTTAACAAAACTCCGAAAATTCAAACATTTTCAAGATTTTTAATCGATACATAGTTGAATAATCATATTCCGCATACACACACAAAAGTTTGTTTCATTTTTTTTTATTATATTGTCACAATTGAATCTTTTCTATTCAAAGTGTACTGTCCGCCTCGTTGCCACCGTATGTTTTCATACTGTCCGATTCGTTGGTCATATTCATGATCGATATCTTAAGCAAAAGTAAGATTGAAACATGCAATTTATCCACATTCATGACCGATTTCCTAGGAAATATCAACATTTATAAAATGTTACTGATTATTACATATAAAAAGCATTGTTAATGCATGCACATGAAAATTTAATATACGTTTCTCTAGTTTGTTTTAGGAAAATGGGGCACGTAGGTGATTTTTATGGTATATTTATTCATACATTCATGTGGAACATTGTTATTTTTATCACTTAAAAACATAAATAGGGGTAATAACTTTTCATGAAAAATACAACCATGCAACAAAAGTTATTTCTAGGCCTTTTATAGCTGACTATGCGGTATGGGCTTTGCTCATTGTTGAAGGCCGTACGGTGACCTATAGTTGTTCATTTCTGTGTCATTTAATTTGTTCTCTTGTTTAGAGTTGTCTCATTGGCAATTACACCAAATCTTCTTTTTTATATTTATAAACGTTTGACACAGAAAATCAAAACAATAGTTTTTTACACCCAGTTTGCGTCTTATTTCACCAATAATCAAACAAATCTCATGGCTTGGAATTCAAGTCAAAAAGAATCAATTGAAAAGTTACGGTGTACTTGAATGGTCCATGAGTTTGTTTTCCTATTGCCTTAGTAGAGGTAAGAATACTTATATACACACATTTAACATGAAGTATGCGGTGAAGCCTTTCTTGTTAAATTTTTTATCATAACTTGCATTTATTCTGTATGAGTTATTATTCAATTCTTATATGTACAAATCATCGATTAAATAAATTAATATGAATACATTCACGTTACTTAATACATGTATTTGTAATCGCTTAGGCAGTTGCGGATCCAGGCGGTCGGGGGTCCGGGGTTGGGAACCCTAGTTACTTTTTTTTTAATCTTTCATCTGGGTATGAATTCTCTCTTAACAATTTCTGGATCCGCTCCTGAATTATATTTTTGTAAGTTTAAAAAACACGAATATCAGTGAAATTAACAAATATGGAAAATATGGGGCAAAAAATACCCGTCCCCATGTACCTACGATTACATCTATGTTATAGTATACATTATGATCGAAATGTTAAAGTCTGATCACGGATGCAAAGTAAGAGCGTATTTTCCTTTTGAAATGTCTGTGAAGAAAAGGACACGATAATTTTAAATTATTACATGGCATTTTCCATATCGACCCTGGTATCAGCCCTAGACTTCCATATCAAGCCAGAGGGCTTTAGCCCGAGGGCTTGATATGGGTCGAAGGCTGAAACCAGTGCCGATATGTAAAATGACATGTCATGATCTATTTATCACATATTTCCAAGTTTACTGGGGCTGATATGGATTTTCAAAAGCTAATATCGATTCTCAAGGGCTGATATCGATTTTCAAAGGCTGATATCGATTTCAAGGGCTGATATCAATTTTCAGGGGCTGATATGTTCAACAATATCCTCAAGGAGTTTTATTTTATTTAATTCATGTTTCAGTTCTCCTTGTCGTTCACATAACGTCGGTGAACTTTCATTTCCCCATAAATTTATATCGCCTAATTTTTGACCAAGAACGCCGCTGTTAATTTTTTTTCCATCAACGCATAACTTGTACGTTTGTATGTGCTTAGGGTCACTCAAACTTATCTGATCGATCATATCGGTTAATATTCCAGGAGTAGAAGCATCTACTGGAGATTCCATTGCATCTAGCACCTGTCTATTTGGCACAGCAAAGTTGATTTTCGAATCGGATGGATTGTATTTTCCTTTTATATCTAATTGTCCTTTGTTTTTTATGCCACTCATGAATCTTACAAATTTCCCTTTAAAAAGTTTAAGTCCAACTCTCCAAAACCGTTTAACGTCTTCAGAATAACGCATTTGAGATGTGTTTTCTGTAGAGTACCATTTAACTATATCCATAAATAACAAAAAGCAAATATTTTGCAAAGGAAAGTCGTCGTTTACAACTAATCGACTGAATCTTAAAAAATTATGTTTTTGATTTACTGTTTTCAGTTTTTCAAAAAGTATTGGCAGCAATTGCCGCATTTCTTCAATATCAGAGTCAATGTAATTGTCATCCGATATAGAAAGATCCAAAAGTTCTCTCGACAGATCTGCATCGATATCGAAAAATGATTTATTCTTGTCTCCTTCAGTTTCCATTTCCTCGTCTGTCTGTTCCTTGAGGTCATGAGAAATATCAGATTTGCGGGGTGTTGATGTGGAGATTTTTTGTCTTTTTGCAACTGGGCTTCCAATTTCATGCGAGTTATCATTTTCAATTTCAAAAAGAGTGCTTGCTGTTTCCAAAAGATCACATGTTTTTCCTATATTAAGAGTTTCCTTATAATTGTCACTATGTATGTAATAACCATCCTTTTGTAGTTGGTTTGGTTTAACACAAAAGTTTTTCGTCTGAAGAATGCATTTATTTTGAATATAAACCTTTATTTTAAGTGTTTGTTCCGGATGGCGAATTATATTGTGGTCTATTATTTCGGAAAATATTTTGCACGAAAACAAGCATGTTGTACAACTATAAGGATTACTAGTACTCATCATGTATATCTGAAAATATAAGCAAAACATTATTTAATTGATGTTCTTAAGTGCGCTGCATCACTCACTATCATATACTGTTGTTTTAAAATAACTTTTAAACAAGAATGTGACCATAGTACACGGATGCCCCACTCGCACTATCGTTTTCTATGTTCATTAGGCCGTAAAATTGGATCAAAACTCTAATTTTGCATTAAATTAGAATTCATGTCATAGGGAACATGTGTACTGAATTCACCATGCTTTTTTTAGAATATTATATCGGTAGAGAATCTAACAACAAGGTCCGCAAACGATGAATACGAGCAGCAGACATGAGTAAAGGTTCTGGAAGAGTGACCAATGTCCCCCTTTAATTGACACGAGATCCAAGCTGAATATATAATCTATAAATATTTTCCATATATAATCATAGACAGTATCTGTGTTGAATAAAGTTTAAATGTGGATAAATTGCATGTTTCAATCTTACTTTTGCTTAAGATATCGATCATGAATATGACCAACGAATCGGACAGTATGAAAACATACGGTGGCAACGAGGCGGACAGTACACTTTGAATAGAAAAGATTCAATTGTGACAATATAATAAAAAAAAATGAACCAAACTTTTGTGTGTGTGTGCGGAATATGATTATTCAACTATGTATCGATTAAAAATCTTGAAAATGTTTGAATTTTCGGAGTTTTGTTAAGATTTATGACTCGAAAAATCGCAAAATTTTGACCCCTCTTCATGATCAGGAGTTATTTTAAAAAGACGGTTGATGCTAAAAGCATAAAATAAGCTTTAAATGGTCAAAAATACATCATTGTAGTTATTCACTTACCTTGAGCTGCTGAACAATCCATTATGGGACACTTTGTGTTGATATTCTATATTTTTTTGAAAAACAACGAGCCGATCGCCGTCGGACAGATCAGCAACTTCCGTTTTGTGTCACTGTCCGCTTGTACACTGTGATTGTGTTGTCAATTTTAAAAACAGGTTGAGCTATAGGTAAAATTTTACAGTAACACCTATAAGCAACTCACTGTAATTAAGTTTTATTAAATGTGTAAACTTTAACATTGTTATTCTGCAGTTTACATGTTGTATTGAACTATTATATTATAGGGTTATTGCATGAATATTGGGGAATATTGTCCCGAGTAGAATTTTATATTGCACGAGCTTGCGAGTGCAATATATGTTCTACGAGGGACAATATTCCCAAATATTCATGCAATAACCCCTTTATTGTATAGCAATATAATATTTAAAAGTAAAAATTGGTTTAAACTAAAATTTGGTCGTTGATGACGTCATGAATTTTGAAGATTTATTGCACTAGTGCAATATTAGAATTTATTGCACGCTAACTTTTGGTTTCTTTCTGTGGGAAATATTATATTGCTATACAATAATATTTATTTTTGCATTTGTCTATGCTGAGTGTTCTTGCATTTGTTTGTACTGTATGTCATGTAGTGCTGTCATTTTAGTGGTATTTTTTACATGACATATAAGCGGAAGGTTTGGATAGCCATAAAACCAGGTTCAACCCACCATTGTTTCCCCTTTCGCCGATGAGTCCCGGTTTACCGGGATTCACGCTTCAGACAGCTGACGACGAGTCCCGTTTTACAGGGATTAGAATACATCTTTTATATTTCCCGCTCAAAACAGTGCAAACATGAGTTATCTTTCTTTGATGAATACCTGGATGAAAGTGTAAAGATGGCGCTTCCGTTTGTTGAAAACCATGTCAAAATCAGAGGAAATTTACGGAATTTACAAGAATTTGAAATGAGGGAACATTTTTTTTGAAAGAATATGGAAGAATTGAAGCCAAACTAGTATACTTTTTTGACATAAAATGTCGTTTTATGTACAAAACACTTGGAATGGACATCGTTCAGTGTGAGGAATTTGTACAGTCTCTTAAAATCTTTTGCCATTTTGGGTTAAAAAATTACGATTTGGGGTCAAAGAGCATAATTTTGAGAATTTCACCTATATAATGACAAAAATTTGAAAATTTGAATATTTTATGAAGAAAAAATTATCAAAACATAAACAAAACTGTGAACATATGGTGTTAGTGAATGAAATAAATACACAAATAACTACAAACAAGTTTTTATTGACATTTATTATGAAGATCTCCCACTTGAGTAAAAGTAGCCAGGGAAGCCATCGTTTCAGAGTAGCTTCAGTCTGGGCAGCAATCGGTGAAAGGGTTAAACTGTCCTGTTCCAAGTCAGGAATATTGCAGTTGTTATCAAATATTTTGTTTCTATGTATGTTAATGGAGTTATTTTTTATTGCAGTTCAGTTGTTTTCATTTTTCATTTAAACAATTTATGACAATTGAATGTGGCTTTTATTTAACCCTAAATATTGAGGAACTTTCACATCTTAAATCACATATTCTACAATAAACAATTTTCATCATCTTGAAGTTTAAATTATCAACAGGAAAATATCTACAATAAAATAAATTCAGATTTAGTTTTTATGATGCTCTTTTGATTATTTTTTTGTTCCCAATTAAAGTTTTAATTTCATTTACCGCACATCAAATTGTTCAATGAACATTTTCTGATTACATTATAATACTGGTTTTACTGCTCAATTCTGAAAACAGTCTTTAATTCATATCTTTTTGTGAGTTTTGTTTTGAAAAATAAACAAACAATGCAGAAATGCTGCAATGGCCCAAGATAGATACAGAGCTTGTGATAAAAAAAAATCATGCTACTTCCCAAGAGAAAATGAAAACGGGATCCATCGAGATCCCAATGAAATCCCGGTGAAATTGACGGGATAAGCCGGGATGGGCATCTGAAGTCGGGATCCCATCCGGGATAAATATCTGAAACTGGGATCCCATTCGGGATATCTGTCTGAAGCTGGGATCCCATTCTAATTGAAACGGGATAAATATATGAATTGGGAATTGTCTGAAGCCGGGATCAGATCAAGTTCTGGTTGAAATGGGATAAATATCTGAAACTGGAATCCCAACTCAATCCAACTCGATAACTTTAACTGTTTAATTGAAGCTGGGATCCCATTCTAGTTGAATCGGGAAAACATAATCCAGAATTTTGTTTGCAAAAATAAGCAAGTGTTTGGTAGACAGGAAGTTGTTGAGTGCTGAATCTGAAAACGCATATGGACCTATTCAAATAGCATGATTGTTTTTAACAAAATATGTTTTTTATCCATTTCCAATTATGACGTCTGGCAAGGTTATTTTTTTTTTTCCAGAATGCCTTCCTTCTTTGTCAAACATTTTTGAAATACACAATTATTTATAACAGAAAGCAAAGGTTATTGGACTGGTGTTAATTAACAATGTGTATGACACCAAAGCTGTCAGGTGAAGCCAAACACTTAATGGGTCACTTAATTTTCGGTTTGACAGATATTTCTTAGTCAGAAAAATGCTGAGATAAAAATAGCAGGGCGTCCGAGAAATGTCAACAGCTGTTTTGCCAGACAAGCTGGGGTGTTTCTGATTTTCTCCAAGTTCACATAAGTGCGTTTCTATTATTTGTCGTCCAGCATCAATGATAAGATAATGATCGACATCGTAAAATTTTGTAATTGTACTGAACAGTTCGACCCTAGAAAATACCGTCCTATATAACGCGGCCACTAGTTCATCCGTATGCACCCTGTGTTGATTAAATAATGTTTTCTTTTCTTATATTCAAAAACTGGCCAGTAATAATAAATATTTTTATGCGATACCCTTGATTTATTTTTATAATACCATTATGAAGACAGATCAACTTCTGGACGATATAATATGGGGTGAGATTGTCACTTCGACATTAGTGTCCTGGTAAATATGTCATTAAAATCTGATTACACTGATTTATGGAGGATCAAGATGAATCTGATGCAGATGTTTCCAGATAAGTGCATTAATAATTTAATTTAACATGTGTATATAATGATTATAAATATAATTTATTGAGGAACTATGGTTTTTCTTGTTTTTATTTGAGCAAATCAACACCAGAAAGTCTGAAAGCATAAACTGAAAATATGTTTATTTTCAACATACAATGAATAATCTTGTTGTCACATAACATAACTGGTAGGTATGTAAAAGCTAAATTGAGTTGTGTGAATGGTGAAAATAATCAGTCGCTAGTTTTTTAAAATTTTATCTTCAGGGGATAAAAAAGGGGAGGGTAATTAATTTGATTCCAAATGGATTCCAATCTACTGTATAAACATGCAATATTATTTCTATTGAATTTGTTGCTTCAAAACGTATTGTACAAATGATTCTTTGTGGATTTTTTTGATACTTTTAGGGGATTTAATGATTTTATTAAATGGAGCTGCCAATTTTGATAATAAACAGATTGCATGCAGATATTCCAGTTACCTTTACTCAGCAATACTAGTTGGAAACAGAGACAGTGCTCAAATTAATTCACAGAAAGGAGGAGAACTTTACATGTATCCTTTTGCATAAATAACCCAGGAATCCCAGTGACAGTGGAGTCTATAGTACGTGCAATTTGGTGCATGTATATCCTGCTGGGATTTATATTGGGATCCCGCTTTTTTTCTTTCTGGGAATCCCAGTATATTTCCACTGGGATTTACATCGGGATCCCACTTCTTTTTCTGGAATCCTGAAATTTTATCCCAGTGAAATTAGGTAGGATCCCAGTATATTTCCACCGGGATTTACATCGGGATTCCCGTTTCTTTTGTGGGAATCCCGAATTTTATCCCAGTGGAATTAGGTGGGATCCCAATTGGAATCCCATCAAAATTCCAGTCGTAATTTCTGTGGGATCCCAGATTTATTTTCTCTTGGGTTGAAAACTTCAAAATATTCATATAAGAACTTAAGTATCAAATGAAATACCTGGTCAGCTGATTTTTCAGACAATTTGGAATCTTCCTTTTGTTCACCACCTTCCTCAGCGTCATTGTTTTCTCCATCCCCAACCTCAGCTCCGTCGTCTGCCATCACTCTGTGAGATTCCTGACAATATATCAGTTTTGTTGTGTATAAATTGTTTTCACTGGCAAATTATTATGACCTTAATATCAAAGAAGTTATTTCCTCACAAAATCATGTAATACCTTGCCACAAAATTTTCAGAAAAAAACATACCAGTAGAACTGAATAGGCTGTTTGATCATTGAAGTAGCATATTTCTTTAACTTTGTTAACCAGAAAAAAGACTGTTAAAAGTGTACATGGTATGGCATGACCACATGAACCATGGTGAAATATATTAAGAAGTTATGACTTGTAGTTGCTAAGAAAATGGTTATAAAAATATCCTACAAGAGTATGATATCTTAAAAAAAAAGATGTAAAATTTTGACAAACAGGAAGTAAAACATCAAAGGAACTGAAAATAAGACACATTATATGACATAATGAGATGAAGCTTGGTGCCATATATTAATATAATACTTTGCTGAGCATAGCTAGATACGACTGCAGAGGTCCAACTCTGAACAGTTGGGAAAAGTTTGGACACAATATTATTCATACTGTCTGAATTTGGATTGTGATCAAATTTTAGACATAATATAGGTAACAATGACGACCACACAAAAGTGCATGCATTTCATCTGCTCATTACAATACATTATTCTATAAGCTACTATCAAACAAATCTAAAAACACAACCAAAATTCCACATTGTCCTATTTACATCCAATACATTAAATATAAAAAAATAAATAATGATATAACAAGAATGTGTCCACAGTACAGTGATGCCTTACTCCCACTATCATTTTCTATGTTCAGTGGACCATGAAATAGGGATCAAAAATTTAATTTGGCATTTAAATTAGAATGATAATTTCGTAGGGAGCGTGTGTACTAAGTTTCAAGTTTCAAGGCAGACAGACCAGAAAACATAGTGCCCCTCTTCTATTGTAGGTTGGGTATAAAAACAATTCCGGAGATTGATGTGGTATGATTGCCAAGGAGGCAACATATATCTAACAAAGTTCAAATGAGGTGGTAGGTAAGATAAAATGCATACGTATGTAGATCTATTCCTTACAAAATAATATCTTAAATCTTTTCTATCCTACTGCAAGAAATAATAAAAGCACTCTTATTACATTCCTGAAATCTAATCTGCGTGGTACTATCAAACCAAGGGGGGACAACCTCACCTGTAGTTTAAGTTCAAGCACATCTGGGATAACAGTTTTGTTAAGTTGACGTTGATATTCTTCTTCAAGCTCCTCGTCCATTTCTTTGTATTTGTACGTTTCCTGACATAATTAGTAAAATGGTGCACTACATGTGTTAGTATAAAAAAAAATGGCAAAAAACAAAGTCCAATTGTTCTTTTCAACAAAGTCATATCATTTTTTTTATATTTTTTGAATTAGGAGTCAAACTCGAAAACTTGTTCATAACTTCTAAGAAATCTTTCTGGTGATAATTTTTGTGTGAAAAGGACAACTGGATTTTGATGAAGATTTATAAATTTTTGAATTTTTTATTAAGTGGAGATAATTACACAAAATGGAGGCTTGATACAGTAAACAATACAATGTCACATGTGCGAGCTTGGTTACTCTATTCCTCTTCATTTCTATGATTTTAGTTACACAGTGTGTAATTGTCCTAATACGAGAATTTATTGACCCGATAAATTCCGTATTAGGACAATTGAACACTGTGTAACGAATTTATCCTGATTTTGTTATATAACATATTATTATATTTAAATTCAATATAAGGACAATATCAACCAAATATATTTTAGATATTTAATCTAAAACTGTGAAAAATTAAAATATTAGGACTATGAAGCAATTCATTTTTAATTTTTTATTAGGTCAATGGTATAAGGGAGATAATTCCAATTGACGTAATAAATAAGGGAGATAATTTCTATTGACGTAATAAAAAAATGTACTGAAATTTATTAGGACAATATCAGCCAATCAAATTGAGAGAAATTACTCTAAATCAGGATAAATATTTTTATCCAACAAAAGATTATCAATTATATTCTTTTAATCAATTTCTGTGTCTCTTGCCAAAAAAGTATCATTTTTCAAAATAGTTAAAAGCTACTAATCGGAAAGTAGAATAGTAGGCCACAGACTACAATTAAATTCTCTATTAGTTCTTTAAATGTTTTGTTTCATTAAAAAAATTGCACCGAATCTTTTTTGTCAATTTTTTTGTGTGTGTAAAGTACAGTTCTAGTCCAAAAATATATCCAACATTCAGAAAGATTTTACAAATTTAGCCAATACACATCCATACCCCTATGGACAAGTCAAGAGATGTTCCGAAAACTGTAAATATCACCTTTTTGCACCTGGCCTAATCACTCTTTCCATATCAAAATCAGTTAAAATAAAACATCCAAAAGTTTATTTCAGCTCTCTTCTTTCATTTCCACCGCAGAAAAACTAAGAAATGTATGAGAAAGGGAAAGAAAAAAAATAAAGAAAAAATACACTATAATTAAAGGGAACTATATTCGTGGACAACGAAAAGCCGGATCATTAATTGTGGTCTTGGGCCAGTACTTTTGTTACATAAATATGGGATGTATTATTATGACACTTCAATGCACATGCATCAGGTACTAGCATCATTAATACATGCAAAAATCCTGAAATTTACACACACAAAAACCTGCAAAGTGGCCTTGCACACTTCAGTACTCAATGTGAAATTTACTGTATCTTACCCCATTATAACCCTTATTTAATACCAAAATATAAAATTCTAAGTTTGTGAAAATTAAACTACTTCTTGTGAATATTCTTTTTTTTTATTAATTAAACAAAGCCAATTTAGTGCAAAACATACCACCATTCAATGTGCTGTGTGTGTACAGTGTTAAAAATACACTAGAAATTCTCTTTCTCTTTTTTTTAAAACCTTTTAATTTCATATAAATCTTTTTTAAATATCTTTTCATTTTTAGCTCAAATAACACTTTGAGAAGAATTATACATTTTTAAAGTCAAATAACTGTTAACGATCTTAAAAACTAACAATAACTAAAGTCAAATAACTGTTAACGATCTTAAAAACTAACAATAACTAAAGTCAAATAACTGTTAACGATCTTAAAAACTAACAATAACTAAAGTCAAATAACTGTAAACGATCTTAAAAACTAACAATAACTAAACTGTTAGAAATGTTACGATGTTAATTACTCGTCCACATTTTAAACATATAGGTATTAAAAATGGTGATTGTGTTAAAATACAAATACGGAGGAAACAAATGAACAGAAAAAAATACAATAATAACGTTATCTTACCTCTAGGTGTTTCATCAGCACAGCAACGACAACATTTACCAACACAAACTGGGCCATTAATACAAAGATCACAAAGAATACGGGAGCGATGACAGAGTTCACACAACAATTGGTCAGACAATTGCTAGAGGAGTCACAGTCCTCTCGTAATGTATCCTGCAATAAAAATTGTTTGTTTAAACTCATTTAAGACTCATTATCACTATTTTATGAAATTTTCCTTTGATCTTACTGACTGATAATTTCCATTCTCAGCACAGTAGAGTGTAAGAGTGATATCAAAAATTATTGCTAGAAATAAAGGGATCACATATTGTTGTCAATGAAATTGATAATGTCGTCATAGGAAAAATAGCGATAAACAGATAATCATTGGTCATCTCAAATTGATTGCTTTTCTCACATTCGCCAAAAAATCAATCTTGTTGAGATGACCAAAGATAATCTATAATTATCATATCAATTTTTTCTAAATACTGATACTGAGAAATATCTGACGAAAAATCACATGCTCTATAGGAAACTACCTACAAATAGGAAGTCACTACCTCATAGATTTGAAAATCAGTGACTTGGTACACATCATCTTAAAGTAATAAACCAAGTATCAAAACATACCATAATAGAGAGAGGAGTAAAAGCTAGTTTGGGTTAACCTGGAAAAGCATCAGATTGTTTATTCAATATTTGAAAGGTTTTCAAAAAGCTCTGCAAAGCAAAAGATCTGACATTTTTACTTCAGTGTTTCTGTTGAAAGTGACACACCTACTTTTATAATTTTTGTTATCTTTTCTTTTTAACTTATTTCCCTCTTTTTGTTTACTTCACTTTTTTTCACAGTTTTTAGGGGATTAAAGGGAGGTGCATCCTATACATTATTGCATACTATACACGACCGAATATGGTAGCCATTTAAAATACCTGATATCATCATAAACAATGTTTGATTTTTTTCTTTCAAAAGCCAACAATTTAATTTTGTTTACATACCTTCATAATTCCATTCCAATTGTCTCCAGTGGCTACTCTAAAGAGAGTAAGGAATGCCATACCAAAGTCTTTAAAGTGAGCATGTGATCCTAAACCTTCACATGGATGCTCCTCAGAACACTCTGTAAATACAACAACAATCTTGAGTCATTGATATATGAACAAAATTTTTTTTTCATGAATTTGTCTAAATGCTATGTTAAATTGTTTGATTTGTGTTTATGATCATGAAAAAAAAACTATTTTTCATTGATTCTGTATCATTTTTTTTTTAGAAATATCATTCACGACTTCACAGACTTCAATAATATGTTGCTTAGTCTTCAGTTTTCTATGTTGTTTTTGTTCTATTTTTGTCTGTTCGTCTTTTTCCTTTTTAGCAATGGCATTGTCAGTTAAATATTGATATGTTAGTTTGAATGTCCGACTGGTATCTTTCGCCGCTCTTCTTTATGGTCATATTTACCAAAAATTAAAATTCGACTTTTACCCTTTAATGAAATCAGCAACAGTGTAAAAAGATATTTGTCTCACATATGATATATACACTTTTGTTTACAAAACCTTGGAGTAAAATATCTTTTTCTTCTATGTGAATAAGTTCCGAAAATGATGGGTGATTTAGTATTCCTAAAATGTATTCATTTTGACAGCTAAAAATTCAAACAGATCAATACTGATGTATAACAAATTAATATCTTTAAGGTAGTACCTAACACTACAGGGAGATAACTCTGTAAAATCAGCTCAACGTTTTAATTACATTGTGTTGTTAAGGGAATATTAAGCTTCTCAATGATCAAAATAAGTGTTTGTCAAACTGCTATATAACCAGTGTAATTTTTCTGATAAAACGGTTGGTTCAAATTTTTTGAAATTTTTATATTTTTGTAAAAGGGTCAAAGTAAATACTTTGTCAAAATTTTAAGAAAATCAAACGACCCAAATTAATTTTAGCTAAAGTGTTGGGTACCACCTTAAGAACAAGTAAAGGTGCAAACTTTCTGATTTTAAAAACTTTGCAATTTCTAATGGGCCAGCCAAGAATGTGCCACTCCCGTACATGCTCCAGTTTACATAACTTACCAAGTCTGCCGAACAGTTCAACGCCTAAAGCAGCAAATATAAAGAACAACAGGAAGAACAAGAGGCCCAAGTTTCCCACCTGTGGAAGGGCCTGTATTACTGTGTCTAATAATGCTCGGATACCTTTAGCCATTTTCAGTAACTTCAAAACTACAAAAATAATGCAAATATATTATGCAGCATACAAATATTTTTAACTTTAACTCTATCAGGGCATAGTGGTTTCAAGATAATGCGTTCATAGGTTAAAACAGTTTTTGAGTAGTCATTAGTAACTAAACGATAATAGTTCAAATATAAATAGACCACAGCTTGTACAAGAAATCTTATAGCTGACTATGCGGTATGGGCTTTGCTCATTGTTGAAAGCTGTACTTTGACCTTTAGTTGTTAATTTCTGTGTCATTTGGTCTCTCGTGGAGAGTTGTCTTATTGGCAATCATACCACATTTTCTTTTTTATATTTATCATTTTCTCCCAACACTTCGACTGAAAATATTACTTTCTAGATGAATGACAAACAAAGTTTGTAGGAATGAGTTGATTATTACGATGTTATTTATATAAATCAAATAAACTGCATGTCACATACATTAGAAATAGAACTTATTTGTTTGCACCTGTCCTAAGTCAGGAGCCTGTTGTTCAGCAGTTGTCTTTTGTTTGTGTGGTTCATAAGTGTTTATCGTTTCTCTTTTTTTATATAGATTAGACTGTTTGTTTTCCTGTTTGAATTGTTTCACACTTGCCATTTTGGATGCTTTATAGCTTGTTGTTCGTTGTGAGTCAAGACTCTGTCATGAAGGTCAAAATTTGACCTATAACTGTTAACTTTATAAACATTGTGACTTGGATGTAGAGTTGTCTCCTTGGCACTCATACCACATCCTCTTATCAATACTTATCATTTCTGTAAATTCAGAAATTATTGCAATGTTTTAATTATTGCAAAAAATGCGACTGGGTCATAATCGCAAAAATTTAAATTCACATTTTGAATTTTTTTTTATGAATTTAACAGGATTTTTCTCAATATCGCAAAAATTAAAATTGCATTTTAGTCTAAATTGACAGTCACATTAATATATGCTTGCAATAAATTCTGAATTTCTAGTATTTTAGAATCTGGAACATTTGACCCATTTCATTTCATTTATTCTCTGCTGGTCTCGTTGACAATTACAACACATCTTGTTTTGATATTTTACAATCTCTTATAATTTCTTAAGTGTAAATGCAAACCTCTGGCTATTCTAAGCACTCTCATGACCCTGATGATGGTAGGATTGATGGGAATGACATTGGTTTTCATTTCCTCCAGAATTATTCCAACAACAGATAAAATGACAATGAGGACATCTAACTGGTTCCATCTGAAAAATTATCAAAGGAAACCAGATCAATATCATTCAAAATATAACTTATAACAGTGAAAACATGTGAATCGTGTATCATTGAAAAGTGCTTTGTTTGCTCATTGTGATTATGAGTGATGTGATTAAATTAAAAAAGTTTAAATTTGTTATCAAAAGTTTCCATTTATAAAATTAAATTATAAGCAGAACAAAGTCTCTTTTATTTTGTAATTTACTAATTTCTCTTACAAATGATATTTCTAAGACATATATAATGCAGTGGTTATCGATTGACATCAGAGAGTACTGTAAACGCAGAAACTATAGTGTGCATTTATTGCGATTTCGGCATCTTAGACTAAAATGCGATTTCAATTTTTGCAATATTAAGAAAAATCCTGTTTAATTCATATAAAATATTTCAAAATGCGAGTTTAAATTATTGCGTTTATAACCCTGTTGCATTTTTTGCAATTATTAAAACATAGAATAATTTTTGAATTTACAGTACCATTCAAAAAGACACTAATGACCATCATCATCTTATTGTAAGAAAGACAACTTTCCATTGTTACGTATCATGACATTTTTTTTCTCATTAGGTCTTTTTTTTTTTTTTTTAAATGAAATGGTCATTAAATTGTATGATTCGTAAATGAGAACATTATTATTTTCTACTTTATAAATTTGTTCATGAGAAGAAGCTGGATAATCTTTAAGTTACTGTAAGAGCAAAATTTTTGTGGAGAATTTAATTTTGTTTATTTCCTGGAAAGAATATATTTAAGATTATTCAACCTACACATAATATCACTTCTCATTAGGCCTTTTTTTTTTTTTTTTTTTTTAAATGAAATGGTCATTAAGTTGTATGATTCGTGAATGAGAACATATTATTTTCTACTTTATAAATTTATTCGAAACCACAAAATTAAATCCCCATGAAATCTAATATAAAGACAAAACCATGGAATTTTAATCTGAAGAAAATGAATGTTTCTACAGTATCTTGATTAAATTGCTGTATAAATTGTAACAGTTGAGGTATACATTTGTTTTTAATTTATAAATTCCCATATTATATGAGTAGAAATTCAAAAACTGAAGTCTATACAGCTTTGGCACATACACGCAAGCAAGAAAAGTCTTAGGACATTATTGGAACACAAGAATGTATGTTTTAATTTTTTTTAAGGTTCATATTCATTTTTATTTAGACAAAATCTTTTTTTTTTAAGGTAAGGGTGTAAATTTTTTTTAATTTCTGAAATGTTGACATGTTAAGAATTCAACAGCCCTGGTAAAGAGGAAAGCTTCAGAGTTTTCAGACATTTTGGAAAGGTTAAAAACAGGTGACTTATGTTTAAATTTTGTTTTTGGTAGTTCCACATGCTCTCAATGATTGCAAAATTGAAAAAAAAAATCTTCAGTCATTGTTCATTTACCGTATTCAGTCGTGTCTAGTATGCAGTTATGTAAAGTATGCACCCCTTTTTCATACCCCTAAATCATGAAAAAAAAGTTTAAAAAAAAAAAAAAAGTAGTTCAATGTTAAAATTCTTTGATAGGGACTATACATCCTCTAACCATACGCTGTTATTATATTTACATGGAATGATAGCCAATCAAATCAAACCACACACACACAATTTCCACATTAAATATATTCAGAATTTTGTTTAACAAGATTTTGTTGCAAGATACATCAAACATTGTTTTTTTATAAGCCACAATATCTTCACAAAGTTTAATTTATAAGAGTTATATTAAATATGTACAAAATCTAAAAAAGGTGCAGTTATTTTTGAATTAGTAAAAAATTGTCTGAAAGTGCAATTATGTTTAGTACATAAGAATATGTGTGGGAATAATTCAAAGATAATTTGTAGAGGAAATTTAAAACATGCAATAAAAATAAAAAAAAATGCAGATTTTTACCAAATATGGTAAATTGCAGAAAAGTAACACAGTTTTTTTTCCAATTAAAAGTTGAGTTAATAATAACATTTGAAACACGACACATTACAAATTTTCATCCTGTGTGTAAAAAAAAATACTGAGCTCAAACAAAAAAAATCCAGTTTGACAAGAACTTTTATTAAACCTGATTTTCTAATGCAATAAATCATTAAAATTTGATAAAATTTTCATTGATATAATATTTTAAGAGGAAAAATGACAATCAGAAACAGTCCAAGTAGTTATATAGTTAAATTGAGAATAGTATGTGAAGATTAGGGGAAATACACAGCAAAAAAACAACATGCTATTTACACAGGTAGAAAAATAGGGTTTTTGTATTTTGTGTAAAAACTGTCAAAAGTATTAAGGATATTACACCATTCTTTCACATAATAAATACATTTTTGGTCTTTTTTTCTCAATTTATATCCTCTCTACATTTTCGTCTATAATTTATTAAATACCATTTTACAAAAAAATCTTGGTAAATATGCCATGTCTGTTGACAAGAAAAAAGACAGATTTGCATAGATAGAAAACAAACGACAATAACAATATGAAGCAAATTGGATCCACACAAGTTTTATGTGAAAGAAAAGTGTGTAAATTTGTAAAACAGGGATTAAAGAGCTTGAGTAAAACTGACACAAAGTTTTACCTGCTGTTAATATGAAAAAGACAAAAACAATAGGTTTACTTAAACAAATAAGGGAGACAACTTTCACTTTACACAATAGTTAAGGGAGACAACTTTTAATTTACACAATAGTCAAGGGGAATAACTTTTATCTTCCATAATTATCAAAGGGAATAAATTTAATTTACACACAAAGAAACAATTTTCATGTCACAATGGTCAAGGAAGACATGATGAGAGATATTCAATTTTTGAAACATTTAAGGGAAAAAGTGCCACATTAATGTTCATGGGCAAGATACAGAAATGATGATCATTTGAACACAGTATTTAAAGTTTCTCATATCTATTTTGATTGTCTTAAATTTGAAGTGATTTTTTAAGTTTCAGTTTCAAAACAAATAGCAGTTTATTTTTTTTTCTTTCTTTCTGTTATTGTTGGAAATAACCTCATAATAATTAAAACTTTTACAAAACAAAACAATTTTTTTTAGATTAGAAACACTAAAAATCAAAACCTAAGGTCTTTCTTGGTTAATTTTTGTTCCATAACAAAATTTTTCTCAATGCTTCAAACAAGTTCATCATGCATTGTTAATTTTTTGTAGTATCTTTTACACAATGGTCAAATAAAATGCCAGAGATACTTTTTCCCATGATGCCATTCATGCATTATTTCAATTTTATCCCAAATACCAAATCCCTAATATTTCACCAAAAGATTTTCTTACCTGTCTTTAATGTATCTAAGGAATCCAAGAGCGATTATCTTCATAGTGGCCTCAATAATGAACACACATGTGAAGAAGTAGTTAAAAATCTTCAGCGCAAATTCTAATTCCTGAAAAATTAGAGAATAAATGAAAACAATGTAAAATAACATGAGTTTACTTAAAACTATCAATGCTCTTTCTCTACCTTAATGATGTAACATCGTTTCTTATAGTTGTAAAATTTACTAGCTTAATAGTGGGTCTCATTGTGGTCTAAGGGTGACGCAGGATTGTCGAATTTTTGTAAGCGTGACACATGAAAGTCAAATTATTGTGCCGTGAAAACGGGAAATGAAGTTTAGCGGGACACGAGAAATTACAAAAAAATGAGAATTGCTTACATACATAGTGTAAGCGGGATACGTGAATCTGACAAAACAATAAGCGGGATCCGGGGTTCGTAACCCGCAATGAGACCCCCTTAATAATTGTTTTTTCACTTTGATATCCCCCTTGGTATTATTTGTGTCATGTGCAAAATTTTCTGCATGTTGCATTTCATTCCTTTTATCCCTCATATCAACAATAAATGAATCGTTGAAATCTTATCAAATAAGTTCCTCTTGACTGTACTATGGGAGGAAACTTGATTGTCCTCTGTTCTATATCAACCTCAATATATTCATTTTTCTCTCTCTCAAATTGAAGAGCTCATGTCTCATTAAGTGGCTGTTATTCTATTTAGTATACAACAACAATTATGTTTTTTTACAAATTATTTCTGTTATTAATTGTATTGCTTTGATCGAAAACGGCATTAACACTCTAATAAAGATATATCAACATACCGGTGGCATCATATAGTATTCCATCGCCATGGTGATGACATTTGACCCTATGACCCCTGCTATGGCAAGGTCAAAGTATTTACTGTTGACCACTTGATGAATAACCAGACGACAAGGAGAATAATTTGACCAGTATGCTGGACGGTTCAGTTCTTAATTAAAAAAATAAAAAGTAATTATTAAGTTACAGAATATAAAGATCCAAATTTCTCAAAACAAAGACATTTAATCATCCCTCTATTTATTTTTCTCTGTCTTCCATAAAATAATATTAATTTCCACTTTATATGACTTTTTATAATATTTATCAAAGATTTCTTTAAAATTCAACAAATATGTTATGCCTTTTACAATTGAGAAAAGATAAGAATTTGTTTATTATTTTTATCAGAATAAATTGCTCAATTATACAATGAAATAATGTTTTATTTTCATGAAGTAATAACAAAATATTTTTAAAATCACATGAATGATTCAGAAAAAAAAGAAAAGCATGGAATCAAGAATAAATGTAAATGTCCATGATAGATGGCATGACATGAATAAAGATTACAAGACAATCACCTACCTGTGAGACACATAAAGGGACATAACAAACGAGACAACATAACACTGAGTCTGGCACAATAATGCACACACATGTAAATAATATTTACTATCTATATCAAATGCAGTACTAGTCTATATTGTGAACATTCAAAATCATTCCAATCACATTCAAAATTTTGAAGAGAACAAATTAACTGGGATTTCACCAAAATAATATAAAAATATTTAAAAATCTTATAATGTAAATGAAATTGGTATCCAAATGAAGACCTTAATAATAATTACAAAAAGCAAATGCAAAATTTGTCTTTCAAATTCTATATCATAAACTAATAAAGTCACTAAATTAATAAAAAAAATGTTTAAATTTTTTAAAAGTTCTATTGTAAATACCGTAAAGGGTCATGTATTATGCACATTTATTTAAAAAAAATCAATCTTAGAATTATAATATCTGAATTTTAAACATATCTAATTGTTTTTTTGATCAATTACAACATTTCTATAATTCTAAGTAAAGGCTTTAAAAATACTGATAATAATAAAATAATTAGTGCAAACAACAAATTTCTTGTTAAAATACATCCAAGTAAGTGTTTTAAAAAAAAATATCTTACATACGAGTCGTGAATCCCTTTTCTCTCAATTCAAAAATGTGGCAGAGACTTCAGCTAACTAGATATTGACTACACATATCAATATGTTATTATACAGAAACCACTAGGTAGCTTTTCTCTCACTCTTTTTTTTTTTACAAAAGCAGACTACTGCTATGAAATGCAAATCTGTTTTCAAGCATAGTAAAGCTACAATAAGGCCATAATTTTCGTTATCTGAAAGCAATGATTTCTTTCGACTAATGGAAGGATAAATGAAATGTCCCTTGTAAACTTTTGCAAACAATTTTTACAACAAAAACCACTCTTTTGTTAACCAGGTTCTCTTGTGATTCATAAATTCTTTTGAGCTTGTTAGAAAGAATTTATTTATTGAAATCAAAATGGTTCAAATATATCAGTGCTGTACAGGTAACTTTACTTTGAAGAATTAACGGATTTCTGCTTTAGCCAATTTTTTATAACATTTATTAGTTTTTAATACTTATCTTTATATAAAAAATTCCACAAGAAAAAACTAGTTAACGGTTCCATGGTTTATGTTGTTAAGCTTAGCCCTTCTTAAAAATCCTACATGAATTAGCCTCAAAAGCTCCAGTATAGAGCTCTTAAATTAGCAACTAGCCTGAATTTTGATGTTCAGCTTTCATGAATAAAATGATATGTCAAAATAATATGAAACTGATGCTGTTTGAAGTTTGAGAAATAGCTGCATTCTTATAATAAGTCCACTATAAATTCAGAAATTATTGGGAAAAATGCAACGGGGTTATAATTGCAATACTTTTAATTCGCATTTTAATTTTTTTTATATGAATTAAACAGGATTTTTCTCAATGTCAGCAGAGACATGTATACTTGTCAGAAAGAAAAAAAAATGCATTTTAGTGTAAAATGAAACAATCCAAAAAATAAATGCACACATTATTTCTGAATATATTGTAAAAAGGTAAAGGAAATTGAAAACTTTTTAAAATGTACATAAATTAGTAAAAAATAACTTTTGTTTTAAATAACATTTTTTAATGAAAATATACTAGCTCATATAAGTCAGATAATGTAAATTTTCCAATAAATCTCCAAATTGTTCCCAATTGACCAACTTTTGCATTTACTTAAACCAAGGGTAAAATAAACTTCAACTTATACCTTCTTCTTATAAATTTGGAAAACAATGTTTTAATCTGTAATTTTTTTACAGACTGATCTAATTGAAAAGTAAATATGCTTATTGACGAATATGCAAATTGCACCATGAATCCTGTAATTATGCCTTTTTGTCTATATAAATTTGCATCAAGGAACCTACAGGTTGTAAAGAAGAGAACTTCTCAAAATCAACACTCACAGCTTTTTTTCAGGGGAAATAACTCTAATCTTGATTAGCTTTTTTTCAAGGGAGATAATCTAATCTTATTTATTTACCAACTCCGATTTAGAGGCATTGGAGGGAGTGTTAAAAAATGCAGACATTTCCCAAAACCAGATGTGCATGACAGATGACAGAAATAATAAAGCCAGACTCAGGTACAAACCAAAATCCCCAAAGGGTTCCTCACTCTTTCTCTTTTGTTCCATTTTCTGTGATCTTTTCTTCTGTCGTCTTTCTCTCTCTTCTTTTTCTTGGTCTTCTCGACATTTGTGAAAGTTTTCCACTACAACCCCTACGAACATGTTCAGTACAAAAAAGCCGACCAGCAGCAAGAATGAGATGAAATATATCAGACGCCATTCGTTGTAATTTTCTTTGGGCTGTAATAATCCAAAAGAAAAAATACTTCAGTTTTTGAAATCCACTTGTTTATTTTATGTTTTTTAAATATTGTAAAATGTAAATATGTTTACAAAAGTTTGTTTTTATGTCCATATAAAGATTTGTAAAAAATAAATAAATTTTAAATCCAACATGAGAAATAAATATTAACCAGCAGATTTTGGTGGGGTTTGTTTCACTGAGTTTTAAGTTTTCTGTTTTGTTTTTTGGCACTATTGCTTGTCTGATTGTATTTTTCTTTTTTATCCATGGCATTGTCAGTTTGTTTCGCCTTATGAGTTTGAATGTTCTTATGGTATCTTTCACCCCTCTTAAACAAAATCAACTTTTTTGTACATAAGTAAGGCTGTTAGTTTTCTCGTTTGAATTGTTTTACATTGTCATTTCGGGGCCATTTTATAGTTGACTATGTGATATGGGCTGTGCTCATTGTTGTTGGCCGTACAGTGACCTATAGTGGTTAATTTCTGTGTCATTTTGGTCTGTTGTGGAGAATTGTCTCATTGGCAATCATACCACATCTTCCTTTTTTTTATCTAAAAATAAAAGTAGTAATGATGCACTAATATGAACCCAGAACACTGAAGTAACTATTTTTTTTAAAAACAAAAATATATTTCTAGAATTATGATGAAACAGGGCATGTAAACTCAGCATATTAACAATGCATCAGACGTTTTCTCTTATGAAGTCAAAATTTTAGCAGAACATCTGTGATGACCAGTTATGGACAAACACCAAAAGGTATAATAAACTGACCTGCATGTCCACTCCCACAGCATCTAGACCAGTATACATAATGCTGACCCATCCGTCCTTAGAGGCTAACACAAACAATGCCATAAGGGCCTACAATATAAAATAACAACCAATTCATAATACATTGAAGTACAATATTTAAATCGATTTTTTTAGCACCAAAAATAAGATTTTAATAGGCTTTTTTTCATATTCTGTATTCTTAAAATTATTAATCTTAAAATGCATAAAATATTCAATCAAAGGTGTGCAAAATAAACTTCTTCAGAATTGAAGACTTTATCTAAATTAGACATACTAGTAATCTGTTTTCACAGGTCAACCATGTGGTCTGAGGACACAATTATCAGCCTTTGATTTTCATTGTCTACAAAGGAGTAGGTCCGGTAAGGGCCGATTTTGGCCTCAAATTTCAGGTTCATCCAACGAAAGATTTTGGACACTTTTTAAACACTTAAGTGTCTGTTTGAATTGATTCAATTAGTATATGTGAAAGATTTAAGCTGATTGAGTCATTAAAAACCCTCCGATTGAAGTAAAATTATGAAAAATCTATCAAATATGCAAAAAATCTTCATTTCAGATGGTTTTCGTCAAAAATGAAAGTGGCCGCATCCGTGTTCATCCTCAACCTTTATATATGTTATGTATTATCATCAAATACAACTTACATTTCAATATTATGAATGAAAACGATTGCGGCCACTTTCAATTGAGACAGAAACCGTCTAAAATTTAACTAAAATGCTATAATTGTGAAGATTTCAGTAATTTATCATGACTTTATGATGTTAGTACCCGATATATGTGCATTGTATTGTCAAAAACAGACCATATTTGTGTAGCAGAAGCATTCTACTTTCCAATAAATAGCTAAAGGATTACATTTTCACAATTTTGCAAAACTGCTATATTACGGGCCAAAATGGGGTCTTACTGAACCTACTCCTATAGTCCCTAGTGTGGACACAACACCATTTTTTTTTTCAGACACTTTTCAAATTTATTTTCCTTATATTTTGTGAATGAAATATAAAGCGAGGAGATGAAATACATCTTTAAAAAATTTTGGGTGATGAATTAGATAAAGTAGAGTCAAATTATTCAGTTGAAGCAAGTAAAAACTCTTTTTGAGATTGAGCAGGATGCAATTTTTTAAATTTGAATTCATTTGGGAAAAGAAATGCACTACAAAATAACTGTGTTCTGGGACCAGTTTATTGGTTTGTCCTGATACCAGAGTTTGGTCTAGACAGGCAGGTTTATTATCAACATAAACTTACCTGGCCTAAATCATCAAAGTTATATTTTTGGTTAACCCATTTGTTGTGAAGATCTAATTCACATTCTGTTTTATTAACAACATGTCTCACATTTGGTCCTTTACAATAGTAAAAACTTCCCTTGAAAAGCTGAAAAAAAAATTAATATCATATTTAAATTCAAATTCTGTGAGTTAAGATGTCACTTTTAAAAATATGCTGATTTAGTACATATATCTATCGACGGAATTTGTCAAAATGAGATTTGGCAAAATCAAAAAACATTTATCTATACAAAAACAACAATAATTTCCAATGAGACAACTATAATCTAAAAGAACAAGATTTCAAACAACTTTAGGTCCTCTTTTGGCAAAACACAAAACCCATTTAAAATAGGGGTTCACCCCAACGATTGAAATGCACAAATTAATGTATTTTTTTAATTTATTTTTTTATTTTTTAGAGTTGTTGAAAAACCAACTTACTGTTTAAAAGTTCTGTAAGGTCTATGCTATATGATTGTGTGGTCTGTAATATAATGATCCTGGAGGACTTTAATTTAAGTAAAGTCAGGTTAAACAAGCATTCTAAGAGTATTGCATGGCAAACTATATTCCTATTATCCAAATCAATATCTTTAAGGTGGTACCTAACACTACAGGGAGATAACTCTGTAAAATCAGCAGAACGTTTTAATGACGTTGTGTTCATTAGGGAATATTAAGCTTCTCAATGATCAAAATATGTGTTTGTCAAACTGCTATATAACCAGTGTAATTTTTCTGATTAAACGGTTGGTTCAAATCTTTTGATTTTTTTTACATTTTTTTTAAAGGGTCAAAGTAAATACTTATCAAATTTTGAAGAAAATTAAACGATCCAAATTAATTTTAGTTAAAGTGTTAGGTACCACCTTAAGCATGAAGAAAAGTGTGGAAAACTGATTTGCTGGACTGACAGACAGATGGACAGACAGACTGACAGACAGATGGACAGGATGTAAACCTAAAGTCAACTTAAGACTCTGTCGGTAGGGGTCTAATAACTTCATTCTTACCTGAACACCTAATATTCCAAAGATAATGAAAAATGTACAGCAGATGAGAACAATATTTCCGATTGGTCGTAATGATGACAATAATGTTTGTACAACCAGTTTAAGACCTGGCGCCCTGCTAATTACCCTGAAATGGAGAATTCACAAATATACATTTAGTCGATAAAACATCATTAAAAAGTGTAATATACTTGATTTGTATATAGTTGTTGGAAACATAGTCTTGTACATATATCATAACAGAATCACACAGGTGATCTAGGATGATGTTTGTAAATAGTATAATCATCTGTATCCTATGTATCATATTTCATTAGCATGCCTTCGCTCTCTCTCTCTCTCTTTACAACTGTATGCTAAGGTAGTAATACACAACCATACTTAGAGCAGTAAAATTGAATTTTAGAAACAATTTCGTCCCCAAGGACAATCAAAAAGTTATAATAAGAAATCATCATATAATGTTTTTATGGTAAGAAGCTTTTATGTTGTGTTTTTTGTACTATTGTTTGGCTATTGATATTTTTTTTTAGCCATGGTGTTGTCCGTTTATTTTTGACATATAAATTTGAATGATCCTCTCGTATCTTTGCCCCTCTTTAACTAAAACATGTTTCAAGCATAAAACTGATAAAGAATAGTACACTGGAAATAAAATAATTTAACACATGAACGATTTTTGGTGTTAAGTATATATAAGACTCACCTGAGAGGTCTCAATGTTCGTAGTAATCGGAAAACACGAAGAATTCCAAAGATTCTTGGACTGCTTGCTGCTGACAAGGATATAAATATATCGGTCAAGGAAATAAGCACTAGGAACCCGTCCATCACATTCCATCCACTTTTTAAATAGGCATGTTTACCGATTAGTAATCCTTTTGCTGATACCTTGATTGTCATTTCCAAGGCAAATATAAAAGTAAAGCCGTAATTTGAATAGTTGAGGAACTGTCTCTCCTGCAAAAAAGAAAACAAATTAGGATGTTTACTATTTACATTTTCAAACTTTTCTTCAACTATTATCACACCTTGCTATTATGCATCAACTTAGGCTTCAAGAGCATTAAATAATACATAACCATAGAAAGTTTCTGATGAAACAATGGATAGATAGATGGACAAGGCCAATGTTATATGTGACCTCTGGAATTAGACTATTTACCAGGTTTGTAATAACATTAGCAACATGACGAGTGCCACATGTTGAGCAGGATCTGCTTACCCTTACAGAGCTCCTGAGATCACCCCCAGTTTTTGGTGGGTTTTGTGTTGCTTAGTGCTTAGTTTTCTATGTTTTGTCTTGTGTACTTTTGCTTGTCTGTTGTTTTTTTTTCTTTTTTAGCCATGACATTGTCAGTTTATTTTCAATCTATGATTTTTAATGTCCCTCTGGTATCTTTTGCCCCTCTTTTATAAGCCCTCAAAATTAGTATAAAATAATATAATAATATTTTTAAGTATTAAAAAGACAGAAAAGAAAGAAAGAGAGAAATAATTGTGTAGATTTTTCTATTTACTTTCTAATATTAATTACATGTTTATCAAAACAAGTTATCTCTCTTTCTACAAATGCCAGTACATTTTATAATTTTATTAAAGAGTTAATTTTGACAAATCTTTGACAGATATATACATTGTGTAAACATTGGCAATCATACCCCATCTTCTTTTTTATATTGTTGACTTACTTTAGATTTAGGAGGTATATCAGGTCGTTCCATAGCTAATGTGATACAATTCAAAGCAATAAAAAATAACACAGAGTTGTCAAACCATTTCTGAGCCATCCAATGGTGTAAAAATTTTCTAAAACTGTAAAAAAAAAAATAATAAAAAGAAGCATTAGTTCCAACCTTTTTACATTTTATATAACAATAAAGTCAACAGAAAAACTTGTTTAGCCAAATTATCTTGAAAATTATCTTCCTCATCAAACAGATCTTTACATTGTGGAATCATAAACAACTTTTCCAAACAGTTGTTTAAAAAATGGTAATGGATATGTGTCCATGATTCATGAAAATCTAGTGATCCCATGTAAATTTGGCAGTACTGCACAAGATATTTTCATGATAAAATTAGCCCCTAATAGTAGTTATGTATTTGATTATAAGTTTGATCTATCAAAATAATAACTGTGGATTCATTATCATTATTTGTTGGAAACCAATTTTCGTGGATTTTAAAGAAAATATATAATATCTTTTCATATCTGAAAATGTAGTCAAAATAATAAATGGAAGGATTTTTTGTTAAACGAATAACATATTTTCAATAGACTTTAATTTGTGTACAGTGATTGGCAAAACTACAATATAAAATATCCATGAAGATGCAAATTTTCAGCAATCTACAAAATTGATACCTACGAAAATAAATGAATCCACATGATAGAGATTTTACAACTGCCCTGAAAATCTGTATAAATCTTCATATTATGTGTAAATAGCTTTATCCAACATACCAGTTAGTTGGACTAAGGATATATAATGCATATTCTTCTCTTGTTTTGAAGCAGCCTTTTGGTTCTGGAAACCAGGAGCATGAACAATTCTGAAAAGAAATAATCAGAAAAATAGTTCAGTAACGATTGAAACAATGCTAAAGAAAGAACTCTAATATTGTGCCCTTAAGAAATATTCTCTTTGTCATTTAACTGTTATATTGCTTTATTTGCTGGGGAATGACACGAAAATTACCTTCTGTTTTAATTAGTAAAAATAAATTGTGTGTGTTGCCATCTAAAGATATCCGAAAATTGTACAAATTCAATTTAGTATCGGAATATGTGATATCCACCAGAGACCTAATGACATGAGTTAAGCAATTTTAGGTCAGGGTTTGTATGTTTGATGCTTATGATACTTTATAACCAAGTCTGTTTTACTGTCAAACTATTTGTACTTATCATTACTTATATATACTTTTAGACTTGCTGTGGCTTATTAACAGAAATGACGATGGTGCATTTAATCCATTTAAAAGCAATATATCACCTTTACAGAAAAAAGTTACTGCCAAAAAGTAGTATAAATACAAATGAATATACCGGTATACAGTGATCTTAACCTTTATTAAATGAAAAAAATAAACGCTTCTGTATGATGCTCTCATAACCTCAACTTTTGTAGTAAACATTAATGTTAAAAAACTCCGTACCATATGCAGTTAATTGAGGAAACTTTATAAAAAAAATACAAAATCGTGCATGAAGCTTAACTCAAAATAACATTACATACTGTTTCATCCATAGCATCTGGGTCTTCCTCGTCTTCAACGTCAGATATATGTTGGGTATTAGCTTCACCAGTTGGTGATTCAGATAGATTATTCTGTTTATAATCCTCCTTAACACCAGTCATGGAAGACAAAGAGTTCATGGTACGACGACTAGTAAAAGAGTTCTGACGACTCAGATATATTGAGTTGCAGACGCTTTGTGTGCTGCTGACTGAATTGTTACGAATTTTTAATGAGTTACGAGGTGATGGAAATGGCTGACGCTTTATGGAGTTTTGCGGACTTAATGTTCGTTGGTTGTTTAACGGCAAATGGCCATTGCAATCTAGCCGACTGAAACGAAATAGAAATTTATAATTACTTATATTTTTTTCAAATCATATTTTAAGACAAGAAATCAATATTTGTGACTCACATTTCACCAAAACACATGCAAGTGTATTTTTTTACAATGATCAATTTAAACTGAATTTTAACCATATTTCTTTGAACCATATTAAAATAAATTTTTGGTTATAACAATCTGCACTATTTTAATTTTACATAATTTCATTAAATCTTCAAACAACTGGGAGGTTTAGCTATCTACAAAACCAGGTTAAACCCATTTTTCTTCGGAAAATGCCTATACCAAGTGAATAGTATGACTTTGAATTGTGATGCAGGATTTTGTCAGGTTTTATCTCCCCTGTTTTGAATTTACCTTGGTATTTTTGTAGATATTTTTTTTACCACGGAACATAAGATATAAGGACATATATACCTGTTTGGAATGGGTGTACATGGTATGAATACATCATCGTCATAATAATCTACGCTTTGAGATTTACCACACTCCTGTACCAGACATCTTCTCTCTCCATCACGACTTCTCCTGCCTCGCCAACTATTATTTCTGCTTCCGTAACTGTAGGATCTACATAGACCAGGTGACCTTGAAATTGGGCGGGGTGATCCACGAGGTGAAGGTCTGGGAGATGGACGGGGTGAAGCTCTTGGTGAAAGACGCGGTGATGATCTTAAGCTAGCGTTGGACTGCAAAAAAAAATAATAATAGACATTGTGCTGACAAATATGTTAGCATTAGATTAAAATAGCAATCAAATTAATATAACTGAGGGTGGATTAAACTTTTATGGAGAATTTAACATAAAATTTCTCTTGGTTTTAATCTTAGTTCATTTGATTATCTGAGTTTACAAGAAAATGGATCAACATCTTTATTTACCGGGTTGCTTTTCTTATTCAAGTATCTGTCAGTCTTACTTTGTATTTTGTCAGTCTTACTCTGTATTTTCAAACTATTTAGCACCAGTAGAATTTTTCATATTAGAGGTTTTTGACTCCAGACATAACTACTCTGTTAAAGGACATTCTGGTATTCCATCAAGTAAGCAGAACTAAAGAAGAACTGACAATTGGCATAATTTTGAGGAAAATAAACTGTTTTCTGATAATTTTGCTGAGTCAGAAGAAATATGAAAAAATGTCATGCTTTGAAGGGGAAGGTTACCTGTTGAAAAATTATTTATTCTTGAGTTAAAATGAGGAAATAAGAAATTAGTGTATTGCAATGAAAATAACTTACAGTAGATGATGAATGTACAGACAGAGTGTCCATCTGAACCTGAGGGTGGACACATAATGTCACTTTGTTGTAATCTTTGTTAGGATTTTCGTTAGGTGATCCCTGGGGTGTGGGCATGGGTGTGGCTGCTGTATGTGTGATGATTGGTGGGGCGATATCAGGTGCCTGACCAGTTCTGTTGGCGTTATCCTCCTTTATAACTGGACACAAAGCTAACATTTTTTCTGCAAAAGTAACTGAATTACATTATATATTTGTTAGCTGAATGTAGATTTTTCGTGATATGATGACATATGAAGTACTGTAGACCAACTAATTTTCAAAAGTAGAAAAATAATATTTAGAATATGTCTTTTAAATCTGCTCTTATATAAATACATGAAGAAAATAAATGAATCAGGAAAATAAATTGTTGTGCAGTCAAATAGACACTGGCTTTACATGAAATGAAGTATTAGTGAAAATAAGTTGGTTCACAGCAAGTAGCCGATTTGTTGTTATTTTCATTACAAAATGACGGATAACATACTTCATTTGGCAATTAAACTTTAAAGTTGTATTCAAATCAAACATTAACAAGAAATCATGAATTGTTTGTTTCATTCAGTAAAAAGAAACATTTCTTTACAAGTTTTTTTATTCCTTTGTCAATTTCTTTCACAATGATGCAAGAGTAATGAGACGCTTTTCCTTAATTTTCTTGAATCACAATAGGAATTATTTGACATAAAAGACCAAAAGTGACTGATTTGCAAATTTGATAAATTCAAATAGCATCAAATAATGGATGCTTTTTGGTAATAAAATACATGAACTCAAACTTTGTGTACTACATGTGCACACTTTTCAGCAGAACTGTAGCTCTTATGGTCCTTACAGTGTGGAAATTGTCAAAAAAAAGTTCACATGGTCTTTAAGAGCTACGTTTCTGCAGCTAATACACACTATACGCCAAACATCATACTTTCACAATTTATTTTCATGTGTTTTAATATTTATTGACTATCAAATTCAGAACCCCCCCCCAAAAAAAAAATAATAAGTCTGCCATGTAGTTGTGAACAAAAATAAAGAAATTGAAGAAGGCCAATGGTTGAAACATCTTAAAAATTGCTTTAATATTACAATAATGTAAAGTATGTTCCCTATTGAAATTTTTAAAACAAGGTGTTAAATTAAGTACAAACCTTTTTCTTTATTATTAATTTTGATCTGAGCAATATCTACTGCCTTGATTTTAATGGTCTGATTTTTCTCCTCGTTGTTGTTGGTCTCAGCAAGGAAGGCTTCTATTTCTTTCTGACGTTGTTCTTTCATTTTCTTCTTTTCTTCCTCCTAGAAAAGAAAAAAATATAACATTTCAACATGTAAAATAAATACAAATAAATTCATCACACATACCAGGCTTTAAATTGTGTAGGCTGGACTTGCGTTTCGTTTGCAAAATGATCATCAGTGACGCTAAAATCAAAGAATTTCTAAAAGTCAAATTAAATTCAAAGTTAAACTGGGTATTACAGACCCAAAATTCTGATAGGATTTGCTAAAAACAGCAATGGCAATATATCCCAGGGGTAGAAAATCTTTAGTTTTTTAAGTCGAAATTTTTTAAAAATTTTGTTAACTTATAATTTATTATTATGACCATATCAATGGTAATGAAAGTCAATACCAAAATAAACAGTGTGGTATGGGCTTTGCTCATGGTTGAAGGCTGTTTGGTGACCTATAGCTGTTAATTTCTATGTCATTTGGTCTCTTGTGGAGAGTTGTATCATTTGCAATCATACCACATCTTCTTTTTTATAGTTATTTAGATAGAAAATTGAGGTGGTACCTAACACTACAGGGAGATAACTCTGTAAAGTCAGCTAAATTTTTTAATTACCTTGTGTTGTTAAGGGCATATTAAGTTTCTTAATGACCAAAATTGGTGTTTATCAAACTGCTATATAACCAGAGTAATTTTTTTTTAAATGGTTGGTTAAAAATTTTTGAAATTTTTATATTTTTGTTAAAGTGTCAAAGTAAATACTTAGTCAAAATTTTATGATAATTAAACGAGCCAAATTAATTTTAGTGAAAGTGTTGGGTTACCACCTTAAATGAATTTCTTCTAATTAATGATATCAACTACTTGCCTCATGTGAAAATCCTTCCACCAGAATGGCAACTAAGAGGTTAAAGAGAACATAGTTCCCAAAGGTCATCAAGGCAATGAAATAGAGTGAAGCCCAGGCTGACGTGGTCTCCATACCATTGTAAAGGACTGTATTCCAATCCTCTTGAGTTAGAACCTAGTTAGAAGAAAAAGTTTTTTCAGATTAATGATTTCTGTATGATATTGGATATAGACCATAATACATTTCACCTCGCATAGCTTTCGAATAAAAAAAAATCATAAACATATTTTTTCAATGTACTCATTTTGAAAATGAACATTTTTCAACGTTTTCATTCCATTATACCATTATACAAATTTGAAATCTGATAGAAAATTTAAAAGGGTATATTATCGTTCTACTGTCCTTTCAATAAAATACTTTTCAAATAATACATTTCTACAAAAGAGTCTATATGAAGTACACAATTATTTTCAATTTTTAGATTCCGATCATTTTAATATGTTAAGATTGTCACAACATTCTGCAAAGAATAACTTTAGTTTTGAAAAGTGTTTCAACTTGCACAAGTATACATTTATATAAGTATTAAATGGGCAATAGAAAACAATTTTTCAGTTTTTCTAATATATTTTAGAGGCCCAAGAACCCCTAACATTGCATTAATTTGAAAACATATAATATAAAATAACAAAATTCTCAAATTCAAGGTATTTTTTTCTCTGATTCATGAATCTGGTTTTCAACACCTCAACAGAGGAGCAAAATTGAAGGAACTAATAAAGTTTCCTTTTGAATTAAAAAATTGTCTGTTCCAGTGGCAGTAATTTTTCTGTCCCAGATTAACTTCACAATTGAAACTAATACAACAGTTCATGATACATTAAACTTGACTATAAACAGCTGTTAGTAACTGTAAAAAATAATGGCAGTCTTTCTCAACTCAACCTGGACTGTCACGAACTGGACTTTACACACTGATTCACACAGCAGTCTCTCACAGTTCCCATAAACAAACCCCATATTATTAGTGTGTAAATCATGGTTTACTGACAGTCCAGGTAAAAATTGTAATAACTGCTGAATTCTCTCACAGTTGAAAACTTTCTGGACAGAAAAAGACAGCCACTGTGAATGACAGGCAGTAATTTCTGGGTGTTGACAATGCTTACATTTGTCCATTTTTTAAAAGCTAATAAGAAAGTTCATCATAAATGAGCTATTTATAAAATCCATTCAGAATGTTCACCATGAAACATTATTATTACTGGTAACTAAAAGATAAATCTATATAAAACTTTAAAACATATCACAAATATTACATTTACAACATAGACAACAATTGAAAGCACATGCAGGGATTATGTACAACATTTAACATACAAACATGCACAAATCGTGAATGTCATACCTCAAAATATAAACTATAATTTCAATTTTCTACTCTTATTTGTGTTATTTTCTTGTAAACAGAATAACATTTACTTGTCTGAATAATGAAAAGATTCCTCTTAAATGCATAAAAGACTTCTTGAAAAATTTCATTTTTTCCTATTTTTCCTTCAATGATGTGCCTTGCTTTCAATACATCTATTCTTAACTCTTTGGTTTTTTGTGACAATATTTTCAACTGACTATATTTCTGCATTGGTAATTAAGCAAAATTCAGAACATCAAACAGTTAAAATAAGGATGAAAACAGCTGCAGCATACATTCACTTTTTCATCTATCTTTTTCGTCTTATTTGTTCACCATATGTTTTCATGATCTCACGAATAGTCCTTTTTTAATATTATGAATACCCACCAGAAAAAAACTTGGTGTAGTGAAGAAGACCATTCCTAAATCTTACATCTCTATTTTTAAAACTTTCGATTTTTTTCCATATGCATTATAGGTGGCCAAGGGAGAGAACCTAATTTCATCAAAGGGAGGTAATCGGTGCATAATGGAAATGATTTGTCATAAACCAGTGCCCAGGTAAAATTAATAAACATTCGTAAAATAAATTATTAAACAACTAAATTCCTAATTTTCATACAGGGAAATAATATCTTTTAATTATTTTAATTCTGAATCAGATTATTATACAAGCAATTTTCATCAAGCAAAGCAAATTTTTAAATAAATTAAATTTAGAAAAATTTTTAAATATTTTTTTTTCTTCATTTTTTTTCTTTTTTCAGTCTAACATCATCAAAAGATTTTAAAACTAAATATTTACAAAAGCTAAATATATACAAGTTGAAGAGTTCAAAAGCATCCAGTAATAATAATAATATTCAGAGGACAACAAAAAGAATTTGAAAGTGTGTCAGGCAAGTCCATAACCAGTCAGTGCCGAGAAATAAAGGAAATTATATATTAAGTGGAGAAAAAAATATTAAAAATAATAGAATAGAGAAACTGAATTATGAAAAGAATTTTTACCTGGAACACTGTTACAAGTGACCACAGCAAGGAATTAAAATTGGCTCGGTCACAAATACAGGAATTTGTAGAATTATAATCGTCAACCTCTGCACAGAAGCATGGACTACTATCTTCCCTCCAACAAAATTTTCCACCAAATAAATTCATGCCCAGGACACTGTGCATTTTCAAAACAAAAATCTAAGAATAATTTTCACCATTTGCTAAGTTCCGATTTGGAACTTCCAAACATTTAATGATAAAAATCCATTGAGAAAATTCTGACTACCCGTATGTGTCATGTAAGCATGTCACAAAAGACACATTCCACCCGTCACCATAAAACTATCGTTTAGTCTAACATGTGGTCATGACATACATTTTTAAATGCATATAACTAGTAGCTATAGCTGCAAACAAAATTATTAGCTGATCTAAAATTCAAAACCCTTCTCCAGAATACTGTGTTCTTTTCATATAAAGTTTATCATTTTCATTAATGATAGGTAAAAAATGTTTCTTAGTAGGGATTAAATTTTTTGAATCAAAAGCTTTTTAAATTTATAATAACTTTACCTTATTACTGGAAACTACAGATTATTTTGCAAGTTTTTTTTTCTACAACGAAGCAAAAAATTCAAAAATTTTGACAGATTTTTCCAAAATCAAATATCTAAATTGAAAATCCTTTTAGATTGTAGCAACCCAACTTGTGCATTCCCTAGCAGTATTCTGGAGATTTTTCAGTTTTTACATCCAGAGTACTATTTATACATTATATTCTTCATTTTGTGCACTAAATTAGCATATTTTTGTTATTACACAACACAAACTCCAGGCACACCAGGATCAACAAACACATGTTATTGGTTAGCAACTGTTGCTAGGTAACACAATATCAACTAACAATGGGTGCTTCCAACTTCTAATACCTGAAAGACCGTAATAATCGCCCAAAGTAACGAGTCAAAATTCTTTCTATTGCAGTAGATACTTCCATCTTTTCGAGGTTTACAGAATTTACAACCAAAAAGATTCATTCCCAGAATGCTAGAGATAAAAGGAAGTAGAAATATTAGTCAGGAATCTCCCAGAATGCTAGAATTAAAAGGAAGTTAAAATATTAGTCAGGTCTTTAGTAATACCCTAATAAATTTCTATACTGTAGAATTGAAGTTGATGAAGTTTTGTGGGTATCTTTTTTGGTGAATCAAGAAAATTTTCTTTTCATGGGTAATAGATTTTGTGTTTTTTTGCCTTATTGCCTCGTTGAATATTCAAATTCAGATACCTATACCTTCTAAATCCATGAAAATTGGTACTCCATGACGTACGAATATTTCAACGCTGCTTGGTTTTGAAAAACAGATATTTTTTTGTGTTAAAAAATTGTCAAGAAATAGAAGATGTGCTTGCTGCCAATATAAATGAACTAGTAATAAAAAGATTAAAAAGTTTTCTCTCATTCAGGATGTATACATTTTTTAATAAAGGTCGTAATATAACACCTTCATACCACTATTCACAAATGAGTGTTGAATGAAGGCAAATATACTATAATTCATAGATGGTCTAGTCTTTCTTTTTTGAATAAATAGCGCTGACCCTCTGAAATGAATGAAGCTGTCAAAAAAAATATATAGAACACAGAAGATGTGAATAAATGATCATTATATATCCCACATCTATTCAGATGGACCATTATTTCTGAATGAATGAACAAGTTTTGGATTTCTCATGGCATGATAACTAACAATCATACTGGTAACAAGTTCCTTACAAATTGTAACAACATTTTATTACAATTATTAAGGTACTGACTCCACTTTTAGGAAAAGGCGTGAAATTAGAAGCGTCTTATATCAAGATCAATTTCTGAACAGTAGTCAAATAAAATGTTTTCATTCAATGTGCTGAAATATATTTATATATATGCTTGATAAAAAATATGATTTATTGTGTAAAAGCATGATTTACTGATATTAAAACATTGGCTCCCTACTGGTATATGATTTTCATCATTTTTTTGTATCACAAAGATGAGATTTATGAAGATGATATTGATCTTATCTTGATCGATTTATATAATGCATTGAGATATATTTAGACATCATCATTTTTTTCTTAATAACCTTTTATCAAATACTGAACATTCACTAAATTTCATTTTAAATTCTTCTTTTGTGATTGACATACAAAATTTTGAACGACAATTTTTTATTTATCTGTTGTGCTTTGATTTATCATATGTTTTGTTTTTTAGAGAGATAATGAAAATGATAAAAAATGCAAATTGAGCAATATTTGATATTTCACTAACTATCAAATTTATCCTTATCCTAGATGAATAATATATGATCATTGATAACTGGACATAATTAAAGGTTCATAAATTTCATAAACCAAGAACATGATTTTAATTTTAGTTTGTCGACCCACCGTGCAAGGGCTTTATAGCTTTTATAGCCAGTCAAGGTCGTTAAAAAACCTATAAGTAAGTACTTTTAGTGTGTTTTATTGGTGGAAATCAGAAGCCTTTAACACAGTGGTTGTGCTTGGTTGCTGTCTGTTATATATTGGCTTTCCTCATTGTTGAAGGCCGTACGGTGACCTATAGTTGTTAATGTCTGTGTCATTTTGGTCTTTTTATGGATAGTTGTCTCATTGGCAATCATACCACATCTTCTTTTTATATTATCTCTCATTTTATTTTCATGAATAAGGATTTTGTTTGAATTGCTTCACATTTTGTCATTTCAGCACTTTTAAAATGCTGACTATACAGAATGGGTTTTGCTCATTGTGGGAGGTTGTACAATGACTTGTAATTGCCAATGTCCAGGTCATTTGAACTCTACTGGATAGATGTCTCATTTGCAATCATCCCACATCTTTTTATTTTTATATAATGAGGGTAAATTGAATATCGATGGTGATCTAAGGTAACAAATGATATAAATCAATTCAGTTGGTCAATGACCAGAAATTTAATGACCGTTGCAGCTCATCAAGATCAGAAGATCACCTTTTGTCTGGTATCCATTGATTCAAAATACTGATGCAAATCTAATGCTTTTTTAACCTTTAGACAACACTGAATTTGATTTATCAAAGATTCAAGGTCAAAGTAAATTTCAGACTCGTCAGAAAATTGAGTTAACTTAATGAGTGGAAATAGAATCTTGGGCTGATATTCCACTGATCAACTATAAATAAATCATGAAAATTTACATCTTTGGCCAACTTATAACATATCTTTCAATTTTGTTTTATAAAATCCACATATTTTCGAAGGGAATTTCCTTAAGATTTTATTTACTGTTTTCACTTGGCATACATAAGCATGAATTGTAAATATTCATATATATATATATGCATCTGCAACTCATTTCTTAAAATAAAGAAAAAAAAATTAATGATGAACATTCCAATTTTTTTAAATGGAAAAATAATTAGACTATTTATAAATAGAATTAGGCATAATTACCTGAAAATAAACATAAACAAAAGAAGAAGGGCAAAAAATGTGGCAACGTTGTCCATGGTTCTGAGCATGACTACTAGCTGTCGTCGTAGGGCTGGCAGGAAGCGGACTAATTTTAGAATTCTTAGCAGACGAAAAGTTCTTAGAACAGACAGTCCGCTATCTCCATCTTGTTGCAATAATTCTACCATACTGTAATAAAAAAGAATTATTTAAATATTCCTGTTTGTAAACCATCCTTGTATGTTAATTAAATTATGAATGTTTTGATAAAAAGCATATTAAAATAATTATGTGGTAATTAAATGGTGCCATTATTTCAACAAATATAAATCCACTTAACAATGATCAAAGTTAATTTTCTGAAATTCAAATGTTTTAAAATAAATTAAAATTCAGCAATTGTTTTCAATATTTTTCATTATTTTTCTTATCTTAAAATAACTAAAATAATTCAAATCTGCCAGTTTAGACATTACAAAAGGAAATAACTTGAACAATTGGCAGGAGATTGTCTTTGAACAAATTTCTAGATTGATTTAAGAAGTCTGTATGACCAATTTGCCTTTTCAGAATCTAAAGGACTATGGGTAATATCATTGTTTGTACACCAAAATGAAAATAACGTTATGTCATTGGTTGAATTTCCATTGTTTAGAACATATTTGACCAATCAAAACATTTTGGTGTATGCTTTTGAAAATATTACCCAGAATGCATTAGATTCTGAAATGGCCAATTTGAATAAAAGAAACCTGAGGTTAGCACCAAATTGCCAACAACCCATCATCCCATATTTACTTATATGGACTTTACTAATATTGATAGATTTTGTCATTTTGTAAATTGTCTTCAAGTGAATCGATGAAGTCTATCATAGTAAGATTACATCACCCTGTAGTGGCTGATGTAATCTTGATGATGACCAAGATTTAATTTAGTAAAGTGTCCAAGAAAATAGGCAAATGAAGTTCAGTGGTGGTCAATTGTTGCTGTATATCATAATTGATATTTGAAGAAAACTTTTCGTTTTTTGTTTATTGTTTTGTGAATAAATCATAGTTGTTAGTTTTCTCATTTGAATTAATTAGCATTTGTCACTTCAGGACCTTTTACAGTTTGCTATGGATTTGCTTATTGTTGATGGTCATACCATGACCTATACTAGCTAACTTTAATGTCGTTTGGGCTCCAGTGGAGAGATGTCTCATTAACAATCATACCACATTTTATTTCATTTGTATTGTGAAATTTACACTGAGTCATGAAGGACCCTAGAACATTCAGCACCTGAAGAGAAAAGCCTGCTTTATTTATTAATTTTGTATTAAAATTATTGTGGATTCATCAATGTTCGTTAGATCCCAATTTTCTTGGATTTCGTTAGTACAGGTGAACCAATAATTTCAATGTTCAACGAATTACAAATTTTCCATAGACTTGTATGCAGACATTATTAAAACCACAGAATTAAATATCCTCGTAAGTATAAATTATCCTCAATCCATGTAAATTGATACCCACAAAAATAAATGCATCCACAGTATTAGTATCTAAATACACAGACTTACCTTAATATCACAATAAATCCATCAAACACGTTAAATCCATTTGTGATATAACCAAATGGTCCATAGGCTATTAATTTAAGGACCATTTCCAGTGCAAACAGAGTACAAAACACAATATTACTGTATTCTAAGACTTCTGTCAACCACAGAGGCTGAAATTATATAATATAACAATTATAATCATGATTAAATTTTAAACACGATTTATACAGCACCCTAACAGCACTATAAAACCAAAAAGTCAACATATGGTTTTTGATGAAGAATCATATCAAGCTGAATATTTTAACAAAGTTTTAGAACTATTGGCATCACCAAAAAAATGAAGTCTTCTCTTCTGCAAATAGCATTTAATTGTGAATAAGGGGCAGTAATTCTATCAGGGTAACCTCTAGGTCACATTAGGTATTTTACAAAATTTTCTTTTGATCTTACTGACTGATAATTTCCTTTTTCAGCAAAGTTAAGTTATAAAATTATAAAAAAATTGATAGAAACTAAGGGTGTATGCGCCATTGTCAATGAAATTATCAACGTCTTCATAGGTTAAATAGCAATTAACAGATTATCATTGGTCATCTCAACTCAACTGCTTTTCTCACTTTCGCTGTACCGGCTCAAGTGAGAAAATCAATCAGAGATGACCAACGATAGTCTATAAGTATCAATAAACAAGAATGTGTCCATAGTACACGAATGCCCCACTCGCACTATCATTTTCTATGTTCAGTGGACTGTGAAATTGGGGTCAAAACTTTAATTTGGAATTAAAATTAGAAAGATCATATCATAGGGAACATGTGTACTAAGTTTCAAGTTGATGTAACTTTAACTTCATCAAAAACTACCTTGACCAAAAACTTTAACCTGAACTTCGCACTATCATTTTCTATATTCAGTGGACCATGAATTTGGGGTCAAAACTATAATTTGGCAGTAAAATTAGAAAGATAATATCATGGGGAACATGTGTACTAAGTTTCAAGTTGATTGGACTTCAACTTCTTCAAAAACTACCTTGACCAAAAACTTTAACCTGAAGCGGACGGACGAACGGAAGGACGGACGAACGGACGAACGGAGGCACAGACCAGAATACATAATGCCCCTCTACTGTCGTAGGTGGGGCATAAAAACAATGACCAATACCAACCTGGTGGTGATGTTCTATTCCCATACTAGCTGTGTTGATTACTATAGCCCCTAATATCCCCCAACGGAATAACTTGTGTTCTACAAACTTTTCCATGTTGTACGAGACACAGTCTACAAAAAATCAAATTTAATATTAATAATTATTTACGGAGACAAAAGTTGTACATAACATTAATGTATTCAGTAGCGATTATATGTAGTTTGAAAGGGGCCAGGCGTTATTTCCCAAACAACGGGACTCCCCCGTATGAATCTGGTAGCTGATACAATATTGTCTCTAAAGATAACTTGAATAAATAAATAAATAAATAAATAAATAAATAAATAAATAAATAAATAAATAAATAAATAAATAAATAAATAAATAAATAAATAAATAAATAAATAAATAATCTTTATTTCAAGAGGATGATCCCATTAGTTAAAACTAATCTTCCTGAGAGTCCTCAAAATAATAATAACATATTTATAAGTACATAGAATATTATAAAGTTATATTATACACAATATACAATTGTATTTAAATAATAATGAAAAAGCATATTAATTTGCACAATTGATGAAAAATTTGTAACATTTTGTTTTAAAAGATACAAGTGTATTACTCATTTTTATTTCATTTTGGTAAACTGTTCCATATTTGAGAACCTGAATATGTAAATGTTTTCTTTAAAAAATTTGTTTTTGGTTTTGGAAGATTTAATAGTTTTTCATCAGCTGAACGTAAGTTTTAATTTTGATTATCAGTAAAATGAAAATTTTCTTGTAAATAGTTAGGAACCATACCATTTAATGATTCAGATCCATTTACCATATCATAGCCAACACCACATAATAACCTTTTCTGATATTTATTATGTGATTTGATTTAACGTTATATAAGGTGTAATACATGTACCATCATTGTTTTTTTTTATAAACACAAAATAATAAAAGAATGGTGCTTTGAAACGCCCAAGATATATGCTTATGACTCAGAAATTATCATTGCAACGAAATGTAAGATTAATTTCCTACAACTGTCGAACTCAAGGGAATAAATTTTTTCAACCCTATTCTTATGCAAGAAGTACTATGATTTGATGGTATTTCACCTATATAAGATATTTCTGAAACCCTCAACAAGAAGGAACTAAACTCATATAATCTGCTTCACATGTTGAAGCAAATCAAAGCAGAGTAGACCCACACATAAGTAACTTTCACATACCTATCTGTATATTCCTATACTGTAAATTCAGAAATTAATGTGACAGGGTCATAATCGCAATAATTCAAACTCACATTTTGAAATTTTTCATATGAATAAACAAGATTTTTCTCAATATCGCAAAAAAATAAAATCCCATTTAAGTCCAAAATGACAAAATCACAATAAGAACCAACTAGATATCATTGAGATGGGAGCCATCTCTGTGGGCCCCACTGTGAATAATGTGCATTAAAAAATTGTATCTTTCAACTGAAATCAAAGTTTTTGACCTTGACCTTTGACCTAGGAAGTTGTAAATAAATTATGACACACCCTTTGGTGTTGGTTTATAAACATGTCAAGTATAAACTTTGAAATGATAACGGTTCTCAAGATATAGAGCGGACACAATCTTTACCATAAGACATGAGGTTGTCAATTGAAACCAAAGTTTTTGACCTTGACCTTTGACCTAGGAAGTTGCACATAAATTATGACACACCCTTTGGTGTTGGTTTATATACATGTCAAGTATAAACTTTGAAATGATAACGGTTCTCAAGATATAGAGCGGACACGATCTTTACCATAGGACATGGGGTTGTCAACTGAAACCAAAGTTTTTGTCCTTGAACTTTGCCTTAGGCAGTCGTTCATAAATTATGACACACTCTCTGGTGTTGGTTCATATACATGTCAAGTATAAACTTTGAAATCATAACGGTTCTCAAGATATAGAGCGGACATGATCTTCACCACAGGACACAGTGTTGTCAACTGAAACCAAAGTTTTTTTTTACCTTGACCTTTGACCTAGGAAGTTGTACATACATCATGACACGCCCTCTGGTGGTGGTTAATAAACATGTAAAGTATGAAGTATGAAATCATAATGGTTCTCTAGATATGGAGCGGACACAAAGTTAAAGTGTTACGGACGGACGGACAGACTGATCACTATAGGGCGACCCACCTAAAGGCGGGGCCCTAATTAATCCTCTTGAACAATTTAAATAAACTTCAAATCATGATAACAATAATTATCGTAGTTAATAAAATCTTATTGATCAACTTTCAGACGGACGGACGGACGGACGGACGGACGGACGGACGGACGGACAGACTGATCACTATAGGGCGACCCGCCTAAAGGCGGGGACCTAATAATAATGCACCAATAATTTCTGAATTTACAGTATTCATGTATTCATACTTGATGACTCTTTAAAAAAAAAAATTGATAGTTATAATTGTTACAGATATTCCAAAGCATGTTTCATCAAACTCTGCATAAACACACATTCCTTGTTGAAGATTTGTTTATTCTTCTAAGTATGTGATAAAAGCATGAAATATCTTCTTTAATGTAGGGTCAATACTTGTAGTAATATTGCAACAAATATCTCCTTAAGTTGGGCAGTAATTTCTAGTAAGTCTGTTATGTTTCGCCCGTAAAATAAATAATCTTAAAGTGATAATTGTATAAACTGTACTTGATGTAACTTTGAAGTTGTAATAAGTGTGAGGGTTTTATTCAAATTTATATGATATTATGGTATTTATCTTATTTTTACTTTGAAAATCCAATATCAAAAATATATGAGGGTCGAAATGGGGTTTACTCAATAGAGAATAATGGGCAAAACATTTAAAGAATAGGAAAAAATGCCAGGCCAAAAACGTAAAGAAAACAGACTAATGACTTTTACAAAAGAAGAGAATAAAGAGCATTGAACAATTGCAGAAGAAAGGGGAAAAATATAGAATTAAAGACAAAAAAATAATGAACAGAGAATAATCGGGTTTCTAAAATAGAAAGAGTAGAGAATAATGGGTTTACTTTGGTTACATCTTCTGACATCAGACTCGGACTTCACTTGAACTGAATTTTAATGTGCGTATTGTTATGCGTTTACTTTTCTACATTGGTTAGAGGTATAGGGGGAGGGTTGAGATCTCACAAACATGTTTAACCCTGCCGCATTTTTGCGCCTGTCCCAAGTCAGGTGCCTCTGGCCTTTGTTAGTCTTGTATTATTTTAATTTTAGTTTCTTGTGTACAATTTGGATATTAGTATGGCGTTCATTATCACTGGACTAGTATATATTTGTTTAGGGGCTAGCTGAAGGACGCCTCCGGGTGCGGGAATTTCTCGCTACATTGAAGACCTGTTGGTGACCCTCTGCTGTTGTTTTTTATTTGGTCGGGTTGTTGTCTCTTTGACACATTCCCCATTTCCATTCTCAATTTTATATTCTATATTTCAAAGAAGAGAGAATAATGCACATGAAAAATAAAGAATAGAGAAAAAATTGTAAAAAAAAACAAGAACAAAGAAATGAAAAAAAAACTTTTCAGAATCAAGACCCTCATATATTGAAACAACAACTGTTATGAAACCTTTCAATATCAATAATAAGGTAAGGTTTGATATGATATTCATCAAATATCTGATGAAGTCATTGACATCAATCCTACTTTAAAGCCTTAATGAACTGATACAGTTATGACAGGTTCTATTGTTTGTGTTGTTTTAGCTGGCTTCCTTTCTCTTCAACAAGCATGCAAGTGTCTTGATTATTAATGAATTTGATGACTAACAAACAGCTGGTAAATTTTGCTTGTGTTCTCCTTTTTATCTTTTTTTCTTTTTTTTTTCTTTTTTATTCTTAGCTGGTAAAAAAATTTGCTTGTTTTTTTTGTGTTTTTTTGTGTTTTTTTTCTTTGTTTTTTTATTCGAAGTTGCTAACTTTTGCCTGTGTTGTTTTTTCTATCTTAATTTTTTTTTTTTTATCCTTACCTGGTAAAATTTGCTTTTGTTATCTTTACTTTTCTTTTTCTTTGTTTTTCTTATTCTTAGTTTATAATGTTTGCAAAGTAGTTCAGCATATCTGTATCAACCAAAACTCAAAGTGACAGTCATAATACCACTTTCAGAATAATTTAGAATAACTGTTTTCTCAGTGAATTATCAAAGTTTTATTTCAGTTTGAATTCTTTTTTAACTTGAATAAGAAGAGATTTTCTTTCTATTTAAATAAATGACACTACAAATATATAACAACTTAACACTACACATGTTATATTGCAAAAGGTCAATTCTGTTTGAATTTTAAAAAGAAATATTTGGGCTATTTTCTGCTATTTGGTTGGGTACTTGTCTCTATGACACATTCTATATTTGGACAGTTGGGTGTTAGGATTACCGTATTCGGCCGTGTATAGTACGCATTTATGTATAGTCCGCACCCCCTTTTAATTCCCTCAAAATCGAGAAAAAAAGTTTTATAAAAAAACATCTTTTTTTTTTCTTTTTTTTTTTTTTACTGTAAAAATCCATGTATTTTATAAAAAAAAAATAATTATGTTTTATTTATTTCATGAAAAAAAATGAAGTGGTAGAGCTTTTCATCAGGTTATTAATAATTTTATAAAAGTATTTATTAATCATAAGATCCCTTTTAAAATCAACATTTGTCTAAGTATGTCCAAGCTGATATATAATATTACAGAAATAATTTGAATTTTATGGAACATAACAAAAAAAGAGATCCAACATCTAAATTAATTAGCAGTAATCAAAATTTTAAAACTATTTAATCTTATATAATCTTTTCATTGATCATGTTGTTTTATTGGCTGGGGTTATAATATTTAACACCTGTCAAAACTTGACATCATTATTTAATTGCTACAAACCCATACTTAATCCTTAATTACCCCTCTTGATTACCTCTGCAGGATGTCACACCTTTACTTTGAATACTCAATTTTGAAGAGAAAAGTTATAAAAGAATAAGAATTAAATGAAGTGAATATAATAAACTTTTTCAATATACATTATTAATGCAGAAAAAACGAAATTTAGAAAAAAAAAAAAAAATTTTTTTTTTTATAAATTTCGAAAAACCGTCTATAGTTGTGTATAGTCCGCACCCCTTGTACAAACTACATATTAAAGGAAAAAAAGTGCGGACTATACATGCCCAAATACGGTAGCTGTTTCATTTCACCAATATAGAATTGTTTTAATAACACAAGATAAAATCAACTTAAACTGACCAATTGCAAGAATATTTGGTTAACACATATAGTTATTACCAATGTTATTTCAACTGATCGGGCGGAGCTTATGTTTTAATTTGCATTAGGACAGTCTACTTGAAGATGTGTGTGATAAGGATGATTGCCGTTATAATTATTACTGATTTCTAATAACCCAATCAGTGTCATCAAAGAAATTTACAAAAGAAGGACTGTACATTTCATTGATGAGTTTGTCCTAAAACACCTATCAATAGATGGACTGGTTTATTATGAGCGAACCGGTTAAACTCCGCCCAGTCAAGTGAATTAAATTGATTAATACTTGTTGTATAAATGATTGCTAAAAATGGGAGATAACTCTAGCAAAAAAAGTCACTTAAATTATTTTTCTTACTTTTATTGTGCTTGCCCTTTTTATCTTTGCTTTCAATCTCAGAATCTTTCTCCTTATGGTTCTTATTATCAGAGACATATTTGGTTAACCCATATAGTTACTTTTAAAATAAAAAAAAAATCTAAAAATGGGGATAATTCTAGCAAAAAGTCACTTAAATTATTTTTCTTACTTTTATTGCGCTTGCCCTTTTCATCTTTGCTTTCAATCTCAGAATCTTTCTCCTTATGGTTCTCATTATCAGAGACATATTTGGTTAACCCATATAGTTAGTTACTTTTGAAATTAAAAAAAAATCTGAAATGGGGGATAATTCTAGCAAAAAGTCACTTAAATTATTTTTCTTACTTTTATTGTGCTTGCCCTTTTCATCTTTGCTTTCAATCTCAGAATCTTTCTCCTTATGGTTCTCATTATCAGAGACATATTTGGTTAACCCAAGTTACTTTTAAAATTAAAAAAAAATCTAAAAATGGGGATAATTCTAGCAAAAAGTCACTCAAATTATTTTTCTTACTTTTATTGCGCTTGCCCTTTTTATCTTTGCTTTCAATCTCAGAATCTTTCTCCTTATGGTTCTCATTATCAGAGATATCATGAGAAACATGATTACATGTATGATTACACTGTTTATCGTAATCGTTCACTAGGTAACAAATCTGTTTGTCTCCGATTACGTCTAGTAGATCTTCGGGAATACCTTTAAATAGAAGATAAGGTGCGAGCATTAAAACTTGACATTTGAAAATACTTCATTTGTATTTAATATTTGTAAATGTAAGTAGAATTTATCTGAAAATAAAATTCCAATTATATCAAATACTTGAGACAACATTCAAATAATTACAAATTAAAAGTTGGAATTATTGTATTATGTTTTTCAACGTGCATTAAGTTTTTAAAATACAGATACAGATTCACTATTTGTTAATTGACCTTGAAATTTAATTCAGTCAATATTTTGCAAAAAGACACTATAATACAACTAGAGGCTCTAAAGAGCCTGTGTCGCTCACCTTGGTCTATGTGCATATTAAACAAAGGACACAAATGGATTCATGACAAAATTGTATTTTGGTGATGGTGATGTGTTTGAAGTTCTTACTTTACTGAATGATTTTGCTTCTTACAATTATATCTATCATGAACTTTGCCCATTAGTAACAGAGAACTATATTTGGTAAAAATTTACATAAATTTACCAAATTAATGAAAATTGTTAAAAATTGACTATAAAGGGCAATAACTCCTTAAGGGGTCAATTGACCATTTAGGTCATGTTGACTTATTTGTAGATCTTACTTTGCTGAACATTATTGCTGTTTACAGTTTATCTCTAACTATAATAATATTCAAGATAATAACCAAAAACAGCAAAATTTCTTCAAAATTACCAATTCAGGGGCAGCAACCCAACAACCGATTGACCGATTCATCTGAAAATTTCAGGGCAGATAGTTCTTGACCTGATAAACATTTTTATCCCCTGTCAGATTTCCTCAAAATGCTTTGGTTTTTGAGTTATAAGCCAAAAACTGCATTTTACCCCTATGTTCTATTTTTAGCGGTAGCGGCCATCTTAGTTGGTTGACCAGGTCACGCCACACATTTTTTAAACTAGATACCCCAAAGATGATTGTGGCCAAGTTTGGATTAATTTGGACAAGTAGTTTCAGAGGAGAAGATTTTTGTAAAAGATTACTTTAATTTATGAAAAATGGCTAAAAATTGACTATAAAGGGCAATAACTCCTAAACGGGTCAACTGACCATTTTGGTCATGTTGACTTATTTGTAGATCTTACTTTGCTGAACATTATTGCTGTTTACAGTTTATCTCTATCTATAATAATATTCAAGATAATAACCAAAAACAACAAAATTTCCTCAAAATTACCAATTCAGGGGCAGCAACCCAACAACCGATTGACCGATTCATCTGAAAATTTTAGGGCAGATAGATCTTGACCTGATAAACATTTTTATCCCATGTCAGATTTCCTCAAAATGCTTTGGTTTTTGAGTTATAAGCCAAAAACTGCATTTTACCCCTTTGTTCTATTTTTAGCCGTGGCGGCCATCTTGGTTGGTTGACCAGGTCACGCCACACATTTTTTAAACTAGATACCCCAAAGATGATTGTGGCCAAGTTTGGATTAATTTGGCCAAGTAGTTTCAGAGGAGAAGATTTTTGTAAAAGATTACTTTAATTAACGAAAAATGGTTAAAAATTGACTATAAAGGGCAATAACTCCTAAACAGGTCAACTGACCATTTTGGTCATGTTGACTTATTTGTAGATCTTACTTTGCTGAACATTATTGCTGTTTACAGTTTATCTCTAACTATAATAATATTCAAGATAATAACCAAAAACAACAAAATTTCCTCAAAATTACCAATTCAGGGGCAGCAACCCAACAACCGATTGACCGATTCATCTGAAAATTTTAGGGCAGATAGATCTTGACCTGATAAACATTTTTACCCCATGTCAGATTTGCTCTAAATGCTTTGGTTTTTGAGTTATAAGCCAAAAACTGCATTTTACCCCTTTGTTCTATTTTTAGCCGTGGCGGCCATCTTGGTTGGTTGACCGGGTCACGCCACACATTTTTTAAACTAGATACCCCAATGATGATTGTGGCCAAGTTTGGTTTGATTTGGCCCAGTAGTTTCAGAGGAGAAGATTTTTGTAAAAGTTAACGACGACGGACGACGACGACGGACGACGGACGACGGACGACGACGGACGACGGACGCCAAGTGATGAGAAAAGCTCACTTGGCCCTTCGGGCCAGGTGAGCTAAAAAATACCATAATAAGTACATAAAAGTTATATTATTAAGTTACATAACATTTCACATTTATATCTAGTGAAACCGGAAATTTAACACCAGCGTAATACTGAAAACACCATTAGCATTTACAAAACTAACATACAGGTATTGTTAATTTTGCATAATATTCTTTTAATACAATGACTTTAAATTCAATTGAATGATAAATCCATTAACTGTGGATTGAGTGTTATATTGATAGGAACTACAACGACATATTAACACTTATTTGTAATTCAATTGACTAGCCCAGGGAAGGCTTAAGAAAATTTATGGAAACTGCCTAATTGTACCTTATAAAAAAGAAGATGTGGTATGATTGCCTATGAGACAACTATCCACAAAAGACCAAAATGACACAGAAATTAACAACTATAGGTCACTGTACAGCCTTCAACAATGAGCAAAGCCCATACCGCATAGTCAGCTATAAAAGGCCCCAATAAGACAATGTAAAACAATTCAAACGAGAAAACTAACGGCCTTATTTATGTAAAAAAATGAAAGAAAAACAAATATGTAACACATAAACAAACGACAACCACTGAATATACAGGCTCCTGACTTGGGACAGGCACATACATAAATAATGTGGCGGGGTTAAACATGTTAGCGGGATCCCAACCCTCTAACCTTATCTGCATATGCCTTTTGTGACTATAACTGTGATAAAGCTTGTTAAGCGGTCTTAAACTTGTAGTGAGGTGAGGGTTTGTTTTGTTTGCTCCATGTTGTAGGCCACACTGTGACTTTGAGATGAAGAAGAACAGCAATAAAAGTGCTGTGACTTTGCTTTTTGTGTTATTTTGGGGTTTTTTGGTTGTGCAGGAAAAGATTTTATGTCCTGAATGGATACTCCATATCCTTAGTTACTCTACCAGACATATTTCTTATCAATCACAGGGTTTTTATAGAGTCAGGCTACCATTATGCCTTGCATGTCGCAAAATACATTTGTTTATTTGAATCACATTGGAGACCTTTAAGTGGTACAATTATTTACCAATCTGCAGATGCCAAAAAAAATAATGAAATCAGACCACCATAATTATGAATAACTGGAATTGAGATGTGCCACCAAGAGGCAGATTTAGGGGGTTGGACCAAGGAGCCCGGGCCCTGATCGGATCACTGAAGTATGATTGGAGCAGGCCCCCTCTTAGGCAGTCAGTGGGCCCCACTTTCAAATTTTTCTAGATCTGCAACTGCTTACTGCATACAAAATATTATTAGCCTACCACTTGTGATTCTCCACATATTTACCAAATCATAAATAAATACATTAATATAATTTTTAAAGTCTTGCATTATGGACTTTGTGTGACAAGTGGTGGAAAGTATCAGTCAAATAAGAACAAAAGAAATCTGAAGACAAAAGAAGGAATTTGTCATTCTAAAATTAGTGTGACCTTATCAAACAAGATCACCATTTTCTTCCATCAATTGGCAAAAACCAGTGAACAACCAATTTTAGAACTTTACCATTGAAGGTCTGAGAAAAAGAGGACCACATGCAGTTAATCAATCAGAAATCAATATATATAAACGAAAGCGCAGAATTAAAGAATTTTTTTTTCAAAACAGAAATCTTGATCTCTTTACAGATTGTCACCACCAAAATCTGCAGCCTTCGTCTGTTCCTTGACTTTGCAATAATTAAATAAGTCGTCACAGTAAAATTTGTCAGCAAAAAAAATTTACTCAATGCAATTGCATCTGTAAAATGATTGATATTTACATTGCATGGTTAAAGACATTTCATACATCAATCAAACCAAAATGCAATTGACATCATATCCCTGATTTAATATTTAAAAGGAGTTATGGAGCTACTAATTTTGTAAGCCATTTTGTAGCATTATGTCAATGTTTCTCAATATTTGTTTCTCATCTTTTATTGTCAAGGAATTTGTCAATTTCTTGTGAAAATTATCTAAATGGATACAGATCAAATGTCACGGAAGATGGATGGAAATACATGTAGGGATAAGATTACATAAATCATTCTCCAGATTTATACTAAGACATTCAAAAGATCTTGATGATATGGGGGAAAAAATCATCAATTAAAATGTCCATTCATTACAAGACCTGAAAGTACCAAGGTTGGTACAATGCAATACATCTTGAATGGAATTATTTCTAAATATGGATTTCTGCTCTATTCTTCATGTCAGTCTGACTTAAAAAGTCTGGCCTCAAGAGTCTATTATATTTCATTAGATAACTATCATAATTAAATATTGTGCTTCAGACAAAAAGTCTTTACCATCAATGACGTTCAGTATTCTGGGGAAACAATGGGATATCTCCTTATAAATATTACTCTAAAATCAATTTAGAAATGTTTTCATTATTTGTCTCATGTATGAATCTAGCAATCCAAGTCAATTCAGATCAGTCCAAAACACCTGCCACATTGAGGGTTGACTGCACTTCACGCTTATGACCCAAATTATTTAAACTTCTCAATGTTTTAATACAACTCCCTGACCCAAATTTTCTTAATCTAATTTCTGAAACATCAGACTTAATTCATCAAATCAACTAACCCTTGAGAGCCTCTTGTGAAATTATCTTATTTTAAGTTCAATGAGTACAAACAAAATGCTGAGTCTAGATAAATATGATTACAATTGATGTAAAATACTTTCAGATTGATTTTATTTTGGCCACAAAAATAACTTTCTGTATCTAAAATCAGAGGATTTTGTTATTCATATATAACTATGATAGTACTGGGAGAAAAATAAAATTATTCAAATCATGCTTAAAGCAGAAGGACATCATTTTAGTAAAATTGGTTATGGTAATATATGCTACTGTCAACCTCTTACTGAAAAGTAAATGCTGAATTAATATCAAATCACAACTTAAAAAAAACACTGAAATTCCTAAGTGTTAAAAAGGACCATTATTTGTAAATTCCTGAAATACTTGTAATGGATGTCATTATACTTAGGAACCAACAATCAATCAATTGAAAATTGATAGATTACTCTGTTGTGGCTACCGTCATATTTTTTTCAATTGTTCACAAAATTTTTGTAACCCCAGTCAATAATGATTTAAACCCAAAACCTGATTAAAGACTCCCAGGACACTGTAAGGTTTACCTAGTAATGCTATGCTTAACTCTGATTCCATTAGGAAAATGTTTCTAAATAATTATCATGGTGGTTCCAATAGTTCTACAGAAAAACAGAATAGAGGAAATAGAAGACAAGTCAGCAACAATTTTGCTCAAAAAGATCATCAATCACTCAATGTAAAATTTTGTAAAGTTTGGCAGCTATGCATCAGTGTTTTAAAATAAAAACTTTCAACTGATATCTACTTCTACCATATAGTGACCGCCTTCAACAAAGTGAAGATTATGGAATTATTTACAGCAGATTCCATTGAGTGTGTAGCGAAAGGTAATATCTTTGGTTAGCTTGCTTGTTAGCTGAACCGTGAAGTCATTGTTAGGTTAGGTAAACTACCCTACTTTTTGAATAGACTAGTCAGACAGAAAAACAATCGATCTGTCTGTTGGACTATGCTACTTCGAAAGAAGGGTAGTTTACCTGACCTAATAATGACTTCACGGTTCAGCTAACAAGCAAGCTAACCAAAGCTATTACCTTTGGCTACACACTCAATGGAATCCACTGTAAAGCATGCTTACAGCATTCAATTTGTTGAAGGCATCACTATATGGTAGCAAGTATCTGTGACCCCTTTGCTATTAAAAAGAACGAGGAAAACAAATGAAATAACTGACCATAAAAAAACCTGCATTAAGAATATTTAAAAATTTTAAAATGTTAAAAACAAGAAGCAGGGAAAATTAATAACCTTGCTTTTTCAGGTGAGTTGAGCTTTAGCGTTATGGTCAAAACAATTTTATCTGAATCAAAAATAAACTTCACAAACAGTACTTGAAACTACAATGAATTACTAAGGTTTAGCCCATTTAAAGTTTGAAAGAACTGTATCTTAGCAAAATTCCACAGTATAATTAATAAATAAAAGTAATTAATAAAGCTTCAAGAGTGTCTTTGGGATGAGCACTTTAATAGTTCGTTGATTAAGTCATCAATACCACATTTTCAGTTAGAAACAAGGACTTCATTATTACAAGCCAAAAATCTTAATAGTATTTTGTGCAAACTTCATTAATTCTGGAGATTAAAAGGCACCAAATTAATGGATATGATTAGTCTGTGTCAGTTTATATAAATCTTAGCCTGAATATCATTATCTCCAGAAGACAAACACTCATGTGACCATGAACTCCCCCATTTAAAAGCCAATCAGAAAAGACCGTCTGCTCAGAGAGATGATTTATATTTTTTTGCATTCTTTTATTCTTTGATTGTCACAAGAAGCCAAGATTTATTTTTTAAATCTTTAAATCGCAACTTTTAAAAATAAAATTTGAGTGATTATATTTGTCTGATGACTGTTGAAAAATAACTGTTTCAATTGATTAATTTCCAATTTTCTGATGTAGTCTAGCTATTATGATCAAATATAATCATTCAATTATATCAGACAATCGCCTTCCCAGAACATTTACTTATTGTGTTTTTTCTCATCATAATTTGATAAACGGGTGTATAAAGAAAATCAATACATATTATATGTTAGCAAATAAAGATTCAATCAATGACACAAAACAGATTTATCTTCAAATAAACCGAATTGTCCAGAGTAGATCCTCAAAAGTACACTTCATTATTCTATAAATACCACTCAATACAATTCCCACTTGCCCTAACTGACAATACTATCGAGAAAAAACATTTCACAATTTATGGAAATTATTCAATAACAATTACAGGTTGGACAAATGTGTGAAACTCGACAATTGTTCGGATCCAGTTGTCAAATCAAATTCAATAAAATGGTAACAAACTGTTAATAATATCCATGACTTTATATATTTTTTGTCAATTTTTTGCAGCATATTCGATCATATTAAAAGAAAATTAGCAACATGACCAAACAACGAAAGGAGAATAATAAGGTTCATTATTTTGTCCCAAAACCAGACTCTTTTTTTTTAAGACTACATCGTATTTGATCATAATGCAGGAAAAGTAGAAATCACGATATATTAATAAATGAGTAAAGAATAACAATGTTATGACATTTCAATCACTCATACTAGGCACATATTTCAAGAAAACGAGGAGAAATGCTGAGATTACGTAATTTACCATTCAATTTCCTTTGAGGAAATATTATAGTAGGCTTTGAAGTTCAATGAAGAGTCTCTTTAATCTATAAGACATCTGCCATATAAAGACATACTTATGAATAAAAGAGGATTTGTGGACAGTAACTAATTAGTTAGGCTAACTTTATAAACTAGAGGCTCTAAAGAGCCTGTGTCGCTCACCTTGGTCTATGTGCATATTAAACAAAGGACACAAATGGATTCATGACAAAATTGTATTTTGGTGATGGTGATGTGTTTGAAGTTCTTACTTTACTGAACGTTCTTGCTTCTTACAATTATATCTATAATGAACTTTGCCCATTAGTAACAGAGAAAAATATTTGGTAAAAATTTACATAAATTTACCAAAATAATGAAAATTGTTAAAAATTGACTATAAAGGGCAATAACTCCTTAAGGGGTCAATTGACCATTTAGGTCATGTTGACTTATTTGTAGATCTTACTTTGCTGAACACCACGCTGTTTACAGTTTATCGCTATCTATAATAATAACCAAAAACGGCAAAATTTCTTGAAAATTACCAATTGGAAGGCAGCAACCCAACAACTGGTTGTCCAATTCATTTGAATATTTCAGTTCAGAAATATATTGACTTGATTAACAATTTAACTCCTTGTCAGATTTGCTCTCAAAGGATTTGGTTTCAGAGTTATAAGCCAAAATCTACATTTTACCCCTGTTCTATTTTTAGCCGTGGTAGCCATCTTGGTTGGATGGCCAGGTCATTGGACACATTTTTCAAACAAGATACCCCAAAGATGATTGTGGCCAAGTTTGAATTAATTTGGCCAAGTAGTTTTAGAGGAGAAGATTTTTGTAAAAGATAACTAAGATTTACGAAAATGGTTAAAAATTGACTATAAAGGGCAATAACTCTTAAAGGGGTCAACTGACCATTTCGGTCATGTTGACTTATTTGTAAATCTTACTTTGATGAACATTATTGCTGGTTACAGTTTATCTCTCTATCTAGAATAATATTCAAGATAATAACCAAAAACAGCAAAATTTCCTCAAAATTACCAATTCAGGGGCAGCAACCCAACAACGGGTTGACCGATTCATCTGAAAATTTCAGGGCAGATAGATCTTGACCTGATAAACATTTTTACCCCGTGTCAGATTTCCTCTAAATGCTTTGGTTTTTGAGTTATAAGCCAAAAACTGCATTTTACCCCTATGTTCTATTTTTAGCCGTGGTCGCTATCTTGGTTGGTTGACCGGGTCACGCCACACATTTTTCAAACTAGATACCCCAATGATGATTGTGGCCAAGTTTGGTTCAATTTGGCCCAGTAGTTTCAGAGGAGAAGATTTTTGTAAAAGCTAAAGACGACCGACAACGACGACGGATGCCGGACGCCAAGTGATGAGAAAAGCTCAATTGGCCCTGTGGGCCAGGTGAGCTAAAAAGATGTTGATGTTGGTAAAATTGATTTTTGGGTATGGCCTTAGCTCATATCTTACAAGAATGTCCATAGTACATATATAGCCCACTCGCACTATCATTTTCTATGTTTAGTGGACAGTGAAATTAGGGTAAAACCTCTTATTTGGCATTAAAAATTAAAAAGATCATATCATAGGGAACATGTGTACTAAGTTTCAAGTTGATTGAACTTCAATTTCATCAAAAACTACCTTGATCAAAAAACCTGAAGGGGTACAGACGGACAAACGAATGAGCAAATTAATGGACTGACAGACGAAAGGATGATCGAAAGAATCGACACACAGACGGAAAACATAATGCCCCACTTTAAAGATGGCACTTTTAGGTCAAAAACAAGAATTTTAAAATGTGTAACTTAAACACATGTCATGACAGAATTTAATGACAGCTGCATGAAATGAAGTATCTAAAATACATTCATTTTTACTATTTTTGGAAACTGAGAGGCCAAATAAGGGCCAACCGATAACATTTATATTTCTTAACCTAACTACCCTTACACTATAAAACAATCTCTTTATTTTGTTTACCGGGCCGCTGTAATACACTTTGGAATCAACACTTTCTTTGTAAGAGAATCCTTATACATATAGCTAATGGTTTAAACCCATTTCCTTTCAGATATTTACACAAAAGCTTTACATTAAGCTATATATTAACAACAATGATTATTTCTCTACAAAACAACATGTAATATGTTAACATATCATACATAAATATATTTATCACATAAATGCATAATATAAGTACATTGTTAGATAATTCAAGTAAAATATCATCGACAGGAAAATAGTGTTTCCTCATAGAAGCTTTTATCAGTCAATTCTTTCCAGTTTATAATCAATGTACTTTAAACTTGAAAAGTGCTAAAAGCACTACTGAGATAAAAGATGTAAAAAAATATCCATCACTAGAACCTGCCTATGATATTTTACTTTGCCATGTATCAATTCTTAGGCCACCAAAACTCTTTTTACAGATTGCTTTTCCATAAACTTGAAAAAGACTTTCGCATTACCCTACATACATTTTACTGAAAGAGTAAGCTTTCCTCAAATAAATCAATATTTGTGACTTATAAATTGATATTTATCTGTAATTCGAACTGCAGTGGCCTAAGCAAAGATAAGTGTGTTACATATTATAAGCATGGTTATACTGATTATATTGGTAATACTGATTATACTGATTAAACTTACCCTTATAAGAATGATTATACTGATTAAACTTACCCTTATAAGTGTGATTATTATGATTCTTGGTGTTACTTGGACTATGAGACTGGTGCATTGGCGTACTTCTAGGGGTACGTATAACTAGTAACTCAGGCACACATGGTAATTTCTTACTACATTCACTATTTATAGAGGGAGTTCTACTAATGCTGCCATGCGGCGGTGCTAAATGATTTGGCGATGATATACGAGGCTTGAGCAATGGAGGTGATAGCGTGTCTGTTGCAGTAAAAGCGAGCGTGTTAATAGATTCAGACGAGGGGTTCATGCTGTTAAAGCCTGGCACTGTTAGAAAGTTAGTACAACGTGGTGACGATATAGAGTCTAGGTCGCTCATCTCAGGTGATGCGCGGGGAGCTATAGGACTACTGTTGCGACGACTTATATGTGGGTCATTCTGATTGTTAACAAACTGATAAAAATAGTTAAATCTGTGCGAACAACTATTACAAGCATGACTCTGTGCAGATTCACTACCTTTGCTCTGTTTTCGCTTCCCTAATGCTAACTGAGGTTTTATTTTATGTCGTGGATGAGTCTTTCCTCTTGCATCGTAATACATTTTTAAGATTTTCCGTTTTGCTCTCCGTCCTAAATGTGCAACGTATTTTAATATTTCTGCATAACATCCAGCAGGTTCTGAATTACTGGCCAAAGTACTTGACGACTGAAAACGTTTACGTTCCTGCATCATACGCTCAGTTTCTCTTTTCTTAGTCTCTGAGAACTGGGTCGCTATCACAACTAGGCATAAATTTATCATAAAAAAAGAACCAATCTGAAATGAAAGAAAAGTAATTATAGTTAGGGTTTATTCATACTGTCCCATGTCAAGGCGCCTGTAATTCAGTGGTTGTCATTTCTTGAGGTGTTACATATTTGTTTTTCATTCATATTTTTTTGTACATGAATTAGGCTGTTAGTTTTCTTGTTTGAATTGTTTTAGATTTGTCATTTCTGAACCTTTTATAGCTGACTATGCGGTATGGGCTTTGTTTTGTTGAAGGCGGTACGGTGACCTATAGTTGTTAATATCTGTGTCATTTGGTCTCTTGTGGAGAGTTGTCTCATTGGCAATCATACCACATCTTTATTTTTCATATTCCTCAATATTTCACTCTTGAAACATTTGTTAACAGTCTATACAGTAAACACAAACTTTTTTCCCGCTGGAATCAAAATGGATTTAATGGAGCCTGTAATTTAATATATAATTCAACCAGAAAAACAGAATGATAAATTGTACATACATGTAGATCAATATCATTTTCAATCAGACTTTTAATTATTTTTTTCAAAATAAATTCTGTTATTGAATTTTTCAAATTAGCATGTTGTCATTATAACTCATTTGTTTGATGGTTATTTTTGACTATTTTTAACTCCACAAGTACAAGTTGATTCTAGAGTTTCACCTCATTAGACAAACGAACTAGATTCACTTGTTCTTCGTAAAAACTTGGCATTTTCTGATTTTATTAATAAATTAACACTTAAATCCAGGTTTCTGCATATAAATATAATTCATGATGTTAATTTTTCTGTCATTTGTTTTTAAATGTTTTAAACACTTCAAAAAGATTTGAAAGTCGAAAGAATATTTGATTTATGAGTTGATATTGAGTGTCATTTATCATATGTGTCTTTCTGTTTGATCTCCTTTGGTTTTTTTTAGAAAAAAATGTGGTAATTTCCCTTCCCGATCGTTTATTTGTCTTTACAATAGTCGGTCTGTCAATGACTTGAACATTACACTTCGATGCATAAAACATGCTTGACATGCAATCTGATATTTATATTCTTGTTTTTCTGTCTTTTTATTTTTAGGCTCAAACTCATAAAGAAGTAGCAATTCTTTTTGTTACTGTAACTTCCATTTTTATGTCATCATCTTAATATTTATAAAACAGCTTTTCATATACAGTGCTAATATGAGACAAATCGCCAGCAGAGACCAAACAACGAGCTTAGTTAAGAACTTTAAGTTCACCGTACTTCATTCAACAAGCCCATAATCAATATTTCAAAACTAATATGGCAATAAATACATGTACCGAGAAAAACTTATTTGTTTTCAAATAAATACTATTATACATGTTATTATTGTGTACATATTATTATGCCATTAGTTTTCTCGTTTAAATTGTTTAACATTTGTTATTTCAGGTCTTTTTATAGCTTACTATGCGGTATGGGTTTTGCTCATTGTTGAAGACTGTATGGTGACCTATAGTTGTTAATTTCTGTGTCATTTGGTCTTTTGTGGAGAGTTGTCTCATTGGCAATAATTCCCCATCTTTTTATTTTTTTATATACCTATTATAACAAAAAATCTAGACCGCACTTCATTTTTTAAAATATTGCTTTAGATAAATAAAACTACACTCATATGTGTGTGTTAGTTTGAATGTTTGTAAATTGTTTGTTTATTTCATTTCATTGCATTTCATGAGGGCCTCAGGGATGATTAGTGTTATAAACTGTAAAACCCTCTATAAATAAAGAATTATTATTAATATCATTATCAACATTTTCAATAAAAAATCTACCACAATTTAACCCCAACATTTTTCTGTGAATGGTACTTCAATTCCTAGTTCAAAATGGCTACACCCTATCAATTTTAACAAGACCGTTGAGAACTGGAATAATTTCATAACCAATGGAGAGATAAATGAAACAAAGAAAGTAATACTCCCCAAGTGTTATGTACTTAAAATGATATTCCATCTAGATTAATGTCATTTCTACCATTGAATACATACACCTCCACAAAGTAACTTTTGAAATAATAAGATTTATAGAAAATGTAGTTATTATAATGTTATTTTGTAGGAAAAGCATTAGAGGCGAGGGTGGGCAGACATTTAGTGACTGACACTATCTTATTACATTTACTTTTGGTACTTTTACAGAATGAAGTTAAACCATATATTTTTGTCCTAGGAAATTGGAATTCTTAGTTTATATTCAGGAATGTGTGACAATTGAAGAACCAGTGGTCTTTTTTTAAGTATTCCAAATCAAATTTTAATATAAAACATTTCTCGAATTTGTTTTTACATTTAAAGTCATTTTGCTAAAACTTGACATTGCAAAATCTACTTATATAATCTTCTATGCTATACACTGAAATTCCAAAGGTGTTTTGTAAAAATTTTTACAATACTATAGATCATTTGACCAATTAATTAAATTTTTCAAAGAAGACTCAATTTTCTGTTAAATGCTGTTTTTTTTTTTTTTTTATTTTCTATCATAAATGTCAATATTCTTTAAGGATAAATAAAAGAAATGGTTGACAATACGTTTAAGAGCCTTCTCATGCGGTTGAATGTGATTACTATACCGTTTTTAAAGTGAATATTTGATAACCAGCCCCAAATATTTCATGATTATTTGATAATCTAGGGCTGTTTTATTTATTATCTTACCTTCTATACATTTCTAGGAATGTGATTGGTTAAAAGTGTCTGTGTGGAAACCGTGTATATTTTATATTAGATTAGTAGGGAGGCGGGGCTTATTTCATACACAGTTAGAAGTGGTGTTATGTCCCTTTATAACAAGAATGTGTCCAAAGTACACGGATGCCCCACTCGCACTATCCTTTTCCATGTTCCATGGACCGTGAAATTGGGTAATTATCTAATTTGGATTTAAAATTAGAAAGATCATATCATAAGCAACAAGTGTACTAAGTTTCAAGTTGATTGCACTTCAGCTTCATCAAAAACTACCTTGACCAAAAACTTTAACCTGAAACTCCCACTTTCATTTTCTATGTTCAGTGGACCGTGAAATTGGGGTCAAAAGTCTAATTTGGCTTAAAAATTAGAAAGATCATCTCATAAGCAACAAGTGTATTAAGTTTCAAGTTGATTGGACTTCAGCTTCATCAAAAACTACCTTGACCAAAAACTTTAACCTGGACGGACGGACAGAGCCACAGACCAGAAAACATAATGCCCCTCTACTATCGTCGGTGGGGCATAAAAACAAAACGGTACTGAGAAAATATCTTAAAGGTTTCAACAGAAGAAGAAATTGATGATTAAGATTGAAATAAGATAAAACACATTAAACCTAAGAAGTTGATATTGTTGGCATCTGTTTTTGAAGGATCAATTAAAGTAGTTTCTTAATGCAACAGTATTGAAGACTTGCTCATTTTGATAGGTCACTAGTCTAAATTTCACCCGTTAAGATAGTTGGTAAGATAAATTTGTTACATAGTGTGCTAGTGAGGTAATACGGTATATATGGGCTTTACTCTCACCACATATGGAATTTACTGACCCCATATATACCGTATTAGGTCACTAGCACACTATGTCACTAATATTATTTGATTATATACTGTATTAGGTCACAAGCACACTATGTCACTAATATTATTTGATTATATACCGTATTAGGTCACTAGCACACTATGTCACTAATATTATTTGATAATCTTCTTCAAAAAAATATATGTGTGATTATATTGGCAAAAAAATTGTGATATAAACAGATTAATTTAACTACTTACCACAATTAAAGCTACAAAATAAGACCAGTCCCAAAAAGAATGAGCATCTTGTACATAATACATAATATTCACCCAACTTTCTAAACTAATTACCTGAAAAATAAAATTAAATATTTAGTAAAATGGAAAAAATGTAATAGATTTATTAATATCTACAAATTGATTCAAATAATGATCAAGTAAAAAATAATGACCTAGGCAAAAAGATCATAGATTTAATTTACTAACATTATTTTGACTGTACACCAGAATTTTATTTTCAATAGCTCTGTATAAATTAAAATAGAACGCAATATGTGAATTCTTTTTGGTGTCAAGACTGCAGTTTTCACATTGTGAGCAACCCTGTTCTTTTCTTTACAAGCACTGGCATTATATATAATGCATGCAGTTTCTGGGTATGATACCAGTGATTTTATATAAACTTATGTTAAATACAAATATACTTTTCACTAGTCATTACACCTTGTAAGTAAAATTGAGAATGGAAATGGGGAATGTGTCAAAGAGACAACACCTGGAGGCGTCCTTCAGCTGGCCCCTAAACAAATATATACTAGTTCAGTGATAATGAACGCCATACTAATTTCCAAATTGTACACAAGAAACTAAAATTAAGTGTTTGTCTAAGTGTTTTCACACTTAATAATCTAATGCAATGGTAGCCAGATCTTTGGTAGTCTTTGTTAATTTTGTTCAAACTTTTATCATGTTTATATATTATTCAGAGCATGACAGCTGGTAAAAAATCTATTGTTAAAAACTGAGCTTATTCACTTCCTGGTGTCTTTTTTTTTTTTTTTTTATAGCTGATGGATTGCTGTTTCAATATAACCCACATCTCTTTTCATTCATAACTATGTATATCATACATAAAATTTCAACTGAAAGTATAATGTTGTTTGCTCTCTTTTGCTTCATGACTTACATGTAACTGTAAAAATAAGATGAGGCATGTAAAGCATGAAGTACTAATCCTTATAATGCCCCTACTTCCTGATGATATCACTTCTTTTTGTGAATTGCCCTAACCTAACTTCTAGTATTCATTCTATTCTTTGCTTGAAAGTTTTAATTTGTTCAGTTCTGTTTCCTTTTACTACTATCTTTTAGATATTTGTGTGCGACCTTCAAGTGCATTATGTATTGGGTTTCTGTTTGTGCATTTTTAAAGGATTTCTTGTGACATGTTGATCTGCTATTCATAAGAAAGTTCAGTTTATACTACTGAACCAATCCTGTTAAAATTAATAGCCAATCAAAATGTAATATATCTGTGATGGGGGATAGCAAAAGAGTTTATTATCAAATTAAGGACCATGGTGTTTAACCTTAGTGTTAAAATTCTTAGTTTAAGCTGGTTACACAATAAAATTTATTGAACGCTTGCTTTAATTTTTCTCTCTAGTTAATTCAAATTCAAGTTTCTGAACTTTCAATAAGTGCATTTTTAAGTCAGAAAATTAAAAAAAAATATCACATGTTGCTAATGCACACTTCAGAAAGTCTTTACAGTCAAATTAGCTACATATTTTCAGAGGAAAAAAATGACTTAAACAAAATCTTTAGCATATGAAATATTGCATTATAAAATTTACATAGCTTAAAATTCCTTTAGAAGTATAGAACTCACTCTAAAGGAGATCTTAAGTCTAAGAGTTATTCTTAAAGGTAATAACAAATGTGTATATAGGTTATTTTATTTTAGAAAGCTCAAATATTACACAAGATTTCCTACAACATTCTAAACTGTTTCTTGCATATACCAAAGTTCAGGCACTGTAATATTTGAACTCATTTCCTGATGTCTGTTACATGTACAGTTAAAACATGAGAGTGCATCACAAGCCTATTATAATGGCTGTCTGAATCATTATGCTAATTTAAATGTACTCTACAGTTAACAATGTATTTTTATAGTTCTTTCTTATGTTGTACTGTTATACCACTGTCCCAGGTCATGGGGAGGGTAGGGATCCTGCTTACATTTTTAACCCAGCCACATTCTGTACGTATGAGCCTGTTCCAAGTCAGGAGCCTGTAATTCAGTGGTTGTCGTTTGTTGATGTTTTACATATTTGTTTTTTTTTCATTTTTTTTTACATAAATTAGGCCGTTAATTTTTTTGTTTGAATTGTTCTACATTTGTCATTTTGGGGCCTTTTATAGCTCACTATGCAGTATCGGCTTTGCTCATTGGTGAATGCTGTACTGTGACCTATAGTTGTTAATTTCTGTGTCATTTGGTCTCTGGTGGAGAATTGTGTCATTGGCAATCATACCACATCTTCTTTTTTATATCTAGTCAAATTTTCTAAGACTACTGAAACAAAATCTCTGGTTTATTAAACTTTACATTTACTTTTCGTAAAATTAACAAAGCTTAAAATTGTTATAGGAGTAAATAAAAACTCTCTTCAAAGGATGACATAAGTTTATAAGAGTAATTCTTATAAATCAATCTTTATTTTAGAATGCTCAAATATAAGACAAGACTTCCTTCTTGCATTTTAAATACCAAAGGTCCAGGCACTATAACAGTTAAATTCATTTTCTTATATTTGTTTGTGTACAGTTTAACATAAGAGTGCACCATAAGCCTATTTGACTGTCTGTAATGCTAATACAAATGCACTTTACAGTTATAACGCTGTACATTGCACTCTAATAAAATATTTTTTCTTTCACCAATTTTTTTTCAATTTGTTAATAAATAAACAAGAGAAGATCTACCACAAGTGTTAGATATTATCACATTTTCTCCATGTAAAAAATGCAGCAGAAAGATAGCAAAAGACTTGATGTTTCTTAAATGATCAGAAAATGATATTAAAAATCTTCTTTTTTTTTCAAGGGGTAAATATTTCTATCGAAAAACTAAAAGCGGTTACTGACCAAAGTGCTTATAAAAAAGTTGGTTGATTGGACAATAATTCTAGTAAATTAACAGTTTAATTGTTTAATTGATACTTTTGATTGGACAATAATTTTAGTAACAGTTCAATTGAGACTTTTGATTGGACAATAATTCTAGTAACAGTTCAATTGAGACTTTTGATTGGACAATAATTCTAGTAACAGTTCAATTGAGACTTTTGATTGGACAATAATTCTAGTAACAGATTAATTGAGACTTTTGATTGGACAATTAACCCATGGGAGATTAAAGATGTGCACTCATATTCCTTGGTTAAACTCAAACTGTAAACAAACATTTACAGATAAATGTGATAACACTTTTAAAGTGCTCAACAATTTTATTTCTAGTTAAACCATCACTTGTGAAATGCTGTACAGGTTCTTTTTATGAAGTAAACAAATAGTTTAGTAGCAATCAATTATAAGACAACTATAAAGAAGATAGAAGTTTAGTTTAGTTTAAACATATTTATTTATAGTGGATTGGGAAACAAGTTTTGCAACTTATATTAATCCCTTTCCACTTTGCGGGTGCGAGTGCTGCCTTGTAGCGGCATAAGCCTGCTCTTTTTCGGAATCTACAAGGGTGTCTTTAACGTGCAAGAGATATGGCTCTCTCTTAACACGGGTCAGCCATTTATCGTCCCCTTCCGACGGACTATCATCGTTTCCTCAAGACCATAGTATTTCTACAACCAATGACAATGAAAAAAGTACTGTTAGGTTATAAGTACATATACTGTGCACTTTCTCAACAAAAAAAATTCAAACAGCAATAAGTGACTTGGTTTGTTTATAATACATTGCACATGTTATTATGCAACATACTGTACATTTTGTTATGCTAGATATCCTGTCCTTGTCTGCATGCTTTACATATATTCTTACTGCTATTCTTACTAGCTTAAAAGTCCTGATGAACTTTAGTATTACAATGTATGACCCTTTAAAACTCCTTACATCAATCTTATAATTTACAATAACAAATTACTTACTTGAAATATAGCTACTCAAGCTAATCCTATATTGTCAAATGAAAAAGCACCCTGACAGAAGTTGTGATGCGCTTTTATGTTATTATACTACAAAATTTCCTTACATCAATCTTATATTATACAGTAACAAATAACTTACTTGAAATATAGCTACCCAAGCTAATCCTATATTGTCAAATGAAATAGCACCCTGAAAGGGGTTTTTATCCCCTGCAGTACAATAGGTGTAATACTGATTCCAATTTACACAAGAATTATTTGTGGGCGTATTATTGCTGTACATTTTAGCAGTTCCGTTACACCCTATTCCTTCGTACTGATAAAGCGGGAAACTGTCACATGTCCTCATTCCTGATTCTCCTGGTTTACTGCATATATAGTCGTAATGTACATTTAGGAGTTTCTTTGGAATATAATAAGGACTTAAATTTGCTCTGAAAAGAAAAGAATATATCTCAGTTATTTTTTCAACAAACTTGTTGCTAGCACACTGACATCTTTCATTACTTTATTTTTTACTAGCCATGCAGGTAGAGCTTTAAATGCATGTCGGTAAACTTTTTTTTTTTTTTATATCTAACATCATACATTTCTGTGTTATTTTTCACAATTTATCAATAGTTATTCATGTGTAGGAATTCCAAAAGGAAACAAATTTAACATAATTTAAGTAACTAAATTATTTATAAGGCCACTAGCCTTCTACAGTTTCTATTTTTTCTTTCTAAGCTACATGCATGGTAGACTGTCGAAGTTTCTTTTTACAGTGCATTTGGATCTTAATAATGTTTGGAGTTCAACAGAACCTGCAGGACGAATCTGATTGCATTATGACTTCTTTGTTAAGATTCAGCAATTCTTTTCATAAAAAACAACTTACCGGTATGGGTTAAAATTATCGTAAGTCATACACATTTCGGTATAACTTACAATCAATTCTAATTCATATATTTTTTTTGTGAAAAGAGTTGCAGCTATTGTTTTTACATTTCACAGCGGAAATCATTTCTTTGTTTTTACTCAAATTTCCGTCTTATGCAAACAATTCATACATTTACCTATAATAATAAATTACCTAGTATTAATCTCCTATTATTTAAGATGCCTCACGATTAACCTTTCAATGAAACAAATTACTAACATAACGGTAACAAATCATAAGAAATCTTTTCATAATTCCAGGTGTGAACTTATGTGTACCAAATCAAAACATAAAAAACCTTTTAGACATATTGTATACGTCTTTCTCTCTCAGGAATTAAATGTTTGTTGTATAATTATTTTATTAGTTGTCCTGTCCTTGACTACTGATTTCGACCTGGGATTTATTATTTTTTATTTGTAAATTATGTGGGTAATGTTTATTTCAAAGGATTTATACACAACACAATTTAAGAATAATGTTTATTATTAAAATATCAAAACATACTAAATCTACACATAATATTAAATTAAACTGTAACATAACAGTACATATCTTTCTACATGGCAAGACTATAAACACTATAATACATTATTGGCTTTCTTGGGGCTACTCATTCACTTAAAAAATTTGGCTTAATTTTAATAATCTTATCAAAATATGAGAAAAATGAATATTTCAAACTAATCAAAATATGAGAAAAATAAATTTAAAAAATTGTTCCTGAGGCGATCCTCAGGAATGAGCCTATTGTTCCTCGGCAGGAATGAACCTATTTCCTGGGGCGACCCCCAGGAATGACCTATGTTCCTCGACAGGAATGACCTATTGTTCCTCGACAGGAATGACCTATTGTTCCTCGACAGGAATGACCTATTGTTCCTCGACAGGAATGACCTATTGTTCCTCGACAGGAATGAGCCTATTTCCTGGGGCGATCCCCAGGAATGAGCCTATTGTTCCTCGACAGGAATGAACCTATTTCCTGGGGCGACCCCCAGGAATGAGCCTATTGTTCCTGGGGTGATCCCCAGGAATGAACCTATTTGTTCCTCGACAGGAATGAACCTAATTCCTGGGGCGACCCCCAGGAATGAACCTAATTGCTTCTGGGCGATCCCAGCGTAGTAAAAATACTACTTTAAACTACCTATTTGTTCCTCGACAGGAACCTATCTGATGTATTATTGAATTGGGGGAGTATGATTCCCCTGGAATTAAAAAGGCCAAATGAAATGAGTTCATTAATGAAAGAATGAAAGCCCCCAAGAAATAATAATGCTAAAAAACACATATGTAAAAATAAACAACATTACCAAAACATTAATTTCAAAAATGACACATTATCTGTTGTGCTTTAGAAATAACTCTCTTATCAGTTCTTATATATCTGATATAACAGTCCGATGACCATCTACCAAGTGTTTGTATGATATGATCTTCAATTCCCGCTGCTGCCGCTGAAGTAGCAGCACCAATTCTGAACGAGTGACCACAGAAATCACTTTCTTTATAACCTAGGCGTAATAAAAGCTGTCTTAGATAGTTAATAAATGTTGCCCTGGATAATGGCCTACTCGAATCAAGTTCACTTTCAACAAATAAAGGAAAGTTTGCTAAAGCTCCCAACTGTAAGCGATACTTCAAATACTTGTTCATAATATGTACTGGTCTAAATATATCATTTTCATTTATAGTTATCTCTACTCCTAATCGAAAAGGGTCAGTCTTAGATGTTTTTAGTTTAAGCACAAATCGATCATGTAGTAGGCTGATCTCAACATCATCAATTATAACGCAGTTCAGATAGTCGTCCTTAGTTTTGCAAGTGAACTCTCCACATCGAAGGAAACCAAAGAATGCTGTCACAAAAGCACATTGCAGCATTAGATCCATGAACGGTGAGAAAACGCCTGTTGATAACAAGTTGCATAAACGTTTTAACACCTCTGAAGTAATAGGCAATCTGTTCCTAGAAACATTGTTTTGTGATTTCTTAATACCTCGCATGATATACGGAAGTCTTTCTGTTCCTGCTGTAGGGTCATTAAGACCTGCGCGCAAGTAATGGTATCGTACTCCGGCTATATACATTTTAATAGTATCATGTTGCAAATTTTTACTATTCTTACAATGAGTTGCGAAGTAAATTAAATGGTCCTCAGAAATTGAAGGTAAACACATAATGGAGCCCTGTATCCCGCTCATGTTCAAGAATGTTATAAAACTCTGTAAGGCTGATCTGTATGTTTGTTTAGTTCTCCGACATAAAGACAAGTCCCATAAATTACGTGCTTGTTGTTCTAAAACATCATTATTTGGGAAGGCAATAGGCAAGGCACTGACATCTCTTCTGCATCCGGTGCTATTATTCTGAATTTCTGCATCTGATAACGAGAAAGAGAGTCCGCAATATTATTGTTAATACCAGGAATATGTTGAGCATGAATAATAAAATGGTGTGTAGCTGCATGAAAAGTCAACTTTCTCATAAGTTTCATGATACTCTTAACTTTAGACCTGCCTTTCGAAATAATGTCAACTGTACTCATATTGTCGCAATGGAATAATATACGCTTCCTGTTCCAGTTATGACCCCACAAAACACAAGCCATGACTATGGGGTACAGTTCAAAAAATGCCATAGATGTTTGCTCATCCATAACTTCTAAAGGAAAATCTCCCTGGAACCACTGATTTTTGTAAAAACCTGCAAATGATTTTTGTGTAGCATCAGTATATAGTTCCATATCAGCGGCTTCCGTTATATTGTCGTTAATGAAAAAAGATACACCATTCCATTCTTTCAAAAATAACAACCACATATCCAAATCTAATCTACAATCCAAATTTAATTGTATTCTATGGTGAAGTTTCTTTGCTTTGGTTGATAAAGCAATAAGATGTGACACAAAGGATCTTCCATGCAAAATAACTCTTGAAGCAAAATTCATGTGCCCTAAAAGACTGAGGATTTCTTTCTTTGTACAATGTTTTCGGTTGCGAAAAGTCTCAATAAACTCACAAATTCTGTTAACTTTTTCTAAAGGTAGACGGGCTTCCATCAATTCTGAATCTAAAAATATACCTAGGTATTCAATAACTTTACAAGGCCCAACTGTCTTTTTAGCTGATAGAGGAATTCCTAATGAATCAAATATAGCCAACAAAGTGTCTTTGGTTTGGACAGCGTCAGCGCTTTGTGGCTCTATTACTAAAAAATCATCTAATAAATGAAGGATGTTTTTTATACAGTAATTGTTAGTAGCTATCCAGCACACTGCTTGCGAAATGTTGTCAAATATTTTTGGACTTGAACGTGATCCAAAAACTAATTGTTTGAAAAAATAATATTTGTTGTTCCATTTAATACCCTGATAAGGCCATAAATGAGGAGACACTGGAATAATTTTAAACGCATCAGTAATATCGGTTTTAATTAGCCATGCCCCTTGTCCTAATTTTTTAATGATGTCAACTGCATCGTCAATTTTAACATAGCTTAAAGAAAATTCCTCCTTATCTATTAACTCGTTTAAACTAGGATTAAGTTCGTCATCATGTGGCGCAGATAAATCTACTATGAGTCGTTTCTTTCTCGAGTACTTGCCTTCGGCTACTCCTATTGGATTAATACGAAAATGTTCGTACGGTATATTGTGAAATGGTCCGCATAAGTAACCTTTCTGAATTTCAGTATCAATTAAACTGTTGACACTCTCTGGCTGTGACATTGCTGATAGTAAGTTTTTGCATTCTATAGAAAAGTCAGGTAAACATCTTAATCCTGTATGAAAACCATGTTTTAAACCATGAATCAAGTAATCAGTAAATTTGATATCAGGGTGTTTGATCAATTCATATTGTAATTTGTGAACGTTGATAGGTGTGAATAATGATAGATCATAATTTTGTGTATCGTTTACCTCTTCCTGAACATATGCGCCCCACTTTTTTGGGGCCCTTCCTCGTTTTTTGACACATTGCATTCATTTAGTGAGTGGTCTTTCTTACATAGTAGACATATGTGAAGATTGTAACACTTTGCATAATTGCAACCTTTCTCTCCATTGTAATTGTTGCATACTTGTCTACCATTATGTTTTACTATTGATCTACCATAAAAGTCAGAATTGGTGCCCTTTGTAGTCGGATAGTTGAGCGTACCCCTAGTACCTTCCTTATGAACTAAAGAGGGACAAAATCCTGTTAGATGCAGTGTGCTGTGACAATGTTCACAAGTGTTAGGCTTAAGATTAGCAAAAATGTTACAAAATAAAGCATTGTTACGCACAGACCAATCAACCATGATATTGTTATAATTTAAATGTGCTGCAGATTGTAGAGAAAACTGCTTGTGATATTCATAGAATCCCCTGCCACCATATCTGGTAGCCATATCCACTATATCTCTTTCATAAAGATCAAGTTCATTCCGCCTCTGGGGATATGCTGAACACATCACATTTTTATAAATACTAAATGCTTGAACAAATTCCCCTATTGACAATGATCTATTCAATCTGGGATCTGGTTTATTGTGATACGGAAACTGTTCAATGTTATCGCTGCACAGGCCAGCGTAAAAAGGTATTAACAGGGATGCAAGATTAACGTCCCTACCTGCTGTAATGTTATTTCTTAGTTGGGGGGAAATAGTTTCCACCAAAGGCAGTGATTCTGCCGAATACCCGTAACAGGTACGTTTGTATCCTCTTGTATCAACTTCTCGGGCCTGGGCTTCACTTCCTGCAGCGGCTGTAGGAACATGCCTGTTGAAGGACGATGTCTGAAAGCTTTGCATAGCCGATTCAATGGAGTAGTTCCCTGTAGAACTGGGAGATGTAATTGGAACTGAAGTAATAGTGTTTTGAATAGGTTGACTGTCGTCGACAGAATCATTTACAACTGGAGATCTTGAGGAAGTTGATGGTACTATCGGACTTGTACTGATATTGTTATTTTGCGGAAGATTGTTGGTTAAAACCGTTACTTTATTATTCAAAGAAATAACATTCTGTTGTAGATTTTGAACATTGGAAGACAGTTTAGACACGAGATCGACTAAAACTGCCGTTCTGTCGTTATTGTTATTGTTTACATTTGGTGTTGCATTCTGGGATCGCGCACTACTCTCTTGAGGAACTGCTAACATGGTGTCATGGCCGCCGTCGCTTACGTCATCTACACTCGAAGTCGCTGGTCTCAATAAACGGACTAACGCCATTCTCTTAGCATTAGTTGGGAATGTAATGTTTTTAGATATTAACTCGGAACGGAGTCTATTTACAGTCCAGTTTTCCAACAATTCTGGATCATAGGGTGCCTGTCTCTTTCTACCTTGGCGTTTAGGACCCATGTTGTTCACAATGGAAAAAACGAAACTATAGTCTATCAATACTCAATAAGATATCCAAGAACTATTTCCATGTCAATTAAATGTTAATGTTTCGATACTATATAAATTTCGAACTATATGATTTGATAACAGTAAATATATAGCTAATTGTTCTTGCATCCGATACATCGATGCGTTCTCTCAATTTCATCAACAATACTCTAACCCCCCTCTAGGGCACTATTCCTAATAATCTAAAAATAAATGTTATGCAATTGCCTAAGAATAGACTAAGATACTGCCTGCTAATCTTTGATGACAGATGCATTGTATTGTGTATAAACTATAATTTAATAAATCAAATTTCCTAAGAAACATCTCTTAATGTTTTCTCTAACTTCCGTCTAATGTGGACTTTGAACTGTTGAAACACCTTGGTAACTATAAGGAATCCGTTCATTGTTTGGTTTAGGAATTGTACCATTATTCTAATGTCTTTACGATTGGAAGGAACTTGCAACATCTAATTTTTTATTTGTTGTTATATTGTATTCATTTAATGAATAAATAAGAAAATGGCAAGTCAGCAAGAGCTTTCGACACAGCAGAAATTAGCTAGCTATAAGAATTAAACTTACAACCAAACATAAATAAACAATAAGCCCAGTGTACAATAAGCTTTTTGTTGTGTTTTGCATGCTATTGTTTGTGTTGTCAGTATATTTTTGACTAATGAATTTGAATGTCAAATATTGCTGACCTATTAGATAGGCAATAGTTAACAAACCTCATCTTAAAAATTGAAGTTGACCCCAAAATTAGGTCAAGGACAGGTGAGAATGTTTGGCTCGTGAAACTTATACATTTGTGTTTCAAAGTGTCAGATGAGAAACAAGAATGTGTCCAAAGTACAAGGATGCCCCACTCGCACTATCCTTTTCCATGTTCCATGGAACATGAAATTGGGTAATAATCTAATTTGGTATTAAAATTAGAAAGATTATACTATAGGGAACATATGTACTATTTTAGTTTCAAGTTGATTGGACTTCAATTTTATCAAAAACTACCTTGACCAAAAACTTTAACCTGAAACTCCCACTTTCATTTTCTATGTTTAGTGGACCGTGAAATTTGGGTCAAAAGTCTAATTTGGCTTCAAAATTAAAAAGATAATATCATAAGCAACAAGTTTACTAAGTTTCAAGTTGATTGGACTTCAGCTTCACCAAAAACTACCTTGACCACAAACTTTAACCTGAAACTCCCACTTTCATTTTCTATGTTCAGTGGACTGTGAAATTTGGGTCAAAAGTCTAATTTGGCTTCAAAATTAAAAAGATTATATCATAAGCAACAAGTTTACTAAGTTTCAAGTTGATTGGACTTCAGCTTCACCAAAAACTACCTTGACCAAAAACTTTAACCTGAAACTCCCACTTTCATTTTCTATGTTCAGTGGACCGTGAAATTGGGGTCAAAAGTCTAATTTGGCTTTAAAATTAGAAAGATTATATCATAAGCAACAAGTCTACTAAATTTCAAGTTGATTGGACTTCAGCTTCATCAAAAACTACCTTGACCAAAAACTTTAACCTGAACGGACGAACGCACAGACGGACGCACAGACGGACGCACAGACAGACGCACAGACGAACGGAGCCACAGACCAGAAAATATAATGGCCCTCTACTATCGTAGGTGGGGCATAAAAATCTTTATGATCAAATTTCAGATTTTTAATCAATGAATTTGCCACTACAATCTGCTACTTTAGTCAACATAATTTTTACAAAACAAATTATCATTTCTATGTAATGTTGAGTTTTAATTTCATTATTTTTCCTATCTTAATTAACTTTTATCTCTCAAAAGGAAATATAACAGAACAGATTCATTTTTGTTCAGGGACAACATGTTTCATGGAGCCTAGCTCAGACCAGTCATATTAGCCAAGCAGTTGTATCACATACTGCTCACATGAATATCATGCAACAATCATCACATAAGTTTAGGTAGATTATTTAAGTCTGACGAGCCGAAATAGATTTTTCTGATCATCTAATCTCCTGTCAATTTTAAAATTGTGTCAGCATTTCAATTAGTTTAGGTATTGATTGGTGTCCACGGTAACTGTCATCCCAACATGGTGTGGTGTGCATGGCGATAAAGGTCACATCATATGTAGAGTAATAAATAATTTATAGATCATTCATAAGATAGATCTGGTTTCTTTCATATTTTGAGTCTAGCATGAGGTATGGGATTTGCTCATTGTTGAAAGTTGTACGGTCAACTATAGTTGCCAAATTCTATTTCAGATACTGTCTCTGGTGGAGAGTTATCTCATTGACAATCATAACACATCATCTTTTTCTTATATTTGTTATGGATAAATCTGATTATTTAGTTTATACTCTATTAGACAAGGAACGTACAAAAAATTACAATGGTATTATAAATCTTCAGAACTTGTTCAATATTAAAAACAAGGAGATATGGTATGATTCCTAAGACTACCTCAGACTGTCTTGAAGTTCATGAACTGATCGAAGGTATTTATTTGGAATTTACTGTCATTCATAAGCAGGACTTAGTAAGAAGTACTGTTTAAGTAGTCTTCTGAACTTGACTTGAAGTGACATCATTTAATACTGTTGAATTAGTGTACTTTGCAAAACAGACCCTTTTGGTTTGGGATTCCAAGCGCCTCTACTGAGACAAAGAAAAATGAGAATTTTTTTTTACCTCTTGCACAGGCCGACAAACTTGAAATGTACTTTGCTCACATTTTGTACAATTTTGCATTGATACAGGTTGAAATGTACCAAACTTGTTCATTTTGCTGCAAACGATTTAAAAGTTTTCATGTTAAGGATTTTACTAGGTGAATGGTGTCTTAACTTCATGACTAATCATAAATGTAGAGATTTACTTACTGTGCATAGGAAATATTTTCACTAACATTGAGGAAACATCTGTTACGTAGGACTCCAGCCCACAATTGTACACCAATAATTCCGAAGATAAAAAAGACAAAAAAACACAACAATAACACATTGCCTAACATTGGTAGTGTATCCAGTAACAACATCACTAAAATTCTCATACCTAAAAAAGAAAAAGAAATACATCATATATATTACAGTCTTGATAATATTTAGTAACCACAGGACGAACTGGAGATGTTTGGGAAAATATTGTATAGCTTTTATATGTCTGTAACCAAAATCCCTTTTGACAAATGTGACCTACCAAATTTATTTAACGTGTTTGTAATAACATGAGCAACACAACGGGTGCCACATGTAGAGCAAGATCTGCTTACCCTTACAGAGAATCTGAGATCATCCCCAGTTTTTGGTGGGGTTTGTGTTGCTTATAGTCTTTAGTTTTCTATGTTGTGTCATGTGTACTATTATTTGTCTGTTTGTCTTTTGTCCTATTTAGCCATGGCGTTGTCAGTTTATTTTTGATCTCTGAGGTTTCATGTTCCTCTGGTATCTTTCGCCCCTCTTTTACAGACTCTCGTTGTCTGTCATATTTGTTTTTTGTGAATTATTTTGTTATAAATTAGGATGTTAGATTTATCAATTTGCATTATTTCATATTTTTTTTTATGTTAGGCCTTTCATAGCTGACTATACCAATGTTTTTTCTCATTGTTGAAGGCCCTAATGTTGCGTATAATTGCTAAAATGGAAAAAACCTCTTGATCATGATTCAAACAGCACACATGACACCATCAAACACTGGCAAATAAAACTTACTTTCAACCAATGAAAACCTTCAATACAAATAAATAAAGTTAAATGTCTTTGCCATTCTAAAGAATTTGGTTAAATTACATAACTTTACCCATTTTTTTTATCAATGTCTGTCACATTGATTCTATAGCGAATTTTAACTTGTACCAATCACTCTTTACATACTAAGATAACAAATACATTACATACAAAGTCAAATAAAACCTTAAAGCTTACTCTATCCTCGTTATAAATATCAACCTTTCACAAGTCTATTTATCTCCGTAAGCGATCTCTTAACTTGGCTTAATACAAACGATTGATTAGATTCCGATAAAACTTGATTGATACTTTTTCTATAAGGACTGATGAATATTGACATTTCCCCGGAATGGTTAGAGACTATAACAAAATAATCTCTAGGCTCAGAAAATGTCAAACACAACATCTTGTTTGTAAAGCATGCTTATTTTGTTTGTAAAAGTGCAAAAAAAAATCTTTGCAATTAAATGGAGTTTCAAAAATCTGTGCAGCAAATGTTATTAAAAATGACATAATTTCTAGTGAATATTTATTATATCTAAAAACTCAGATTTTTATCTTTTTAATGAATGGATTTTCCTATGCATTTATGAACTAAACACAATATTAAACATACAGCCATACTAAAATGACTTGTTTGTTATTGCTTTTGGATATTAATCTTTAATATTGCATGATCATTTATATTCTCTGAATGAGAACTTCATAATTCATTCATATTTTCTTAAAAATTCCAGTTTCAACCACGTCAAAACTTTTTCAAAAGATTCTCAGGGGATTGTAGTTGTTAATGAGCAATAATAAAATTACTATAACCATCCCTCCCACTTTCTAATAAAAGAAAAATAAAACCTCCCCAATAGAGTATTAAGCTATAAAGTAATAAAGTGTCCCCAATGTAAATGATGACATATTTTCAGGAATTGACAGACATAACGCTATGTAACACTGAATTCATAGAAAATTTGCTAGTGAACTATAAGTCTTAGCGTGCCATTAAACTACCTGACGAGCAATATTAAATATACTACAAACACTCCTCTGATTTTCTAATAAATGAAAATAAAACCTCCCTGATGGAGCATTTAGTTTTATAATTACATTTTTGTACCAGTATAAAGGAATTGAGTGTTTCAATGTCAATGATGACATATTTTCAGGAATTAACAGAAATAACACTGAATTTATAGAATGTTTGCTAGTTAAGTCTTACAGTGCCATTAACTAACCGACAAGCATTAATAAAAATACTACAAACACTCCTCCAAATTTCTAATAGATGAAAAACAAAACCTCCCCAATGGAGCATTTAATTTTATAACTATAAAGGAATTAAGTGTCGCCAATGTCAATGATGACCTTTTTAGAAATTCTGATACGACACTTAATTTATAGAAAAGTTGTTAGTGAACTATTATAGAGCTTGACTAACTAACTTTCAGTCATCAATAACCTTTCATAAACTAGATTTATGTCTTTGGATTATCTAGTGGGCTTTTGTCAACCCACAACCAACCTTTTCTCACAAACAAAATATGACAAAATAAGCATTTAATATCTTATAAAATTAAAATTAAGCACCTGAGAGTTTGGTATTTCCTTTCCATGATTGATTTATGCTTGTTTTCTACAGCATTTTTTTTTATGTTTTCTTAGCCTGTAATGGGCTGAAACAATATATATTAATGACGGAGGAATTAAAAAAAAAGGATGAATAAGAGTGTGTAATGCTTTTAACCTTTAATTTTTGCCAGCAGTGCATTATAAATTGTTTAGTGCTTTATTTCATATCAAATACAAAATAACATATAATTTATCAAAAGTACCTGACATAAAAAAAAAAAAATCTTTATCATTGGATTCAAAAATAATCAGTCAACAATTTCACAACAATTTGTGAGAGCATCATTCAACTCAACAATGTTATTGCTTAACACATAAAAATGTTAAAAATAATTTAAAAGACTGTCAACACAAAATGTATTTTAGAGATTTTGCCATTTGCCTAGGGACTTTCCTTTAAGTACTTTCCTCAGACTGTGGTATTTTTGTTATTTTACTTTTTACTGATACTATCTATGCATTCTGCCATGTTTAACTTACTTGGAATTCTATTTATGGCCCTTAGAGGCCGTAACACTCTGATAGTTCTTATTGCTGAAAGACTGAGGTTTTCACTATCGACACCATACTCAACAGCACTGAAAAGAGAAGACAACTCTGATTAGACAAAAAATTACTTATTTAAACAAGTACATACAAAATTTTACCTAATACATGTATGAACTATCTGTACTAAAATCACTAAAATCACTATTAAAAGATTAAAAAAAGAGCTGATCTTAAGTAGTTCTATTAAAACAAAATATCTACTTCAAAATATTCATGCAGGATATAAGCAGAGACATATATACATGTGTATGTCTCTGATATAAGCATGCACACTTGCAAATACAATTAGAAATTGAAACATTCAAAAGTGCTTCCCAAAGCCCTACTTGACCTTGAAAAAGCGATTTTCCAAAAGTCAACTACCTCTATAACAAATTTGTTTCAAATGATGAGGTAATTCTTTGTGATATCAGAAATTATATAATATTGTAAATACATAAGCAATCTTGTCTAATTTGATAGAAAGTAGTTCACTTCAAAAAACATTTCAAATATGATTAAATAATCCAGAATGCCAACAGCTATTTCAATTGGTTTTAAAATAGGCAAAAATTTGCCTAACAATACTACTTTCAAAAAGATTGAAGTGAGTACAAGTTGCCTACAAGTGGATATTGAACTAAGGTACCAAACAACAGAAAATCTTTTCATATACAGAATAAATGAATGATTTGTGAAGTTTACAGACTCATTAGTTTAAATTGCCGACATAAGGACATTAAATCATATCTCCCTCATTTTAACATCATTTCATTCATTAAAGGTTTAAAACTTCATAATTTAATTTTGGATGTAACACGTCTTCTGATTGGCTGACGTTATTTTGTTATGAGCCCATAGACATAATTTAGTCATGTGACCGTGAAGTCATCAACGCTTTTTCATGGTTTTCTACGGTTTAAAATGGAATTTAGAATTAAATTATAAGAAATGAATGTGATATTTTTTCTGTCTATTTGAAATAACATAAAAAATGTGGTGCAAGTGCACTGTTAAATAACCCGCTACGCACGTTATTCAGTGTGCACCAAATTTTTTATGTTATTTCTTCATAGACAGAAAAAATATCACAGTCATTCCTTAAATAACTACTAACATAGTCAGGAACCAAAAATGTGATTTTTGAGATTTTGCATGGTGTCTGTACATAACAAGGACGGTTCTGACTGTCTACATCTACAATATATAGAGCCAACTGCTTTCAAACCTTTTAGCTATCCTATATATTTACTTCAAGCATCTATAGAATACAATGTGATGTGTACTTTAAATTGCCCATATAAATTCTTGTTGTGAAACGCTAACATAAAATTTCCTACGAAGTAAAATATACCGGTATTTAAAGCAGTCCATTACAGAATCAAAGGAATAAGTTCTTTACCCTTTAGATACTATATTGGATTGCATCAAATAATTCTGCTTCATTTACAATGTTTACTTGTGAATTTTGACACAAATTAAACAAAAATTATGTAATTCTTAACACTTCATTGTTTCTAACTGCCGATTTTGAGTGGTTATGCTGATCGCACATCAAATAGGCATGGTTTACATACGGCAAATAAGCGTAGAATGTAATTTCTGTGGTAAGTGGTTTATCTTTATTAACCCGTATAATCAGAACAATAAAAGAACCAAGCACCGTCTGAAGATAGCTGATAATGGAAATAAACAGTGCATTGTGGGTATTATAACAATTTTCCAGTATTATCACGGTAGATTCAGAAGACTTGGTACTTGAGAGAAGATATCAATGATTTTTGTCAATGATTAAAGAATTATATTGGGGAGAGTAAATTGATATTGTTCAATATTGCAAACAAGGTTACAAAACAATGGAATAAATAGAGAATTACTGGGTATATTAGGACTTTTATGGTCTTATAAGGCTGGAGTCAACTAGCAATTACTTTCTTTAGTACTTTTAAGAGATGGGCACCCCTGGTGAGCCTGAAACAAAGTCTCAACAGAAAATGTTGACTCTGTCAAAATTGTATATTATGGTCAATGATATTGTACATAAAACAAAAAAAAATTTTGTCAAGTGCAACATTTAAGGAGGTAGACCTAGGTTAAGGGAAATAACTCTTAAAATCATCAGTACGTTTGTGTCAACCATTTTTTAAGAATATATTCTAAGCTTCTAGGTTACATAGATTATGTTCAATCTGTTTCAGGTAAATGCTTAAAATATATTGATGAACTTGACTTTTACAAACACTTAACTGATTTAAAGAGTTATCTCCCTGAACCAAGGTCTACCGCCTTAATATCATCAAAAAAAAAATTACATGAAAAAGTTCTTAACATGCATGAATCAAGATTATATCATATCATATTGATCATGAAAAATGTGAAGAAAAAAAATCTGTCAAAATTTGTGAAACTTTGTGACAAAAAAAAATATAAAGTGTTAAAAAAACTTTGTGAAAAAAAAAATGAAAATCCACTTTGAGTGAGGTGAATTGTGACAGAAACCATTCAAGTGTTGACCAATTTTTTTTGCAGCTGAACAATTAATTCTGAATTTTATCAAGACTGGTTAAACATATTATTAGATTTACTCAGAAGAGTTTGCTTTAAATTAAACTGAACTTTGCCTCAAGTTTTGGTTTCAACATCTTAAAATGTTTAGAAAGCTTCTGATATGTCTGGCAAGATTGAATAAGATCTGACAAAAATTGCAAGATAATTTGTGAATGTGACTGTATGATTTCAAAGTGAAGATTTATTCTTTACTTACTTGTAGCTTCAGGAATAAATATGATTAAAGGACAATATATATTTTTATACTATATATGATATATACATATATATAATAATGAAGTGCAATTTTAAGGTGGAATCTTACCTTTTTGGTTAAAGGTATATAAAGAGGAATTATGGGTAAATAGTTATCAAAGGTACCAGGATTATAATTTAGTACGCCAGACGCGCGTTTCGTCTATATAAGACTCATCAGTGACGCTCATATCGAAAATGTTATCAAGCCAAAAAGGTACAAAAATCTTCCTGGCAGATACTGAAGCCTATGTAACTGATATAAGTTGGAAAAACAATGAGCCCCAATAGCACTCATATACAATGATATATTCTAAACATTGTTGGCATCAATTCTGTTCTTACCATAGTTTTTGCACATAAATTAAAACCTGCCTTTATAGATAAAGTTTTATCTTGTGCAAGAATATAACAACTGGATTGTGCATTTATTTATATTAAAGCTTATAATTTTCTATCTGATTTGCATTTAACATAAATCACTAAAATATTACAATAAATCATTATTAAACTGACAAAAACTTGTCTTGCTTAAAAATTTGTTACATCATAAAACACTTTTTTTAGCACATAGAAAAACACTGATATTATATAAAATGAAAGAACCAATATTAATATCATTTATAAATAAATATATCTCGTAATAAATACAAACAAATATAGAGAAAACATGTGAACAAATATTGCAAATATCCACGTAATAACAAATAACCTATTAACTTACAGATGATTTCTGCTTGATTAATATACTTTTGTGCTGTATACTGGATTTGATTTAGAAAACCAATACTTTATTGTTTTATTAACAACTTATTGCTAATATTTGATGCTATATAACAGTAAATTGCATGTACACAATATAATTTCCACTATGCAAAGAAATGGAATATGACTATGGGGTTGCATGAGGTTACATTTTGCAATAGCTTTAATCTCAGATTTAGAAGTCTTTGATTTACATGTCGAAATGTATTATTATATTATTTATCTATATAATTCTCTGTCCTGAATGTTCTTGAATCTCTTTGTACTGTATTCCCCGTAATGTAATAATGTCATTTTAGCGGTATATTTAACATTATCATAAAGAGTGAGGTTTTGGCTAGCCATAAAACCTGAGGTTCAATCCAACATTTACTACATAAAAAAATGCCTGTACCAAGTCTGGAATATGACAGCTGTTATCCCTTTGTTTGATGTGTTTGAGCTTTTTATTTTGCCATTTGATTAGGGACTTTCTGTTTTAAATTTTTTGCGGAGTTCAATATTTTGGGGATTTTACTTTGACCATCATGACAACCTAAACCAAACAAGTGGTTTTATTTATCTTAATTTTTTAAATGCCTTTTTTTTGTTTTTTTATTTTAGGTGGTTGAAATTGAAACATTGGCAATCATACTACATCTCCTTTCTTATATCTCAAAAAAAAAACAAAAAAAAAAACAACTTAATATTTTGTTTCTGTTTTCGAGAATAAATTATTCATAAAACTGCTATTGATTTATATATTTCCCCTAAACAACAAACTAACTGTACTTAAATCTTTTGTATAGTCAGTAACTAAAGATGGTCAGTGGCTGAAGGGTCTTAAAAATTATTTATATGCTACAAGAATATAAACTTTATATCAAAACTGACACTTCTTATCCCAAGCTTCAAGATTTGACGCAAAGCCCATTTAGCAAAAGCCGTTACAACATAATTCTGTTAGAGTGAGGTATTATGGGTATCAAACACGATCTTGAGATATCAATAAAGTAATTCTGACGATTCTCTAGAGAAACACTTGTTAGCATCCTTGTCAATGATGTTATAGGAATCTCTGTAGGGAAAAGTTCCTTATCCAGATTTAAGACATATCGGAATAATAGAAGCATTAAGTAAATGCAAAGGGTTCAACCTATCATAGCTTACATCAACTTTAAGAGACTTATGTTACAATAATTTTCAACTACTGAAAATTCAGAAATTATTACGTTTTTATTTTTGTGAAAAACGGGACAGGGTAATAAACAAAATAATTTAAACTCTCATTTTGACATTTTTTATATGAATTAAACTATATTTTTCTCAATATCGGATATTTTTTTAAATCGTATTTTAATCTAAAATGACAAATCGCAATATTAAAAGCACACAATAATTTCTGAATTTACAGTAGTAGAAGCATTAAGTAAATGCAAAGGGTGTCAACCTACCATAGCTTACATCAACTTTAAGACAGTCTGTTTATGAGATATAGAAAAAGGCTGTATTCAGGATAGGCTGCAGATATCATAAATTTCCAGTATACATGAACTGCATGAACTCTAATAATCTGAAAATCCTCTTTCCCATGACTTTTTAAGAAGAAAGGCAATGCCCTTGAGTGCTAATTTTATGACAAATTTTGTAATGGAAAATGTCACTCGACATATTTATGCTGATTTTTCATTAAGTCGTCACACGGAACAAGGAAGTAAATTACACTTAATTCTCGATATCTTCTGCCAACGTCTTATATAGCAAAGTTATATAAATCAACACCTGTTATGGATGAAAGGTAACTGGCCCTTTGTTCAAGAGATGCTTTAACTATGAGAGATTAGGACGTAAAGGAAACAGACGATTTATAGAACATCTACTTCCGGTTTTACCATGGCAAATTACACAGAATGAAACATGATGATTAGGACAATGCTCGATCATGTCATTATTCATTTGGACATGCGACTAATGATTTGGCTCAGGGAACTAATGCATTAATTTTGATGAATAATATGAAACGGTCATTTAAACATACCTTCACATAAAGTGATACATTTGAATTTCTTAATATTTCTGGTAGACATGATTTCTGTTGAAATCATCAATTTTAATCAGAAATGAAATCAGATGCTGGAAGGGTCAATGGCTCCTGTCTCAGTTAGTGACTTCTGTATGTCTTTACAGAGGAACCTATGGTTAAACATTTCTCAAGTCAGTATTTTGAACTCATACTCCAAAATTAACCAATCAAAATGTTGGATTTTATGTTTTTGAGCACTGAGCAAAGTTTTATGACTTCAACCCCTGATGTCTGAAGCTTAGGAAGTTACATCTTTAAATCACTGAAATCATAAAGGCTTAATTGATTGATTGATTTGTTGTTGCTGCTTCAAATGTCTAGTGGCAAGTATTTCAAGCATACTCAGAACAAGAACAAATTAGCAATAAAGACAACCAAAAGAGGTTATGACAAATCTTAAGGGAAATTGTTTTATTGTGGTAACAATTTGAATCAGAAAATTTTAAGCTTAAATAAATAATGCGTAATTAACAGACAAGGAAAAAGTATGATCATCATAACTATGTGTCGGACCACATTCTGTATGTGCCTGCAGCAAGTCCTGAGCCAGTAATTCAGTGGTTGTTGCTGTAAATAATATTTGCTTTTCATTTTATCGTTTGGTAAATAAATCAGGGCATTAGTTTTTTTGTTTGTAATGTTTAATATATTTGTCATTTTGGAGGCTTGAATAAGACAGCTAACGGTGGTATCGGTTTAACTCATTATTGAAGGCTGTATAATGGCGACCTATAGTTCCGTATATTACTTCTTTGTCATTTGGTGTCTGGCTGAGAGTTGTCTCATTAGCAATCATACCACATATTCACAATTTTTTTTATACTTACGATAAAACAGAAATGGAAATTAACTTTTCAGACAGTAAATTCTTAGTACCATCTGCTTCTGACATAGTCTCAACTTGGTTAATTTCTTTTGGTCCTGATTTAATGTTTATAGAGACTCAGTTAATCTGTTTTGGTCCTGATTTGATATTTATAATCTATTAAATCAAGCTTTATAATGACCCTACGTAAGACAAATAATTAAAAAAATATCTATATCTTTTCCTGAAGTTATTAGAATATGATCGTAAGGTAAATCATTATATTTTAGGGGCATTTTTTCCTCATAAACCCATATTTTTTTTGTGTCTCTGAATATTGATGATAATGACTTTTAGGCAAGTAAAATAATCAGACTCTTATAAATGTTTTATGTGACTTTAATCTGGTTTATTGATTTTCTCTAGGGAAAACCAGTTTTATGTATCAAAGACTTTCAAAAACATTTTCAGAGGATGTAAATTTTAATCCAAATTCAATCAATCATGCTGAAAGAATGTTTTAACAATAATGATTTTTGAAAATCCCGTCTGACTAGTATATATATCATTAAAGCCAAAACACAATTTACCATATCAATAAAAGTTCAACGAAAGTTCTTTGTGACATATTTACATGTCTTTCATCTTTTTTGAATTTTGAAAATATATCAGATTGTGTTATAATGTAGTAAATCTTCAAAACAATATTCTGAAATATTTCAAAAATAATTAACAATATTCAAAAATATACTGATACCTAATTAATTCAGACATTTGCTTGATTACAAAATGAATAATTTTCCATTTACTGTCGTCTGCATTAGCTATTAATCTCAACTAATGGAATGGTCAGTGCTGTGTAAATTGCTGTCCATTTGAACCAAACAACTAACCTAACGCTCTGTGAAGAATAATTTCCTCCTTTTTCATTCATTCAAAATAAGTCTGATCAAACAAAACATACATGGTAAACCAACCACAAGTTAATTGTCTTTGGAAGAAACCTGACCGAGAAATTTTTATAGTACAAAAGAAGCTCTACTACTACTGTCGTAAGAACAAATTTAAACACAAATGTACTGTAAATTGCATGTATTTGTTTTTGAGAATTGTTATTTTGCTGACACCAATCAATTTCCGAAATTTACATAGTGACATCACATGCATGACTTGCCCTAGACTATAAATATGGAAATAGCTAAATTATTCTTATTCAAACACGAATAAATACCAGTCCGAGGAAATAATTATTACGTTAACAGAACAAAATAAAAATTTTCTTATATTTAGGTTGATCATAAAGAAAACCTGAAGAGTTGAAGAGTGATCAATTTATCTGTTTTTCCTTTTTTTCATTTCAAAAGTTGTCTCCCCTTAAAGAAACTTGTAAGGTCTCTTTAAGTTTACATCCTTATTCCAAATAACAATTTAGACATCAAAGATATTTTTTCAATCATGAAAATGAAACTTTGTTTTCTACTAAGTGTTTTGCTGACTCAGCTATTTGTCTTTTCATTTTTTTTTCTGTCCATCTTTCATTGCTAATGTATGTCTATCTTTCAACATGTTCTTTGATTCTGTGTTTATGATTTTGATTGTCAAAATTCTTCCTTTTTTATAATAAATTGTAATTTAGCTAAGCATTGATTTTAGATTGAAAAGTTCAGGTTCCTGTTTTAAATACAGGACTATTAAAACGGAGAGTTCAGGTAAACATCATTAAAAGCAAACCATCACTAAAAGACAACCAAAAATAAATACTCTTTAAAAAGTCTTAAGAGATTAAGAAATTTAAAAACTTTTGCAATTATTCTACATTGTCAAATTCCCTTATGGAAGCCAAAGTAATTTCTATGCCTGCACATACAGTTATCAAGTTAATTAAAACCACTGGTGCAAAATTAATGAAATATTCACTGTCAGTACAAAGAAAACTCAATTTTTTAATTAACTGTTGCTTCTAAAATTGGTCTATGACAGCTTGAAACAGGATATATCTTGCTGACTTAGTACACAAATGATACACATATATATAGATTCTACCACTGCATCGAGTGTGATACGATATTTATCCACTCCAGACAGTTAAATTTTCAAATTTAAAACGTGAGGCTCGCCGAGCGTATTAAATATTTAAAATTTAACTGTCGAGACTATAAGATGGAGAGTGGATAAATATCGTATTACACGAGATTTGGTGAGTAAGAATCTGTTTCTCTAATGATTTTCAAACAACATGCAGGCAAACGTATTCCTTCTTTTCGAATGATTTGCAAAAAGATGTGTTCTTTCTATGTGACGTCATCAGGCATGGTCGCCTTTAGTCATGCCGTCACAATCAGAAATTCAGAGGAAAGCAAGAAAATTCGACATCATAATCGGATTTTAACCAATGAAGAAGTGAGATCAAATGAACCACACGTTGATTAAATTTTGTTATACAATGGGCGCGGAAAGGGATAAATTGACGTAGAGTTAGAAAAAACGATATACGTAATTTGTCATTAGCATTGATCCAAAATAATGAATTTCGAAAATTATCTTCAACCATAAACTATGTAGCTGACTGTTATTTGTTCAAAGATGAAACCTGAGGAGTAGCAAATGGCATATTGTCATGATCAGTTACTGAATCTACAAATTGTATCGTGTTTTCATGCAATATTTCAAATTTTCAGCCAAATGAATATCTAAAATATAATGGTGTAGTAATGCTAATCCTCCTTTAAAATAATCCACTAAAACATTATTTTTTTTATAATATTTATCAAAACTTATAAATATATGATTGAAAAACTATAATAAAGTTAATAAAGTGTCATTAAATATTAATGGTAAATAGCTTTTACAAATTACAGTGCAACCTATACTCAAAGCTGTACATTTAAAACAAGAATGTGTCCATAGTACACCGATGCTCCACTCCCACTATCATTTTCTATGTTTAGTCGACCGTGAAATTGGGGTAAAACTCTAATTTAGGATTTAAATTAGAACGATCATATCATAGGGGACATGTATACGAAGTTTTAAATTGTTTGGATTTCAACTTCATCAAAAACAACCTTGACCAAAAACTTTAACCTGAAATTTGCACTATCATTTTCTATGTACCGGTACAGTAAACCGTGAAATCAGGGTAAAAACTCTTATTTGGTATTAAATTTAGAAAGATCATATCATAGGGCACATGTGTACTAAGTTTCAAGTTGATTGCACTTCAACTTCATTAAAAACTACTTTGACCAAAAAAAACTTTAACCTGAAACGGGACAGACGGATGAACAGACGGAAGGACGACGAATGAACGAACGAACGAACGGACGCAAACGCCAGAAAACATAATGCCCCTCTACTATCGTATGTGGGGCATAATTGGCTGTGAATCGTCATGAAAGTAGCTGCTAAAATTTGTTACAGGAGTCAGAATCTCACATTTGAGTGACCTTCAAGATGAACAACAGCAATTAGTGTTGTTTCCCATGTTCTCATATTTAATTAAACTATCCTGTTATAATTCCAATTCACTAATACATTACAATATCTTTACATGAATTAAAGATTTCAAGATTATTTTGTTACGTTTTTTTATCACAATATATAAGACAACACACCACACAGCAACAGTATACTCCATAATGACTTCATATTATAATTACACTATATTAAAGTACATAACATTTAGAGTCTTTCTCTGAAGCCCAATTATTTATATCTATAAGACAAATGCATAAAAGAAGCAAAATTCTTTACATTAGCGTTTTGAGGTTTCATTTTTCCTCTCAGTGCCTGTAAATAAATGGCGGTATTGAAACCGCATAAACAGATAAACTTCAATACAAATGTGACACACAATAGAATTTGAAGCACTGTGACAGTGATTACAGTGAAAGCAAGTGCTGTATGGACACAGAAACATGCATCAACCAGAATTCAATGGAAAATACGTCTTCCATACTTGTTAACCCTCTTTTTTCCTCTGCAAAATCCCAAAATTTCATGATCTCGATCAAGTAATAACTTTGATAAAACAAGAATTTGTCCATAGAAAATGGATGCCTCACTAGCACTTTTATTTTCTATGTTCAGTGGACTGTGAAATTGAGGTCAAAACTCTAATTTGTCATTAAAATTTTCAAATTATACCATAGGGAACATGTGTACTAAGTTTGAATGATTGAGGACTTCAACTTGATCAAAAACTACTGTGACCAGAAACTTTAACCATTTAAAAGTTTAACCTTAAGTGGGACGGACAGACCAATGATTGGTCGCAAGGACTGAAAAACATAATGCCCATAAATGGGGCATAATTATCTCCCTTTCTCCCTACCCATCTTGAACCTACTTCTGAAGGTTAACAGGTATGTTGTATTCATCAATACAAATCTATATTAGTAGCCGAGCTAAGTTGACAGCAGAAAATAGCTTGTAACTGTCGATGCTTTCTTCATTAATTTTACTTTAATAAATTTCTATACCTATTACGTAAATGATGTCCTCAGTGAATTAGCTGTTGTCACACAACAGGACTGCGATCAATGCACTATTGACTGATCTGATCGAACATTTTTTTTTCTATCTTTAGAAGTTGATTGCAAGTTTTGTGCATCATAATTGTTATGGAAACCATCCCTGTTGACATGACAACCAAGATGAGGGAAAGAAATAAATCAAGGTTAATTATCGTAAATCTATGTTTATTCAGAACCAAAAAAAGATTAGAACAATCCAAAAATCACTCCATGCAAGTGTACAAAAACACATTCAAAGGGAAAATGAATTCATTTCTTCAAGGATATTTATTTTAAAAATCAAATCAAATACTGGGAAGAAATCATCTACATAAATAATGAGATTACATCTAGAAAAAATTATTCTAATTCTCAAGGGAAATAACTCACTTTAAAAAAAATAATAAAATAATCAATGACAAGGGGAGCTAACTACAATAAATTCTAAAATACTGTGAAAATTTTAAAAGTGTTTAACTGAGCCTACTATAAACGCTATATGTTTCATAGTAGTCTCAGGTGAAAATGAATTCATTTAAAGTGATATTAGATAAACAAAACAGATCTACTTTGTGAGAACATGCATTTAGAGAGTAACAGCGGTCCATGCCAACAGAATAGTTTCCAAGTGTCATGCGGTGAAAAAACAAAAACAGCAGAAAACTATGTATATAAACTGTTAAAACTTGTTCTTACGTACTTGTTTATGATATAGTCTGCCACACTATTATTCAAAATGGCATGAAAAAATAAAGAAAGAACAACGCATCAGTTACAAACCTATTTTAGTAGTTATATTTGTCATATTAAAGACAAATTGAAAAATCCTGCAATAGAGTTTCTTTTGGTTTAATGACACAAGTGAACCAGTTGCAGTATTTGCCAGAAATAACAACAATAGCATAAAATCTGAATATAAAAAAAATGTATATAAGGAAACATCATTAAATGTAATGTTTTGACATGATGCATAAAAGGAGCTGTCATTCAAATATAATGTTTTGACATTCAAATATAATGTTTTGACATGATGCATCAAATGATCTGTCTTTAAATGTAATTGTTTGACATGATGAACCATAGAATCTATGATTAAATGTAATGTGTTAAAGTGTATCAAAGGAACTGTCTTAAAATGTAATGTTTTGAAATGATGCATCAAAGGACCTGTCATTAAATTTAATGTTTTGACACGTTGATTCATCAAAGGAACTGTCAATAATTGTAATGGTTTGACAGGATGCATCAAGAGATATGTCTTTGTCTTTGTTTTGACATAGTGTATCAAAGGACCTGCCATTAAATGTAATGTTTTGACATAGTGTATCAAAGGACCTGCCATTTAATGTAATGTTTTGACATGTATCAAAGGACCTGCCTTTAAATGTAATGTTTTGACATAGTGTATCAAAGGACCTGCCATTAAATGTAATGTTTTGACATAGTGTACCAAAGGACCTGCCATTAAATGTAATGTTTTGACATAGTGTATCAAAGGACCTGCCATTTAATGTAATGTTTTGACATAGTGTATCAAAGGACCTGCCATTTAATGTAATGTTTTGACATGTATCAAAAGAACTGCCATTAAATGTAATGTTTTGAATTGATGTATCAAGGAACCTACCAAGTTTAATGTGACGAGCAAAGCACAGGAAATTGACATATACTGATAAAGCATTCACTTTTGCAAGGAGTAAACTATTGCTGGATTTTCCAATTTTTTTCTATTTAAATCAAGCTGTTACAATGTTTGGACCAAGAGTTGCATAACACAAGTCCTGCATTTCAGTGACACAAGTCTGTACTGAACGACGTGTCAATTTTAGATTGCTGTTACGGTGTTAATATTAATATCAAATCATGCATTTTGAGGAAGTCTGTCAATAAAGTTATTAGCTTGTAACAAATGCATTTAATAAAAGAAAAACAATCAATTAACAGGGAATATGTTTTCAAGGAACAAGAAACATAATTGGTTATTGGCGTGTTTACAACTTCTTGGTTCAATCAACGTAATAACACATCCCCTAAAGTATTCTAGTTGTTTATAACTCTGTAAAACTTTATAAAACATAAATTCTAACAGAATAAATAGGTTACTCTGAATGGTTATTTGTTTCACCTGTAAAACTATTAGGTCAGGGATACGTTTCCTAAGTTTCAAAGTTGGTTTCCAAAGTAATGACAGGATGGGTAATCCTTTCAACTGAAATGACTGCACTTTGGAACATCACATACTTTTTTTTTTATTAAACCAACTTTGTGTGTTTCATTTGTAATTGTTTCTAAAGTATCTTGCTTCCCTTTCACTTTTTAGGCAAGTTTCATAAATATTGATATCATGGTAATAAATAAATGGGAACTAACTCTTCAAGATTGCTAAAATTTCTGGATAAATCACATCAATCTGACTGAGTTATCTCCCTTTTCTAGTACTATAATAGCAATACCTATGAAACAGTATTTGCCTTATGTAAACCCGGTTAACCCAATCCTGTAAGAGCCTGAAATTGTTCTGGGTTAAAGAAAATAATACTTATTTGTAAAGTAAAATAATTCAGGGAAACAACAACAAAGCTGGGTGATATTCAGGTCATGACCTTTTTTTCAAAATGTTTTTTTTGGGGGGTGGGGGTTTACAGGTGACACAAGCAACACAATCTGGTTCTAAACAGTTAAACTGTATCTAGTAGATATATATATAAATATGTATAGTATAATCTAGCAAAATAAATCCTAAAAAAAATACTAAATCTTTCTAATTAAGTAATTGTCATTCAGGATCTGTAAGCTATGCAAAGAAATTGACATGATATTTACATTTAAACACTGAATATATACAAGAAATCAACATTAGCTAAATCAATAATCTAATTCATACACTAATCTATTACTCCCTTTGATGTAGGTTTTGAAATGTATTTTCATACAGGCATATGAAATTCACATTCAATCATTATATAAATACAAGAAGATTTTAATGCACTTAGTTGAGTTGAACCTGATTAAAATGTTCTATTTCACCCAGTCCAACTGTATCATCAAAGCACATAATTATAATACATCCTGTACAAAACTTAATTAAATGCATCCTTATGTAGTAAGCTGTAGCATAAGCACTTTTACAATTTTATTCATGGAGATCAACTTTTAAAATTTTGTTATAACAAAAGTATGTAGCTCATTCAATATCAACACAAAAACTTCCCGTTCTATATCTTCGAAGATTTCCTTTTTGAAAATCTTATATACTAGTAATAGTGGATGGATCTGGACAGACAACTGGGTCTAAATGATGAATATAACCCACAAAGTCTTCTACTAAGTGAGTGAAATGAAAAGCTTACATGAAGCACAAAGCTGAAGCTGAAGCTAGCCTTGGTGCAGGATTTGTTCGACCCATATTTGCCTTTGGCTGTTTTCTGCACTTTGGTTGAGTTGTTGTCTCTTTGACATATTCCCCATTTTCATTCTAAATTTTATGAATATATGCTCAATTCTAGTAGAAGCATGTATGCATTTTAATACTGACATTGTTCATTTATCTATTCACAATACTCTTTCCCAATTACATTTATTACCCAAACTCAATAACGATCAATCTAAATGCAAACAAGAAACAACTTTTGAATAGTTTACATGCAAATTCCGTCTATTATGGAATCAAATTTTGTAGGAGGAGGAGGACACTCAGTACTGATGTCAATAACATATCACAGGAAATGCACTAATTAGGTTAATTAACAATCAGGATGTTTGGTAGACTCTAGCGGTACTTTCATACCGATTCCATTGTTGTAACATGATTCCTAAGGAAATCCTCTATTGTTAGCGATATTTGGATAATGATGGTTAGTTAACCTTTAAGTCTAATATGGTCAAGTATAGAGAATCAATTTCTTCATAAAGCTCTCTAATCAAATGGTATTTTATGTCTCATCTGCATATTATTTTCCCTCCATAAAACAAATTGTATTCTTGGTGCATATCAACAAAGGTGTTTCTTTTATGATGGAAGTACTTCAATATTATATACATATTTCTTCTGGATAAATTCCAGGTCTCAAACTTTTAAGTTTTCCTTCATGTTTGGAAAAATAAATAAATCTGAAATAGTTTAATGACTATATTCATCTTTCCTCGGATGATTTGTTATTTGGGTTGCTCATTGATTTTTCCAAAAGATTTTTCAAAATTGATCCTAAAATTTAAAAAAACATCGAAATTTAAATTTAAAACCTCTTTTTTTTTTTCTCTCTTTTTCAATCAGTCATTTTTTTAAAGAATTGTACAACACCCTTTGGTATGCAACTAAATTTCTGATCCAAGGATTATTTTTTTCGCACTTTAGAATTTAACCAAAATAAACAAACAAAAAATATTTTCAACTCTAAATCTCTTTCTGACATCTAATTTCACTCTTTTAAATGCAATTTCTTATTTTCTGTCTGTATAAAATCCAATTTAAAACTTATCCAACAATTTCAAATTAAGACTATTTTCCAATTTCTGAATGACAATGTGAGATTTCAATTAAGCATGTTCCTACGGAATTCCATAGGAATTCTATTGAGTCCATGCTATTATTGCCACTGTCATTTGAATGACTTATGCAAGGAATTAGTGTAAAACCATGTCTTGGTAATTTATATACAATGTAGGAGTGGAAGCTAGAGGCTTCTTTCCATTTAATCGGGACAACTTGAAAATCTCTCCAATTGCTGTGTTTGCCGCTTCAGCAAAAATTAGCAGAAGTCGGCCATTTAATGAGAAAAGTCAGATAATAGCACGATATTTATTTCAGCTGTAGATCAGACAAATTGTATATGACGCTATCATGCGAAAAATTAATTGTGAAAAAATAATATGGTTCTGTTCATATCAATTTGGAAATATCTAAAATTAACTCCCCCTTTCCCTATCAGCAGACGACAATTTCATGTTGTTTTGTCTAGAGACATATTAAGATGGTTTTTTTATATGCCAAAGTTAGGCATGTTCATTAATTCTTTCATAATCTGACAACACCTTGGAGCAGATATAATTTTAGAACTACATTGCAGGATTATATAAATAGTTTCTAAACAAATGTTATGAATAAAACAAATCAACCAGACTTTCAGTTAGTGTTAAATTCTGTAAAACATTTAAGAAGTTCAACTAACTACCCATGGCCAGTTTCTTGTGGGGGTTCACAATGCTCAATCTTAAGTTTTTATTGTCGTTTGCTTGTCGTCCATTTTTTTTCCCATTTGCCATGTTGTTTTTGTCTGCCCTTGGTGTATTTTTGCATCATTTTTTTGTATATGAAATAATTTTTTGATGTATCCAGTCCATTTTGATCTCAAAGGTCATGGTGTAACCTAATAATTTTGTAACAACAATTTTAATTTAAAGAAGTATGTTCATATATTGACAGTCTACTAAAATTTGAAAAAGAGCCAGCTAATGCCACTACAGGGCACCTCTCACATCCGCAAAGGGGGAATAGATTAATATAAGTTGCATCAAACTTGTTTCCCAATGCACTATAAATAAATATGTTTAAACTAGTAAAGACTGTCCCTGCTGTATCCAAATTTTCCAAATATTACATGAGGAAAGACAGTACTTCTGCACTTATGCATCATGGTATATCAAATCATCATGTGACCATCTATGGAAATGGATGCCATTTAGAGAAAAGCAAAAAATAATTTGTCCCAATTTATTTTATTTAAAAAAAACAAATAACCTATGCATGCTGGAGCAATTATTTTCTTCAAAAGTTTTAGTCAGAGATATGTGCATGCTTTATTATGTTCTATTTCCTCCCTCCCCCTTTCTTCCTTTCAAAGGATCCATCTAAAAGTTGCTATTTAAGTTGATCAGAATGCGTACTGATGAGCGGATGGTTTATGGTGATTGCATGTCATAGCTAAGCTTTTAAATAGTGTTTGCTTCAAGTCGCCAGGAAGGAAATTCTTAGTGATCAATGCTTTTTATACGAGTTATGTAATGACAAAGTTTTAAGATTACTTTTTATTACATTAGGAGAAAAACTGCTGAAAAGAATATTTTTCGTATAAATCTAAACCTATCTCTATGCATACTGATAGTTTATAATCTTTCAAAGCTTTTGTATGTGTTTTTAGGATTCTGCAATAACAACAGATAAAATAAATGGATGAATATAACAAATTAGAAAAGATACTTAATGCAATTGCACATTTTTCTGTAACATGAATATTGCATTTGAAAGTCACGACGTCTGCTGTATTTCATTAGGATTTTACGAACAGCATTAATTTCCCTTGCCATGAATATTTTCTTTGGTATTTTCACTTGCTTGCATTTTAGACAGTTCAATCAGGTTTTCAACTAAATGTTCATGATATAAAAAGAAACATGACAGAAAAAAATTATGTAATATTGATAATATTGGACATTATATCTTAGATTTTTGGGTAAATGATAGTTTTTATCAGAAAATAGCGATATTTTTTTTTGGCATGATAATCTCTGACTGACTGATCATTGGTTTTTGCCTCGATGCCAATTCCGATTGATGTCGATTAAATTAAGAACTTGTTATACTTAAAATAACTCAATTTGTTACTGAATGAAAAGTATAAATTCAACTGTTGTATTAGCATTCTCCATAAGAATAATGATGATATCATAATGGCATATATATTTAATAAACTAGTTTTGTGGTTGGTTATCATGGGATAGGCAAAAATCGCTGAATCAATGAAGAAATTTATCTTAAGACAATTATAAATTGACTCAAATCAAGATTAAAGCCTTTTTACTAATTAATGAAACAATAAATGTCTTTTATTTATCAAAATATCTTCAACTTTGTATTATAATAAAAGCCATCTAATACAGATTTAGCTGAAGAAGATGTTTTATCAGTGCACTATACAAATTGGGCATCATATGCTTAATTTAAGCTTTGTTGAAGACCCATTGGTTCCCTTACTCTTAAGTTGGGTTGTTGTCTCTTAAACACATTCTCCATTTCCATTCTTTAAAGGAGTAGGTCCGGTAAGGACCGATTTTGGCCTCAAATTTCAGGTTCATCTTATGAAAGATGTTGACCACTTTTTAAGCACTTAAGTGTCTATTTCATTTGAATCAATTAATTTATGTGAAAGATTTTAACTAATTTAGTCATTAAAAACAACCTGATTCAAGCTCAAATATGAAAAATCTACCAAATATGCCGAAAAATGTCACTTTTCAGATGATTTTTGTCAAAAATGAAAGTGGCCAAATCCGTGTTCATCCTCAACCTTTATATATGTTATGTATTATCATAAAATACAACTTACGTTTCAATATTAAGGATGAACACGAATGCGGCCACTTTCGTTTCACACGAAAACTGTCTAAAATTTAACTAAAATGCTAGAATTGTGAAGATTTCAGTAATTTAGCATGACTTAATGGTGCTAGTATCCGATATATGTGCATTGTATTGTCAAAAACAGCCCATATTTATGTAGCAGAAGCATTCTACTGTCCAATAAATAACTAAAAGTTTACATTTTAACAAATTTGTAAAACTGCTATATTTTGGGGCCAAAAAGAGGTCTTACTCCTTTTATTAGTGAACCTTTGGATTTGATCCCTTGTAAATGTCAAAATGTGTATATGCTCCTATTCAGAGCAATTCTCTTGAACACAGCATATAAAATTAAAAGAAAAGACATTGGCTCGAGTTAGAATATTATGTTCAGATAACAAGATTGTCCCAATAATTGTGTTCTAATGGAGTCATTTGCCATTTTTGTTTGCTCTTGGAAATTCAACCATTTATGTTATTATTGCAATGTAACCAAGTCTCAGTTGGGTTTAATCAAACAAATTTGGTTTGAAAAAATACTGTATCAATATTTCATAATTAAATCTGACCATTTGTTGAAGTTTTTAGTGTTGTTACATTATCTGCATATTGAGTCTGAGTAAATTTCACAATTTTTAAAATATCTTCATAAATTATTTTCAGTCAAAGAAAAAATAGCAAATAAATCAGTTTAATTGTTACTATCCTATGAATGAAAAAAGATGTATGTGGGGTATATGTCGATTAATGTCTGCCGAATTAATCTTCTTAGCAGCAAGAAACAGATTTAACAATTTATATTAAGTCTGATTACTTTGATAGTAAACGATCTGACATTTTTGCCAAGAAAACAGACATATGTTTATTTTTGAATTATTCCAAATTACATGTCAGATGATTGCTCACATACTTTATTTCGCAAATATAAACAACAGTTGAAAATAATATAAATGGTAACTAAAAATAGCAGAAATGTATTCTAATTGAACTTAAGATACTAATGAACTTAAAATGCTCTTGGAATAAAGTAGCGCTAATTTGATAGACTTGCATACGTTTTTTTCTAAGACAAAAAATATGAAACAATTTCCTTGATGAACTATAATAATTGACCTAAATCTTGACCTCAATAGACATAAACAATCGCAGCATCAATAAAGATCTTGGCAAGTCTTAATTACTTTGAATGTTAACATGTGAGAAATTCTTGCATCAAAACATAAACGGGACCATGAACTTAAATCGTAGATGAAAGAACTTCAAACAAGTTTTAAGAAAAATCTTCACAAAAAAGAAACTGTTCTGATAATTTTTTGCTTGATTAAGTGTGAAATAAGCAGTAAAAAACTTTGCTTTCTTAAATTTTTGTAAAAGATAACTAATAATTAAGGATGACGTGCAAGGCTCTGCAACTCTAGCTGGTAATTGATCAAAGCATGTTATGTCATGAAAAAAATATCAATTTGTCAGTTTCATATGCTGATCGATCACTTAATTAACCTTGAGTTAAATCAAAAATAAAATATTTTAAAAGTGTAATTTTAATGAAGATTTTAAATTGGGCTCTAAATTTTTTTCATTTTTTTAATCGACCAAAATACTTTACATTTTACATAGCAATAGATGTGATATATGTATAGTTATACAAAATAAATTCTTATTTAATTTAGCATATTACAATATATAATATACTGAATATAGACTACAAGCTGACCACTTACTCTGAATTGCTGTAAGCCTAATGTAAGCATTAAGTGGCAAAGCAGAAAATATGAGTTTTAAAATATTTTGTCCAGGAATCAGAACCCTAATCCTTATATAACAATTGTACTACTTTTTTACATCTTTAACTCATTCGCCCCCAAGAGGTTTCTGGAAAATCAGGCATTTTCGAAAATTTGCAATCATATGCAAATTATATGCAAATTAGCACTCTTGATGCTGTAACTGATGCTCATCTATTAAACTATATATTGAGATTTAGGGATGGATCGTATGGGTGGGGGATGGGATGGGAGGTGGAAGATTTTCTCATGGTTTGAACCCACCCCCACTGTGTTTCTATGTCATTCAAGTTTTACTCTATAGTAACTGCATTCCATTCATGCTAACTGGGAGTATATGGGACTTAAGTGTCTTGCTGGCGAATTATTATTGTCAAGTCAGGTCTGCCTAAATGTCTGTTTTTACGGATTTTTGACAAAACGGTGACCTAGATTTTACAGACTAGTTTCCTATTGGCCATATTATACCTCTTTGTGTTCCTATACCACCTATGCATGCATTTACGATAATAGTTTATACCTACAATGACTACCAGTTACGTAGTGGCCATCAAAAGATGCCCACCCCCACCTGATTTTGGCTACTTTTCACGTTTTTCTGATTTTGAACTCTTAAACGGCTATCAAAGTGCCATATTTTCATAAACAGATGTCTGAGAAGAGTTTATGGACCATGAACTGCTTGGTTGAAGTCCCTGCTATCATGATAGTTCAGGTGGGGCAGTTCAAAAAAGGTATTGAGGGTATACGGGCCATCAAAGAATGGTTGTCGCCATCACACCTACAGGCGGGATTGGGGGTTAAAGGGTTAAGTACTGAGGTAAAATTTATTCCAAACCCTGGCAAATTGAACCCACTTCTTACACTCGCTATAATCAACAATATACTATTCTGAATGTGTTTAAGGACAGTTACACTAAACCCATCATCTCTGAATATGTTTGCTTATTCAAAATCTCACCTTCATAATAGCCAACAAATGAACGTCAAAGCAGAAATCTTAGCTTACTAATAAACTGGAATAAAACTTAATCAAAAGCATTTGAATATTCTTTTTCGAAAAAAGGGATTCCAGTTGATGTTCAGTACCTTAAATTGTACTTAATATTGATAAAAACTGAAACATTTTTACGATGAATTAAATTTTTAAAAAAGCTTTCAAAGCATCCTGTTTCAGTGCTGAGGTAAAAAGCCAATCATGTCGCTTTAAAATTTCATCTCAGACATCAATAATCCTAAAATCGGAAGTTTTAAGCTTTAAGTACAAAAAATCGTGACTAATATTAATTTGTTTTCATTTCTGTGTTGCTAAGGTGATCATGTATATTTCAGGTGAAATGAAAATGTCACATTTGTTTCAATGACGAACATAATAGTTTGATATGTCTTCAAGCCATTCGTATAAAAAAAAATCCCCAGAAATCAATTCTGTGACTTTCATACATAAGTCCTCAGAGAAAACCTTATCTGATAATATCTATTCAATAAAAGTCATTTCAAACCCTGAAAGAAAATATTTACTAAGAGACGAAACTATGAAAGCAATCTCTTACAATATTTTACTGGTAAACTGGAAAATCCAAGTTATTGTGACATGATTACGTGACAAACCATTTGTTGACATAGTATTCGATTCACAAACTCTAAGACTTCAGTTTTTTATGACAACATTTGTCTCTATTTTAAGCCTTGTAAACCTATTAATACATCCATTACAAAACAAAGAAGAGATAAGACGTAATCGTTAGAAATAGATATTATGGCGGGGATCTATCTAAAAACCTGAATGTCAGGAGCACTTAAAGGCATAGTAATCTAATTATATATAATATTATCGTACAAATGTATCAAAGAAAGGTCTAGAATGAGGACAACACTTAGTGACCAAGAGGTTGAACTTATTATATTTATTGAATGTCATGTTTTGATGCCAAGGGCGCTTTCAGGATTTAATAACATTCATGTCAGTTTTCCTATCCAAGGATAGTGGTTTTCTTCGGGCACTCTTAAGCTTCCTCCACCAACTAAAACTGGCTACCACGAAACAGCCGAAAAGTGGTGGTAAAGCACTAATTATCAATCAATCAATAATTTTAATTTTCAATTCTATAGGATGAAGAACAAAAAGATATAAAAAATCCAGAATTAAGGAACTTAAAATATTTAGGGAGTCAAAGCACTTTTTATGAAAGTACAGATAGAGTGGAGTGAAGAAAAAGACTTAATATGAGGCAGATGTACATGACAAAGCATCCTCATAAATACTAGGAAATAACCATTTAAAGAACATTGATTTTATTGCTGTCCATCATCTTGATATTAACACAAAATGTCTGCAACATATAAAATTAAACATCTGCAGTCCCAAATCAAATTTCAATTGACTGAAAATGATTGATCAGGATTCAGGAATATAAAGAACGCTGAACAAATTTTGCGATCAGGATCACTTCAAAAGTGTTATTTCCTATTTTTACAAAAAACATGGCAGCTTTTCTTTTTTGCTTGTTTACAATCTGCTAATTGACGTGTCACACTGATAGAAAGTAATCTTTTTTCTATTTTTAGGCCTATTTTTTACAAAAATCGGTAAATCCTATTACGTCTTAAGTATAAAAACATTAACCATCAGAAGTGCAAAACAGGTAACGATCGTGTCTGTGTAATTATTGTACCAGGTCTACCATAATATGATAACAGAAACTATCAACAATCTGCCATCAAGTCCAATGACATAAATCAACTATAATGACAGCCACTGACAAAGTTGACAAAGATCCTGACTTACCAGGCATATGATAAACAAAAAGTGGAATTAAAATAGATTTTTGAAATTTAAACCTATTTCATTATTGTCTTCTTCTCATAGTTACCATGAGGATTCATCTGCAAACTGGTTTTCATGAAATTTTATTTACATTTGTTGACAGGGAAGTTTTTTGAAAAGCTAACTGTTTAAAATAAAAGTTGCTCATGTGAAACATCTTTACCAAAGATTTACCTCAATACTAACTGAGCAATTTTCAATTCAACAGCAATGACCTTTTTCTTCTTTCTTTTCAACAGAAATGTAATAGAAGCCATTTGCAAGAACACTGATAAGGCTCAGGACAGATTTGAATGTTTAACATTAAACTGGTGTTGAAGGTCACTTTAATGTCCTATAAAATGAGACATCATAACTGTCAGCTTGCAAGGTCACCCAAAAACTCCCCAAGGTCGCAAGTGATTTGACCATGTTATAGCAACACTGATTAAATGAATAATATTTTTTGCTGTGAGACGTCAGACTCGAAGATAAATCTCTAAACAGGTTTGAATATAAAGTGCCTTACAAATTGACAAAAAAATTCCCAAAATCTGATAGACACAAAGAGTCAACTACTGTGGTTTCATTTATTTTCGTGGGTGTCAATTTTCGTGGATTGCTGAAAACTTGCATTTTTGTGGATATTTAATTTCGTGGTTTTGCCAATATCTGTATACAAAGCTTAAATTAAAAATATGTTATTCATTTAACATTTGAATTCCTGGTTCACCTGTACCCACGAAACCCACAGTAAACAAAATTAAGCTTACTTCCTTTATTCTTCACTTATATAGCTGATGCTTAATGAAAATTGCAGGCTTAGGCCTACACATTGATCTACACTTGTGCCTTATAATTATCGTCCTTCTTCTGATCATAATAGGCAGTTCCTTTTAACTACAGTAAAATACCATACAAAATACCATCACTTTATGTATAGGCAGACATAATTTCTGTCATTGTTTATTAATAAGTTCATTATTTTGATCAACATTTGAACAGTACTGATTATAAGTTTGCATCAGGAAGTTTAAGGTCATCATAAAAGATTATGAACAATCGTCCAATTATAAGCAACTACCATTATTTCTTAATTTGGCCTAGAGTGGGTGGCACATATTCGCCGGGGACATAATTTCGCCGTTTTATGATTTTGAGGTGTAAACACTTCAAAGGATGGCTGAAATAGAAGAAATATGCAGATAAATTATTATTTTATAACAAATATGATTATTTTTTAAATTTAAACAAAATTGCGGCACTTACTGCAATGGACCAAAAAAAAGACAACGATTTTCTTAGTAATATTTTGACTGATTGGCCTAAATTTCTGTTTTTTACATCTTTGAAATGTCTGCTATTCATTTATAATGAAATTTATTTGATAAATATTATATAAAGCTGCAGTTATTTGGTTTTAAACAGATGTGTAAAAACGGTGAATATGTGTCCCCAATCTAATTAAAAACCGATCTCTCATCGCTCCTGTTTCTGATATGTCGCGTGGGAGATCTAACAAAACCGGCTTTGAGGTCACATGTGAGTGAACTAAAAGTCATGAATTTATAAAGATATGCAAATGATTTGACGACCTATTAATAAGCCAATCAAAAAAGTTTATGAATTATTTTGACTGATGATTTCGTCGTAAATAAAATGAGTTACATCCCTTTGCCTTACGTTAAACTTCCAAGATCGTGGAAGACTCAATTTCATTGGTCGAAAAAGACACACCTACGAGGTCACTCACATGTGACCTCAATGCGGGTTTCGTTAGATCTCCCACGCGACATATCAGAAACAGGAGCGATGAGAGATCGGTTTTTAATTAGATTGATGTGTCCCCCATTGACAAAACATCAGGAAATTTCAAACCCCCTTTAATCTAACTTTACAGATGATTATTTTCAAACAATATGTTTTCAAGCTTAGGAATGTTTTGCATTTGAAGTTATCTTCATATAGAAATATCAGTATACTTCAAAAACCTATAGACCTGAACATAAACTGCAGAAAACATGGAAAGATATGGCGAAAATTAGCACCCCACTCTAAGCATATTTTGCTGCTAATGTCAAAGCAAATTGGTTTGACCTTACAGAAGATTCCCTACTAGAAACTCTTCTATAAACAATGCCATAATTTCTGTTCCAGTTGAAACAAATATTTAAGAATTTTTTCCCTATAATACCCTGTTTACACTGACAAAAAAGATCGGTCTTTACTAAGATCGATCTTTTTAAGATCAATCTTTGGTCCAGTGTAAACGGGTAAGATCGATCTTCAATTGGACTTAAAAAGTCTACCTCTAGAGGTGGTTTTAAAAAGATCGATCTTATTTGAATCGATCTTTTTTTTGGTGTAAACGCTTAATTGATTTAGATCAATATTTTTTCAGGTGAATGTTATATTTAGATTTGAAAATAACGTCAGATCGATTCTTTTAATGTTGTAGTGTAAATGCACTGGATTCAATAAGATCAATCTTGATCGATATTAGTTCTGCAATGTAAACGCAACCTGGTCTTTTTAAGATCGATTCAATTTCGTTGCCAGTGTAAACGGGGTCAAACCTAATTTTTTTAAGGAACTCCTTTTTCATAACAATTCAAGCATTAATCTATCATTGCTTTCCTCAAAAAAAAGTTCCAAATATACCAATGGCTTCTGAAGCACTTAATTCTAAGAAAAATAACAAATAGGAAAAACTAACTGCTTAAATTCCTTTAAAAGTACTTTTTCTGTAAGACATGCATCTTCCATAAAAAGCCCTCAAAACTATTTCAAGGTTGAGTGATATTGAATCTTGACTTAATGGATAGTAAAATACTTCTTCAATTCTGTGAATGGTTACAGGAAATTACAGGACTTTGAAATGATACGTATTGTGAAGACTAAACGTCCAATTAAAAGTTAAATTACGGTGATAATGTTGCCCACTTAACTTAGTTTTTTAAAGTGCATTCTTTATTTACTGCAACTTCAATTCCATTAATTGTAAAAGTGTAGATGCTATTCTGTTGAGAGATTCTATGGTGTTTTAATCATTTTAAAGTAAGTATATAAACTGTGTTTTTGCATAAAATATTTCATGCATATTCTGGATGCAGATGACGTTCAAAATATGCCAGTTCATTCAACCTTAGGAGGGTGAGGCAGGTAGGTGGTCATTTAATCATCTTCTGTTTTACATTTTACTAAAAGATTATTTTTAAATCTCATATGGGCATTTTTCAAATTCAGTAAAATTTAATTCTTTAAATTTGCATTTACATTTTATAATAGTATTTTTTTTAATCATGTTTTTCTTTTTACAGGGACTGTACAGTTTCATTTTCCATCAGTGTGCATTTAATTTGCAATGTGTATTACGTATTATTATTAAATAAATGCAATTTGAAAATATCCTTTTTCATACTCTTCACTCTTTCTACACGAAATCCCTACATTATCGATAATTTTCGTTCATATTTTATGTTTCATTCCCAATCTGATGGCATTTTTCGTAAAACCGGATGTGGGTATGCGTAGCCTACGAATGGCAATTTGACGCAGGTACGCACAGACACTACCTAAAAAGAAAGGTTTCTTACACCAAACATCTTAAAAATTTTCTTTCAAAATAATCTACCAGACGATATAATTCAAGAACTTGACAATACAGACTCTGTAGAGAATAAATTCATAATGTATTTACAATCTGTTCACATCTAACATTAAACACTACCAATCATGGCTGTATTTATAAGTGTCTGCTAGCTTTTGCACCATGGTAAATTACTGCCGCAAAATCAATCGCTTAAGTCTGAGACAATGCTATTCAAAACACAAAACTGCATGACAAATCGACTCTTTCATCACAAATTACATCTTTACGGTCCAATATTTCATTCAGAAAATTACACCAATTACCAAGAATAAAGAATCGGTATTTTGGATATTAATACTGCAAAGAAGCAACTAAAGTAAAGAAAGGCGATACGACAATGTCAGAGTTAATGAAGTAAATGCAGACATTCATGACGATCTTCAGATTTTTTCTTCTCTTTTAGATCAATAAGTTATTAATGTTTTATGCCATAAGTGTACAGTGTATAATATGGTTTCCATCAATGCAGTATGTGTTATCTCAACCAATTCAATTAATTTCCATAATATGAAAGTGCATGTTTGTATGACATTTTCCATAATGGATAGTTAATGATATATGAGTTGTTTTGGTAATGCACATTTGATTTTATCATCCATTGCGCGCTGTCAAGATTCACAGTTATAAGTTCCCTCACCCACTATCATTCATTTCATAATTCCCTCTTGCAGTATATTTATATATGCTAATATTTCGAAATATACAAATGGACAGCAATTGAAAATATACAAAATATGCCTTATGCATTTAATATCGAAAACAAATCTTTCTGAAAAATGTTACATAAACATGACATACCATACATTTCAATGTTTCAAAATCTCTTTCTGAGAAATATTTTCAAAAGTGTACACCAAAATGTTGTAATTAGTCAATAATGAACTAAACAAACTGATATCCAACCAATGGTGTTACATTGTTTAATTTTGGTGTACAAACAATGAATTACCCACACCTCTCTAGATTCTGAAACTGGAATTTGCATAATAATCATCCAATCAATTGTAGAATTATCAGATTCCAATGATCCTTTGACCTAAAATCAACATCTGAAAAACAAGTAAATTATCTCCCCCTTATAACTGTATATGGAAAACATTATTAAAAACATTTCTACCCAACACAATGTTTTTCCCTTTTATGTCAAGTACCTTCCATATATAATATTATAACCTAATACTGGACATAAGTTAACAATGTAAAATGAAAAAATATCAAAGTACTAAAAGCGCTTTAAGTCAACTTACCCAGCTATCACTATGAAGCAATCCAGTTTATTCCAAGAATCATCCAAATATGTTGTTTTTCCATAAATTCCCATTCCAATCATTTTTATTATCATTTCAACAGCAAAGAAAGCAAAAATGAAATGATCAAAGTTAGCCAGAACATGACATCGTATAGTTGAGCAGACTTTGTCTTCACAAGGCTGGTACATCCCAAGGGTGATACAGTTGAGTAGAATCACAGCCATACTCACTCTTTCAAACCATGTGGGTATCAGTTAAGGAATATATTGTGAAAATGTTTGGACACATTAAAAATAATAAAGAATAAACATTGCCAGAAAATTAAAATTGAACTCAAGTATATAACATCAACATAAAAAAAATAAAAAAAATAAAACACTTTAAAAAGATAAATTAATTCCTGCCTCAATGTGGTACTCGTGTCTTTATGTGGCACACATACCTCTTTGTGGCACTCATGCCTCTATGTTGCATTCCTACCTAATATAAAGTGTTAGTCGAAGGTTCAGTTTGTATAAACCAGTTGCTTACTAAGTCAAGACAAGTCAGGAATATGACAGTTGTTATTCTTTCGTTTGATGTGTCTGAGCTTTTGATTTATTTTTGATTTGGTTAAGTACTTTCCGTATTGAGTTTTTCTCAGAGTTGGTATTTTTGTGTAATATTTTTTTTACAGATATAGTATAACAAATGCTTTGATTTCTTCAAGGTCCATATAGAATGCCCTAATTAAATGAACCACATTCATTACAATGTCATCTGCTTTCTTGTGCTTATTAGTTGGATGTGGAACAAAGCTAACACATAGAAATTCATGTCAACTTTTAGATCTTCCAATTTCCAACAGTAACTTTTTGTACTTGCCAACATTCTTCTGTCTGTCAAGCTGGAAAAAAATGAAGTCTGAGTTGTCCTATAAGTATGTAAAAGTGTATATACAAACACAAACAATTTATTTGATAACCTAATTTTTGGCATGTAATATATACTTTTTTCATAAATTTCATAATGACAACAAATTAGCTGCTTCTTCAGATTATTCAATATATATCATTGTTATCAGTTTAAATTCAAAACTGGGAATAAAACGGTGATTGGTTACTCATTGGTACAATAAATATTATCATCCACACCAAAAGACGGAAATCCGAACATCCATCTTTTCCTAAAAATTAACTCACAAGAATTCCCCAATAACAATAAAATACTTCTTTACATAACATTCTCTTGACATTATCTAATAATACATATGGAAAACTCATCATTTGAAGAATTATAACAATTAATGATGCGCTTCTTCATGCTCGTTTTTTCAGCTGACAGCAAAAAATAAATATCTGACGGAATTTTATTTACGATGAAATAAGGTGTAGAGTCTTTCATCTCCCCTTTGAGGATAATTATATTTCAGTAAGTTGATAGGTAGTAGAAGAATTTTTGTGAATAAATATTATTTTCAATTATTTTCCCAGCTTGATTGCAAAATATGATCAATGTGAGGTCGTCATAAGGGTAATGTTTTTAAGCTCATATATCTTTCATAAAACTAGTAGAAAATATGAATTACAATCAAGACTGCTGTTTTTTTTTTCTAAACCTTGAGTTTTTGATAGATAGTATAGTGTCAGAGCAATTTATCTGCATACATTTTTTCTATACGCCATTTCAAATGATCCAGTTCCGAGTTGATTTGCAAAGCTGTCATGACATTTCTCAAGAGTCTGCATGTCAGATAGTAAATAAAGAAGATGTTTTACAACCAATAGGTTAGGAGACTCATATTTCGATTGTAAAAAGCAATGAACTGAACACTATCAATAGGTAAGGAGACTCACATTTCGATTGTAAAAAGCAATGAACTGACTTAAACAAACTGCTATACATCCTGTTTGTATGTTAAGTGTTAGAAAAAAAAATAAACTTAGTTAAATTCAGTTTTCAATATAAGTTTTTCCATATGATATAGCTGCATTTATGTTACTCAAAGCTGCATTTTATGCAACTGTTTATGAACCACATAGTTACTTTTTATGAAAAACAGCTGCATTTTATGAAACAGATAGCTGCATTTTATGAAACACATAGCTGCATTGCATGAAAAACACAGCTGCATTTCATGAAACACATAGCTGCATTTCATGAAAAACATAGAGGATCATAGAGTAGCCTCATTTCATTGATATAATAATCATATCTGAATACTGGTACTTAAGACTTTAACAAGAAAAAAATGTGTCCCTCTTACACAACCTCATTTCCATGTTTTGTCAAGCCTGCAATCACATCCAGCTTAATAACTAGATTTTACTATAAAATTGTATTTTACTTTGTAAGAGGGTCATTAAGTGGATTTAATCCAATTCAAAAAATTCAAAAAGAGTTGAATTTTTGTAATTAGCTTACAATAATTTTAAATAACTTATATTACAATTCAATTATTTGGAATAATCAGGAGTTAATTTTCTGGTACTGTAGAGTCCTCAAAAGAAATGGGATACAGTGCAGATTATGTAACATTGCATTGCTTCATAATGGTGTGCATCATCTCTGGTATAATCAAATTCAATTTGACCTTTGTTGCACAAAGATGGTTGTGGCTTGCATCAATTCTTTACGTAGTTCTGACAGTAATTAATTTAATATCATTTAAAATCAACAGTAATGAACTTTCAATAAAACTTATTACTAAACCACCATGTCAAATTTTCTTTGCAGCGAAATCAATTAAAATTCTTTGAGTGGCAGGTGGTGAAATTGATAGCATTAGTGTTTGTGTTTTTTTTTACTTTTATATTTTTCTTTAACACTGCTTGTGTTGATGACAGCAAATGTTCTCATTAATAGTGCATAATAAAGATTTGTTAGATCCAACTTGTTCTATAGTCATGTCATGTTTGAAATCTTCATTGTTGGATTTCTTTGCAATTTGTAAAGACAGTAGAAAGTCAGAGAGTTCCTAACAATGTGTAAGAGAAGTCATATTAACTTTTAAACACAAAGTTTTATAGTTTGTAAATTCATTGGCAACAGATGCTAATGTGGCGTAAAGCAACCAACAATCAATCAATCATTGGCAGCAGAACAGTTGACATTTTTAAGGAGGATGCAAAATTGACATTTAAGGCCATAAAAAAGAATATGTCAGTTTGTTTTAACCTTTCCTACCAAGAAAATAGCTGCCTACTAAAAATCTTTTATTGTCCTGATGTGAAACAGTTTTTTTTTTTTTTTATAATCAGATAGGCATGAAGACAGTGAGTAAAAAAAACATCTGACATTTCAATTTCTCTTTGCCGAAAAAATAAATAAAATTACTACCTATATCTACCCACTGTCTCTTCCTTTGAGAGACCAAAATATATTTAAGTGCAGCTTAGTCCTTCAAAAGCTTATTAAAAATTAAGGGTAAATTGCGCTAGTAAACTTTTTAATATATACAATCTTTTTCAGTTTCCTCCAATATCAACTATCCTATTTTTAGGACAGAACTGATCCTTTATCTATATATATAAGTAGAGCATAAAACCCTAAAATAAACTAAGGGTTCTCATTACAGCAGACGTGCAATGAACTTCCGATGTGAAGCATTGATGCACCTTACAAACTCTGGTGCATGTTACATAACGGACAGGTGCACCACAGCTGAATTTATACCATTTTAACTTCTACAGATATATTTTTATAATATTTTATTACTTTTCAATTGATTTGAGCTTCAGATTGATCCTTGCCAAAGGTATAAGTATTTAACAGTAACCCACCCACAAATTAAGTACTGCCACATGTGGAGAATATAAAAAATCTATGTTTCTATAAATCAAAAGCATAAAAGCAGACTTTACTCATTTTGACGCTTTTCTGGATAAGTCTTCATCAGGAACACTCAAATTCATTTATTGGGATACCATATTTATTACACAATACCATTATCAATTAATGGTGCTAGAAACATTTTTGTGCAAATCTGCTTAGGCAATATTGCTAGACCTGACATATCCTTGGATTTCCAGTTGTCTTTCTGGAGTTTCCAGATGAAGGTAAATCCAGAAATGTACTCTAGATCAAGGGTCCGGAAACGGTCATATTTGCCAGTCTTGTCCTAAACTGAAAGTTACAATTACAAATAGACTAGTTCTAAATTAGTTGTTAGCAATTTAGTATAAGTTCATCTTTTATATTTTTATAACAAAAACTTTTGGTTGGTTAGGTTGCTGTCTAACTTAAAGTTCATCCCAACTTCAGGCATTTATTTTCCCATTACAAAAGGACTATTCAAACATATTGACTTGGGTTTCAATCAAGGAAACGAAAAATCACTTGGTCATTATTTATTAATGATATAATATTCTGAAAAGTAAAATAAACCAAAAATGTTCTAAAAGTGGTTTTGGTCATAGCCTATAGTTTAAAGACTTGTTTTTCTATTCTCTGTCGTCTTTGTAGTTTCAATAATTGAGACAGAGTGTCTAAACAATCTTTCTGCATAAGCAAGATAAAACAGCATCAAATGAAACATTTATTTGTTTATACGAAAAAATGGTGCATCTTCATGAAGCAATATGAACGAAAAATTACGCAGTCATATTAATTTATCATAAAATTTGCATTCATTATTGTTTTAATTCCAATAACTTGAATTCCAGACTGTTTTCCAATTAAGTTTCAATTGCAATACATTATGCATACAGGAGGTAACATGGGTACAATCAAAATAAATTGATTGTGAAATTTCATTTTGAAAATTCGGTCAGCACACTTCCTATTAATATAAATTTGAAAAAATTGTTTGCATTTCATTGATCAATATGAATTTAATTCTATTGTACTTATAGACCTAGCTTACTTTTGTCAAAGCATTAAATTAATTTATAATCTTTTTAACTCACAAATGCATATAAAGGGCATATTGAAAGAATTACATCATTATTAGTCTCTGAAATTATTTGAATAGCCTGAATATTTTTTTCACTATAACAGCCCCAGTATTGTCGTGGTAACTTCCAGATTGCAATGTTAAGTTGCCAAGTTACCTAGAAAGTTAAAACATTGCATATTACTTCAAAAAGAGTTTCTAAAGGGATAATCCATCACAAAAAAAACATATATTGCTCAGCTGTTACACAAATTTTACCTCCTTTTTCTGAAAAATAACAGAGCATGGACAAAGTTTTATCAATTAAAATATGAAGAAATGAAACTGACTGCGTATTACAAGAGTAAATGACAATCGGATTAAGCAGACAGACCTAATCAATTTCACCACTAATGGCAACAGTCATGCACAATTTTGCATGACATTACTAAATCATTTGTTCTTACATGATTTTAGTTATTAATCTGAATAATCATGCAATAAACCAATTTTAACCACACAGAACACTTGCATGAAATAGAATGGCATGGGTTCGGCAGCTTGGGCCCTCAACCACTTTTTGGGATACTGTAGTGGAAGTTATACAAAATTTATCATTCATGATCTCAAGTTAAATTACAAATAGTATCACGTTTTAACTATATGTAACTATTTTCACAGATGCTATGCAAGCACATCTTATAATTTATGAACATGTCTAAAGCTAGGTATGTTGTTAAATGAAGTCACCTTGTCCCTACATTTTATCCCTTATTTCGACAATTTACAGGAATTTAGCTTCAAATTTTTGGCAGTACTCTATTACATGTTAATTGATAGTCACTACAGGAACTAATGTTATCATATATGTCACCTTCTTAAATATATTGTAAGGAGATTTGGGAATTTTGATATGAAAAACTGATTTAGTCCAAAAATCTTGGATATTGTTCTAATACCTAATTATTTTCTACTGGATCTTGTCCTAATATCTAATTATTTTATCCTATCTCAGTAGACATACATTGTTCTACAACTCACATCTTATAAGAAGATTATCAATTCTCATCAGGATTACCAGCCTAATATCAAAAGATTTATAGCTGCAAACTGGGGGATTACAATTGACAGTGTTGTTAACATTAAACCTAGTTTCTGTTCCTAACATATTCAGATTTCAGTTAATCCTTGAGGAATCCATCTACATATTTTCCTGTCTTAGGACAATTTCATTCAGTTTTTTAAATTTGGGCTTTTGAAAATCATTGCAGAACTGAATGGTTGATTGTTTTTGGAATACTGTCCAGTGACAAATATTTCATGCACATTCAGACTCAGCGAATGATCATGTTAATCAATGAAAGAGGTATGACTACCATGTCTTTTTTGGTACTTAGTAATATATGTCTAGTGGCAGATCCAGGATTTAATTCTATGGGAGCCCTCCTGAAACGAATTAAAATACAATTATAAGTGACTTATTAAATTGATACAAAATTGGCTGTATTTTTTCTTTTTTTCATTTTCTGTTCTTTTTTTAGGGAGGGCACCTGGAGCACCCTGTCTGAATTTGCACCTGGTGTCATTTCAGATAAAGACATCAAAATTGAGGTGTTTTTGGTCATCTCCACCTACCCCCACGGGGAAGCCCACTCCTGCCCTGTCAAATTTCACCTCATATTTAGTAAGAAACATTAAACACCAAAGCTGAACTAATTATAGGCATAAGGGACTAGACTAAGCTGATTTTGCTGAAGCAACAGTTCATATTCGCCCCTCTCTTCCTGATTTTCATGTAGTATTTGCCACTGGACATTAAACACCAATCATCATAAAAAATCAACATCTGAATCTAGGAATACAACAAACTGTTTACATAGAAATATATTTTGCCTTCTTTGAAGTAAAATGAAAAATATCAATTAACAGGAGGACAACAACGTTATTTTATGTTGTGTTTTTTTTTTTATAAATTTCAATTTATAACTTTCTTAATCTTTTTAAAACACTACTGGTAGAGTATTTTACAATAAACAATACAATCTCTTCTAGCTTATTGGAGCTTAAATAGAGCTTAATAATCAAAAGCCTTATATTCTTCTTGAAAATGTGATTTTAAGATGTCATAGAGTGTTGGATCTTATGTTAATAAGTCTTGTTATTAAGATTGATGGGTGATAATGACAATAGCAATCATTATGGTGTTATGCAAGTACAATTGAACTTCTTCATAAACACACCTATAAGAAAAGCTTGTGCCTGAAAAACATCTTTATCAAGGCAAGTTTAAGGAGAGGGATCTCATACTATGCTGAAAATTTAAAGGCAGTGATTCTAATATAATAGATTACCAGGAAAAGATCAAACTACATTTTTATACAATTAACATTTAGATTTCAGTCTCAATATGCAACATGGTCTTGTGTGGTATCAGTTTTCTTGGCTCTGAAGCACAAGACAGTTGACTTGTTTGGTTTATGAATAATATATATTATAAAAGCTCTGTCTGAAATGCATTTCTTATTCAACTGCTGTAGGTGTAATCCTTACTTTCTTGATAAATCTCTTAGAATAGTTTAAAACAATAAAAGCCAACTCATATAAGACCATAAAAACTACTAGAAAAATCACAGTACCAAAACCCTACAAAACTTGAAGTCAACAGAAAAAAAACCAATGCCAGTGAACATGAAATCAAATAATTAAAGAGTTTTATTACACTGGGAAAAGACACATTTGGGAATCCTTCTTTTGAACTACTGACCTAGCTACCATGACCTGCTAGACATAATTTTGATACCTGAACTTATAACCTAAAACTTATCTTTAAACCTTCTTAACCTTATTATTACTGTCTAATTACCAAAATTCGTTAGTATTTGAAATAATGTATAAGAATATATTGTTCTAAGCTTGTAATGAGACCTTAATCCAACCCTACAAAACTTTAGGTCAACAGAAAAAAAACCAATGCCAATGAACATAAATAATTAAAGAGTCTTAAAGAGTTTTATTACACTGGGAAAAGACACATTTGGGAATCCTTTGTTTGAACTACTGACCTGCTATGACTTGCTAGACATAATTTTGATATCTGAACTTATAACCTAAAACTTATCCTTAAACCTTCTTAACCTTATTATTACATCGTTCAATTTTCATCCATGGAGATCCCTGAGTACATTTAAGTAAATAAGTTCAAAGGGGCGTAACTCCTAGAAAAAAAATTGAATCGTAATTTCCTGTCGATATGCACATCTACATAGTATGTCCTTATTATCTGAAAAGATTTCATGAAATTCTGTTGTGTGGTTTGAGAGGAGTTGCGATGACAAACTGTTGCAGTAGTACATTGAAGCAAATAAGTTCAAAGGGGCGTAACTCCTAGAAAAAAATTGAATCGCAATTTTCCGTCGATATGTACAAGTACATAGTATGTCCTTATTATCTGAAAAGGTTTCGTGAAATTCTGTTGTGTGGTTTGAGAGGAGTTGCGATGACAAGAAACAGGACTGACGGACGGACGGACGGGTCAAAAACATTATACCCTCCGCAACCCGTTGCGTGGGGTATAAAAAACTTGAGGTCAACAGAAAAAAAACCAATGCCGTTGAAGTTGAGTGAACCTGAAATCAAATAATTAAAGAGTTTTATTACACTGGGAAAAGACACATTTGGGAATCCTTCTTTTGAACTACTGACCTAGCTACCATGACCTGCTAGACATAATTTTGATACCTGAACTTATAACCTAAAACTTATCTTTAAACCTTCTTAACCTTATTATTACTGTCTAATTACCAATATTCATTAGAATTTGTAATAATGTATAAGAATATATTGTTCTAAGCTTGTAAAGAGACCTTAACCCAACCCTAAAAAACTTTAGGTCAACAGAAAAAACCAATGCCAGTGAAGTTGAGTGAACATGAAATCAAATAATTAAAGAGTTTTATTACACTGGGAAAAGACACATTTGGGAATCCTTCGTTTGAACTACTGACCTGCTATGACATGCTAGACATAATTTTGATATCTGAACTTATAACCTAAAACTTATCCTTCAACCTTGTTAACCTTATTATTACTGTCTAATTACCATTATTCGTTAGAATTTGTAATAATGTATAAGAATATATTGTTCTAAGCTTGTAAAGAGACTGTAATCCAACGAACAGCAATATCGTTTTGATAAAAATAGAACTACCTTCATTACTTTGATAATTATCCTGAATAATCAAATCGATCATGACGTCAATGTTGTTTTCTTTATCACTCTGCGGTTTTAATTGCTTTTGTTCAATACTTGACGTAACATTTCCTCAGTTTACAAAAACAAACACAATTTTGTATACTGAGTGATCATCTTTTTATCTTTCCGTAGTTTAGATTTATTTCAGGTTTTATCTTTAAATATGTTTAACGACCAAAATTCAATCCATCTAGAAGCTGTAAAACTTATTTTTATCCAAATGTCTCAACAAAATAATTATTTTTGCGGTCGTTTAAAAATTGATATTTTTCAAATGTTAAAAGTCAATGTTCTGATTAGCTTATTTATAAAAAAATTAAAGCTGTCTTAATTCAAATTTGATTAATGTTGTTTGACTACCAAAAATAAATCTGTCTAGAGACTGTTAAACTTACTTTTAAACAAATGTCTCAGAAAAATACAAAATTGACATTTTTCCTATGCTAAAATCTTTGTTTCGATTGGCTTGTTTCAAAAATTTAAGGCTGTCTTAATTCAAATTTGATTAATGTTGTTTTACAACCAAAATTCAATCCGTCTAGAAGCTTTAAAACTTATTTTTAAACCAAATGTCCCCCCCCCAAAAAAATGACATTTTTCCTATGTTTAAGTTTTTGTTTCGATTGGCTTGTTTCAAAAATTTAAAGCTGACTTAATTCTAATTCGGTAAAAAATGTAATTTTACGATCTATCAGATAAATTGAAATGATTTTAATAGAAGTCGCAGCATGTTTCACCATTAATTTGGAGAACTATACAACATGCTTCAGCGAGATTTACTTTCGGTATCGATTTTTAACTAATGTCATTCTATTCTAAAGCTACCATAAGAAATAAAAACACATTAAAAGCTAGCATGTTCTGATGTAATTTAAAAGCATGTGGTTAGTTTTACTACATATTTGAGGTAGATCAATTTTGATTAAAGTGAAATCGTCTCATGTCAGAAACTTCAAATAGAAACACGCTGGTATATAACCATATTTACTGGTGAAGTGAACCTATTGTATTTAAATTGAAGAATTATTCCAACTACCGGTACAAGCATTTCAAGATGTTACAATTCCAATGATGAGGAATAACAATGAGCATTGCAAGATATTGTTACACACTACTCAATTGTTCTTGAACATTACAGCTAATTTCCTAATGCTTGTAGAGTAGTGGTTTGCTTGCTTTTTTTGTATAAACAATTACCAAGCTTTGTAATAAAGATTGACAGTATAGTCAAACCTATATTTATCATATTTGGATTTGATTGAAAGTTATTCCAATTACTATTGCACAATATACAAACAAAGCAAGCAAGCTAACCAAAGTCTTGCTCTACTTGCATTATGAAATTAGCTGTAATTGAAATTTTCATCCGACCATGCTCTCTTGGAAAATTGCCTCCACCGAGATTAGACCTCATATACTTGACCTTGAAAGCAGACCTCAACGAATTCCAAAAGAGATGGTTATTCAGAAGGTACAATGGACAACTTAGGCACAGTACCAATAAAAAAAATCTGTTCAACAGTGAAGAGAATGAAGAGAAATTGTGGCCCCATAGCTTTATACAAGACAATGCCAAAAATAAAACTAGTAAATTATCAATAGTCTATGCCTGTTGGTAATTTCTTTTGTCTGCCAATACTTAGTCCATTCATTTATATTAAACTAATCAATGCAGACTTATTATACAAATTAATTAGTATGATTGACTGTATAGACTTTGGCAACACTCAAACATAGAAAATGCTACTAAATGATTTCCTTTAATAAATTGTTTTTCTGTCTATAGATTAAACAGATGAAACAAATTTTTAAACATTGCATTTTCAAGAGCATTTTGGCCTTATTAAAAGAAATAATAATGGTATATTGGTTATGACTATCTACGAGTTAAGCACATCTTTTTATAACTGGCCACAAGTGACAACCCTTAGCTGCATATAGTAACACTTTAAAATCCCTTTTGCATTATTCAAATGAAATATAAGTAGCCTTGACCTTAAAAGCATTTTAGTGCAAAACTACAATTTATTTCAATATTTAAAATGTTTTATCATTGTGTTTCTATTCCATGAATAATTTATCTGCCGTTATTCATTATCAGTGAAACAAACATCAATAGGAAAACCTGGTTTTACTTTCTAAAATTTCAAAATTTATGATCAAAGTTACAATCACAAAACTACTCAACACATGGAGTAATAAAAATGCAGTTTGTAATATTTACAAAACGAGAAACACCTATGAACCACACCAACAAACGGCAACCACTAAACAACAAGTTCTGTTTAGGTATATTCTCTTAATTAATTATTATACAGGCAAAATTTATTAAAGAGTGCTGCTTTTCTTACTAGTAATATTAAATCTGAACTTTCACCGAATTTCTGAACAGTCGGATGTTTTTACCATACTGCCAAAGACCATTAAAAATTAATTTTTCAAATCTGCATTCATTTATTAATTACATACTCATACTGGTAGTTCTAATAAATCAATGTGTAATGATTAAATTCTATGATAAACAGCAATTAAAAGATAATTTACTGAAACAGAAACTACGAAAAAACCCATGAATCAACAGAAAATGACAGAAATAAATGTCCATGACATCAATTCCTTATATAGACACAGGAGCAGTTTGTCCTGAACTAAGTCCATATATTTGTCATCGGTGACGGCTCATTCTCCTTATCTGTTGCATGTAATTAGCATATTATGTTTACTGAATACAGGAACCTTATAACCATTACAAAGAAAACAAATTCTGTTATTATCAAACAACAAAGAAAGCAAGGCCATTATGTTTGTAAGAGACAATTCATAACTAGAAATCGGTCTTGAGACAGACCATTATGAAGTGTCAGAGTCGAAGACACATGCCACAAACATATGTTTAAAACCAGACCTTCGACTAAATCAATACATTTTCAAAGAAAACTCAGTTAATGAGATCAAAGTGTTTTATCTTTCCACCTACATAAAAGTCAAATTTAGGATTTAAAAAAATGGCAATAGTTGGAAGATAAAATAAGTTCTAGGCCCCAGTCTCCACATTATGGGCAACAGACTCCACATTAATATGGTCTCCAGACTCCTTTGAGCAATTTGTGTGGTCTACCAGGCTCTACTAGGGCTATATGATCCAACAGTAGGACTCGATGCTCTTGTGCTCCAACAATAGTGCTCTAGGCTCCACTGATAAAATTCTCCGCCAATGAGTAAGGGACCAAAATTCAATATACATTGTAATAAACACAAATTTACATTTTTTTGTATGACTTATTTTATAAAAGCTTAAAGAGAATGATATTTATAGCAAGATAAATTTTAGGATATCTACCTAAGCAACCATGATACATAAGAGAGATAATTCTAATTTGTTGCTTTGGGGCTTAAAATGAATCACATCAGATAATCGTTGGTTGTTCTGTTATAAGTCAAGGCCATAAAAAAAGAATAGGTTTGTTTGCCCAACTACGCTACCTACTCAGAAAAAAGCTGCCTACTCAAATTCTTTTATTGTCCTGATTTGAAGAAGTTTTTTTTAATCAGATAGGCATGAAGACCAATAAACACCCGATACTTCAATTTCTCTTTTTGAAAAAAAAAAAGAAAATGCCTACCTACCTACCCACTGTCTCAACCTTTGGGTAGGGTTTGGGCAAACCAAAATATTTTTAATTGTGGCCCAATTGGACAGCAACCAAATTCAAACAACCAAGAAACATTCAGACGTCAATGTATGACCTTCAACCACAGACAAGTGATGCCATCTCTAAAACTCAAACTCCCCCCAATAAAGACAAGTTATGATTTTCATATCTATATTTTATGATTCATATTTAGTTAATTTTGACAGCTATATTGACATCATACTTTTAAATTCAGAATTTGTGTTCAGGATGGGAGGTGTATTCATCTAGCTTAACATTTATTTATTTTCACTGAAATGTCTTCATGTTATGATGGCACCACTCTGACGTATTGATACTCTTTTGATTAGCAGTTGCATGGTAAAGTTATATAATTTCAAAAATTGAATCTGACTATCCATGTGTTGCACATCCTCACACAAGCACGTAGAAACGAAAAGTTTGAAAACAAGCAGGCAAGAATCAACAGATGGAAAGTTTAAGAATTTCTCATATTGACATTTTTACGTGGTTCAATGCTGTTATCTTAGTGTACATTATATGGGTTGTCTGGCACCTTGGCTCATACTTTGAAAATCTACTATCTGAAAGACCAGATGCAATGAAACATTTTATTATTGCCTCAAACTATTGTTTTGTAGAATGGTCTGGAAGTGATAACACTGTATCTGGGTTATTAACAAGCTTTTCACCTGGTATTGTGAGATGGATAAGGATAAACTCTTTGGAGATGTAGAAACCAATGTAACCAATGTATTTAAGCCACTTGTATATTAATTGTTATAAAAGCATACTTGAAAAAAGAATTGATTCAATCTTGAGTTCTAATTTCTATTAAGAGAATTGAGGTGATTAATTTACTTTCTTTTTTCTTTTTTCCTGATAAGATTTATGTAGCTTAAATTTCGGAAGTGGCAATACCAACTGATCTCCTTTAAATTGATTTGAATATGCACATTCACTTCTACAGTTTGTGCTTTGTAATAAATACTGTATTTGGCTGTGTATTATGCATTTGTGCATAATACACAAACCCTCCTCCATATGGCGTTATACATGATATATATTCATTAAAAAAAGTCTAGTTCATTGTAAAAAGTCGTCAATATGGAACAAGTATATCTTCATTAAAGTTTATCAAAAGATACAAAAGGCACTTGAAACTAAAGCTTACATAGAAATGTTTAATTTAAATGCCTCAGAAACTCCTAAAACTTTTCTGAATTTGGAGTTTTAGCTGTCTTTATGTACAGGCTTGCTTCAGTCATTTTATTGCATTTCTAAAACTTTTTCACTTTGCTATATACTAGTAATCACATATTGTATTTACAATTATAGACTTTTCCTTGAAAACAACAATCTGTTCACAGTTGATGCAGAATAAAAATTAACTCAAACTGGTGTGGCCTTATAACACAGATCTGGGACTGGCAACTTTTCAAATATTATTTCAACAGTTTGTTTATAAAGTTTAACTACCAAAATCATTGCTGTAAAACAGTTATAAAAAGTTTCTAATTCTAAAATGAAAACAATTCAAGATATCCTTGAGTAAATAATTTGTTTTAATTTCGGTGAAATAGTAATTCCCTACAGGAAGTGTATAAACTAAGCATTGTTATCTTTGTAAGAACTGATAAATGGTACCAAACCTAAACATCATGAACAATGAGTTACACCTGGCAGTATAAACAGTTCCAGAAACAGACTATCAGACTGCAAGAAAACACTTACAATGATTACATTTCCCCCATAATTCCTTCCATTTCCTGTTAACAGTATTGTATCTATACACATTGGTTAAATCAGACCAACCATACCAAATTGATGGACGGTCTCTAGATTACAACCTAATGGCTAAAATTCTTTCATTTTATTTTATTCAGGACGCCAACAGTCAATACTAAATTCCCAACAGGCTGCTTTAATAAATTTTCTTTATTTAAAAACATCAATACCTTGAAAAAATCTTTTAAAAAAAAAATACTGAATAATACTTATAAAAAGGAATAATGTTATTGCTGTGGGTCATACATGTTTTTATCATATACTTAGACTAAATAACATATGATTTTTACTGTATGATAATAGCATTAAATTAACGTAAATTCCATATTTTTCGAATTGGTGCTTAGCAGGCTGATATGAAAAGTTTATCACATGCTTCGATTGTTATCACATGCCTTTCCGTAACGTTATCACATGGCATTCCGGTGATACTCGGCAAATTCCGGAAAATAGACCTCAATGCTACGTTTTCAGTGAAAAACATTACGAAATAGTGTACAAAACAATTATTTAGATACTGAAAAGTATACTGCGTAAAAAAATAACAAACAAAATAAAAAAAAACCAAACAAACAAATTATTAAACAAATGCATTCTTTATAAGTTTCAAACATAATTTAGAAAGTTACTTTGAAAAGGTTGACTTTTCCAAACAGTGTTCATTATGTATATTGTTGTGTGTTTTTTTTTTTGGGGGGTTTGTCGAGTCGTCCATATCAAAAATGTTTTCTCCTCTGTTGAGGCATATTGCAGAAAGATTTGATATCGAATATACTAAATTTGGGTCCGACGTCTGTGAAATTTTCAATCTTTGAACTTCTATTTGGGAACCACGTAAAAGGATCAATATATGAATCTGTTATTTTACTCCATTGTTGAAGCATATGATAAAAAGATCATAACATGTCATTTTTCCATATCGCATGTATTATCAGCCCTCGGTCAATATCAGCCCTCGAGCCATGCGGCTCTTGGGCTGATATTGAACCTAGGGCTGATAATACATGCGATATGAAAAATGCCATGTAATAATCTGATAGTATTTGGTTTTTGTTAATTATTTTGTCATTTATCAGGCATTAGTTTATCTCGTTTCAATTGTTTCACAGAACTTTGTCTAAAAGTTCTTTGGAACAAATATTATGGAGGAACTTGTATTCTGTCACATTTAACAGTTTACTACACAGAAATTCCATGTTTCTCATATGTGTATGGTGAAATATAGTTGCTTACATGATTATCATTTGTACAGTATATTTGGATAGTCGTTTAATTAGGGAATCATGCCACATTTTCTTATTTTCATTCCACTGACAAATGTTGTCATATGTTCTACTGTCCTTTAAAAACAACTCATATCCCAAGGTACTAGAAACCAGACATCTAGCCAATCATATCAAAAAACAGATATACAATGCATCAATAGGACATGATTCAAAGCTTATGTAAACATTTTAGATATATTCCAATGATGGAAGTCGGTCAATTTATAACAAGGCTGTTGTTTGTTTTGATAATTTTTCGTTTTTGCCATCAAGTTGTCAGTTCATTTTCGACAGGATATTCCTTAGGTATCTAATGTTTCTCTTCTGTAATCTATGAACTCTGCACATGACATATTTCCTGGGACAGAACGACTAAACGTGTTTTGTTGGAGTGACATGAACATTCCCATGGAGATCAGACAGGTTAATAACCTCCGTCTTGGACATAAATCATACAGTTCATCATTGGGTTCCGATATTTACCGTTCAATTTGCACAAGAAAAATACCATTGCTGTTCATGAATGAAAAACATGTCACGTTTTCACAAGGAAATAGTAATAGACATCATTATAATGACAGTAAAATCTATAGAATTATTATTTGTGACTAGATTTCACTAGATACTGATGAATTATAGGGATTTCTTGATTATGAAAGGAAGTATACAAGTAAAGTCATTTCCTCTTTGGCTTATATATGGGGCTTTCTGATTTGATAGTTATTCTTCTTCAATAGTTTTCTTGCAGTGACTTTAAAAAAAAGAATTAAATGGTAAATCGTTTAAAAACAAACTCCTTTGCAAGATCTAATATTGAAAACATAAATTTACTAAATTGTAGCTCTGCAAAAATGTTACAAGCTTGCTGTTCTGTGTGAGCAAATGCTCTTTGTTTAAGGCCATATCTTTGACCTACATTAATAATTTACTTTTTACAAATTATGATTTGAATGGAGAGTAAACATGTCTCATTGGCACTCATATATACTCATTATATACCACATCTTCTTATATAAAACAGAAAAGCGTAATTTCACAGTTAACTCGTTCTGCTCCTCAAGGAGATTGACATAACTTAGAAAGATAACAATACTAATTTCTCCCAAAGGATAATCGGTAGAAAATCACATCCTCTAGTGTACCTATAAAAGTCATGTTGTGTAGATGGAATCATGTTGATACACTCACAGAGAATCAGAATTCAAGGCTTGCAGAGGAAATATACCAATAAAATCTTGGATCACAAAGATAAAATGCACCAAGTTTCAAGGCTACTGACTGATTAAGCTTCAAACCACAATTTTATACAATTGTATAGAATTATATAATCATTCAAACTTCCTGGGCAAATTTTTCCCAGCATTCATAGCTACTATAACTCTTTAAGCATCAGAATTTATATTGGATCATTGCAAATAAGGAGATTATATAAAAGGATATAAATGTATGTCATTTAGACAATAACCAATTAAGGTGGTAATGTCACGGAATAGAAGTTCCTTTATAATATAAGTTCCAAAAGGAAAAAGTATTCTAGAATATTATTTCCACTGGAATAAATATTACAGTATATGTTCCTAACGGAATAAATGATATAGAATATTTGTTCCAACAGGAACAGATATTATGACATTGTTTATAACAAAGTTTCTGGTGGAACATCTGTTAGGCGGAACAAATATACTGTACAGGGAGATAACTCTGTAAAAATCATCTGAACATTTTAATAACATTTCATTTTTAAAAACTACTTTTTTTTGTCAAAGGGTCAAAGTAAATATTATGTCAAAATTAAACGAGACAAATTAATTTTAGTCAAGGTCTTTGGTACAGCACCTTAATACAAAAATAAAAACATTCAAATGTCAACTAACACAGTATAAAACATAAAAGGCAAATCCCAACACCTCCTTTATTTATTAAGAAATTGCATCTGAACAAGCTATATGATCAATCTGAGCTAATCAGACAACCTAGAAGCCTCACTCCACTAAAAATTCCCTGATGGACACTGCAGACAAGCTTTTTAAAAGTTTCAGAAAGCACAAAATTATGGCAAAATATTTCAGACAATACATGTACAAGAATAACATCTCATGTAAAAGATGGATTAATTGCTGGTTGTTTTTCCAGTAGCAAATATTCTATGCATGCATGTACATGTTGAAGGATTATCATGTAAAAAGAAGTTAAAAAACTAAATTTAATAAATAGAAATACTATGTGCACAGTATAAACACATTTCTTTTAGCACTTTGCCAAAGAACTGCAGCAGCACCAGGAAGTAATTCAAATGAATTATTTGTCAACTTAATTAAGCTAATCAGACAGATGCATGGGTAAATGAAATATAACATTCCGTGGATATTGTTCTGACGAGGAAACAGTTGTAATTACTATAATTAACAGGAAGACATTATGTGATGTTCTGGCAAAACCTCTCATTCATATACACTGTTCTGACAGGGATCCAGTTTACCTTGCCAAGAGTTGGAGTGACATTGATCAGCTGGCTCTATGAGAAGCAGTAACAGCAGTCATTTAATGTCAGATTTGAAATATATTCATTAGTGTTTGTCAACATCATTGCTGATTGAAAGATTTTTTTTTAGAGTTTGCCTCAGGAAATTGTGTTACTGGGTCATACATTATTTGCAAAGCAGTCCTATGCATTATAAAACTGTGTTAAATTTTATAAAAATGTAAAAAAAAAAAAGACCAAAGGTTTCAGTGAAATAAAAAAGAAATAGTATGGTGTTTCAAATCCCAACATAAAATCACTAAACAGAGGTGGATTTAGAGGGTTTTCCAGGGTGGGGCTTGCCCCCCCCCCCCCCACCTTTCATGAGGAAATTTTGGTTAATTATATGGGGAATCATTGATTTTGAAGCAGTCAGTGAGTCTCCTTTATGAAAATATCTGGATTAGCCACTGCTAAACACATCAATTGCTGGTCTTCATCTCAAGGACAGAGTGAAGTCTTCAACATGGAGCAAAAAATCTACCTCACTACAAGTTAATGATCTACAGCATGTAGCATCAGCAATCTCATTGCAAAAAACAAAACAATAGAAACATTTAGAGATCCACATGAAGCACATCATGATACAAATATTTAGACAACCAATGAACAGATCAAGATTATTATAAATAACTTGACAAGAAATAATGTATAAATAGAGCAAAATATTTGGGTGGACAGCATAAAGACTCAGGCTGACAATAAAAACACAAAAAGTAGCATATATAAATAGAGCAAAATATTTGGGTGGACAGCATAAAGACTCAGGCTGACAATAAAAACACAAAAAGTAGCATATATAAATAGAGCAAAATATTTGGGTGGACAGCATAAAGACTCAGGCTGACAATAAAAACACAAAAAGTAGCATATATAAATAGAGCAAAATATTTGGGTGGACAGCATAAAGACTCAGGCTGACAATAAAAACACAAAAAGTAGCATATATAAATAGAGCAAAATATTTGGGTGGACAGCATAAAGACTCAGGCTGACAATAAAAACACAAAAAGTAGCATATATAAATAGAGCAAAATATTTGGGTGGACAGCATAAAGACTCAGGCTGACAAAAAAAACACAAAAAGTAGCATATATAAATAGAGCAAAATATTTGGGTGGACAGCATAAAGACTCAGGCTGACAAAAAAAACACAAAAAGTAGCATATATAAATAGAGCAAAATATTTGGGTGGACAGCATAAAGACTCAGGCTGACAAAAAAAACACAAAAAGTAGCATATATAAATAGAGCAAAATATTTGGGTGGACAGCATAAAATTAGGCTGATGAGAAAAACAATCGAGGTTAAAATTAAGCATGTAAGATAGGACATATAAAGAATGAAAAAGCCATAACTGTACAGACATCTCAAGCTTATTTTCAAGGTTTTTCACAGCCTCAGTAAAATCCCAAAAATACTGAACTCAGAGGAAAATCAATTCGGAAAGTCCATAATCACATGGCAAAATCAAATAGCAAAACGCATCAAAAACAAATGGACAAGAACTGTCATATTCCTGACTTGGTACAGGCATTTTCAAATGTAGAAAATGGTGGATTGAACCTGGTTTTATAGCTAGCTCAACCTCTCACTTGTATGACAGTCGTATCACATTCCATTATATTGTCACCATTGCAGCTTATTATGTTGTAACAACTTTTTTATGTCAGTTTTTCAGTTGTACTAAAGAGTTACATATAACTAAATTAGGTAAACAGACAGAAAGTCACAGGACATAAAGTCACAAATTTGGTAGGACAAAAAGTCACAGGACAAAAAGTCACAAATACTCTGTTGACAATTGTTTGAAGATATAAGAGAAATATCTTGAAATAATTACTTTTTAATACATATATTCATATTAAAGTTTAGGAAATGTGTCATTATACTTGAAAAATGAAGATTTATTTAATTTTAATCATTCAAAAGAAAGATTTCTTAGGACCATGAATTATAGCCATTTAAGTCCCCAGCCACTTTGACATTTTTTTTTTTTTTATATATTTGATCATCTTTGATATTTTTTGATAAATTTTGTTTAAAAAGTTGGTTTATATACAAAAGTTCAAAGAAAAATACAAACATATTTTAGTAGAAATAAGCGTTTTTTATTTAAAGAAAATAATCAGAAAAAATGAATTGTGACTTTTTGTCCTGTGACTTTTTGTCCTGTGACTTTTTGTCTGTGACTTTTTGTCTGTGACATTTTGTCCTGTGACTTTCTGTCCTACATTCTTAAATTATAACCCATTGGAAGATTAAAAGAATCTGAATTACTAGTACTTATTTTATTAATATACAGTATAATACTTATAGTGACATATATCTAGAATTAGAGCAACTTGAATGGAAGAATATTAACTCAGAAGAAAAAAATGAAGGTTTCCAATAAAATCTGCAGTAGCTGTACCTGAACAAATGCATAAATCAGTTATCAGACTTGACAGTAAAGAGAAAAAGCAAAAATAGTCTGATGATTTTCTGGAAACTCCAGTTTATTAACCATCAATATTTTATAATGCTGATTAATAATCAATAAATCAATCAGCTTTTCTTTTTTTTGCCAAGATAAATTCCAATATTAATATTTTATTATGGTATTAATGTTGTCCAAACTGTTGAAAACAAGCACATGGGGAAGATACCTGCAATCAATTGACTCATTAATTAAGTCACAGGTAATTAATTTTGACGGGCTAATACTATTAAGAAAAAATAATTTTAGATAAATCTTGATAAATCTGGATTACTTTTGATGGGTGTAGGGATAATGAGTGATACAAAGTGAGGCTAACATCTGGTAATATTGACAGATTAATGCCCCTATGTAAATCTTATACTATTGTTAACATGCAGAAAAAAATCCACAGATTAAACGAACCTTGATCAATACATGGATTCAAGAATGCAGATATTTACATACATGTCAATTGCCATTTTACTTATCTGTCTTGGGTGAAATTGATAGATGTTTGTATGGTATAAAAGAATAATATTTTCTAGGTGCAGTCTATACAAAACGCAAGCTTTAAATTGCTTACACATCAATCTGACAGATAAGAATAGATAAGAAAGCATGTAAGGATGATTTTCGCATGCAGAATGCATCAGAATTGAGATAATTTAATTTGGTTGATGCCTGATTTGTGTAATAGAAAAATGAGGTGTCAAAATTGCTGTATTGAATTGCATTTCATAAATTGGAATGAGTCTGTCTTTTGAAAGGTCAAATCTTATACATCAGCTAATTGGTCTCTCTTATTTTGTTATTTTTCAAACATGCTTACCTAGTTTTAATCATTTGAGAAAAAAAAATTGTTGAATATTTCCCTAAGCTTTGTAAATAAGATTATTTTTTTATTTTATGTGCATTTATTAAATAAGGATTAAGCCACACAATATGTTTTATAGCCATAAACGTTTAAAAGCAATTTTTTTTTCACCTGTCAATTTCCCCTCCAAAAAAATACTTCACTGTTACTAGTATTAATAAAGGACCAGTGCTAACCTCTTAATCCCCAGTTTTCCCCTGTCCTAAGGAGGGACAGGAAACAGCTGGTCATTTTCCAGTTCCCTGGTTAGGCGGTACCTTACACTACAGGGAGATAACTCTGTAAAATCAGCTAAACATTTTAATCACGTTTTATTATTAAGGGAATATTAAGCTTCTCAATGATCAAAATTAGTGTTTGCCAAACTGCAATATAACCAGTGTAATTATTTTTCTGATAAAATGGTTGGTTCAAATTTTTTGAAATTTTTATATTTTTGTGAAAGGATTATTTACTTTGACAAAAAATTTTGAAAATTAAACGAGCAACATTAATTTTAGTGAAGGTGTTATTTTTCCTATTCATATTAACTTTTCTTTAGGCTAGGGTCTTTTCTGTCACTTTAAATTTTTTTCAGCATTCTTATATCTTCTTTTTTATTAGAATAATCACATATAATAAAAAAAAATCATTACACAAACTTATGAACTCAGAAAAAATAACACACCATAAAATCTACCACGATAGGTATGTCAAACATGTTGGGCGTCTGTACGTGTCTGGTAATTGAGGAAACACAATAGCGAAGGGAAATGTCCTGTTGGATTTAAGTTCCATCGGAAATTTCCCAAGAGCATATTAACGCTGAATATATCAAAATGAAAACCTATTGTTGCAGTTACTAATTCATTTCAGTATGACAAAGAAGTCAATCTGAACATTCTCTATATATACAATAGAAAACAATCGACCTTCATTCCCGGTAATTATATACAATTTATTATTTTATTGAACATATTGCACTGAAATTTGTCATATTGTCAATTTCGCTACTTCCTGTTTCCATGCTGACCTTGAAATGAACCTGGAATTAATGCTGATGAGATCAATGTTGTAATCTAAGAATCATTATAAAAGGTCCTTCGGTAAATGTGTAGGTTTGAAAAGTCCAGAACCTTTAGATTTTTGTGATAATTACATTACATCAATGGATTAGAGGTTGGTCATGAGATGTTAAAGTCAAGTGGTGGTTAATAGGTTACTCATGTTTTATTTTATGCAACAACAATTTACCCATTTAAAATCCTTAATTTGGGATATTCAACATAAAATAATATGATTTTGATGGATCATACATCCTGTACAATATTTAGCTCAATTTTGACCAGTTAAAGTTCAACCTCAGCTAAAAACCATTAGTTATCATTACCAAAGCTGTGATATTAAGAGTGCTCTAAATTTTTAATATTGCTTTTACGAAATATCAATTTACAAAAATCATGCACCTGCAACATTTGCCATTTATATCCAAAATTAAGCTGCAAGGGGTTCTTGTGTAAAATGTTGTGGGTTGTTTTGTCACACACAAAAAATCAGATCATCTTTCAAAGCAATCAACATTTGAATGTGCAATAAAAAAGTTTGGTCAAATATTTATCTCACAGTAAGCTTTTAAGTCATATCATCACTAAATTTGGGACCTTCAATCAATAAATTCCTAAAGGGAGAATTCTTCAAAGGTTTCCTGATTTGTGTTCTGATGGAATAAAATGTTCTAAACATGAAAGTAACTCTTTCCAATACCAACAAAGAACTACAGAATTTCTGAACCAAAATTTAACAAGTAATCAATCGAAAAAAATTGTTCAAAGCATGTAAAATAGGATAATCAATACCATTGAACATGTCTTTGAAATATGTACAGCCAATTAATGAGAAAACAGCTTTTGTTTTGACTGCTAAAAATCAAAACCAGTAACTTTTACGTCAGACATTTTAAAAACTAACACTCCGCGCCCTTCCTCGGTCATACCAAATTCAATGAAAATTTCACTTAACACTTAAAATGATGGAATTTCATTATCCATATTCCTGCCTGTATTGGTCGCTGATTAACAACTCAGAGAAAGCCACACGCCAATGTGTTAGAAAACATCGAAAGCAATTTGCTCTAATATTAACGCCTGTAAATTTTATCACTTTTTCAATAAAACGTTTTCTTTTGGCTGGGAACCTTTTTTAACTTTCATTAGCTTTTTCGGTCATGAATAAATCACATACACCGCTATAAAATTCAAATCAGACATTGCAAGAATAAATGTTATTGATTTTCTTAGTAACGAAGGTCTTTTTTTACCAGGTTAAACATTCAATTGCTTCAGAAATCTGTTGTCATTTCAGAAGACTATACAAAATGCTAATTTGTGATTGTATAAAATTTAGATACCATGAAATTTGATTACTGAATTGAATAGTTTGGAAGCGTTATTAAATAAAATTTACAATTTATACAAGATGATAGAACATCAATTGAATGCTAGTCAAATAACTCTCAATGGCACTAAAGCAATCGGCTCAAACATCAGATGTAATTTCAAATCATACATTCAAATAATTCATTTACATCAATTCCATGTTACATTCCATGTTACACAATTTTCTGTTTAAGAATTGTAAATTTGTCAACATATTTAAGCATTTAAGCCTTAAGAATCAACATTGCATTCGGTTTAAGCAATTGTTTAAGAATGGTAACTTTGTCAACTTATTTATGCCTTGTAATCTTAAGAACCAACATTCAATTTGGTATTTGGCAATAACAGGAGCTCAAAAATAATGATATTTTGGTTTGATTGAACAGTTTTTCAATGGTACCATTATGGTAAAAGTTGAAAAAAAATCAAAAATTGATAGGAGATGCAAGCTTCCTTAAGTTTGTCATTAAATATTCCAGAGACAGCTAAGATTAAGAACAGTATATTAATAATGTAAAGCTTTGGTTTCTTTGATACATGAATATCATATATTTATAAAAATACTGCCAGTAGAATTTTACACCTAATATGACAATTACCTAGAGAATACATATATGATAAAGGACAGGTGATGAGGGGGACTAAAATATAGCTGAAAGTTTGGGTATTAGTAAAATTTCATGATTTTTTTCACTGACCCCTCTCCCTTATTTTTATGGAGGATGCTCTGGACCCCCTTATGACAATTCTACATTGCCAAACTGGTTTTATGAAATCCTTTGTAAAGTCCTTCTATAAATGGAAAAGGACTAATCTGTATCAATTTGAACCAATGTATCCTGGGTCAATAAAAATTATAATGTGCATAAAAGTTGAGGCACTTTTATACATTATGTTATGCAAATTTTCAGATTTTTAACATTTAGGGGCTAGCTGAAACCCTGGCCTACAAGTGAGGGATTTCTTCCAGTGTTGCTGACCCATTGGTGGCCTTAGACCGTTTTTTTTTTTGCTCTTTGTTAAAGACTTTGTCTCTTTGATACATTACAATTTCCATTCTTTTATCTATTAGGATGAAGAGACCTCTATACATTGTTTTACACACATTTTCTTAACTTTAAATGTACTATGCTGATAAGGGTCAAGAGATCTTTTTACATTATGTTACATAAATTCTCATATGTTCAACTTTACTAATTCCATAAGCTTTGAGAAGATTTTCAGACATTATATTGCACAAATTCTAATAAGTATGATTGTACTTCCTTCCAATACATGTCCTTGGATATAAAGCGGATCAAAATTAATTTCACACCTGATGTATATTACATATAATTATATTAACTTCTTACTACACTGAAACCTGGCTAAACCTCACCTCTTCAGGACTTTAACATTTTGTTCGGTTTTAGCCGATGTTCGGTTTAATCAGGTTCACAATGCATACAATTTGATATGACGGTGCTTAAGAATGTGTTTGATTTATACAAGTTTTCGGTTTAGTCAGGTTTCGCTGTATTAGATTTATTTCTGCAGGGTTACCTCACAAATATTCAAGATCAAACTGAAATCTGTCTGAAAATAGTAACAACTCTACTAGAAGAATGATTAGAAAAAATGTATTTACGATCAAAACACTCCTATATCAAAGAAGACTCATAAATCGCAATGATCATAAACACTAATTTTTACAACAATTTTATTCGTTTTTCATCAGCAGTCAGTCTATTTTTTTTACTTCTTTATATCAATTTGATATAATTACATAAAAACAGCATACTTGAAGTTTTTTATTTATGATATCTTGTCAGGGAAAAGGATGCATGAAAACTCATTGCACTCCTCAATGCTGTTACACAACAGAATGAAGCATTGCAGACAATTCAAGGTATTTCGGACAGGTGCTAAATATGATTTTTTTTTTTTTTACTTTACTCAACCCTTTTGAATGTTATCTAAATTTAAATATTCAAGGTCTTAAAAAGAAAGAAATACTAGTGTTAAATTTCTAAAAAAAAAATCATAAAAATTATGTTTTTAATTTCTGGCTAATGCTCTCTTTCTATCGACAGCAAAGTTATTCCAGCCATTACTATAAAGCGGTATGAAATAAACTTTTTTGACATAAAACAAATACCTTGGTAATTGAAAAAAATGTCATCCTTGAAATTTGGAAAAAAAAATACCTTGGTAATTGAAAAAATGTCATCCTTGAAATTTGGAAAAACAAATATCTTGTTTCAAAAGTATCAAAATCGAAGGCCATTGTCATTTCGAAAGCTGACTTTTCTTGGCACTCTTCAAATAAGAGTTCTTTTTATGAGTAAATATGACTTATAATCTTCAATTATGCTGACACACAGGATATAGATTCTGATTATTATATTGTTTACATAATGTTGCAGCCCATTGATTTTATGATTTATGGCTTTAAACTCTTTTACATCTGATGAAGTTCAATAACCTATTACCCAATTTTCTATTTTTTCTGATTTACAAATTCTCTTTTATCAAATAATTAAGTATGGATAAATTATGATATGTGTGAAAACATTGATACAAAAGAGATAGACCATAGAATGTTTTATTTCCTCTGACAATCATTTCATAGCAATTATTGAATAAGTTGACAGTTTTCTTAGAAAAATATCATAAATGAGACGTAACTCATATTCTACTCTATATGGGGACATTCAGTGATTAGAAAATTCGATTCACTGCATTAATTGATTTATAACTTGTCATTCATTTTTGTTTGTGTCCGTGTTGAGGGTTTGACAGGAGTAATCCAATTCTTGGTCAAAGATAAACTTCCTGAATCTCAAGATGGTAAAATAGTAATTTAGCAATCACTCAAAACTTGGTCTTAAAAATACACAGTCAAACCTGCTATTAAAATCAACTCTAAAAGTCAAGCTCTGTTTGCCTGCTATAGTCCTAAACATGCTTGAAATTTTTGCCACAGGACATTAAGCAACTTCAATCCGTCTTTTCCTGCTGAAGTAGTTCCTTCATTTTGAACCTCAATTCAAAGGTCACTGCTCTTATAAGGTCAGTTTTCTCATGTCCTAAGGATGACCTTCAAAAAAAGCTTTGACCTTGACTGTATAGCAAAATTTGTCCCTGACCCACTTTCCTTAAACCTTGTACAGGTATTTTCAATGCATATGCACCTGTTGCAGCATAAAAGTAAAATAAGACTTGATGATATTTAAATGAGCCTCATTAAACAGTGATTATATCATTTTATAGCAAATTCCAAAAATACCTTAAATATTTCCTCAATTTAGACTCAACTTTGCCATATTCTTACGTAGATGCAATACTCTCACATTGAGATCAAACAAGTAAAAAATTTGAAAAAAAATAATTGTTTTAATCATGGATTAAAGATTAGACAACTAAATGTGGAATTCTGAGGACAGATAAGTGCTTGGAGATATCTTGTACTGTTTGTACAAAGACAAACTCACAGAAGACTCAACATTTTGTTTTATTTTCTAGCTGACGGAATATTTAATAATCGCTATTTATTTTTTTATTGCAAATATTTATGAATCATGATCTGGAAACAATCGAATTATGACAATTTAATTCAAGAAATACAATTTTATTGCACTTATTTATGAATCATGGTCTCAAATGCGATCAATTGATAACTATCAAATACGATTGCATGTAAATATTTATATGGTATAACTAAGACCTTTATGTGTTTTTTAGTTGAAAAACCTCACGTTTGCCGGTACTTCAACCTTGAAAAAAGTCTCTAAACCAAGATGTTACTTTCGTGTCACGTAGTACAAATTATTAACGGCTAGTAAACATAACTACAAACTCATGGTTAATTAACTTTTAAGGAAGCAAATAATGTCAAACATAGAAAAATGTTAGTACTATCAGCACATATGGTTGATTTTGAGATAAGGACTGAGTTTTCTCATTAGGAAAAGGACTAAGCTTCTATAGTAGTCTTTTTATCACATATATCTTAATTCTCTTCAAGACTAAGTTATTGTATTTGTATCTATCTGAACATTGTGTTGTAAAAATATTATTTCAAATGAAGTTTTTGCAACTGTATTATTTGTCTGCCAGACTGGTTTCTATGCAAACTACTGTAAATTCAGAAATATTTTGAAATTTTTATTATCTATGAAGGAACACAGGTTAAAATTTTGAGAATTTCATATTTTGATACTATTATTTCTATGCAGTATGATTTTCTAAAACCAACAATAATCAATTTCAAAATTTTTGTGTTTTTTCATGATATGGGTGGTCTAATACAATTCCTAACATAAAATCTTTCTTTTTTTCTTGTTAGGATAAGATATATTTGAAATCACACACTTGGTTTCAGTCCATTGCAGCCACAATTAGCTCTCCAAGCATAACAAAAACTTTGGCAAAAAACAACAAGAAAAAATATCAGTCTGAGAAAATATGTGAAGACAAGGGGCTAATCAACAGAGTATCGTCTTCATAAACTGGTAATCATGCAGAACTTAACAGTTTATCTGATCCGTCAACACCCCTCCCACCATCTTTCATCAGGTACATCCAAAAACCAGAAGAAGAATGCCGCCACAAACAAGACATGCCTTGTATTATAAGTAGTTGCACTTCCTATTGCACCGAGCATAAACATGTTTACAACACTTCATCATCTTACGCAATGGTTTTATCAGTCATGTATAAAAAGCGACATCTGTAAAGGTGAATCTATCTGTCATGCCTTTCTTGTAAGAAAACATATCGGTTCTCACCTTTTTCTTGACTCATCAGTCATCACCATGGAGTGTTGCTGTTTCACCTGAGTAACTTATCTACTTGTTTTTGAGTGTAATGGACTTTGCACGATAAAACATTTATGTATAAAAATCTGTTAGAAAAAAAATAAACAGTACAATTTGAAACAAAATACATTCTACTTTATCTAAACTTTAATCTAAGGTTTTGAAGATCAAGATTATGAAGATCAAGATTATAAAGGTCAAGATTATGAAGGTCAAGATTTTGAACCTAAAGTTATAAAGATCAAGGTTTTGAACCTTGGATTATGAAGATCTGCATTTTGAACCTATAAGGTTATAAAAATCAAGATTTTGAACCTATATGTAAGATCAAGATTTTGAACCTATGGTTATGAAGATCAAGATTTTGTTCATGTCTAACACAAAACAAAGTCATGTATACCACAGATAGATATCAATGGCATAGGAGTGGACTAAAAGCTGAGGGGGGCAAAATTCTGAAAGTGAAAAGCCAAAACAAAGTCCTCTTTCATTTTATCTATCTATTTATTTTTGGCAAAAAAAAGGCGGGCAATTCTATTCTAAAGTAAACTGCAGTTAATAAACTTGACATAACCTTCATAAAAAGCTTTTTCAAAACAGATAAAATGGCTATATTGTACTTATGATATTGAAAGATACCAGAGAGTTTTAGACAAATTATTGAATATTAATTTGGCAACTAATGACCCCTTAATGGACTGTAAATCATTCATATATTTTTCTAATGATCGATTATGTGATAAAAAGGGCAATTCATAAAGGTGAACTTTCAGTAGATGACTCTGCTTAGACAGGGTATAAAAAGCCTTTATATTCAAGGGTGAACACAATATTTGTCTTGCTCCCCAAATATCTCCCTGTATAAATTTATACCATTTGGTTTTTAGCGGGGAGGGGCTAGGATGATATTTGTAAACAATAGGCAGGACAGGAGTTTTGAGTTAAAAAAAAAGGCAGGATAAGACACTTTGCAAAATAAGAAGACAGGAAGACAATTTATGTAATAAAACGTCAGAATAAACTAATAAAAAAAAGGCAAGACAGAATAGAGTAAAAAAAATATTCATCCAAGCCCCCATCAAAAATCAAATGGTAGCTCCCTAAGTGCAAAAATCAATATAACATAAACGGTTACGAACGCTTGTCTGTAATTTTACCATGAAATAACTGAATTTTGTGTTAGATGGTTTTAGATGTTCAAAAAGATAGATAACAGAATGACACATCTTCAAGGAAGTAGATTAGACAATGCTGTTCGTCTGCTGTCAAATGCAATTTATTAGATTGTCTAAACTATTTAAGTTTTTAGTGTCTTAATGTAATATTAAGACCTGCAGTCATAATTCTGTTAAACAATTGGTAAATCCTACAAGAATCGTTTCTTATTTAAAAACTTCACTTTTCAGACATTTACAGTTTCTGTTATACTTTCAGGCAAAAATGTAGAGAATTAATCATCTATAAAATTCTTTTTTCAAAATATCATCTGGTAAGTTAGTAAGTACGTCTGTACTGGCATGATTTAAAACAAACTTTCTAAATTTGTCTATAAATTCATAAACTATCAATTATATAAGTGGGTCTCATAGGGGTCTAAGGGTGACGCGGGATTGCTGATTTTTCGTAAGCGTGACACGGGAAAGTCAAATTATTGTGCCGTGAAAACGGGAATTAAGGTCTAGTAGGACACAGGAAATTACAAAAAAATGAGAATTGCTTAGGTACATAGTATAAGCGGGATATGGGAATCTGACAAAACAGTAAGCGGGATCCGGGATCAGAACCCCTCCAATGAGACCTTATATAAGACACTAAGGTTCCACCACAATCAGGCAAATTTGACACTAGATGAATTTGGCTTAAACTTCTTAGTTCCCTTTTGGTTCTCACTGAGGGTTCTTATACATCCTTTGCTTTCAAATATTTGGATTTAAGCGTTTTTGACAACAGCAAATACAGGAGAGCGTTTCAGATACATTTGATTTATAAACTATTTTTTACTCATATATGAAGACTCAATTGTTACAATTCTGCAGCAAAATTAGCAATGATTTAAGATGCTTAAATCTCCTGCAGAGTATTCACTCTTGTTCTTTGTAACTAGTAAGATAACTGTATGAAAAAAGTTCACTATTATTAACACATGGCATTTTTCATAGCATGAACAATCTAGATTTTTTTCTGTCAACTAATTTGTTGTTGCAACAGTTTAAACAATTTACAAGGTCTTTCAGAGATAGTATTGTTGTTGGAGATATATAGATTCCTACACTGCAACAAGTGTCTGTTACGATATTTCTCCACTCGAGAAAGTTAAATTTTATTATTATAAGAGCGAGGCTTGCCGAGCTTTTTAAATAATTAAAATTTAACTGTTGCGAATGGAGAAATATCGTAGTTCTCAAGCTTAAGTGTCGGAATTTATTTCTCTAATGATTTGTTTCCTTCTTTTTTAAAAGATTTTCAGAAAGTTGTGTTCTTAAAATGCAACGTCATTAGGCATGGTCCCCTTTTTTCATGAAGTCACAATCGGCAAATATAGTAGAAACCAAGAAATTTTGACGTCATAATCAAATTTCAACTAATTATTTGCAGAGAAAAGATATTTCAATAGTGAGGAGAAATATTTTTCTCACACCGCTCAAGAAATGTGAAAATTGCTAAAAAATTAGAGAAATGTGAAAATTGCTAAAAAATTAGAGAAATGTGTTTTCTCATATAATTACATGTACTCTCTGCAAGATAAGATTGAGAATGGAATTGGGGAATGTGTCAAAGACACAACAACCTGAACAAAGAGCAGAAAACATCTGAAGACCATCAATTGGTCTTTTATACAACAAGAAAATCCTGCACCCTGATGGTCATTTACTGCAAGTTCGTCTTTAAATTTTGCCCATTTTATCAAATAATCGATCATTAGAAAAATAGATGAATCATTTAGTCCATTAAGGGGTCATTAGTTGCCAAATTAATGATCAACAATTTGTCTTAAACTCTCTAGTATCTTTCAATATCATAAGTACCAAAAAAGCTTTTTTATCTGCTTTCACAGCAGTTATATATGAAGGCATTGACACTGGGAATAACAACCCATTCTATAGGAAGGCAATGACATAACAGAGCGTTACGCAATGATATAACACGACATTCCCTAACACATGTATCCCCTCCCCTGTAACTATTAACATGTATTAGTGCAAACAATCTCATTAATGACTAGTACAAGGATGAACTCTGACTATGATCAGTACTGACAACAAATACATTCCATCGTAGGAGCATAACATTGTTTTGTCTTTATACTAATGTCAAAATCATGAATTAGGTACAAAATCTCAGTACAAGTTATTATGACAACTCATGTTTTTAACCATGACCACAGAACAACTGATGGTCATCAAAACTCTTATTCATACAGAATGCTGCAATTGATATCAACACACATGCTTTAACCATGACCACAGAACAACTGATGGTCATCAAAACTCTTATTCATACGATGGCCCAGCCAATCATACTAACAACTCATCATGACAATTATGTTTTTGATAATGCAATGTATGAGTGAACAAAAAATTGCATCTGAATTCAATCAATGACAGAATGTAGATCCAAAATGGTAAAAACTGACCTAGGACTTTGCTACATTGTTACCTGAAGTTTCATTTAAAAGTACATGTGACCTTTAAACATGTGAAAACCAGTTGTATTTGATTAAAAGTGGTCTAGTGACCTGAAGCCATTTTTTATTGATACCTTGCTACCTAAGTTGGGTACCATACTGGAGCCCCATTGATTTCAATAACAAATGTGATCAAATTAATAAAAGTAAAAAAGTGGAAACCTACATCCCAATCAATCAAATTGATAGCAAAGATCAGTACTTTATTTAGATTTTTTTTTAACCAGAAAAAGTATACAGCTTGAGTAAAAACTGGTATAAGTACAAATGTACTAAAAAAAATCAACTTTTCACTATACACTAACCAGATCCAACTTTAAGTGCCTTAGTTAAAGGAGAATATTGAAATTCTTCTGAGAACTTTTATTAAAGGGAAAAGCCAACAATAAATATTAACAAAATTTCTCTTTCTTGCTTTCAAAGAAAAACAGAAAATAAATTAAAAAAAAAAAAAAAAAATATTCATGACTGCATGACTATTCTCAATGAAGTTCCAGTCTAGTAACTATTGAATGATCAGCAGCATGCCAACAATATAAGATACAAACAATTTTATTAACAACAGTAAAATCCATTTCAAATAAGTTCTAAATAGGTTCCATCTATTTCATTGGACACATTGTTATTTATATTTCTGTTGTAAATTACATTGTACTCTCCCTCCATTTGCAATGCAATCATGAGGTTTATTAAATGTTGCAATGCAATCATGACATTTATTAAATGGAACAGTTTCCCCCATTATCATATTTTTATTGATATATTATTGGTGTTTGATTATAAATAAGTAATAATAAAGCTATGATATCTCCCAGTTATGCAAGCTGTGATACCAGAGATTCGTAAATGTTCGGTAAAAATGTCAGAATTATTATATATATATTGTCAGGATTGGAGCCAATACATATTTTTACTTTCAAAGAGCAAAAAAACAAATATGAAATGATTTCCATGCACACAATGAATGTTTCTGGAATAATTAACCTTTGTAACAAGTATATTTTAGCTCAGGAAGACCAAAAATTGGAAATTCTAAATTCCAAAATGTTTGAGAGCATGCCAGCTAAAACTGTCTATAGAGAGATTGCAATAAATATGTTTTTGAATGATTACAATTTTTTTATCACATTTTTCAAAATGGTACAAAAAAGGAATCCAATCTTTGACACCTTAGCTGAAGTTAGAGACAATTTTCAAATTGAATTTCAGAAATAATCAATCATCTTTTGTTTACCAATTAAGTTTTCTTTTAAACTTTCTTTTTATCATAGATGCTAGAGATATTGTTGACTAGTGATAATAAATATATGTAGGTTTAAATCAATCAAATTTCCAGACAAAAGATTTCATATTGGTGTAACATCAATCCTGTCTACTAAGCAACAAACGTAAATATAATATATCTATATTTTCTTAGTTTAAAGGTCAAATGTTAATCCTTGGTCAATATCATTACCATTAGTGTCAACAATTTCCACCATATATATATATATATTTTATTAAAATTAAAATTACACACAAAAATCTTTACAAAAAATTACAAAGCAGTCCTGAGAAACTATCATATAAAATTCAGGCAATTTAAGAAATGAAGTACTCAGAGCATTGGGATATGAATACAAACCAACTTACATACTGAAAATCACAGATCTATAAGTCTTCATGAAAAAAGCACTCCATCACCCTCACCCTCCAAATAAAACAAACATCAACAAAATATTTTAAAAATTGCTGTCCATTCACTCTTCATTGACATAAAGTCAAAATATCTGATAGAAAATTGTAGAGATGGTCTCAAAATGTATGTACACTCTTGCTCACATGAGTTTTTTGTCATATCAATCTGTCCATGGGTTAGTATGGGCAGAGTAGGTAAAGAGTGCAAAAGTTCTATACGAGTTATTCTATCCACCCCATGGTGGATAGAATAACACATACCATTCTTTCAGTTCAATGAACATACAATGTCTTGGGCAAATGAGTTTAGCTTTGTATTCAATATTTTTACAAATTCTTGGGAACAAGGTGGATTCCCTTCCCTCCTTGAATAGGCAAAATGACAAAATATACAGGAGATGGAGTTTCAATAACCTTTTTTAACATGCAAATACAGTAGTTGTTTTGTAACAAATATCTATATAATACTTTAACATTAGCCTTGAACCTCTAAGTGAATCTGATATAGAGGATAGTACACTATTTGATCTCTCATTCAGATCTGGACAAACACTCTCTGATCACTTTATAACTGATGCAATAGAAAAAAAATTGTTTATTAATCTAACGGACAAGTTAGCTTGTAATTGCTCAAAGCAATCAAAAAACACCAATTATTAATCTCGAAGACTTGTTCACAGTACATCACGTTTAATATCTTGTACGACGGAAACTTGCCAATATACCTACGACAATTTGATGTCAGATGACAAACATTGCGACCAATATAATCAATAAAATTGACAAAAGTTGTGTAAGAACAGTTTAAAAATTTATAAGTCCTAAAAGACATTTATATAACAGGAGTCTGAATACCAAAAATCAATATAGTTCCAAGGATGTAATGAAAAGTAACTGATCTGTATCATCAGCTACAATTTTTCGCGACGTTATAATTAAAAACATTCTAATTGGGAAAAGCTTCATCCACAAATACTAATTAACAGTAATACACATATTGAATTAAATATAGGTTCAAACAGACTTAAATCGATGATGTAGTTCGTCAACGTCAATAATTGTATGTACAATTAGCGATCAGAGCAATATTTTATATTATGACGAAGAGGACACCACTTATTAAAGTACAATATAAATAAATGAACTGTATATATACAATCAATATTTTACAAACAGATAATTCAAGATCAGTCACACGAAAATTTGATATCAAGACACGGGGGCGGGGTTGAGTAAATGAGACGTACGGCAATCAAAGGTAAATCTAAAACCCAACAAGATAGATATATCTGACCAATGCCACGATTTTATTTTCATTCCAGTAAATGAACAAATTACTCACAATTCATTATATTCTGATAAGTAAAATTTAATTTATTGCTTATTATCCAGTGGCAAATATTTCATGCATTTTCTTTTCAAGGAAAATTTTAAGAGGAGTACATTGACAGTTGGATTTTTAACATCTTTTAGAGCATTTGGGTTATTGAAACAATTTGAAATCGAATCCAAATCCAAATCATTAAAATCTCAAAGACAATTACCACATGTATGTATTGAGTAATTGCAGTAATTGAGTAATTGAGTAATTTTCCCAGTCAGCTGACTCAGTAGATTCTCAGACATACCACAAAGATGGGTTAGTAAGACTGACAAACTTCATCTTAATTACCTCTCAATTAAAAGGATGACTAAAGGAAGCAATAAACTCCTTCCTGAGATAAGACAAAAGTGTGATATAGCATAAAGTGCAGCCATCAAGGCTATAAAAAGTACATTTAGGCACAGGTGCATAATTAGAGCAAAGTATTCACAAAGACTGCCTTTAATCTAAAGTCTTGCACTATACTGCAATGCATGAAGAATGTAAATTGTTCAAAATCTTAGAATGCAATATAGTCTACAAGAACCTTAGTACATATTGTCAATACTTGATGACTAACACATCTTCACTTGTCTACATGACTGAAGTTAGAAAGAGGATGGATTGGTGGAGGAGGAGGGGATGCAAGGGTTAAATATTGAGGCAGTTATCTACTGTATGGTGAAAACAACATGCTTACATACATTAGGTTGACACATATAACACTAAAAAGTACTAACTGTACATAGTAAGAACAACAGCCCAACAATAACAATAACTTTTTAGTTGAAATGTTTTTAAAACAATTTACTATAAAATTGAGAATGGCAAACAGGGAATGTGTCAAAGAAGTAACAACCCTACCAAAGAGTAGAAAACAGCCAAAAGCCACCAATAGGTCTTTAAAACAGCAAGAGAATCCCTCACCTGAGTGGAGGCTTCAGCTGGCCCCTTAAACATGTTTACTAAATTCAGGGGAAATGGACATCACACTTACACTGACTGTATAGCTATTGTTGGTTTATGACGAAAAAGAAAATCAAATTGCAATGCTCACTCACAATTTGCTTTGATTGCTCATTTTTCTTTTTTTAGATGTAAAAGATAAAATTTGAATAATGAAATATTACCCCTTACAGCTTAAAGCATGTACTATGACCGATAAAAATACGGTGAGGAAAATTGAAAGGTTACTCTCATTAGCTCTATGATAATGACATTTAAAACAAAAGGAAAATTGCTGAGGATATCAGAGCAGGAATCGTAACAAATTAATTTCATTTCGCTCCAGCTGTTATTTGTAACCAAGCAAAATTGCGTAGATTTCTCAGTCATGTTTTACTATGGTTTCGAAACATCGCAATTTTTTAGCCAATTTAAAAGGTTGTACATTTACATATAAATGTGATTAAATTGGAAGCTTAGGAAAAACACTGCTTTGACAATCAAACTGGCATTAATTATTTACTGTAAGATTAGTCGTGGATGAGAAACAACTGAAATCCAACCACAACCGTTAATTATTCAACATCCCATATTTGTATTTTGTCAATCGCAGACATATATCGATGATACAATTGATTCACTTCATCTTGTATTAAATCTGATATCCTATATAAACGTGAACCAAATCAAAAATCAGAAGTGTGTTTTGTTAACGATATCGTCTAAGGGGATCTTAGTTTCATATCAACTTTGAATATATCATATATGTCTGGTGTTTTGATTGATTGTTTTGTTTACATTACAATGGGTTTTTTATCCAGTTTATGTGTATAATTAAATTTTTCACTCAATTTGAATCAGATGGTTCACCAAGTTGCCTGATAATGGAGTTATATTTAATAGACTGATGTTCTAAATACTTGTATCTTCACTAGTATGACTGGCTCTAAGAAGTACTTGTATGTTAGTTGGTAGGAAAAAATACTAACTTGTTGCAAGGATTTGTTTTTGCTTATCGTTCTTAAAAATAAAATCTCACCCCCCCTCCCTTTTTTCAAAAACTAGAATAACCAAGTCACATGGTCAATTTCTGAAGAATTGGAACTTGCAGTCACCTTGAAATATGACAACCTTGTATGATAGGCATAGTAAATTATTTTTTGTCTTTTTTAAAAACCTTTTCATACATGTGCTAGGAAAATAATGTGTAATTATATATTTATCATCCTGAATTAGTGTCTACTTAATAAAAAGATAAATCTCGTCCAATAAGGATAAGTATGTCCTCTCGAAAAAAATCTGATTTGGAGTCCTCGATCGATTCGTTGTTTATCTACTACAGGGAAGATGTATTGATCAAAAGTATTTAATTCAAAGTTTTACTTTACAAGACCCATCGTAACATGACAGAATATTCATATAAGTCTAATCCCATAGAATTCTGTATAATTCCTCGGCAAAAGACGAGCTTGTTCGAGAGAATTATTCTTATAACTTTGGCAGCGGCAACATGCTATGAATTTTAGAGTAGATTTTGTGTCAAATACAGGTCATCGTCAAAAATAATAACAGATATTTTCTTTGAATGGGAATGAGTCAATGAAGAGAGTTTCGCCAACAGAGATTTTCGTCGTCTGCTGTCTCATTTGCATAAGTTATATTTTTAGTAATTAACTGATTACAAAACTGATAAATTGATGAACTGAGGAAAATATCAATGAAAGTTGACCGTAGCTATGAATACTTAATGATGACGGGCACCTCAAGATAATTCCTGTCTTTATAACCCTGAAAACACTAGCACTAAAACTAGAACACAAGGGTGGTTAATAAAGGATAGATTTTGATCCAACATGCAATGATTAATAGTTGAATTTCTTCTAGCAATTATTTCATAGACATAACGAAAACTTTGTACAGAAAATAAAGTATTGAAACTAACCTGTTTTTAAAAATTAAAAATATATAATGTTTTTTGATATTTCTGTGTGTTTTCTTCTTTTTCAACTAAAAATCAAAAGAAATATGTTGAATTGTTGTGCACTGTTTGCACTTTTTTTTCTGTCCAAATTCTCATATATCGTTCTGAGATGGTATTACTATCACAAAAAAAAAAACAATTGATATATACGAGTATATATTGTATATATTTCAACCTATGCTTTTCCAAGATTAATTATTTCATTTCAACTTTTGCTAATACAAGCAGACACATTTTTTTCCTCCAAGGACAAACAATAACTAATTTTGTTTGTTGAAATTAAAAAGCGTTTCTGTTTTCAATAAGATATATCGGTTGCATGAGTTTGTGAAATACAAGAGCATACAATTTAATCAGACTTGTAATGGAAGCTTTATAAACAAGAAGATAATTTTCTTCTCCGCTTTATTATCAAATGACATGTAAGCGTGGGAAAATTAGTTCTTACATATATATATATATATGGATAGACTGCGAGGCATAAAAAACAAATAACTGTACTTTTAAAAAGTATGGTATTTTGACATAAAGAAAAATCACATTTTATACCAGTTATCAAAACTAGCAGACTCTAATATCATTTTACACCCTTAAATCATTTATCCAACTAGAAATACATTCTGTACAATAATTGTTACACCAGGGTCCAAAAGACATTTACCAGAAATAAAAACTCAAAATCTTTCATTTCCTGACACGAGTCAATAATAATTAATAAGGCCAGGGTTTTTTAATTTGTTGGTTTACGGATTTTCCCCCTGAAAAAGTCGGGTCGGTCGGTCGGGAAAAAAAAGAAAAAAAATATCTTTCAAGACAGAAAAATATGCAAATAAATATATATTTCACCTTTCTGACAATATGTTTGTTATGCTATTTTGTCATCATTTCTTAGATTTTAGTTCGATGAAATTGTATTGCTCAGCTGTCATAAACATCGCATGACATTCTAATAATTTTCCGTACAAAAAGGGGGGATGCACGGAAAAGACGAAATTAAATTGTCATTTCACAAACAAGAAAAACAGATTCGCGTAGCTCTTTATCAACTCCAGAAAACTTGTTGAAGTATGATCTTCAAGCACGAAAACTGATTAGGCCAGGGTTTTTTAATTTGTTGGTTTACGGATTTTCCCCCTGAAAAAGTCGGGTCGGTCGGTCGGGAAAAAAAAGAAAAAAAATATCTTTCAAGACAGAAAAATATGCAAATAAATATATATTTCACCTTTCTGACAATATGTTTGTTATGCTATTTTGTCATCATTTCTTAGATTTTAGTTCGATGAAATTGTATTGCTCAGCTGTCATAAACATCGCATGACATTCTAATAATTTTCCGTACAAAAAGGGGGGATGCACGGAAAAGACGAAATTAAATTGTCATTTCACAAACAAGAAAAACAGATTCGCGTAGCTCTTTATCAACTCCAGAAAACTTGTTGAAGTATGATCTTCAAGCACGAAAACTGATTAAGAAAAAAATGTAAAAACGTCGTACGAAAATAAGTTTCAACACACGTGTCAAAAACGAAATAGACTCGTCCACTGGAAAAACGAGAATATCGGTTTAATCTGTTGTCATGCATTCCCGTTTTTTTATCGAAATGGACGATATTTTTTATTATCTATAAAACAAGAAAATTCAAAATGATTATCTAATATTCAGTACTTTAACTTGATGTCTTCCACCTGTGTACATTTGGACAAGTCTATTTCTATCAAATGATGCATCTTACGGACTGATTACAAATACGGGAAACGAACTCATTGTGTAGTTGGTTTTAAACACAGGTTTCGTTTCGCAAAATTATTTGCGCAAACGACATTCCAAGGTCATTTATAATTGATTTGTCAATTGTTAGAAACGTAAACTGGAAGTTTTATTTTTTCACTACAGAAAGTGTTATCAATTTTGTTAGTGATTAAAGCATTTCGTTTCATAAAAAAAAGATTATTTAATTATTTTTCAGGGATAATGCATTTGTTAAGGTCGGCGGGAATAAAAAAGCATGAAAGTCAATTTTATTTTTATTCTGAAAATCGGCAAAATCGGGTCGGCGGATCCGTAAACCAACAAATTAAAAAATTCTGGCCTTAAGAAAAAAATGTAAAAACGTCGTACGAAAATAAGTTTCAACACACGTGTCAAAAACGAAATAGACTCGTCCACTGGAAAAACGAGAATATCGGTTTAATCTGTTGTCATGCATTCCCGTTTTTTTATCGAAATGGACGATATTTTTTATTATCTATAAAACAAGAAAATTCAAAATGATTATCTAATATTCAGTACTTTAACTTGATGTCTTCCACCTGTGTACATTTGGACAAGTCTATTTCTATCAAATGATGCATCTTACGGACTGATTACAAATACGGGAAACGAACTCATTGTGTAGTTGGTTTTAAACACAGGTTTCGTTTCGCAAAATTATTTGCGCAAACGACATTCCAAGGTCATTTATAATTGATTTGTCAATTGTTAGAAACGTAAACTGGAAGTTTTATTTTTTCACTACAGAAAGTGTTATCAATTTTGTTAGTGATTAAAGCATTTCGTTTCATAAAAAAAAGATTATTTAATTATTTTTCAGGGATAATGCATTTGTTAAGGTCGGCGGGAATAAAAAAGCATGAAAGTCAATTTTATTTTTATTCTGAAAATCGGCAAAATCGGGTCGGCGGATCCGTAAACCAACAAATTAAAAAATTCTGGCCTTAAGAAAAAAATGTAAAAACGTCGTACGAAAATAAGTTTCAACACACGTGTCAAAAACGAAATAGACTCGTCCACTGGAAAAACGAGAATATCGGTTTAATCTGTTGTCATGCATTCCCGTTTTTTTATCGAAATGGACGATATTTTTTATTATCTATAAAACAAGAAAATTCAAAATGATTATCTAATATTCAGTACTTTAACTTGATGTCTTCCACCTGTGTACATTTGGACAAGTCTATTTCTATCAAATGATGCATCTTACGGACTGATTACAAATACGGGAAACGAACTCATTGTGTAGTTGGTTTTAAACACAGGTTTCGTTTCGCAAAATTATTTGCGCAAACGACATTCCAAGGTCATTTATAATTGATTTGTCAATTGTTAGAAACGTAAACTGGAAGTTTTATTTTTTCACTACAGAAAGTGTTATCAATTTTGTTAGTGATTAAAGCATTTCGTTTCATAAAAAAAAGATTATTTAATTATTTTTCAGGGATAATGCATTTGTTAAGGTCGGCGGGAATAAAAAAGCATGAAAGTCAATTTTATTTTTATTCTGAAAATCGGCAAAATCGGGTCGGCGGATCCGTAAACCAACAAATTAAAAAATTCTGGCCTAAGTCCTTTTAAGTAATTAGCCCTTGGTCATTAAAAAAGGTCAAACATTTAATGATTTTTCACCTGATACTGGAGTCCCAATAAAGGTCGGACCTCCCCCATGAATGTGACGCTCAATATAATATTAACATCTAATAAACTGGTTAATCCAGCTTGCCCTAAGTTCTTGAAATCTTTTTTTCCCCTTGTGGTCCTTGAGAGAAATATGCTGGTTTTTACTATATCTATTGCAGAATACTAAAATTGTGCTGGTCCTTTGTAAATTTTGGTTGTATAAACCTAAGGACACCACTTTTCGAGAACTCTGCAGTTGCCTCTCCAATATTTCTACCATTCCTATCATAGACTACTATAACAATTCCCAACTTTATCCTTTTCCCCTATATTTGTTAATAAGGAATGCGTTACGATGACCGACCTCACAATGACTACTTTCTCTATAACCCAGACAACATTAACACGAAAACAAATACACATGAGGATGGTTATTAAAGGATAAAATATAATTCAAACAAACAACTGACCAAATGCCCTTAGGATTGCTATGTGTAATTATCTAAAGAAATTTTCACATCATCTGACATCGACACTAATAACGTTATCACTGTCACTCCTTTTAAAAATAATCATTCCAATCTTAACACTTCTTTTAATTTTCAATAGACCATCTAACTTGTCTTAATAGTATCAAGAGTTATTATTATCTCCAATTTGTACAGTAGACCATCGAATTCCTCTTTTTTATATCAGTAATTAACCATCAAATGTGTGTCTTTTATATCTAAATTAGACCATCAATGTGTATAGTATTCTACATTTCTACAACATATCTCAAACTTTTCCCCTCATGATAAAAGGGGTGGGGGGTTCCAACTATATGTCCTCATTCAAATGCATTGAAAGTCCATAAAAAGGGGGGGCCAACCCCAGAACCCCCTGCCCTTTGGTTCTGCCACTGGCAATATCAATTTCAATTTTCTTCAGACATTCCTTTAATTTTGGAACCTAACCTATATACATAGTCCTATATTATGTAACCCAAACCATAAATCTGACACAAACATCAACCCTAACTGAAAATAAACCATAACCAAGTTCTAACTCTATTGTACAGTGTCTTGTAAAGTAAATAAAGGCTCCCTTCCTGCTTTAATCCCCAGACCATCAAACAAAACTTCCCTATTGTACTGCGTCCAGTAAAGTAAATGAAGGCTCCCTTCCCCCTCTTTTCCCCTGACCATCGAACAAACCTCCCTAATATGATCTGTCACTCCTTCCATAGACAATCATATATCGTAAAATCGTCTACTTCATCAAAACTTTATTAAGTTGCTACCGTTGTGACTATTAATGTAATTTGAATAACTTAAGCAAGGAACAATTTGATTTACACTATGTAACATGTCATACTGACGTTCTCTCCGAAGAAAAGATAAATGTTGGATATAATGGAGTAATTGACAGTCTAGTTTGTGTACGTTTCTGCTATTCTACAGAAATCATATAGGCAACTTGTTATATCAGTCAAATTTATCCTTAATTGGCACGTTATCACAATGGGTTTTCTGGAGTTCACAATGGGTTTTTCTAGAGTTCTGAGCCAATCTCAGGTTGCTATTTTATACACATTTTATTACAAAATAAGAATAGATGTATCAAAATATACATGTTTCAAGAATGATGAAGATATGAATGAAATGCATCAGTGTATTTTTAACTAGAAAGTGCATATAAAAATAGCTATAGCGGAAACTATGCAACAACAAAAAAAACTATTCTTACAAAAATATTATCCAAAATGAAAAAAATCTAGCTTAAACCTTTTAAAAGAAAGAAGAATGAATTTTTTTTTTTTTAAATATAAACATTAAAATCCTGGACTTTTGACCATTTCAACCATTACATGTATGATATTATGTGATGAGAGGATTAAATAATATTTTAAAAAGTTGCTGGAAAGTATAAAACTGTGACTTAAACCATTAAAAAAAAGTATTTTATTTACTGAAGAAAAAAACACAGATTAGCCAGATTATCAACTAATTTTTGTTAAAATCAATTTTCTTGATTGACTAACATTTACATAAGCATTATAAGTTCATGACCGAGAATAAGCTGACCTATAAAATAAGTAAAATAACCTTAAACAATTCTAACCAAGGCCTATAGAACAAAAAAGTAATGTGGGAAAAACCCCTCTTCACAAAACTATGGAAACAAAACAAATCGGAAATCTGTCCCATCATCATTACTATTCAATAACTAACAGTTGTTCAAACATGGACAGAATTATCTTCAATGAGACAACTCAAAGTAACAAGTCAAACAGGAAACTGGTTCATTAGATAAACAGAATCAAGTGTTCAGGATGGGCAAGCTGTTACAAATCAATGGAACCAGTCAGACATAGAAAAAACTGGTACTGAAAAATCAAGTGTTCTGGATGGGCAAGCGGTTACAAATCAATGGAACCAGTCAGACATAGAAAACTGGTACCACAGAATCAAGAGTGCAGGATGGGCAAGCTGTTACAAATCAATGGAACCAGTCAGACATAGAAAAAACTGGTACCACAGAATCAAGTGTTCAGGATGGGCAAGCTGTTACAAATCAATTGAATCAGTCAGACATGGAAAAAAACTGGTACCGCAGGTGTACTTATATTTATCATGTTTATGATGTAAGCTATTGATTCATAAACAAAATACTAAAGAAGATCTTTATTGATTCTAATGTAAATAATTACTAAATGATATGTCTACCTTAATTTTTCCAGCGAATAATAAATATAATGCTTATGTTCAATACAGGGTTAATAACTTTAACATGTAAACTAGTATTTGAATCTTTAATCATAAAAAATCAAACATGTAAATGCTATGCTTCTGTGGTTGTCAATTTAAAAATCAAACTCTACAAACTCATCTTTTAATATTAATTATCTCCCCTTTTTTAAATTTCATATTTTCATGTTAAAAAAACTGAATTTCATTGATACATCCAATATAGGTCTTTTTTTCTTGTAATTTGATTCATTATTAGTTAGATAATGCAAAACTTACATTTGAAATTGACAAAAAATGAACTATCACCAATTTTTCTATCACAGGTATGATTATAGTCAAATGTGGCAGTTTGAAAAAAAATATTCATATTAAATCAATTATTCAAACCATAAGTAAAGTTTGGACAAATGTAATATTCAAGCAAGGAAAAACTTTAAAAACATGTTTAATCCGCCATAGAAATTTACTAGATTAATAGATTTGCTATGCATAGAACAAACATTTCTTTCTAAACAATCATGTGCCTATTAGTCAACTATGGTCTTTATCTCATTTCTTACCCTAAAACAAATGATGCAAATGAAAATGACACTTCCTTAATTTTGTGAATCTGAAGCGCTTTTCTGGATTTAGCTTCAGCAGGAACACTCAAACTCAAGGATGCAACCCTTGTGAATTTATCAACGAAGATTTCAAGATTTTTTTTTAGACATCTAGTCAGTACATGAGCACTGACAACTGAATTAATAATGATGTAAATTTCAAAAATTTTGATATAAGAAACTGATTTTAGATTTACTGAGATACTAACTTCATATAAAATCCTTTCAGGCCAGTAGAATAAATCTCATCGAAAAAGACTCAATGAAACATTAATTATTTATATATAAGAAACATATCCCTATCAGAAAATTGATGATGTATAGATGGAATCATTTCAAAAACATCATAACATATATCTTTCCCATTTACCAATTCTAATGGAAATCAACCTCAGGGGATTAGTTACGAATGTATTTTTTGCGAATATTTCCCCAACCTATACAATTTTCCTGTTCAATATTGTTCGTGTCCGTCAAATACGTCACTTCTAACTAAAGCTCTCCTGTCCCTGTGGGCTATTATAGTTAACACTTGTATAAATATTTAAAATAGAATTGTTGTCGGGAAGATCAGATTTTGAGATTGAAGAAAAAGGTTTTCACACGAAACAAAATGTTGCCATTGATTTCTGACGTCCATTACATCATTCACTGTTGCATAATGTTCATTTCAAATATTTATTGCGCAAAATTGATAATAATATTAGATATATGTTATATTTTACGGTACATGACTAAATTTTTACTTAAAAGCTAAAATGCTTTTCACAGATTATATGATTTGAGATATTATTGTTACATTACAGCATGCATATATTTCATTAAACATGTACATGTAACACTTCAAGACTTTTATTTTAGGGGAGGTACGATGGACAAAATTTGTCATCCTGGTAAAAGGTTTTTCTCTTCCAAGACCTTTATTGTGATACTGTGGATTCACTTTCGTGGGAGAAGGTTTTAAAAAAATAAATGGCAAATTTCAAAGAAGTATAAAATTTCTGTAGGCTCGAATTCAGACTTTGACATAGCCATGAAATCTAATATCCATGAAAATATTTTTTTTATCAATCCTCAAAAACAGTATCCGAAAATAAATTAATCCACTGTATAACAAATGTGGTCTGTTTGTGTCTGACACTTGTCATTTACCTAAAAAGGGATAATCGAGGAATAAGTTCTGACAATAGGACAAAAGAAGCAGTACTTATTTATATATAATACAGTGGCGGATCCAGAACTTTTCCTAAGGGGGGCCCGATGACTGACCTAAGGGGGGGCCCGCTCCAGTCATGCTTCAATGATTCCCTATATAATCAACCAAATTTTTCCCACGAAAGAGGGGGCCCGGGCTCCCCAGGGCCCCCCTGGATCCGCCTATGTAATATCAGTCTGGGTGAAATAAAATCAGTTCAACCAGCCGCTGAGAGTTGCAAGGTTGTATGTATATGGAGTCAAGATTTTCAAAGTCTTTGAGAGTCAAGCATGATCTGACTCTCAGCAATACAATTTTGATTTTAACATATTTTCTTCAAAAAAGAACATTTTATTTGGATATTGGTTGTTTTTTTGTTTTTTTTTCTATTTTCTTAGATTTTAATACATACCGGTACATGACATAAGGAATTGTGTGATATTGGTATTCCTTGATTCTTATGCAAATTTAATTAATGAAATTATATCCTTTTCAAAAGTAGAGTTCCCTTAGTACTACTCATTCAATATTCATCAAACAGTATCAAAAGAAGGATAAAATGTCAATATTGTAATATTGCAGCCTCAAGAATATCAACTTCAAATGTGAAGCAGAACTAATTGAAAATCAAAGGATAAAATATTTGAAGTCTTTCAGTGGCAAATATTTTATAATTATTCATGCAATTTTATGAATATTCTTAATTGTTATTTTATGAATTTTCATGTTATTCAATACAACAAGAATGAACTATTAAACTGTAGCAATATGAAAAGTACTGAGTTTTAACATGAGAGGGGACCTAAAGGTTGCAGATATTTTTACTGCTACAATGAAACTATGAGCGGCTTCTTGCAAATTAATGCAATTATGGTTTTAATAGATTTAAAATCAGTCATAGTAATTGATCATAAACACACTAGAAGTGCTTTATATTTCATATTTGTCTGAATAAAATGAAGAATTATTCCATCAATACTGAGCCCCCTCATCCCCCCCCCCCCTTTTTGAAATCCTTGAATCTCCAAAATGACTTTGCTGTATAACTGTTATTGAGCTTGGTTTTCTGGGTTAAGTACTGAAGTGTTTCTGTTTTAGTAATGTTAAGTTCGGATAGGTTCCTAGATGATATTGCAAACCTTTTTCAAATTGCATTGATCTTAAAACTCATTTAACATAATAAGTACTTCAATGTTAAATATCTACCGTGTTCTTAGTCAACTAAAAATAAAAGATAACGATTTTATAACATCTGTTGACGCAAATGCAATGTAAACATCCAGAATTGATGAACTTGAAATTTATCTGCTTGATCAGTCGTAAAACTATAATTCTTTTAATTTTTTCAAAAATAAAGATTTTTATCATTAACATCTTGCATTATTACAGGATTATTGGGAATGGCAATAATCATAAAATAATACTTCCATCAGTTTTACAGCAATAAATGTAATCTGCAAATTGATAAAAATAGTGTGAACAATTAAACATAAATTCAAACCAGTATGTATTAAAATTTAATAGAGATTAGAATAAAAAGTTCTCTAAAAAATGGTTTATTTATGGGGGCAAAAATCTTATTGCGAAGAGCAGGTTCATGCTAAAACTTTAATATAAAGCTGGAAGTATTGCAAAAGCAAAAATTCATAAAATTTATATAAGTTGTATAAGCAAAAGTTCTTCTCTTAAAAAAAAATCAAATTCTTTCTTTTAACTTGTATATATGCCATTAATTGAAACATCAAAATGATAAAAGTTCATGTTTATGCCACAAATATTCCTTACATTAAAAAATCTTTATCTTTATTTTTCATTTATTACATAAATTCTTAAGACATTAGATGATGCCTCCTGCACAGAGGATTCACAAACTCAAAATATCAATAACAACTATCCCTCTAAGAATGTTTTAAAAATCTTCTTCAATCCATTAAAATTGATGTTTGTATTTTCATAACTTAATTAAAGCTTTTCAATTATTTAAAATAGTAACATACTTAAAACATCAAAGACAATTGCCGAGCTTTGAAATTAATTAACAAACTGTTCTGAGGGAATAATACACAGACATGTGTCTATTGTTGATGGCTATACATTGCCCTATCAATGTTTTTGCATGGGATGTATTTATAAGCGTCTCTGGGTTGCTGTCTTATTGAAATATACCCCATGTCTCCATTCTATCATCCTTTTTTCTAGTGTAAAACATAATAAATACCTTAATAAATTTAAATTTAGCCTTTAAAGATGTTTTAAAAGGGAGAAAAAAATCCTCAAACTTAATAAAAATCACTTCTCTTCAATATTTTTAGTGCATCTTTCATTTCAGTTGTGGTCACAAGGGAATACATATCTTACATTAAAGTAATTTAGATGCACATTGTTTTCAAACTATTACATGGAAAAAGGCCACAATTCCAAAATATCCCCTTTTAGTACTGCCCCTTTTGTATTGAAATGGATGGGTTTAACATTATTCCAAATACTTTAATATGACTTCTTGAAAGGGTATTTTGGTTTGCATGGCAAAAATATGAAATAGCATTTCAAGACCTCATAATTACTTGGACTTGTGTTGTGATACATGTATACAGAGACATACATATAATTGTTATATGTATAACCGACTTTAAATAAATCTTTTATGCTTTATGAGGGGGGGTAGGAGGGGTCCTGATCCCGAAATCCCGGGCTTAAAAACACGAAATCCTGAGGTCCCGATTTAAAATAAAGTTAAATCCCGGATCTCGAAATTTGAAAAAAAGAATTCCCAGTTCCCGAAGGGGGAAATCCCGAAATCCCGAGCTTAAAAACACCCAATCCCGGAGTCCCGATAAAGGTCCTATCCCCCCTCCTTTATGCATTGTCTCTGGTGTATATAAAACCCTATTCATTAAGTTTATAATTGATATATTGCTGATAGACTATTACATGTATCAGTCCGTCCCAGATTTAGAGAAAAAGATCTGATTTTGTCAAGAGGACGTGTTCAACATAATATTTCATGCATGTAGAACGTAAATATAAGCAAAGATCTATAATAGCATGCCTAGCTAGGTACGATATTTTTCAATGCCTGTTAATGATATTGCTATAATTATTAACACAATCAATTTCCTAGCATGATTATTGATTTTTATCTTCTCATCAACAGATTACAATATCCACTTGCTATCACCTGCTGCGACAATACAGTCAAACCCGAATGGAACTGCTAATTTGTTTCAGCCATAACTGCTTCCTTGACCTTTGACCCCGTCATCATAATCTCTGATCAAAAATTTGGAAATCAGTTTAGGCTTCAAAAAATTACATTGGTACACTCAGAGACATATATGGTACACTTTATAAATGTTCAAAGTGCTGTTCAAACATTTTCAGAAAAAATAAAGGTAGCTAAGCACTAATCACCATTATGTAATGAGCTAGATGAAAGAACCTGAAGCACCTGCATGCTATAACTAATTGATTCAAATTAACAGTTAACGTTACCATGTGTTTTTCATTTTAGACCTGATGAATTTACTTATATTTACTCCTGGAGTTCCTTGTCATGATTATGACTACGTGTAAATTAAATTGTTTTCAAAACAAGTTTATCTGAACCTAAATATTCCTCTGCCGAGTTGCAATAATATTAATGTTTTCATTGACTCGTTCCCTAACAAAAACACCAAGCACCAGTCTGATATCAGTTCCTATCTTTTATATTGACGATGAACTTGATATATATAATGACATTCATGCAGTGTTTTCAAGCTTGACATGCAGGGTTTTTCTAACTTTTATAAAAGCCAGAAACGAAAATCTAGAAGCATACAAACTTGTTTCTCTTATCTTTTATTTTTTTCTCTTTAATTCTTTCTTAATTTCGGCCGTATACCCGGAAAAGGGTAGGAAACGGATTATGGCAAATGACAAAATGGAAGTACTATTTCCTTTCTCATTTTCTTTTCTGATGATCTCTGAAATTTTCTTTCTTATAATCAAAGATTATATATATATATGTTTTGCTGTCCCGAGTCAACGGTTAGCCGTTAGTTTTTTCTTTAGTTTACAATATTTACACTGGCAACTCAGTGTATTGTTGTAAAAGCAGTCTTTTATAAGACCATTTAATGTTTATGACACGGCTATTCTTTAGACTTATCTTCCATAATGTATCAACAAATCAGTAAAATAGATGTTAAAGCAAATTTCATAGTCCTCTTTAGTCTCTCGATATCTGCATTTCACTGATCACCCGTTAAGGGAGTTTCCATATGATAGTTTGAAAACTTTATATTCCCTTCTCATCTACAATTCTTTTTCTTATATTTTGTTTATTCAATTTAAACAATCATTCTCTACATCATTAACAAAAATATGATCTGGGTTTATCTCGGTGTCAGTCTAATTTTATCTAATTTGGGTACGATTTTTCAGAGTTAGGCAAGGCCTTCTAACCAATTCGTTATTTTACATTCATGAGCTTTACCCACTTTTCACTATATTTCAATCATACTGGTATGGTGAAAACATCCATACACGAAAGTAAAATGCTCTTTCTGCATTTATCTATCACACACTTCTAATACGAAGTTAACAAATGTGAAAATCAAAGATGAAAAAATCACTTACCTTTTATATATTCAATGATACAGGTGTACGTGTAACTAAAAATTGAAACATATAAAACATCTTTTTCTAGTAAAAGGATATGGATTTGTTAAAATCGTCAGACACCAAAATCTCAGCCTATGGTCCTGTGTCATACATAATGATTTAGCTGTAAATCCTGGAAATGGAAGATCTTGGTCCTCTTCATTTTCAGAATCGGAATTCTGAAAATCTTGTGAATTTTCTGGAGATTTCGACTTTTTCTCCACCTCTTCTTGGAGAGGTTCTTTTTCTTGCGTTTCGTCCATTTCTGCTCCATTTTCTCTCTGTTTTTCATCCGACATAACTTTTCATATTGAATATATGTATTTCTGATATTCTTGTCACTATATCATAAATAATTAAAATATTACTCTTTATAGTTTAGTATTTATACATCATCAAGTATCCATCCTACAGCAATGTAAGATTATATAATCCAACTGAACAAAAATTATATATATCCTCTGAATTAAGTCTTTTTTCTCAGAAAATCTAATGAAAATCAAAATTCTCCATTATTGTTTAATCCCCGATGTGACATCTTGTGGCCATCGCCAGGCAGCTTTTATTCTATGTAACATTGATTGAGATATAAATTCTACAAGAATCACCTGAGAACGCAATTACCAGTACTCGTCGGAATCGATGAAGGCAGCGAACAATTTTTGTAAATTATTTTAATTTGCAGTCGCAGTTGAAATTATGTATATAGACAAAAAATCCAATACGATCTATTGATTACCGATTTTCACTTTTTTTCAGAATTTTCGCGCTTATGGTATCTTATTATTTTCTTATAAAACGCACCTTGGTTAAAGGAATTCCATTCATTCGAGTGCTTGGTCACGTGACGGAAATGTCGATTTCATATTGATAGCAACCAAATGAAATTTATCACTGGCGCGTGTATCGCACGTGTGCTTCCGCTTGCATAATGCATTTGGTATAAAAGATATTATCTGTTAGACAAATCATATGTCTAAACTCTATTACATCATGCGAAAAATTACTCGTCTTCACTGGAATCTCACACTTTTCTGACTTTTTTTACAAAGAATTATTCGGTTAGTATGATTCATTGTTTGGGAAAAAAATATTATTCTTATGGAATATTTAATAATTTCCATTTTTTTTTTTCATTCTGATAATCAACAGCCCATTCAGTGAATACTATTTGTTTTGAAATGAAGAAAAGAGATAGTTCCACGAGAGAACCTAATAATACAGTATATCAAAGAAACGAAAATAACATAAAAGTCTACCGGAAAACATAACCGAAGAGACGGATAAGCACAAAGGCAATCCTTACATAACAAAAATAAAGAATGAGTAGCATGAACCCTATTGAATGTTCAGAACTACCATAAGATCTGAAAGGATATGCCGCTTCTGTCCGTATGACAACGATAGCTATATAGAGAACCGATTGCAGTCGTCGAGGTGTCTATTGTTTTTTTCTCGTTATGTTGTTTTCTCTGCATATTGACCTTTGGTGTTTTTAGCCATTCAGTTTAGGTCTTCTAAGTATCTTTTAGATCCTTAAGCGGTATTTATACATTTCTTGCTTTTTTCAAGGGATACCGACGAAGGTAAATTTAGAAAAGCGTTACTGACGCACCGGACAAGGATAACCTTTTCCTTGAATTTAAGCCTAATGATAAATTATCAGAAATGTCACAATTTTGTTCTTGAATGGAAGCATTGTAAACGCCTTAATGCTAATCAGAACAAATATCTTCATAAAAGTTATTGTATGCGCCAAAGTCATTTGGGAGATTTAGTGAAAAAATAATAATAGAATAATGAGCTCCAATTTTTTTTTAGGTCGCAACGAAGAATCAAAAATGTTCAAGGACAACAATGTGCCAATGTTTATATTGAATGCTATAAAACTTGACGATTTTCTTGATCAGGAGTGGCGCGACCAAAGCCATTTCCCCCCAAAAAAACTATAGTAATTTTTATTTATAATAAAAAAAAAATGGACAAAATCGACGTTTAAGCATAGTTTTTACGATATGCATAATTGATAGCCTGATGTTTCTAAAATAAATTGGTTTGTATTAGTAATTTTATAGCAACTATTTCTCAGTACTCTTTGTTGTATTCGGGACCGATAAAAAAAAAAAGGAAATATTTTACCCTTCGTGAACATTTTATGCTGGGTAATTGTCGCATTGTTATTCATATCACATTTCTTATTAAAAGTCAATTACTACAAATGAATAAGTCATGTTCTCCAATACTAAAGTATCAACCGGTACAGATCCAACAGATTTGTTGTATTGAAATACGTCATGAACATTCAGAGAAACGCATGAACTTCTTTTCTTTTGAAAAATGAAAAGGATATAAATTTTATATGAAATTTTGTAGAAACGGGATTGAATATTTCGGCTTTGATGAGCCTTTTTACATATTTTGTCACGACGGTGACCGAGAGATCGTGGTTAATAATACGCTTCTGTGATACTAGATTTTTCATCGTATTTATATATGCAACAATGCAGATTCTGCTTGTGTATTTTTTCTTAGAAGCTAGTTGCATAACAAGAGCAAGAGAACAAATTAGGAATATAGACTAGTATCTCAATTGTTTGTAAAACAATTGAAAGGTCTTTCCTGTAAAAGTGATGTTTTCGTAATGTACTTTGTTTGACCTTTCGTTTGATATACGACAAGCATACCTTCTGAAACTTTTCGCTTTTTACACTTAATGACCTCATCCGCCTACAATTTTGAGATCGGAAGTATGATATATGTAACACAGGGTAGATGAGCTTTCATTTGATATGCGACAACGCCATGTTCTAGAAAGTTTGATTTTTGCACTTAATTACCCCATCCAACTAATTTTTGGAGGTCGGGAATTTGATATTTCAAATGTACATATCACGACCTTTCATTTGATATACAACAACCTTATCGTCAAAAAAAATTAATTTTTTGCACTCAATGACCCCATCCAACCAATTTTTGGGGACGTCAATTTGAAATTTGAAATGTACGCTTTATGTTCTTTCATTTGATATGCGACAACCTTACCATCTGAGAAATTTGAATGTTTGCACTAAATGACCCCACCCTTCCCCCTGGGATGAAAAGGGGGTTTAAAATTTTCATTTTTAAGTAGAGTTTATTAAGACCTTCAATTTGATATATCAGATGACCCCATTTGACAAAGTGCAAATAATGATGCAATATCAACTATATAAATAGAAGTTATGAAACTCACAAAGTCAATGCAAAACATGAAAATTTCAAATTGATTTTTTGGTGTTTTTTTCCATGGAATGTTTTTGGTATTTGGTCAAACATATAACTATGTCAACCTCTTCAATTTCTAAAACATTTTAAGTGGTAAGCTCTTGATGATTCAGAAATACATGCCTCCGCTCGAAAAACTTGAAACTGCATTATCTCTAAAACGACAATAGATATCTCAAATCTGTTAAATGATAAATGATCTACAGTTGAAGGACAACATTATAGAAAAAGAATGTGGACAATTTCAAAGTTTACCAAGGTCACAATTAATCACCAAATATATGATGCAATACCAAACTTGAGAACCGGAAGTCGTAGAGACATGGGACTATCACAATTCAACTCAGGACCACTTGACCTTTCAAATATCACAAGGTCAAGGTCATAGTATAATGTGAAGGTCAAGGTGAAATTTCATCATGACCTGTCATTGACCTCAAATTGAAGGTCTTGAACTACTGATCATCTTTGCAGTTTATAGTAGGTTGATATCTGTTATCTTTAAAAAGATATACACACAATACTTTACTTTTAAGAATCATCACGTCGTAACTTTTGAACAGACAGTCGGACTCTTTTGAGCTCAGTGTATAAAATGTAGAGCTCGTCGAGAGGAACATTTTATACGCTGTAAGTATGCAGCAAACTTTTATCGTTTTCTTAATATGAAAACTTGAAATTGCAGCGTAATTTTTTTTTGCACTCGGTGACCTTTGACCTTGGGTGCAAATTAAAGGTCACATGAACTTAAGATTATTGGTGTAGGTCCCAAGTCTTTACGACTTCCGGTTCTCGAGATACAATTTTTCAAAAATTGTGTATATTTTTTCAAGGGAAATAACTCCTTATAACGGTTTACAACAAAATGATTGTATGTGTTTATTTGCATTGCCATATGGTCTTGTGCATGTTGCCGTTTTCAAATCGATTCTATCTTGAATACTTTTTGAGAAAAATGCAAAAGAAAGAAATTGCTTCAAGGGGACATAACTCTCATAGGGAATGATGAAATCCTTAGCAGCCTCATATGGTAACACATCATGATGAGATCTAACTTTTGTTCAAATAAGGTCATGATATCTTTAAAAACAACGAGGGGGGGCCATGTTGAAAAAAATCAATAAAAGGGAGATAACTTCTAAAGGGGATGATGAAATCCTACACAGCCTCATCTGGTAATACCTCATGATGAGATCTATCGATGGTCCATATTTGGTCTTGATGACATCAATAGAAACGGGGGGAGGGCATCTCGAAAAAATGTTGGAAAAAAAAACATTAGAACTAGTATCTCAATTGTTTGTAAAACAATTGAAAGGTCTTTCCTGTAAAAGTGATGTTTTAGTAATGTGCTTTGTACGACCTTTCGTTTGATATACGACAAGCATACCTTCTGAAACTTTTCGCTTTTAACACTAAATGACCTCATCCGCCTACATTTTTGAGATCAGAAATATGATATATGTTACATAGAGTAGATGAGCTTTCATTTGATATGCGACAACCCCCTGTTCTAGACAGTTTGATTTTTGCACTTAATAACCCTATCCAACTAATTTTTGGGGGTCGGGAATTTGATATTTCAAATGTACACATCATGACCTTTCATTTGATATACAACAACCCTATCTTAAAAGAACATTTATTTTTTGCACTCAATGACCCCATCCAACCCATTTTTGGGAGACGTCAATTTGAAATTTGAAATGTACGCTTTATGTTCTTTCATTTGATATGCGACAACCTTACCATCTGAGAAATTTGAATGTTTGCACTAAATGACCCCACCCGTCCCCCTGGGATGAAAGTGGGGTTTAAATTTTTCATTTTTAAGTAGAGTTTATTAAGACCTTCAATTTGATATATCAGATGACCCCATTTGACAAAGTGCAAATAATGATGCAATATCAACTATATAAATAGAAGTTATGAAACTTACAAAGTCTATGCAAAATTTGAAAATTTCAAATTGATTTTTTGGGTGTTTTTTTCCATGGAATGTTTTTGGTATTTGGTCAAACATATAACTATGTCAACCTCTTCAATTTCTAAAACATTTTAAGTGGTAAGCTCTTGATGATTCAGAAATACATGCCTCCGCTCGAAAAACTTCAAACTGCATTATCTCTAAAACGACAATAGATATCTCAAATCTGTTAAATGATAAATGATCTGCAGTTCAAGGACAACATTAAAGAAAAAGAATTGGAACAATTTCAAAGTTCACCAAGGTCACAATTAATCATCAAATATATGATGCAATACCAAACTTGAAAACCGGAAGTCGTAGAGACATAAGATTACCACCATTCAACTCAGGACCACTTAACCTTTCAAATATCACAAGGTCAAGGTCATAGTATAATGTGAAGGTCAAGGTGAAATTTCATCATGACCTGACATTGACCTCAAATTGAAGGTCTTGAACTACTGATCATCTTTGCAGTTTATAGTAGATTGATATCTGTTACCTTTAAAAAGATATACACAAAATACTATACTTTTAAGAATCATCCCGTTGTAACTTTTGAACAGACGGTCGGACATTTTTGGGCTTATCATATAAACTGTAGAGCTCGTCAAGAGGAACATTTTATACGCTGTATGTATGCAGCAAAGTCTTATCGTTTTCCTAATATGTAAGCTTGAAATTGCAGCGTAATTTTTTTTTGCACTCAGTGACCTTTGACCTTGACTGCATATTAAAGGTCACATGAATAAAAGATTATTGGTGAAGGTCCCAAGTCTCTACGACTTCTGGTTCTCGAAATACAATTTTTCTAAAATTATGTACAATTTTTCAAGGGGAATAACTCCTTATAAGGGTTAATAACAAAATGATTGTACATCTTCATTAATATTGCCATCTGTTCTTGTACATGTTGCTGTTTTCAAATCGATTCTATCTCTTATACTTTTTGAGAAAAATGCAAAGGAAAGAAATTGTTTCAAGGGGATATAACTCTCATAGGGGATGATGAAATCCTATTCAGCCTCACATGGTAATACATCATGATGAGATCTACATTATGTCCAATTAAAGTCATGATATCTTTAAAACCAACGAGGGAGGGCCATGTTGAAAAAAATCAATAAAAGGGAGATAACTCCCAAAGCGGATGATGAAATCCTTAACAGGATCATTTGGTAATACATCTGGGTGAGATCTAGCGATGGTCCATATTTGGTCTTAATAACTTTAACAGAAACAAGAGGCGGGCATGTCAAAAAAATGTTGGAAGAAAAAAAAAAAAAAAAAAAAAAAAAAAGAAAAAGAAAAAAAAACATTAGAAAAACAATAAGGTCTTTCCCATGTAGGGGAAAGACCTTAACTAGTATCTCAATTGTTTGTAAAACAATTGAAAGGTCTTTCCTGTAAAAGTGATGTTTTCGTAATGTACTTTGTTTGACCTTTCGTTTGACATACGACAAGCAATACCTTCTGAAACTTTTCGCTTTTTACACTTAATGACCTCATCCGCCTACATTTTTGAGATTGGAAGTATGATATATGTAACACAGGGTAGATGAGCTTTCATTTGATATGCGACAACGCCATGTTCTAGATAGTTTGATTTTTGCACTTAATAACCCCATCCAACTAATTTTTGGAGGTCGGGAATTTGATATTTCAAATGTACACATCATGACCTTTCATTTGATATACAACAACCCTACCTTAAAAGAACATTAATTTTTTGCACTCAATGACCCCATCCAACCCATTTGTGGGACACGTCAATTTGAAATTTGAAATGTACGCTTTATGTTCTTTCATTTGATATGCGACAACCTTACCATCTGAGAAATTTGAATGTTTGCACTAAATGACCCCACCCGTCCCCCTGGGATGAAAAGGGGGTTTAAAATTTTCATTTTTAAGTAAAGTTTATTAAGACCTTCAATTTGATATATCAGATGACCCCATTTGACAAAGTGCAAATAATGATGCAATATCAACGATATAAATAGAAGTTATGAAACTTACAAAGTCAATGCAAATCTTGAAAATTTCAAATTGATTTTTTGGTGTTTTTTTCCATGGAATGATTTTGGTATTTGGTCAAACATATAACTATGTCAACCTCTTCAATTTCTAAAACATTTTAAGTGGTAAGCTCTTGATGATTCAGAAATACATGCCTCCGCTCGAAAAACTTCAAACTGCATTACCTCTAAAACGACAATAGATATCTCAAATCTGTTAAATGATAAATGATCTACAGTTGAAGGACAACATTATAGAAAAAGAATTGGGACAATTTCAAAGTTCACCAAGGTCACAATTAATCATCAAATATATGATGCAATACAAAACTTGAGAACCGGAAGTCGTAGAGACATGGGACTATCACCATTCAACTCACGACCACTTGACCTTTCAAATATCACAAGGTCAAGGTCATAGTATAATGTGAAGGTCAAGGTGAAATTTCATCATGACCTGACATTGACCTCAAATTGAAGGTCTTGAACTACTGATCATCTTTGCAGTTTATAGTAGGTTGATATATGTTACCTTTTAAAAGATATACACTTGTTACTATAGTTTTAAGAATTATGTTGTTGTAACTTTTGAACAGACAGTTGGACATTTTTTAGCTTAATGTATAAAATGTAGAGCTCGTCGAGAGGAACATTTTATACACAGTATGAGTGCAGCAAACTCTTATAGTTTTCTTAATATGGAAGCGTGAAATTGCAGCGTAATTTCTTTTTGCACTTGGTGACCTTTGACCTTGGTGCAAATTAAAGGTCACATGAATTAAAGAATATTGGTGAAGGTCCCAAGTCTCTACGACTTCCGGTTCTCGAAATATAATTTTTCCAAAAATGTATAATTTTTCAAGGGAAATAACTTCTTATCAGGGCAAATAACCTACAATTTTTTTATGTTTATTAACATTGCCATCTGTTCCTGTGCATGCTGCCATTTTCAATTCTATTCTATCTCTAATACTTTTTAAGAAAAATGCAAATAAAAAAAGTGCTTCAAGGGGATATAACTCTCAAAGGGGATGATGAAATCCTACACAGCCTCATCTGGTAATACGTCATAATGAGATCTATCGATGGTCAATATTTGGTCTTGATGACTTCAAAAGAAACGGGGGGAGGGCATGTCAAAAAAATGTTGGAAGAAAAAAAAACATTAGAAAAACAATAAGGTCTTTCCCAGGTAGGGGAAAGACCTTAACTAGTATCTCAATTGTTTGTAAAACAATTGAAAGGTCTTTCCTGTAAAAGTGATGTTTTGGTAATGTACCTTGTACGACCTTTCGTTTGATATACGACAAGCATACCTTCTGAAACTTTCCACTACTAACACTTAATGACCTCATCCGGCTACATTTTTGAGATCGGAATTATGATATAAATAACATAGAGTAGATGAGCTTTCATTTGATATGCAACAACTCTATGTTCTAGAAAGTTTGATTTTTGCACTTAATAACCCTATCCAACTAATTTTTGGAAGTCGAGAATTTGATATTTCAAATGTACACATCATGACCTTTCATTTGATATACAACAACCCTACCTTAAAAGAACATTTATTTTTTGCACTCAATGACCCCATCCAACCCATTTGTGGGAGACGTCAATCTGAAATTTGAAATGTACGCTTTATGTTCTTTCATTTGATATGCGACAACCTTACCATCTGAGAAATTTGAATGTTTGCACTAAATGACCCCACCCGTCCCCCTGGTATGAAAAGGGGGTTTAAAATTTTCATTTTTAAGTGGAGTTTATTGAGACCTTCAATTTGATATATCAGATGACCCCATTTGACAAAGTGCAAATAATGATGCAATATCAAAGATATAAATAGAAGTTATGAAACTTACAAAGTCAATGCAAAACTTGAAAATTTCAAATTGATTTTTTGGTGTTTTTTTCCATGGAATGTTTTTGGTATTTGGTCAAACATATAACTATGTCAACCTCTTCAATTTCTAAATCATTTTAAGTGGTAAGCTCTTGATGATTCAGAAATACATGCCTCCGCTCGAAAAACTTCAAACTGCATTATCTCTAAAACGACAATAGATATCTCAAAACTGTTAAATGAAAAATGATCTACAGTTGAAGGACAACATTATAGAAAAAGAATTGGGACAATTTCAAAGTTCACCAAGGTCACAATTAATCATCAAATATATGATGCAATACCAAACTTGAGAACCGGAAGTCGTAGAGACATAAGACTATCACCATTCAACTCAGGACCACTCGACCTTTCAAATATCACAAGGTCAAGGTCATAGTATAATGTGAAGGTCAAGGTGAAATTTCATCATGACCTGACATTGACCTCAAATTGAAGGTCTTTAACTACTGATCATCATTGCAGTTTATAGTAGGTTGATATCTGTTACCTTTAAAAAGATATACACACAATACTATACTTTTAAGAATCATCCCGTCGTAAATTTTGAACAGACAGTCGGACTCTTTTGAGGTCAGGTATAAAATATAGAGCTCGTCGAGAGGAACATTTTATACGCTGTAAGTATGCAGCAAACTCTTATCGTTTTCTTAATATGAAAGCTTGAAATTGCAGCGTAATTTTTTTTCGCACTCTGTGACCTTTGACCTTGGGTGCAAATTAAAGGTCACATGAACTTAAGATTATTGGTGTAGGTCCCAAGTCTTTACGACTTCCGGTTCTCGAGATACAATTTTTCAAAAATTGTTTATATTTTTTCAAGGGAAATAACTCCTTATAAGGGTTAACAACAAAATGATTGTATATGTTAATTAACATTGCCATCTGGTCCTGTACATGTTGCCGTTTTCAAATCGATTCTATCTTGAATACTTTTTGAGAAAAATGTAAAAGAAAGAAATTGCTTCAAGGGGACATAACTCTCATAGGTAATGATGAAATCCTTAGCAGCCTCATATGGTAACACATCATGATGAGATCTAACTATTGTCCAAATAAGGTCATATCTTCAAAAACAACGAGGGGGGGCCATGTCGAAAAAAACCAATAAAAGGGAGATAACTTCTAAAGGGGATGATGAAATCCTACACAGCCTCATCTGGTAGTACTTCATGATGAGGTCTACCGATGGTCCATATTTGGTCTTGATAACTCCAACAGAAACAAGGGGAGGCCATGTTAAACAAATGCTGGATGAAAAAAAAAAAAAAAAAAAAAAAAAAAAACAGGAGAAAAACAATAAGGTTTTTCCTCGCGGAGAGGAAAGACCTTAAAAACAGTAAGGTCTTTCCCCACGTAGGGGAAAGACCTTAATTATATTTCTCATTTAAATAAACAATGAAATTTTACTTCATAGCAACATCATCATATCTGTCGAGCCTCTCGTTTAGTTGGGTGTAGGATTATTAATTTTTTATTAACTTAAAATGAATAATGAAGTTTCCTTAATTAATGATAAACATAATACGACTCAATAGTCTATAGTATATAGACTAATATACCAAACACGCTAGTATTGTTATGTATTTGAACATATGTCCATAATTTTTCTAATATATTACAGCGTTAATGTAGAAAACAAACGAAAGCTACCATCTCGTTCTTTCAAACCTAATAAAATCAGCAAATGTGAAGGTATCAAATGTATATTACGATCTATAAAGGCAATGGAGAATTATATTGACAATAATACTCTCATAGTTACTAGTACTTGAATGGAAACCTTATACTGTATATCATAATTGTTTTTCGTTTATTGTTTCATACATAAATGAGGCCTATTCTCGTTTGAATTGTTTTACATTTGTCATTTCATGGGCTTACTATCATGCGACGGTATGGGTTTTTCTTATTGTTAAATGCCGTATGGTGACCTAGAGTTGTCAACGTCTATGTCCTTTGATCTTTGGAAGAGAGTTGTCTCATTGGCAAGTACGTCACACGTCTTTTTTTTTTTTTACATATATATGACTGCAATTTATTGGGTTTAGCTGACATCTACCATCTGATAAATATAAGTGCTTTAATACACAATCACAGGTAAGACATTGACGACGTAAAACTTCACCGAAGTCAATGGAGCATAAGATATAGGTCAAGATGATCAAAATTGGAAGAAGGTAATTCGAAGTTGTATTTCAAGATGATATCCAGTAATCAAATGCAAAACTTAAGCTCTACAACCAGCTTTTAAAATATACTATTAAACAGTATGAACATTAATAGTAATCCAGAAAACTGACAAAACGCGACAAAAGAAGACGTAGATACTCTTTCTGAAAAAGTGAATGTTACCGTAATGACTGTTGATAACACTTACCACAATGACTGTAGATAACACTGACCATGATGACTGTATATAACACTACTGAAGGTAACACTTACCATGATGACTGTAAAAAAACACATACCGTGATGACTGTAGAAAACACATACCGTGATGAATGTTTATAACACATACCGTGATGACTGTAGATAACACATACCGGGATGACTGTAGATAACACATACCATAATGACTGTAGATAACACTTACCACAATGACTGTAGATAACACTTACCATGATGGCTGTAGAAAACACATACCATGATAACTGTATATAACACTTACCGTAATGACTGTAGATAACACTTACCACAATGACTGTAGATAACACTTACCGTGATGACTGTAGAAAACACTTACCGTGATGACTGTAAATAACACTTACGGTGATGACTGTTGAAAACACATACCATGATGACTGTAGAAAACACATACCGTGATGACTGTAGAAAACACATACCGTGATGACTGTAGAAAGCACATACTGTGATTACTGTAGATAACACTTACCGTGATGACTGTAGATAACACATACCGTGATGACTGTAGATAACACATACCTTGATGACTATAGATAACACTTACCGCAATGACTGTAGATAACACTTACCGTGATGACTGTAGATAACACATACCGTGATGACTGTAGATAACACATACCATGATGACTGTAGATAACACTTACTACAGTGACTGTCGATAACACTTACCGTAATGACTGTATATAACACATACCGTGATGACTGTAGATAACACATACCGTGATGACTGCAGATAACAGTTACCGCAATGACTGTTTATAACACATACCGTGATGACTGTAGATAACACATACCGTGTTGACTGTAGATACCACTTGCTGTGATGACTGAAGATAACACATACCATGATGACTGTAAATTACATACATACCGTGATGAATGTAGATTGCACATGTTGACCGTAGATGTGACATACTGTGATGAGTGTAGTTAATATATATATATTTATATATATACAACTCGTCTAAACATCAACCCAACAATGTTAGATCTGTAAATTTGCTTTCGCAAATTTTTGGTTCTTCCCTCGCCGGGATTCGAACCCATGCTACTGTGATATCGTGACACCAAATCGCTTGCACTGCAGCCGTCCCGCTAGACCACACGACCACCTGGGCTCTCTTAAAAGAGCTTTCGCTGGCCGTGTGTTACCTTTCCACGTCAGTTTTAATCTTTGAAAATCAACTTCAAAAGACATCAATTAAACAGCCAAAATCGCTTAAAACAACCTTGATTGTAAATTGCAACCTTGCTTGTAGTAACAAAACAGAAATATGTTAAGATGGAATTAGAACTGAAGCACTGGCTTAAACAGACGAACTGCGATCCCAGTGTAGGTAACCTATCGTTCGAAGATAGCACATACTTTAATGAATGTCTTCAAACCAGCCAAAGACAATTGGTTTCATTTAAGATAGGCCTGGTGGGTTATTTTCGTTCTTCGTGATTGGCGCATTTTCGCTATCGTGATCCGTTTTTCTACAGATTTTTTTTTTATATTTTCATGATCCGTGATTATGGAAATTTATTTTCTGTGATTCGTGATTGACAAAAAAATCAACTCGTGAATCGTGATGAGACAGCCCCCCCCCCCCCCCCCCACATCAGGCCCCTCATTTAACGCTCGATCATTTTATATTTTCGATAACCCATAGATCTTGTATAATTTACTGAATCGACGTACCTCAACTCAATTATTCGAGGTACAAATGCACTTGTCAAACAGTCTAAATAAAACTGGTCTAAATAAATACGTATAATTAGATATCTTCGTATACCTTCTATATTTTCTATAGTCTCTTTTAGATTGTATATTTAAGTTGTCGTTTAACTTCGGTCATTCTAAAACTGTTTTCGCAGGATATATGTCTTGCCAGTGATGAATAAAAGTATTAATTGGCTTAGAATGGCAAACATTTGTCTTCATTACTTTTCCCTCCATCCTCAGACAGAATTATTTGTCACGATTCAGTATTCTATTGTGTCCTTGTGATTAGTTGACCTATAATCATTTACTCCGGAAAATACATTTCACGACATGACATTTATCCGACAATAATGCGCACTTTCATCGGATGTTAAGCTGTTTCGAAGGTGGACATGTATTAGAGGACGCTTAATTCGAATAAAAATAGAGTTAACTTGTCGTGCAGTATTTGATAATAGTAACGATCTCCTAAAGTTAACTTTTCAGGCAGCTACTTAGTTCCTTTACATCCAAACACAATGAATCTTTTCCAATACCCGAACAGCAACCCCTCCCCAAAAAACAATAAATCAACACAAAAGTAACTACAGGTGAGACCATTATTTTCTTAGGGATTCCACAAAAATATCAGATATAAATTCAAAATAGGATGTGCACAACGGCTTTATTTAAGAATTGAATGCTGCTTTTTGTAAATTTATTGGGGTGTAAAAGCGTTGACCGAAGTACATTTTGTATGAAGCGCGGAAGCTCCATACTAAAAATGTGCGCACGGTCAACGCTTTTACAACCCTATAAAGTTACAAAAAGAAGCATTCAATACTTATAATTACATTTTTTTTAGCTAGAATCATGAAAACACGTTTTTTATCAAGTCTTTATATAATTTACCTGTGCACTTTATTGTGGGACCTCGTGTCATCGTGAATGATAAATGTAATTGTCTCATACAATTGTTTCAGGAATAGCACGTGATGTACAGTTAGCCAATCAGAATAACGTATTATAATGAAACATACATCTAATGTAATTATTTGGTTAAAAAACAAATGAAAACAACACTTTATAAATATCATGTTTTGAAACGCTTTTCTGAATTAACCTCTATCGGGAACGCTCAAAATCGAATATTGTAAGGGACGACATCAAAAGATCAATGTAAGATAAAAAACTTAATTCAAATAGTTTGGGGGTGGGGGGGGGGGGGGGGGGGGGGGGTTGAACTGCTGCAAGATTTGGTTATCCGACATTGATTTTTACATATATCCATATGGGTCAATCAATTTTTCCCAAATTAAGTTAATAGGGGGGTAGGGGCGTCATCGAAAAAACTATTTGAATTAAGTTTTTTATCCTTCATTGAACTTTTGATGTCGTCCCTAAAGCCAATAATGTATTAGAACCGAAACATGCAGTTGAAAGGGCTAAATATATACCCAATTGCATTATAAGGTTGAAATATCATGAATGTATCAAGAAATTTTAATAAGTGGTTTAGGCGGAGTTACAGATACATAATAGGTACATTATAATTTGCCACTGGACGTTTAAGCAAACAACAATCAATCAATCAATCAATAGAAGGTACATAATTATGTATCCCCCTGAAAAGGCAATGGTCATATCTATGATTTTCTTAAAGAGCCCCTAAAAATAATTTGAATCAAGAAGAGGTGCACAATAGTTTCACATGGCGAGGTTTAATTAAATTCTGTAAAGGGATAATGGAATAGTTCGTACCATGCCAAATACATCTTAAAAATCATTCGGATAAAGAATGAAATATAAGGTGCAAAATGCATCATGTGAGTGAGATTCTGTGAAAGTTTCACCAACTTCGGACGTAGCGGCTATAAAAATCGGATTGAAGGACGAACATGAGAACAATCTGAATATTTCCTATATACTTCAAGGTTATATTATAGTGAAAACAAACAATTTCACATTATAGTTGTCAATTTCATTCCTGAATATGCATGTAATACTTGCCACTGGACTTTAAGCCAGCAAGAACATTTGTTATTAAAGGTAAATAAAACTAAAGGTTACCTGGGAAACGCACATGTAAATTTAGCAAAAGATAAAGTGAAGTGAATCAAGCTGTTTCAACTCAGAGAGCCAGGAGATTGTTTGAATTATGAATCTTACTAAAAAAAAGTCTAGATTTATAGCTCTTAATACGATAAAAACGAACTGAGTTGCAAGAATCGATTAACAAATGAATTGGTTCTGATATAATAGTGACGGTGAGTAAATTAAGTTAATTTTGTTTCAACATAATTTTGTAATTTCTATATTAACGATTATCATAATTTTATAAATTTAATTCGACATAACGTACATAATATTAAGCTGCATGGCTCTCGGTTGACTACTATTACACTTTGTTTGAGAGAAGCGTAATACATGCTGATTCCTGTTTAAGTACACCACCAATTTCAGAGCGGAACCGTCACATTTTTTTCATAGACGTTAATACCATACACTTAAGGGACCACTATTTGTTCATTTTTCTTGAACATTTTTGTTCATGAGTTTCATCGCTATTAAACTTAAAAAGGAATGCCCAATTTTTGCATAAATTGTTCATGAGAAAACACGTTTTGGAGCATAAAAAGAAATCTATGAGATAGAATTTTGAAATAAAATACGAAAAGATAGGTTTAAGAATATGCTATAAGAAAGTGAGTTGAAAAATATGCATTGATCTTGTTTTCTTGCTACAAGTAAACTAGAGGCTCTTAAGAGCCTGTGTCGCTCACCTTGGTCTATGTGGATATTCAACAAAGGAGACAGATGGATTCATGACAAAATTGTGTTTTGGTGATGGTGATGTGTTTGTAGATCTTACTTTACTGAACATTCTTGCGGCTTACAATTATCTCTATCTATAATGATTGGCCCAGTAGTTTCAGTGGAAAATGTTAGTAAAAATTTACAAATTTTATGAAAATTGTTAAAAATTGACTATAAAGGGCAATAACTCCTTAGGGGTCAATTGACCATTTTGGTCATGTTGACTTATTTTTAGATCTAACTTTGCTGTAAATTATTGCTGTTTACAGTTTATCTCTATCTATAATAATATTCAAGATAATAACAAAAAACGGCAAAATTTCCTTAAAATTACCAATTCTGGGGCAGCAACTTAACAACCAGGTGTCCAATTCATCTGAAAATTTTAGAAGCAGATAGATCTTTACCTGATTATCAATTTCAAAATAGTCAGATTTGTTCTAAATGCTTTAGTTTTTGAGTTATTAGCCAAAAACTGCATTTTACCTCTATGTTCTATTTTTAGCCATGGTGGCCATATTGTTTGGTTGGCTGGGTCACCGGACACAATTTTCAAACTAGATACCCTAATAATGGTTTTGGCCATGTTTGGTTAAATTTGGCCCAGTAGTTTCAGAGGAGTAGATTTTTGTAAAAGTTAACGACGACGGACGACAGACGGACCAGGTGAGCTAAAAATTAAAATTTCCATATCAGTCTGGTGTAACTATTTTACGAAAAGAGTTATCTCCCCGAAGATGGTTAATTTGGAAAATTGATTCTGTACTGCGATTGTTTAATCCAAGATGACGGTATACCATGAATCTACCTTAAGTAGGATTAGTTGGTGGTTTTTTTTAGTTTGTTGGTGTGGTACATATTTATTTCTCGTTTTCATAAAGATTATACAGTTTGTTTACCTGTTTAAATAGTTTCAAACTAGTCACATTTTGGGGTCCTCTATAGCTGGCTGTTCGTTGTGAGCCAAGGATCCGTGTTGAGGACCGTACTTTTTATAATTGTTAACTTCTTATACATTGTGACTTGGATGAAGAATTATCTCGTTGGCACACAGGCACTTGTCCCAGAAAAAAAAATGTCCTATATACCTTTATATAACATTATATTAAGGTAAATAGATGGAAAAAAAATTCTGAGACAATTGTCTGTGCGTTGGCATTCTTATCACATCTTCTTTAATCTTTCTTTAACTTTTTTTTTTATTGATTTGGCCTTTCAATGGTTTCGTTTCGCTGCCATTGGCGAGTATTACATGCATGTTGACAATTTGCGTCACTTTATCGTTATTTATCTCTGATAAGTTTTTACAACCGTAGGTTGATGCCACTGTCGATGTCACCCGAAGTAACTCAGAACGGTCTACAAGAGTTGTAATCATAAACAATTTCTATAAATTAACTATAATTCATCAAATGTGCAAAATCTTTCAAAACACTCATTGAGGACCAACGCCAGATTTAACACGACACCACTGTTTTTTAATTTCACGGTTGCTTTTCAATTCTACGTCTTAATTAATTTGATCTTTCGTGAATTGTTTTGTTTCAAGTGCCATGCACTAGTGATGCTATGGAACTGGTGTCGTCTGGTGTACTGGTGTATAAGCCTGGTATCTTTGATGACTTTTTGTGAAATTAAGTTCTATCTGCAACCTCTAGGCTCCGTCAAAATATCAACATCGAGGATATAGTTTAAAAGTAATTCTTCACCCTTTTCAGGTATTTCTATGCTTATTCCGTTAACAGATGATGGTTACAAGCGGAAACTCTCCGCGACAAAATCACAATTACACATTACTGTAACAGTACATTTTTGTACAGACCAAAGATTTACGTATTTCAATGCATGTTGTAATGAAGTCGTTATGGTAAAAGGGACATAACCTAATTGGACCTATGTTCCATCTTATTTATACGCAAAATGTACTTCTACTTCTACCATATAATGACCGCCTTCAACAAATTGAAGATTATGTCACAGGAGGAAACTTACAACAAGACATAGTTTGAAAAAATGTACAATTTTTAAAAATACGAAAAATTAAAAAATATAAATTGTTTTGTATAACAAAGTAAGATGTTGTAATTGAGTTAATATTGAACCTAGAGAATTCATTCATGGATTATGTCAAACGACAACAAATAGCTTTATAAAATCTTTATCCCAAACATAACTGTTCAATCTAGAAAAAAAAATGAAAAAGATGAAGGTCCGGTATAAAGGCTGGTGTTGGCCTAAATTCGAATTTGACATTATATAGATTGGAGTTATCTTTCTTTCACCCAGATGGCCCTATCACAAATTATATATAATACTGTTTTTCTAAAATGCATGTATATATGTATTTTTGTTTGTTTATTTCTTTTATTTTGGATTTGGAGTAACTTTAAATTAGACATTACTTATAGAATCATTCATTTACAATCCTTCTCATTTGCTGCTTTTTCATATATAAAAAAGCCAATTAGTATAGCATCGTATGCACACAGAAACAAGCACCTGTTTGAATTTTATTGTTCAAAGCTAAGTGCAAATATCGGCTTATTGAAGTGTATGGTCCTCAGATGTGACAGACAAATGATGAAATATATATAACGTTCAAACAAACATGAACTGTTAGATCTTGATGCAACTTCTTTCTGGTGGTGTCTTTTGATGCTGATGTAGACATTTTTTTCCGACTTTAAAAAACTGTATTAGTTAATATTCATTTATCACAATTTCGGTGAATATTACTACTTCCTATACTCCTAAGTAATTTACGGCTATGCTTATTTAAAAAAAGGCTAATATGTATTATTGAGTTAATTTGTCTTTTGTTTTAAAATTATTCTGAATAGTCTTGAATAGTCTCCCTTTTCTCGTCTTTCCAATGAGTACTGATTTGATTTGATTTTGATGTATTTTAACGCCACTTTTAAGCACCGTTGTTAGTTTTTCTTGGTGGAGAAAGCCGGAGTGCCTGGAAAAAATCACCGACCTTCGATAGGAAAACTAGCGATTCTAGTCAATAACGATTGGAGTCGATTGCACCAAATGAGTAATGAACAAGATGCAAGTTGTTAATTTCTACCATATTTTGCCGGTGTGTCGATCTTTGTACATTAAAAAATCCCATGCAATTTCGTCTTTTACTCCAAACTGGATAAAAAGATATATAGATAACTGATAAAATCAAAGTCATAGCATCCCGTCGTAAACTTAAAGGCCAAAAAGTTTCTATTAGTGATGAACTTACTAAACTAAACTTTGACTTTTTAAAAAGTCTACAGGAACATGAGCTTATAGATCAAGCTTGGTCTTACAATGGTAAAACCTTTGCTAAACACAAAAACAATGATATCAAAAGAATAATTGACATTGCTGATGTTAGTAGAGTCTTCGTAAGCTGATCTATTTACTGAAATCACATGTAGTACTGCTGAAAAACTTGTTGTTTCTCGTGAGTTGATGCATTTTCTTTATAATATATATACATATAACCTTATTTATGTTGATTCATGTAACCGATTATTTTTATATTTGTATAAATATATATCCTTAATTGTAAAATTGTTTTACTAATCTCATGAGCAACAGATTCCCATGGTTTGCTTCAGTTTCTTTTTTTTTGGAAATATATCACTTTTGAATTCTTCAATAGTTAAGTTTACAGCAATAAACCTCTTAATCTGTAATTATCAGTGTTATTATTTTTTTATTTTTTTCTGATCCTTTTTAGTTTAAGTTTTAATGATCCTCTTTTTTTTTTAGTCTTGATAATAACCAAATCTCAAATTATTTAAGGCATATAAAGTATGTTGCCAAATTTATAATGCTTAATTGTTTATTGTGTGCATTTGATATCCGTTTGCCTGTATTCATTTCTTTTAATTTTTTAATTTTTTTTTTCGCTATGTGTACCCTGTTTGTATTTTTTTGTCAACTTGTATTATATTGTTTGTTTATGTATACGTTTTGCTCAGTGATCCATAATCCCGCAACATTCCACTTGCTTACCTATGATCGGGGTTGATCAGTATAGAGCGTGTATCGGACGATTTCATAATACTATTGTATCAAAGCAATTACGAATAAACAGTTCTCGCTTTTTGAATAGCACCTTGTCACACTCTCGTTACGTGTACGTCTTTTGTTCAGTTATTACTGTTCTTTCATTTTCTGTTTCACTACACAAGCTAGCAATGATGATATTTTTATCGGCGTGGGACGTTTGCGCTTTTTCATAGGACATTTGCGCTTATTTTTATGGACACTTGCGCTCCAAATCATAGGACATTTGCGCTTTTTAAATAAGGACATTTGCGCCTTTAACATAGGACATTTGCGCTTTTGCAATTTTTGATTTGTATGACTATCCACCTGTCAACAAGTTCCTCTTTAATCCGGGCTTGGGACTGGCATGTGTGACCTGGCAGAGTCTAAGTAATATTTTAAAGTTTAATAGAACATTCATGTCATAGCACATTGATATGTGTTTAAAAGTCTATATACACTGAGCTAAAAGTAAACATTCTAAAGACATACAAACATGCACGTACAGTCATCACAGGTCAGTTTTCGCTTAAGATCTGAAGCAAAAGGAGTGAAAACATTTATTATTTCGCCAACATTTCAGATATATATTCAAGTTTCTCTTTCTAAATTTTTGACAGGGGTGCCTGTTCATCAATATTACGATTCTTAATGTAATTCACAGACTGTTGCTCTTCAAAAAGAGAAAAATAGCAGGATGATTCGAAACTGTCCACTTTAGTGGGAAGGGAAGAATTCTAGACCATTTCTCGTACTAATGACAAATATAAGTTAATTCTATTAAAGAAATGATAAATTCTCATTGAAATTACAGGTAGACGATTGTAGGTAAAAAGCGCAAATGTCCGGTCAATTTAATACAGGTGAATCAAAATTTAAAGCGCAAATGTCCATAGTATTTGAAGCGCAAATGTCCTATCGTTTTAAAGGTAAAAAAGCGCAAACGTCCTGTGCCCATTTTTATTACTAGTCACATCGGGAACTATTCATCCTAATCCGGGTCCGTCCGGGGATCTATCTGTATGTCACTTAAATGCACGTAGTTTATATTCTTTTGATACCGTATTAAAGTCCAACCGAACTAAGCTAGATGAAATTGAGTTCGTCCTGTGTAACGAAATCCAATATGATGTGATCTGTATAAGTGAAACTTGGTTAAAACCAGATATATCATTTGAAGATATTAAGATTGATAATTATAATACTTACAGGCGAGATAGGGCTGACGGGTTTGGTTACGGTGGTGTAGCCATATATGTTTCCGACCGACTATATTCTATGCGCCGTCAGGAGTTAGAAATACAGGGTCTCGAATTCTTATGCATTGAAGTCAAAACCAAGGATAAGTCTATCCTTGTTAGTGTTTGTTACCGACCGCCGAATGTAACGGCAAATGAACGTAAAAAATTCACTGATAGCTTTACTGCAGTCATTGAAAATATGAAATCACACAGCCAAGATGTGTGCCTGATTCTAGGGGACTTCAACGACCGGTGTGTTTCATGGTTTGATAGTCATAGTCACAGCGAGCTCGGTCTAACTCTTTTTAATCTGGCCCATAGGTATGGTCTATCACAATTAATTGATGAACCGACCAGGTATACGGATAGCAATGCGACATTGTTAGACCTTATATTCACTGACAATGAACGTTGTGTATCGGACTTCGGAGTTAGCCCACCCCTACTTAATCTCGACCATTGCATTATTTTCTGTAAACTATCCCTCAAAGTAAGTAAATTACGTGCCTTTCAGCGTCGTGTTTGGGATTACAAGTCAGCTGATTTTAATAGTCTGAATACCGCATTATTAAACGCTCCCTTTGATTCCGCATATGAAATTTTTGACGATGTAAACGACATTGCTAGTTATACGAGTGATCTTATCACCTCCGCTTGTTCTGAATTCATACCGAATAAAATAGTAACTATTCGTCATAGGGATAAACCATGGATGAGTAACGAGGTTAGGCGAGCGATTCGCAAGCGTGATCGTTGCTTCAAAAAATATCAACGGACTCGAAGAGACGAAGACAAGTTATATCACATAGTTGCTAGGAGAGAGGTCAATCGCTTAAAACGAGACGCAAAGCAAAGATATGAAATTAATATCATTCGCTCATTTTCTAGAGAAAACCTTAATCCTAGGAAATTTTGGTCCCTTAGTAAATCTGTGTTAGGTTACAATTCAGATAGGACTACCCCCCCTTTAAAAGATAACATGAATCTGATATCTGATGATCTTGAGAAAGCAGAACTCCTTAATTGTTATTTTTCTGCTCAGATGCACTTGGGTCAACATGAAAATGACTTGCCCGCTCTACCGCCATTATCTTTTCTTACAGTAGAGCGTCTTCAGAAGATAGTAGCTGTCGAAGAAGATGTTCTTAAATATTTACGCCAATCTAACCCCCATAAGTCATGCGGCCCAGATGGTATATCAAACCATATCCTAAAGTACTGTGCTCATTCTCTGTATAAACCACTCACTAAACTCTTTAATTTCTCACTCCATTCTGGAGTATATCCATCTCTCTGGAAAGTATCTAATGTGTGCCCAGTGTACAAAAATAAAGGCGATAAAAATATCATGTCTAATTATCGACCAATTGCTCTACTATCATCTGTGTCCAAGATCCTTGAAAAAGTCATCTACAAGGCTATCTATGAGTTCTGTGAATTTAATGACTTACTCATCAGTGAAAATTCGGGCTTTAAGAAAAACGATTCAACAGTAAATCAACTAATTACTATTACTCATGAAATTTACAAGTCATTAGATAGCGGTAAAGATGTATGTACAATCTTTTTAGATGTTTCAAAGGCCTTTGATAAGGTTTGGCACAAAGGCCTGATTTTCAAACTTAAACAATTTGACATATGTGGCTCACTTTTGTCTCTTGTAGAGAATTACCTCTCAGGTCGTACTCAAAGAGTCGTTATTAATGGTCAGACATCATCGAGTCAAAACACCTATGCTGGTGTACCCCAGGGCTCTATACTCGGTCCTTTGCTTATTCTTATATATGTGAATGATATTAAAGATGGAATTGTCAGCAATATCAAACTGTTTGCTGATGATACGTCCCTTGTCAAACAAATTGATGACATCTCTGAGTGTTTCCAAACTCTGAACAGTGACCTCGTCACGTTGAACACATGGGCCCAGCAATGGTGTGTAACATTCAATGCAGAAAAAAACGGAGTATCTTATTATTTCTAAGAAGAAGCAAATACCACACTACCCTCCATTGATCTTAAATAATGTAAATATAAAGAGAGTTACATGCCATAAACATTTAGGTCTTATCTTGAATGATAAACTTTCTTGAACCGATCATATTGCTGATATTTGTAAGAAATGTCATAATAAACTGAACACTATCTTGAGGATGCGACATATATTACCTAGATTATGCATTGAAAAATTATATAAAACATTTGTTCGTTCATTGCTAGATTATGCAGATGTCATCTATGATAACTGCACTAGCGCCGATTCTGCAAACATTGAACATGTACAGAGACGTGCCTGCATTATATCTACTGGGGCAATCAGGGTCACAAAACATGTCACTTTATTGAAAGAGGTTGGTCTTGAGCTTCTCAAAACACGCCGTCAAGTTCATAGACTTACATACTTGTACAAAATTAAAAATCATCTTGTCCCAGATTATCTTTGTAATTTTCATCCATTGTTCCATCATAATACTGAAAACTATAACTTAAGACGACATGCTAACCTGATACCCATCAGGTCAAGAACAGTAGCATACTATAACTCTTTTCTTCTAGCTACGATTAGAGACTGGAATAGTTTGTCAGCTGAACCAATTACAGCAACATCTTTGGCGAGTTTCAAAAGGTTGTTAAAGAAGAATCTCAATTTGTGTAGTAAAAAAATATATTCACGAGGACATGGTTATGAGAAAAAGATTCATACTAGATTACGCTTAGGGCTAAGTGCTCTTAATGACCACTTGTATAAATATAATCTAACATTAAATAGGTTTTGCGATTTCTGCCCAGGTAACTGCATTGAAAACACTGAGCACTATTTAATTCATTGCGCCCGTTACACGAATTATCGGATTACTCTTCTACTTGGAATTAAGAATCTGCTTTGTCCAGATATAAATATAGCAATGTTGCGGGATCTATGTCCCAACTATCTGAGCAAAATATTAATAGAAGGTAGTGATGATTTGTCTGATGATACTAATTTAGAGTTGTTTGAGTGTGTGTTTCGATTTATTAAATCTTCAAACAGATTTTCTCGATAGCTTAAAAACTTTTTTTGACCTGATTGTGCTCAAAATTGTCTTTCCATAATCACTATTTTATATTACTGAATCATACATGTTTGTTAATTCGTGTGCATGTGAGTAAGAATGAGCGAGTGATTGGATGGGTGTGTAGTATTTGTATGTCTTGTCCTGTACATATTGTCTTGTCTTGTGTTTAACATGTTTGTATTCAAAACTTTGATAATTGTGAATCTGTATATATCTATGTTGAGGAGATCCACGCGTAGCCTCTGGCTGTTGGCAATCCTCTTTAAATAAATAAAGAGTTAAATTAAAAATTAAATAGATACCTCAATAAGACAGCAACTCAACGACACAATCATCGCAAGACATCCGGAGATTCATATATTTATTTATACGTACTATACTTTAGACAGGACATAGTTAATGTGTGCTACTGTCATGTAAATTATCATATTGAGAACATAAAGATTTGGGAATGAACATTAATTAATCTTTGACTTTGATGTTAACTACGAACTAAGGAAAATGTGGGGTAAGTTTAAACGCTCGCAAACGGATGGCCGGATTAACAACCGCAAAAAATACCCTATACAATAGACTGTAAATATAATGTTTTGTGACTTTTGGTGTTTATATATAAGATTGTATTTCTTCTCATTTTACATATTTCCATATGTAATGCATTTATAAAATTGATTAATTTATTAAATTATGTTTGCAATAAAAGATATCTTGTATTAATGTATTTATATCATGAAAATTATTCAGAAACTAGTGAACTATAAAGACACTTAAATTTTGTAACTGAATATCATTTTTTTTTTTGTTATTTGTTGTGTACATGTATGTATGTTGAATGAATTGAATGAATTTATATTATATTATTGAGAAAAAATATTTAATTTTGGAATAATATTTCTGTACAAAAAAAAACAACCTGAATATATGGAAAACACTCACAAACTATATACTATATAACTATATAAGTTGGAACAGACTACAATTGTATGCTCATTAAACCTTGTTGTCTTTTTTGTTTTCTTTACTAATAGATAATTGGTAGAATTAAAAGTGGGCAAACCAGGAGTAAACCAGAAATATAACAGTACATTTGTTATCAGTTAGTCCATTTAGTAGTTAAATTTTATTTACCGAGTGATTAACGGGTGTTTGTTCATCACATAACGTGCTACTCGTCTTTGGACAATCTCTAGCGGCCAATCTCTGTTTTATTGTATCGATCCCATACCGTACTGACGTATTCTATTATTGGTCTTACAAGTGTTATATATGCATTTTCACTGATGATTTACAGAAGTAGATCTGATATTCAGGTTTCGTTTTAGGAAGCCAATTATTCTATTGGCTTTGTTACATGCAGACATTATTTTAACATGGTCATTCCATTTCAGTTATGACGTGAAAGTGCAGCCTAAGTATTTGGCGCTTTTGACAGGTTGTAAAGTGTGACCATGTACATTGTAGCTTGTGTACAATGTGACAGGAAGCTAGCAATCCACCTTTTAACCTTTTCTTTGCTTCCATAGTGTTTTAAGTTTATGAACGAGGAGACTGTGTACCGACCTTGTTGAATGCTCTATGAGTTTGCAGCATATACAAGTCGGAGATATTGGTAGTTCTCTGCTCTATATATCTCTCCTTTCTTGAAGACTGGGCTGACATTGGCATTCCTCCAGTCAGATGGTACGTCCCCATGTTTTAATCGATGTTTGAAAGATGAGTGTAAGTATTGGGGCTATTTCCTTTGCCAGTTCTGTCAGTAATCTTGGTCTTATGTTGTCGGGTCCTACTGCTTTATTTGGAATGATTTTTGTAAGCAATTTTAATATACCATTTTCTGTTATGGTAAGTTCCTCAGCGGAAGGGTATCATCTATTTACCTGACATCTGTCATCGGAATGAAAACACATGATGGTTGTATGTATCATTGGGAGCGAAAGCCGATTGGAACTGTTTATTAAGAATGGTCACTTAGTCTACTGGTATGTGTAGTAGTCTCTCACTACGAAGTGGTGCCACTCCACTGCTTTTCGTTCGTTTATGTTTTATGTATGTCCAGAACTGTTTCATATTGCTGTATTGATTGTTTCTTCTTTAGGTATTACCATGTTTTCAATATAGTTCCAGTTTGCTCGACGGAGTTCTCATTGGACACTTTGCTTGATTACTTTAAATTTTGAGATGGTTTTTGGATCAGCTGAATTTTAGTTTTGTTGGACAATCTGTCTTGACGATGTATTAACTTCCGTATTTTCGGAGTGAGCCAAAGAAGGATCTCTTTATGTTTTGCAGTTTTATGCAGAATATGATTAGTTACACTCTGGTTAACTTGGACTTGAACAGAAACCAGAGTTCCTCCGCTGGAATCTCTTATGTGTGCAGCTTATCCTTCGACCTTCTGACGAGTTTTATTAATTTCCTGTTTGATAGTTTCCCAATTTGCTGTCCTATGTTTCTTGGTTATTGCTTCCTTGATATAACTCATAGAAGTAGAAGCTTCCCTGGAATATTTTGTAAAAGTAGGAAGTAGAAAAAGAATTTTCATTGCATCGGCTGACGCAAAACGAGCAAGATTTTCTCTTGCTGGCAGGAGATGTAAATGTTAAGAAACCAACCATGTAGATGTGAGGGAAAAAAATACGTTTCGTGTTGCAGCACGTGTCACCCTGGTTTAAAAGAAAGTAAAATAGATTAAATAAATACTTCACTTATCTACTTTATTTGTCTGGTTGTTATACTATTAATTTGTAAAACTGAATAAAAGGTTTTGATAAAACATTGTCCAAAACTATCCCACATGGTCGAAATACATTTATGGTCTAGCTCGTACAACCTAAACCATTTGCAAACTTTTTGTAAGATGTAAGTTAAACAAATACATAGTGGCCATTCCAATTTTTAAAAGATCTGTCCTCGTCTATTTTAAAATTCTTTCTCTTGGTTTTATAAGATTCGTTAATACATAGTCAATAGAGGATATACTAATGTCTGCATAAATGTTGCATGGTATCAACTAATACAGATTTTCATAAATATTTCATTAGTTTTTAAACTTTATCACATCTTTGAAATTCGATGATATCCACATTAACTTTTTGGAATAATCGATCCTGCTTGAGCTAATGATTGAAATACGGGTTATTTCAATGCTATTCCATCCTTGGTAAGGCCCCATAGAGATTAAATAGAAACCGATATATAGTTACAATCGATCTCCTTCTCTGTAGAACCATTCTTGTAGGGTATCGATCTGTTGTTCTTCAGCATTCCGGTTGGATGTATAGTAAAGCAATACACTACGAAGGTAAGTTTTCTACTAATAGACGTTTTATTATTATATTTTATTCTAAATAAGACATTAATGTGCTTAGGTGCATGAACAATTTGCAGATTATGCAGAAAAATGTATATGTATGCAGCAATTTTAAATCTAAATGAATATTGAACAGATATATCATGTTAAGGAGGGGTATTTGCGAAAAATACCAGTCGAGAGAATGTTAAATTTCACGAGCCGTAAGGCGAGGGAAATTCATTCTCATGATATATCTGTTTAATTACACCGAATGTTAATGTACTAAAACGCATTGATGATCGTGACGTTACAAGCGTCCAGTCGGATAGAGTATTTTTTGGCAAATACCACGGCAGAGAGGGTAAAAAAGGCATATCCTTTTAGCAAATACCCCGGCGGCGTTAAAAATGAACGATATTCATTTGATAACAGTAAATTGGTGAAAAATACACTGGCTATTAACCAATCAAAACCCCGGATTCTTACATAAGGTGTAATTATAAGTATTATACAAATAGGAATAAGGGAAACAACCCATCGACAACTTCAATTCTTAGATAAATTTTGCTTCCGTTTCATGGTTCCAAGACGCCATATAGTTTCAGATGATTTAAACATCAGTACAGCAATACGTTCATTATAGAAAAACATGTGTAAGGGGAAATGTATTTTCAATACAATGGGTATTTTCAATACAATGGATGAATTGATTGATTGATTGGTTATTGCTTTACGCCGCATCAGCACAATAAGGCTATTTAGCGGCGGTCAATGGATAAACAATCTCCCTTTCCGACCAATGTGTTTAGAGCTCGTTTCTTAATGAAGCTTAAAAGTTATATGCATTGAACTCTAATCTGTTGTTAAGTCCAATGAAATTTGATATAAACTGGGTTAAAATTCCATATAAAGGTTAGTTTTATCATAATATTGAAAACACGAGTACTCGTGGAAAATCATAGACCGTTTGTTTAACACACCACATGTTGGTTAAGTTTTTAACTTAACCCCGTCTTAAGTTAACTTTCAGACTTGCAGAACACGGAATATGCACATGCACTCTAATAATTAAAGTCCTCGAGGACACTGGTTCCCTGATCATCCTAGTAATAGAAGTAAGTGAGGCATAACGACTGAATTATTCGGGTTACAGTAACATATTGTGATATTCATCAATGAATTGAATAATGTAATAAAAGTATTCTTATTAATCTAGCGTGGGTAGGTATTCATTTCAATTTCTCACAAAAGCATAAAAAAACCATAAATCATTTCCATGTGTAATTTGGTACTGATTTGAATTTTAATATAAAAAATGTCGTGACATGGAAATTTCATACAGGACTGTATACGTTAAATAGGGGAGAACATATTAAGGAGATATATATATAAAAAAAAAAAACACACAAGTGGAATAAAAAAATAGCAGTTATCTACACAAATTGTTTGCCATATATACAATAGTAAAATGAATTTTATGGCAAGGGTGAAAAATGATTGATTGTTACCGTTGCTTAATGTCCAGTGGCAAATATTTCATACATGTTAAAGACAAGAACAAATAAACAATAGTCATTATTTATAGGTCCTTTTATAGAGCCGTCAGGTATGAATGTCAAGGAAATTTGACTGCCACTGGAAAATGAAGGTATACTGGATAGGGAGAATTTTGCCTTGCAACATGCCACCTACGAATCCCTCAAAGAGTTTTTGCAAGGTTTCTTAAAAGGCAGAGAGCGTGGCACTCTCTCTACATAAGTCATTGGCTTTCACATCCCCATTCTGACTGGACGTGGCTGCGTACTTGTGCATCCCGCATCCAAACGGACGCCCAACTTTGACAATGGTTCTACTGTCGGTCGTAGAAGTAACAAACTTTTTAGTTTATTCAGGCCTAGGAATCCCAACATCTGAATATTTAAGTTTTAACAAATAAAGAGGCATTTCTATAATAAAAAATATATGCCAAGTGACAGTAACTGCATGGGTTGAGCTTGGTTGAGAACATTTAAGCAAATAGATAAGACGTGTTAGCGCCAAAGTATATAAACCCAAATAGCGTTCTCTTAATGCATGTCGGTGCATATTCGATCAATAAATGGGGGGGTTCAAATAATTATAGTCTTTCCCGGCGCTAAAATATCCATTAAAAGTTTTTTTGGTTGCTAAAATGTCCTAGACCTCACTGAACCCTTTCGTGTAACTGGTCCCAAAGTTAATGGATTACATGGAAATGAAAATCAAATACAGTTTATATCGATGTTTTACTCAATAAACTTTGACTGATACATACATGTTGTGTTTTCTACTGCTCCCAGTCATACACTAATCTGAAACGCAAAATAAAACCATGCAAACAAGAATACAAAATGACGCATACATACAATATAGCTGTACATAATTAATACAACATAACACCCTAGACAACTGGGAAAAAGTATACGAAATATTATATTACGAAGAGTGCTTATTGAAAGCATATCTATACAGTTATTTATTATTAATTGCATATAAAATATACTAGGATAAATTTATTGCATATTATATCATGTATACATCTGGCCTTCCTCTTGTTTTGATTCGAGCGTCACTGTTGAGTCTTTTGTCACCAGGCAAACGTCTGGCGAACAAAACTATAAGCGTTGTTTTTCTCTGATTAGTTTCAAATTTTAAACGTGATAAGCTACAGTATCACTTCATTAAATATACTTTGCTTTTGCTTACTGTGTTTTCAAAATGGGACCAAGAAACATCAGATTGACCTTTTTACTGATTTGTCTAATCCGTCCGCATTCTTTTTTGAAAAGGGGTGGCGGGAGTGTTTAAAACCTTCAGTAGACCGTTCAATATGCTACTAATATCAAATGCGTTTTGTTTAAATATACTTTTTCACTTTTTTGGTCTTTTGGAAAATGTTGTTTGTGTTGTATTTAGACCCTTCTACATGCACACGTATAAAAATTGCGGTTTTTATTCAACGCGATCATAGTTTTGAACGTAGTTTTTAATTTAGACTTGTTTATAGTATATATATATTCAATTTATACTTGTTTATAACTCATCTAAACATCAACCCAACAATGTTAGATCTGTAAATTTGCTTTCGCAAATTTTTAGTTCTTCCCTCGCCGGGATTCGAACCCATGCTACTGTGATATCGTGACACAATATATATATATATTATGTACATTGCCGTTGAAAACAAGCAAAGTTACACCATACGTTTAATATATAGGATATCATCGTGACTTTTATTTTATTATATTAAATGATGCGATATCCCCAGTTTACCTGGTGTGATTTTGATTGAGATATAATACATTTTACAACTGTGTTCTATTAAAAAGCACTGAAATGATGATTTTATATAATTCAAACTTTCTACACGGTTGATTTCCGCCATCATAAATTTTGTATCAAAGCCTTTATAAAACCAAATTTTAGTTTTATTATATGTATTTTTTTTATAATTTTTAAGGATACATCTCAAGCGTGAGTACCTCTTCTAGTATGTATATAATATTGTAAATTCATGTTTAAACATTTCTGTCCCAATTTAAGTTCGGGCGGATTCATTTGTAACACGAATTCGAATTGGGCTGGGCAAATACATGTACATATTATATAATCCATATTTTACATTAAATGCTTACGAACATAATAATCTTTTTATATATTATGACTTTTAGTTGGGTGTATCCTGGCTGGACCATAACTGGTTCAATCTTATATAATATTTAGAAATATTGTTAAGACACAACAAAGCTGTTTGTATTTGAAGAGATGAGGGTGTGGATGGGGGTTACAGAATGTATGGACAAAAAATATAACGAATAAAGAAAAATGGATCCAAAAAAAATGAGAATAATGAAGAAATGAAGGAACACTTAATCAGACTTTTAACTATAGCCATCAGATAATGTATGCACCGTACATAACACACCAATGGTAAACAGGAGTCTCACGATTGATACCCCTCCTAGTTTGGAGTTGTTCAGGAAAGATCGAACCTTCTGCATCACTCCACCTTACTCCCTGTATTTGAGGTGTTTCGAATTGCTTAATGACTAATAGTAATGTGCAGTTTAATTTTCTATGCAAGTAGTGTCTGCTCGCGAGTGGCTTCCGAGTAGCTTGAGCCTGGTTGGTTTTAAAGCATTTTTTTGTGATTACGCTCTAGACCCTCCAAGACATAAGCCCAGATTTACTTATATAGTATACAAAACACCCTTGTATTTTTTTAATAGATGTTTTCCTCCATTGCTAAAATATCAGAGGTTAATCTCCTTAAAGTAAGCCAGAAAGTGGAAATCGGAAATAAGATTGAGAGACCTATAAAAACTGCCAGTCAGCATATTATTTTAATAAGGCTATAAACGGGTCTTTGCACAGATCTTTTTTTCTCTGTCAGAACTCTACCTTTTTTCGTTAAATCTTTAATATCATTTTCCTTAAATCTTTAATATAAAATGTCATCTTCATCATACTCGTTTTTAAATGGTCGATAATCATTAAATTTTTCATCAAAATTTAATAAGCCTTAGAATTCGTTCAAATTTTAAATGTCTATCTAAATCCCCTAACTTAAAAAAATATCAATAGAAAGAAAAACAAATCATGCAAAAATTTACAATGCGTAATTGTTCAATTCTAAAGAAAAAGACGTTACTTGTGTGAACATGAAATTAAAGTTCACATTTAAGTCTAACATATGCATTTGATATTTTTTTCAACAAAATGGATAAATGGGTTGAATAGTATACTATATAGGGAAGTAATTTGAAAGGTATGCATTTATTCCTTTTTAAATGCAAGAAGTATAAGGTTGTATTTACGTTGATTTAAAATTGCATACTGGAATAGATATCCATGTTTTCTGAGCAAGTAAGTTTATCCTTTTCAATAATCAATGATTTCACTATTTTAAATTAAATTTTAATGAATATCGGGTGTTTCAATAAATTGTAAAGAGATTACTCAGAGCAAGCGGTTGGCTTAATTAATTTGAAAGGTGAACAACTTTCTAAATCTACTTTTATGAGAGTAAATATTGGTTGATAGTCTGAAGTCATTTACAAAAAAAAAAATGGATGACGAATAATATTATTAAATATTCAACCTTTATATTAAATATCCGATAAAGGTGTCCTCAATCATTATTTGGATGACACTTAAATTGGAACTTATGTGTACATGTAAATAAACTCTTCATAGATACCAGGACTAAATTTGGTAGATAATATTTTAGATTAACAATGCGTCCGCAATGCTCTTCAACTTCCTCATTTATTTGTTTTTTTTTTTGTTTTTTTTTTTAAAACTTGTTTGATTCGAGGGTCACTGATGATTTTTCAGTTTGAAGACAAAAACGCGTCTTGCGTACAAAAATTTGAAGTCTGGTATTTCTGATGTCAAGTGTAATACTATTCGCTCTTCGTTAATGGAAACAAGGGATACTCGATTTTAGCCGGCTAAGTTTATTGTTGAAGGCGGCTAGTTATATTTTCAAGATAAATTCATTTGGGTTAGTTGTTTCTCAATTACGTTTAATCAACATCCTTGTATTCAATAACGAGTTTATGTACAACCACTGGGTCCATGCCACTGTTGGTTGAGGTTTCCTCCTCGAAATGTCATCAGCCCAGTATTCAACCCTGTTGTGGTAGCATGAACTATACCTAATGTGGTCATATATTTATTTTATATAGATTATAGACCGTTATTTATCCCGTTTCAATGGATGTACACTAGTGATTTGTTGGGCCCTTTATATAGCTTACTGTTCGGTGTGAGCCAAGGCGCCGTGTTGAAGGCTGTACCTTGACTTATAAAAGTATTCAAAGTAGATATATGCGTCTGGGTAATCGAGACTACCACATCGGTAGTTTATACTGCAGATAGTTAAATGTTACGTTATGTTGTATTAAATGATACTTCTGTAATAGTATATCCATACCCATAAATAACCCACCAGACCATAAATACCTGTAACATTTAAAAACTATTACGGATGTCAACGATCTGATCTAAACCCTTCTTTGGGATAAGTATTCACGGATCTAGAAATTTTCATAAGTGGGGGCCCACCGACTGCCTAAAAAAGGGGGGGGGCGCTTTCCAGTCACGATTCAGTGATTCCCTATATAAGCAACATTTTTTTTTCTCAAAAAGGGGGGGGCGGGCCCCCTGCCCCCCTAAATCCGCCTCTGGCATTACAAAATTTAGGATTGCTAATATAAGTAAAACAACTATCCACCAAAGACAGCAGGACAAAGATCTAAACGACTAAATAGCACTGTGAAGGTTTCAACAATGAGCAAAACTAATCACAATATATATAAAGATATTGAAAGGGTCCGGCATGACAAATACAAAATAAATTGGAAATACAAAAACAAATGATCCTTCTAAAAACGCAATTACCATAAAATATGTATAGACCCAGACAGCACACAGCCTTCACCTTCAGTCTCCTCTATTTAGTTTAACCAGATGTAACTTCTATTGACTAGCTGAAATTTTGATAGCAAACATTTAAATGTCTAGTATTGAGGTGCAGTCTGTTGACTTACATAATTTTCACAATGTTTACCGTCTCAATACGGTTTGGTATAGTCACTTTTTTAATAAATCTTTACTCTTCATATCAAAATAATTGATACAAGTTTCGATAATTACCATTGAAGTAAAATATATCAAAATAAAATTAATCATTATGTATTTAAGTATTTCGTATAAAATAAATATCTGGCCAATTGTCTATAGACGGTGTAGACTATATATACATTTGTACCAGATGGAATACTTAAAGATGTTCCCACGCTGTTGTTTAGTCACTTTTTAGCTCACCTGACCTGAAAGGTCAAATGAGCTTTTCTCATCACTTGGCGTCCGTCGTCCGTCGTCCGTAAACTTTTACAAAAATTTCTCCTCTGAAACTACTGGGCCAAATTTAACCAAATTTGGGCCAAATTTAACCAAATTTGGCCACAATCATCCTTGGGGTATCTAGTTTAAAAAATGTGTCCGATGACCTGGCCAACAATTAAACCAAGATGGCTGTCATTGCTAAAAATAGAACACAGGTGTAAAATGCAGTTTTTGGCTTATAACTCAAAAACCAAAGCATCTAGAGCAAATCTGACATGGGTAAATTTGATAAGCAGGTCAAAATCTATCTGTCCTGAAATTTTTAGATGAATCGGTTAACCAGTTGTTGGGCTGCTGCCCCTGGATTGGTCATTTTAAGGAAAGTTTGCTGTTTTTGGTTATTATCTTGAATATTATAATGGATAGAGATAAACTGTTTACAGCAATAATGTTCAGCAAAGTAAGATTTACTAATATAACAAGATCGAAATGGTCAGTTGACCCCTTTAGGAGTTCTTGCCCTTTATAGTCAATTTTCACCCATTTTTCGTAAATCTTAGTAATCTTTTACAAAAATCTTCTCCTCTGAAACTACTGGGCCAAATTTAACCAAACTTGGCAACAATCATCTTTGGGGTATCTAGTTTAAAAAATGTGTCCGGTGACCAGGCCATCCAACTAAGATGGCCGCCATGGCTAAAAATAGAACATAAGGGTAAAATGCAGTTTTTGGCTTATAACTCAAAAACCAAAGCATTTAGAGCAAATCTGGTGGGGTTTAATTGTTTATCAGGTCACGATCTATCTGCCCTGAAATTTTTAGATGGATCGGACAACTGGTTGTTGGGTTGCTGCCCCTGAATTGGTAATTTTAAGGAAATTTTGCTATTTTTGGTTATTATCTTGAATACTATTATAGATAGAGATAAACTGTAAACCGCAATAATGTTCAACAAAATAAGACCTACAAATAAGTCAACATGACCGAAATTGTCAGTCAACCCCTTAAGGAGTTATTGCCCTTTATAGTCAATTTTCACCCATTTTTCGTAAATCTTAGTAATCTTTTACAAATATCTTCTCCTCTGAAACTACTGGGCCAAATTTAACCAAACTTGGCAACAATCATCTTTGGGGTATCTAGTTTAAAAATTGTGTCCGGTGACCAGGCCATCCAACCAAGATGGCCGCCATGGCTAAAAATAGAACATAAGGGTAAAATGCAGTTTTTGGCTTATAACTCAAAAAACAAAGCATTTAGAGCAAAACTGATGGGGTTTAATTGTTTATTAGGTCATGATCTATCTGCCCTGAAATTTTTAGATGGATCGGACAACTGGTTGTTGGGTTGCTGCCCCTGAATTGGTAATTTTAAGGAAATTTTGCTATTTTTGGTTATTATCTTGAATACTATTATAGATAGAGATAAACTGTAAACCGCAATAATGTTCAACAAAATAAGACCTACAAATAAGTCAACATGACCGAAATTGTCAGTCAACCCCTTAAGGAGTTATTGCCCTTTATAGTCAATTATAACAACTTTTTCGTCATTTTTTGTAACTTGTACAAAAATCTTCTTCTCTGAAACTACTGGGCCAAATTTAAACTAACTTGGCCACAACCATAATTGTGGTACATGTATATAGTTTAAAAAATGTGTCCGATGACCCCACCTACCAAACAAAATGGACGACATGTCTAAAATTAGAACATAGTGGTAAAATGGAGTTTTTGCTTTAATATATCTTTGAAACTAAGACATTTAAGGCAAATCTTTCAAGATTTAAATGTCCATCAGAATAAGATCTATCCCCTCACAAATGTTCAGATGAATGCTACAACCCGTTGTTGGGTTGATGCCCTAAAATTGGTAATTTTAAGAAAATTTTGTAGTTTTTGGTTATTATCTTGAATACTATTATAGATAGAGATAAACTGTAAACAGCAATAATGTTCAGCAAAGTAAGATCTACAAATAAGTCTCATGACCAAAATTGTCAGAGAATTCCTTAAGGAGTTATTGTCCTTTATAGTCAATATTGAACGACTTTTCGTCATTTTTGTAACTTGTACAAAAATCTTCTTTCCTAAAACTATGGGCCAAATTTAACCAAACTTGGCCACAATCATTACTAGGGTATCTATTTTAAAAAAGTGTCTAATGACCCCGCCTACCAACCTAGATGGCAGACATCAGTAAATACAGTAACAGGTGAGCGACACAGGCTCTTGAGAGCCTCTAGTTTTCAAATTTCATAAATTATACCGCTTTTGTAAGAGGGTAACACAATATTGATAAAAAAACAACAATACATGCATCGGCATAAACAATAGTCTGAAACATGGGTTGTCTTACACAATGAAATGATGAATGTTTATAATATTGATTGTGTATTGTGTCGCGATAAAGTGTCACATTCTGGTCAGAATGACAAATAGTCAAATTCTACTTTGTCGATCATATACGCATTGATATTACATTTGTATAAGTTTTGGACTTTATCTTTCACATACTTGTCATTTGGGATAACCGGATTCCAATTTAGATTTCACAGGTAGAATTTTTATGTTCTTTGCTTAACTTAACTTTGATACAAAAACGGTTAACTAAAACATAAATTGTTTAGTTAACTTTTGGTAACTAACAACAATCTTTAACTCATGATACGGCATACTAAAAAGAAACGATTCGAATATGGGAGTTGGCAATTGAAATTATTACTATTGTTATTCAATTAATTTATTTTTGTAAAAGTCTTGGAATAGAGTTCTTAATGCTAGAACCATGGGACAACTAAATGTGTTTACTCAAATACATGACTTTATAAACTATAATACACTTGCTTTTATTTTGTGAACGTTTTTGTCGATAAAATATATTTTGGTTTATAGCGGATATGTGTTTTTACTTAAATTAAACCGATATTGACTTTGTTGTTATTTATTTAAATGTAAACGTAAATGTCATGTCATGGCTGATCTGTCATGTTACACCCTTATACATAACGATACCTGTTCTATTAAATCGCACCTTTTAAATTTATAAGCAATTACGGATAAATTTGATCGTATTTGAACCCTTTTAAATGATCATACCCATTAACCAACTTAACCATCCGAGGTGGCGTTCAACTGATATTAATATTCCAATGACTTTTGATTTTTATTTGAACTATTTTCATAACCCTTGTGAACGAGATTTCTGTTTGAGACTATTTATGAAATATTTGACATTGCACATTTAGCAAACAGCTATTATTAATAAAATTACCCGAGGTGTAACATTTATTGGATTGGATGTTGGAACTACATGTAGCTCAGTTATAAGGTAAAGTAGGAATCACTTATTGTACTTTTCCCCTTTTTAGCATGATTGTTTTCTAAAAAAAATACCAATTTAAGCTTTTTTAAGGCATCAGTCCTTGTAGTCCTCGCCTTTTTTGGAAAGCGTTCGAGACTGAATAGATTGGGAATAAAAAAAAACACATTTTTAAAACTGTGCTGCAACATTTTATAAGATAATCGCAACGCAACATATATTTAGATGGAATCGGGGAGAAAAGTGGTTTTTTGTGTAACTACCCGTGTAAACATATCATGAATCTATTAATTTAAAAAAAAAGACTAGCATTTGCTAGCGAAAGAATGTATGGAGAGCTTATGTGCTATAATCTGATTATCTTTGCGATTTCATGATATCCCTCATAAATCTTAATAATGAAAGTTAAATTATCATCAGGTTTCAACATGAAAAAATATTGAAAATAAATTTAATATTATACTTCAAAAATATTTCTTCGCGTTTATTTAGTAAAACAATCCAATATCAATAAAAAAAATTATGCTTCGACATGAAAAATAAAATATTTAAGACGTGTATTGTTACAAATTGGATTTATCAAAGATTTGTAAGTTATACAAAACCTTCAAGTTGCTTTGATTAATGTTGTTATTGAGTTAGGTATTGTGATGTAAGATAAAGAAAGTGGCACACCTTGGTCTGATATAAACAAAAACAATGATGAACAGAGTCTTTCATACATAAAACATATGGACATATGTGTTCTTCCGGCTGACTCAGCTATTGTGGACAGATGTGTCCCTTCGGCAGCAATTAAGAGAGTTAACGATAAATCATAAGTGGATTTTCTTAATTTCAAAATTTGGAGTTTTAGTTTGGAGTTTTATGTACGCGTTTGAACTTAAGAAAGTTTTTTTTTAAAGTATTATAAAAATGCATTATGTGAAATCTCCTGTGAACAAAGCGTGCCTGCTAAATGAGTACATAGCAACTTCCAACCAAGGACCGAAGCATATAAAATCGGCAATCTAACGCAGGGCTTCTGGAAAGTCTGGAGAGCCTGCCGACAAACTTGCTTCGGAAGTTGGAGTACACACCTTACGTCATACAATCTTTTAAAAAGTAATATGCTTGCTTTCACAATAACTGTTAGTAATTTCTTCCAGATAAAAAAGGTATTACATGCTGTTTATATAGTCGTGTTTTTAGTTCCATGAAAAAAAAAATGAAATGAAAAGATAAAACTATGTACTCATTTATTTTATTTTATAATTCGAACGGACACCAATTATATAATACAAGGAAGTACACAAATTTTACTAAACGGATAGCTGACCCGCATCATTGACATTGGTGGACTAAATCGATGCACCCCTTAATTTAAATTACTTCTTGAGTAGTGAAATGTCACTTTGAAGTTTTATATACATTTATTATTTGCTCCTCAACTATTTTTAAAATCGCTTTTAATGTCCTCATTTGTTTTTTTTCGTCCAATCTGAATTTGAAAAAAATTTCGTGAGTCTTATCCGTAATTTTCTCGTAGATGGTAATCTTAAACGAGATAACATATGAAAGAGTGCAAAGGCATTTTAAAATTGTTTCACAAATTAAAATGGATCGAACATTTATCTTCTGTATTCACACAACAGTTTCTTAGAATTTAATTCTGTCAATTTTATGATTAAAATTTCCGCATCGAATATGTTATTGTTGTGAACCCTTGTATATTGTTAATCTAGATATACATTGTGTACATGTAAACATGTGCTTAGGTCTGCCAACAAGAGGATATTTTAAAATTTTAAGGAAATAAGTTTTTCCATTTATGAAAAGCAAAAAATGATGTAAAGTCGTTCATTAAAGTGTCGCCAGAGAAATTATGTTGTTATAGAAAAAGCGTATTAGGTAACGACCATTTAAATACAAAAATCATTAGTATTTACTGAGAATAGAATGTAGGTACAATAGGTCAGATATTCAGTTACAAACGACATTAACCGTTCAAAATTTATCTAACATTTTATTCGTAAAATGTGCAAATGTTATCTTATATCAATAACAGCAACAATGGAAATTATTCATGTGAAAAATAAACCATCCTCAAACATGGATCATTTTCCCTATATAGAATTACAAAGCTAGTGCATGTTTGTACGAATAGCGTTTTTTTTAAAGTCACATATATAAGAGAAAGATAAAATCATATGTATTTTCTAAACGGATGAGATGATTGTTTAGGGGGAAGTGTGCCTATTGTCAGAGGATGGCATTTCGTGTTTTATATTTCAAATGAAAATCATATCTCAAATAGCCGAAATATGTTCAGTACATAGTCACAGGTTTTATTGATGAAGACTTATACGTTTTAAATGTCTGCTGTATCTTCCAATCTCTGTATCTCCACATGGCCATGTACTGTCCGGCAGTTAACACCCATTTGCTGTAAGGACGTTTGTTTTAGGATGTGAAGATACAATTCCACGTCCAAACGGAAGTAAACCGATGCCCTATATCTGGAGAGTTAGAAGGTCTCTGAAGCGAAAACAAATCCATAGAAGAAATATTTTAGGGTTCATAGGGGATCTGTTACAGAGTAAAATGTCTGTCACCATCAAGAATATTGAATTTACAGTTGCATTCCAAAGGAGGAGAATTAATTTATTTAGGACCAAAAGTTGGTCCTTTATATTTAGAAACAATAATGTACTAATATCATTTAAATATAAGCATACTTTGCAGGTCTGATTAATATATACTTAAATATATTAAATAACAAAATTGAGAATGGAAACGTGGAATTTGTCAAAATGACTGCAACCCGGCCAAAAAGCAGAACACATCCTAATGCCACCAATGTGTCTTCAACACAGTGAGAAAACCCAGCACCCGGATATGGGCTTCAATTGGCCCCTTTAAAATCATATACTAGTTCAGCGACTGAAATGTTTGTTTAATAATAAATTCATGTTTAATTATAATTAAGTGTAGTTTAACCATGTTACAAATGTAACAGGACCAACATTGCTATCTAAACTTTTCGTAGACGTGTAGTCTAAGTTTGTTGAAATCTTTGTATTTTGTGTCAAAGATTGTCAAATAAACCGTTTTTTAAACCATCTAATTATAAATAATATATAGTACTAATCTCTATATAATTTTAAAGATTTTTGTATTTAAAAGAAATTGAAAGCAATGAATTCACCGTTAGAAAGGACAAGTGTACAGTAGTATATCCCAGACAATGTTATAATTGTGATAACAAGGTTGGGGTTAATCGGTTGGACTAAAAACTTAATCAATTAGTTAATTCATGGATGTATTCAATATGGTCCTTTCATGGTTTATTAAAACAGTAGCCTTGAGCTCATATATTTGTTAGATGTATGTGACCTATTTTCCTTCATTCTTCAATTAAAAGAATTTAAAAATGAGGTTAAAATTACATAAGAAACATGCTCATTTCGTAAGTGTTATATAAAAGAACAATATGGTTTATGTTCGTTTTCGTTGGAAAATTGGTTAAAACTATAGTTTGTGTCCGTCTGTCTAACAAGACTGTTAGTAAATTATTCTTTTCTAATATCCACATTTTAAACGGCTCATTTGTCCTAAAAAATGTATACTGTTATCAGAGACATATAAAATAATTGTATTTATGTCTTTGCTGTTATGCTATAAAGGAAAACTTACAAGAATCGCAGTAATATAGTACATAGGGAGCTTCACTAATAGCCTTGGGTTGTTTTCAGCTTTTATTGTCGGGTAATTTAATTGCCGATAGTTGTATACATATTTGGCAATCACATATATACGTATGTATCATTTTATCATAGTATGTTTATACCTTAACTGAAATGACCATTATTTATTGGTAACTTTTTTGGGGTTTTAATTTTTGACCATTTTCTAGATGTGAAAAAAGGAGAAAAAGAAGATCAATTCTGTGTTTTTCACTGATCAGAAGTGCCAGAATGCTCAAAGCAATCTAACTGTCCGGGTGCGGACAATAGACACCGCAACACCAGGTCAAATCCGGGTCTAATGAGGGAAATTTTAAAATTTTCATGCTGAGCATATCTTTATATTAAACAGTCCTAACAATTGACCGAGATTAAAGAAAGATTAATGGTGACAATTTGTGACGTGACGGATTATAAATAACACCGGAATTAAACCCCGTAATATTTGCACACACACATACATGTATATTGATCATGTGACCGCCAAATTGTTTTAAATATAACTTATTAGAGTGAACATTTGTGTTGTAAAGAAACAATAATTGTGTATGGCTAAACATTTAATTAAAACGGTAAGTGTTAAACGCATTGTATTTACACTGTTGTATATTAAATTTCCATTTGGTCTGAATAGTATTTAGTTTTGAATTTGAATTTTGTAGTATGGCAAATCGATACTTAACAAATTAAAAATAAACTTGTCTATTAAAAGTGGACGTAGCGTTGTCACCACGTACTTTAATCTTTTATCTAAACATACTTGTAAATGGATAATTCATTCACACTGTTTACTCATATACTGGGGGAAATGTGGACAGGCAATGTATAAACGAGAATTGATCCAGGATTTACAAACATTAAGAATTATAAAGCATTCAGAATGTACGTATTATCATCGAAAATAACCATAATCTAAGCATAGATTATCAATGGGGAAGTACATACATGAACAATATCAGAAATATATAGATGCGGGGTATTATTACCATTTACCAGAGTCTAAATATCGCGGATGAAAGCAACTATACATGTATATTATGCTGCATCAATGTGCACGGATGTGAGATAACATCTAACAATTTTGAACTGGAAGTCAAATGTAAAAAACTCAAAAGTGCAATATTTGAATATCATACACATATAACTGGTCAGTACAAGACCTAAACTCACTTCAAAATATCATACAAAAGCATATATACAGTCCGCCAAAAGTTAAGCACCACCTACTTTTATTGCATCGATTTTTTTTCAAATTTAAAAAATCAATTGTTCCTCGAAAAATAGAAAACAATCATATAGCAATTTTGCTAATGTATACCATAAACAAACCACAAATATAATTTTGGTCACTTATGAAGGTTCTATGCATATAGGTTTTTCGTTCATAGAAATAGTGTAAATTACACAATTAAGAAATGGAATTTAAGTTTCACTGTGATTTTATTTTTTTAGAACAATTAATCACCCAATACCATTAAAATTTTCTACACATAATCTTTGGTATGTTTGGCAAATTTAATGTCAATATTTGAGTCAATAGCATGTGTAACAACCTCATTTCCGGTACAGTTTCATAACACGACCTATCTTTCTCGGTACAAGCCTTCAAAACTTTAGTTGAGGAAATCTGTTGCATTAAACAACAAATGCCACTTTTAAATCGACAAACTTTTGTAAAGGTGAATCTCTGCGATTGAGATTTCCGACAATGGCATCTCAGACATGTTTGATAGGGTTCATGCATGGAGTCAAGGAAGGCCAAAAATTAGTGTAAATGGCTGGTTGCTCTTTGGACTCGGTTAAAATTCTTGCCCTGCGTGGTATAGCGTTGTCATTCAGGTACAAGTGTCTTGACAATGTTGACGCAAGTGGGGGATTACTAAAATGACGGACTACAATATGTTAAGGCACCAAATCTCTGTATGTCTGTCCGTTTATGTTACCCTGCAGAATATGCATACCCAGCTTATAACGGTATAAGAAGCAACCCCGTACTGGAACACAACCAGCAATGCATGCAGTCCTTGTGCAAATGTTGTTTTTGGTCATAGGCCGTTTTTTCCCCTGCGAAATTCGTATTATGGCGTCTTCTGGCAGTAAAGGAAACTGACTCCCATCTGACCAATGAGTGTTTTGTCAGGTTCTTATGTTCAAGCATAGATGTTCATTATCCCATTTAAACCTGACGGTAGAGTGCCTGCTTGAAGGTACAGGTCTCTATACACCACGACGTGCTCTTCGTTTGCCTCTATAAAGTCGACGGACCAATGTACGAACACTTACACGACCACCTGGAGAAACAGTGTATTTATAAACGCACATATGACCTTTGATAAAAGGTTGGTTGACTGCTTTATCGGAGTGCAATCTTTTTGGTCGTAATGAATTTTTTTAGTGTATGTTAAAGGTAATTCATAACACCAAACATTAATATTTTTTTTGCAATAGTTAAAAAAATATTGCCAGTTATATTTCGGTGGTGCTTAACTTTTGGCGGACTGTATATATAAAAAGAAAAGGATTAGCGTCCAATGGATTAACATGTCATCGTAATGTAACATAGAAATAATTAAACACAAAGCAAGGTAAAGGTGAGATAAACGGATTAACAAATTGTCACTATAGCACTTAAAATATAATGTCTGAATTTATTTTATTTCTATTTCACATTTGTTCAAATCTTTCGGGTTATACATACACTAATACAGTAAACCTATTTAGAAGTTAAACTTGTTTCTTTACCTTGCATTTCAAATTTCAAACTGTCAGACCACTTAGTGTAGTAGCCCAAACCAACTTTTACGAGATGGTATTTGAACAAGGGAGACATTTGGACTGTGGACACAGACATCGGTACCAATAATTTTTTTCTCTACATAAACAAGCTTGCTCAAATATAGGTGTTTCTTAGATCTTTTACGGACAGCGAGTGTATACGTATAGTTATAAAAAAAGATGTGGTATGATTGCCAATGAGACAACTATCCACAAAAGACCAAAATGACACAGACATTAACAACTATAGGTCACCGTACGGCCTTCAACAATGAGCAAAGCCCATACCGCGTAGTATAGTTTCATGTCTTATACGTCTGTTTATCCTTATCATAGACTCGATCATTGCCTGGTATCCAGTCCAAACCTCAATTTCGGGCCACGGCGAGCAGAGCCAGCCACGGTCTTATGCTTTTTGGAAGTTTTTACGGAATCTCAATAAGAAGTATTTATTGTAGATTAACATTGAATTTTCACTTTTCAGAAGGTGATGTTTCTGTGATTACAAATTCTCTAAGACTTCATTACCAGTAACTGATTGTTATATGATAAGTTGAATATAGATGTTGTAATTTGTATTTTGTTTGTCACCATCATATATTTACTATGCTATCCAACAATAAAGGTTTATATTATTATTGTTATCTTTTAACAGGGTTCGTGAGAGGATTCCTTGAGTGATATGGTATGAAAAGACGTGGTTTGGTTAAGCAGTTACTGCTGTTTTGTCTTGTTGGATTTGTTGTCACGTCTGTTTATAACTCGATAGTGTCTCAAGTGAACGAATTAAACGTTAAAGAAGTGACGGCAAAATCAACAACTAAACGGATATTAAATTTTATACCAAGTACTCGTACATTCCCAAAAAACAAGTTTAAAATTAATTGTCGAAAAATCATTGAAAAGGATAAAGATGAAATTGACAGAGCGACTGCTTTGATGCGAGTAAGTCCACCTTCCCGTTTACAAAATGGAGATTATATTAACGCCACTCAAGACTGTGTTTATTTCCGGAAGTCGTTTCGATATGACAATTATCCTGTGACCAATGAGGAAAAAGAATTTCCAATAGCTTTTAGTATCATCACATATCAAGATGTCGATCAAACTGAACGTCTGCTACGTGCAATATATCGTCCACAAAACTTATACTGTATCCATGCGGATGCAAGTTCCCCCGATTCGCTCCACCGAGCATTGGCGGGAATTGCCGACTGCTTCGGCAATGTGTTCATAGTCTCAAAAAAGGAAGATATAATTTATAATCATATGTCTCGTTTAAAAGCAGATTTAAATTGCATGTCTGATATTCTTTCAATGCCACAAAAATGGAAATATTTTATAAATCTACCACATCAACAATTTCCATTAAAAACGAATTTAGAAATGGTAAAAATACTTAAAACTTACAATGGTGCTAATGACATTGAAGGAATTATAACTCATGGGAGAATGATGCCAAGTAGATTTGAATTTAGTCACAAATACGTAAACGATTCATGGAAGCGGATTGGTAAACGAACTAGCAAACTGCCACTCAACGCAACCATCGTGAAGGGCAGTGCCTATGGTGTTTTTAGCCGTGAATTTGTTCAATATACGATCACAGATAAAAGAGCGAAGGATGTTTTAAAATTTATGGAAGATGTAAAAAGTCCAGACGAATATTACTGGGCTACTTTAAATCATAATGAAGTTTTGAAAGCTCCTGGTCGATACTCAGGTATTATTTTTACACCACGTTTAAAAATAGCATTTAAGTCTAATTCAATTCAAGATTTTACTTCTTGCATTTCATTGATTAAGTGGCTTGTAATCGACATATGTTTTGTTGGTCATATGCTTCACGGGATAAGGGAGACAACGTTAAGTCAGCAATGTGTTTAATATAATATATTTCATTAATGATTTTTGAAGCGTTAAGAGCTGAAAATTATGTAACTACTACTTAGAATGAAAAAAAATAAGAAGGTTTGGGAAGATTATCAATGAAACAACTCATCACCAGAGACCAACTAACATAGAGGTTCACCACTATAGTTCACAAAACGGCCTCAACAATGAGCAAACCCATACCACATAGTAGGCTTCGCCGGAATACATTTATAAAAATGATTGCCACAAACATAACATTGATGTTTTAAAGATTAATCTCCTTTTACCGAAGTAATCTTATCAATAGTACCATTGGAACAAACCTTTGCTCTTCAAATGAAAAAAAAAACCACTTTGATTCTGCGTGCGTCCGTCGCGCTTTTCTTGATTGACCTTTAAGCAACGCATTAAAACCAAACCACGTGACAGCCAGGGATGTATAATAGATACACAGAAAAATTACAAGGTGTCAATTTCAATTTCAAGGATTATTATTATTGAAAAACAGCATACTTTTGCAAAGGTACCAAGTATTCCGTGGATCAATCTTTTAATGGTTCACACCTTGGATTAATGCTATTATATCAGTCGGTTAAAGAGCTCTTAAGAGCTCATGTTCTTTGTTATTATGTATATATGCAACCCGACTTTAAAAAAAGATTACTTTACAGAACAGAACAGACAAATTTTTTTTTTAAATCAAGTACACATATATGAATTCGAAAACATCAACATTCAATTTGATAAGAAACAAGACAAAATTAAACAGTATTGCTACTCTCGTGTATAATTATATAGTTTTCATTGGTCACGTCAGGAACATATATATTTTTTAGTTCTTTAGTTAGATATACTTTTCCCAGGTCACATGCATTTAAGAATTGAATGCTTCTTTTTGTAAATATGTAAAAGTGTTGAACTAAGTACATTTTGTATGAAGCGCGGAAGGTGGATTTTAGAATGACGCTATAGTGCTGTTAGCCAATCATGATAGCGTATTAAAATAAAAACATACAAATCATGTAATTATCACATTATAATAAAATTCTTGTTTATATTTATTTCAAATATCTATTTACAGGTAATCCAGAAAAGAAACCATGGCTCGCTGTTTATGCTTCGTGGGGAGGTCGTGATAGGTGTCATGGCAAATATGTACGTGGTGTTTGTGTATTTGGTGTTGGCGATCTCAACGAACTTGTCTCTAAAAAGGAACTTTTTGCGAACAAATTTTATCCGGATTTTCAGTATTTAGCTTTAGATTGTCTTGAAGAATATATATACAACAAAACCTTTAGTCATTTACCTTTTGAAACATTTTACTATAAACAGTTACCATTTATACGTAAGCAATAAGATTTTTACTTATTGCAATCAAAATGTGGGTTTCAGTGTTTTTAAAATGTATACTGTTTTGTTATTAACTATGTCTTTTTTATTTGAATAAAACAGATTTATCAGGGAGCAATTTTACATAATATTTCGCTGTTAGCAGTTTGGTTGGTCCAATTTTGTTAAAATAAGCCGAAACCGGCAAGACAATTATAGATCATCCTCATTTGAATCAATAAAAAAGTTGAACAAAACAGATTTATCAGGGATCAATTTTACATAATATTTCGCTGTTACCAGTTTGGGTGGTTAAATTTTGTTAAAATAAGCGCAAATCATTGCTGATGTATTATTGACCTACAAGAAGATATACCAACCTCATTGCCATACCTGCCAACTGTCACTATTTGCGGGGGATTTCCCCCATGGAGGCTCCCAAATTGAAATTTTTAAAGAGCAATTATGTCCACAATTTTAACAAAACAATAAATTTTACAATGAATTGAGGCTTATAAAAGTATGAAGAAGCCAAAAAACAACATTACACTGAATTTGAAGCCCCCCTTGAAGGTTTTTTTAGAAGTATGGCAGCCATCTTGCACGCAAAACCCCCATGGGCATTTTGAAAACTTGGCAGGTATGCATTGCTGCGTATTTATGCATCCACCTATCACTTTAAAGAAGGTGTTCCTGGCGTTTTGACGACAATTTTCCTAAACCCTACTAGCTATCCATGCGGTTATGTTTATATAAATCCTGCGATATTACAGGTTCGCAATAGTATTGCAAAACACAGTCATATCGATGCAATGAAATGAAATATTAATTGAGTATGAACAATCTACCATTAACAAAAATAACAATTTGTAACTGTTTTTGTTCATCTATAAGAAACGTCACATTCTGTATGTATGTGGCTGTCCCAAGTCAGAAGACTGTTATTCAGTGGTTGTCGTTTGTTGATGTGTTACACATATATTTTTCTTTATTTTTTGTGTACATAAATTAGACCGTTTGTTTTCTCATTTGAATTGTTTAGATTTGTCATTTCGGGGCCTTTTATAGCTGACCATGCGGTACGGGTTTTGCTCATTGTTGAAGATCGTACGGTGACCTATTATAATTGTTAATTCCTGTCTCATTCGGTCTTTTGTTGAGAGTTGTCTCATTGGCAATCAAATCACATCTTTTTTTTATATTTAGATGACCAACAAAAACTGTATTGTTTACAGAAAAAATATTACAATGTTGTGAATTTCCACTCGAAATACAAGGCAACAAAATCCTCACTAAGATTGCTTCTATTTTAGCATTCTCAGTTGATTGTCATTTGCTAAACATCTAGTAGAAATCATTATATTCCACATTTATATTTTCTATACAGACTGGACAAAAGAAAGTTTGTATGTGGCAAATGAGCATGCATCATCAATATTGAAATAACTTAATATATATTTTATATTTGTGACTTTCAGATTAGAATCTATCAAGAGTCACCAATTTGATGGGAAAACTACAATTTTATTGCATTTGTAAAATTAAGATTATAATCTTACAAGGGTTGCCAAATTGATGGGACAATTTTTTGTATATGAACTTTCAAATATTTGATCATCGAAGCAGTTGATTGACAATTTAAATTTCCTTGATATGATCAGAAATAAATGTATCACTTTATAATGATTGGTGCTCTAATTATTTGGAAAACAAAAGGTCCTGGCTATCCAGGAATGGAGTATTTTTTAATCAACAGCATTGTCCTATATTAGTAATCTTAGAAAGTCTTGCTGATTACTGAATATAACTACAATAGAGAACAATTTGACAATGATTGAATTTAGTAGTGTCAGCCCTTTGATTATGACCCGTGTATGTAGCAAAATCCTAAATACACCGTTTGGTGGTGCGCCTGCCAAATGCGGAACGTACAGATAAGGTAAGATGTAACAGGTGAATATACTATTGGTATCGGTATCGGATTCGACCCGGAACTTGTTAATTATTGGCAATATTAATTATGTGGAAAACAAAAGGGTCTGTAAAAAATTTTAATCTACACCATTGTCCTATATTAGCTATATATAGAGTTGAATTCTTTGCTTTGTCGTTTTTACCCGATGACGGCTGACAAATTGGACCTCGTTATTTTAGTACTATAGATATATACAATGTATGTTACTTGACTGTCGTCACAACCGGGGTGTAACTCTGGCCATTAAAGTTCACTCCTGTCACCCCTCATTGTGGTAAGTCTTTTTATATGAAAGATTGTTATGGGACTTCTTCTATGATAAGGCAACACTGAGGTTGTAAGTTCTAATTAACCCCGCTCGTGCGTTTGCACTTGACTTCAAACCGTTAATTGACTAGAAATGTCAGTATTTCTATCGAAAGTCGGTGCTTTTATCCGGGTACTCCGGCTTCTTTCACCAATAAAAGCAAAACTGGCTGCCACGAAATAGCCCAAATGAGAAGCTTAAAAAAACGTAAAACACCCAACAACCAATCAATCAATCTATAAGAGGGAAAACGGCGCTGTTCTATAATTAGAATATAAGAGGGAAAACGGCGCTGTTCTATAATTAGAAACAATCATTTAATTCAATTCAAATGGATCCAAATGGACGAGTTTGTTTCATTCGGCACACTGTATTCTTGTTCGTTCACCCTTAAAGGGAAAACGGTACTATTTATTCTGCCATAGGCGACAATACTAACATTTTCTAAATTTACCAGTTTTTATAATAAAAACCTGGATGAAACAGTTATGTGTGGTGTTAGAACTTTATTATTGTATTCTAAAAATTGAAGCCAAATAGTAATAGCTTGTTTATGTTATCCATGCCCACCGTCATTTTGCACCAAATTTATTAAATTTTGGAAGCCTTTTCGAATAATTCTCTAGAAAATATTTCAATAGGTTTTAAAATTTATATTATAAATTTACACACTGCAGTTATTCATAGATAAATAAAAAAATATATTGTACCCTTACATCCAATCACAGTGCTCCTAATTTGACTTCCTTCACCTGTCTTGGGTACACAAAAGGCCAACCTAATGCTGGGAAAATTAAATACTACCGTTTTCCCTAAAAGGAGAAGCTCTACAATGAATTACTATCAAATCAAATCAAATCAAATATTTTATTGTCATATAAACTTTACAGTTTGTGACCAACATATATTAATACAATAAACACAATAAACATATATACATACATATTAAACATACAAAATATCAACAGCATTAAAATGTATAACAACAAACAAGTTGTTAAGAGTCCCCTGCCCTCAGTTCTAATGACTTTTTCAAGAAGGATCCTAACTTATTTGTTTGTAAAGGCGATGATGGATTTAGTAAATAATGAATTTTTTCTTCTTCATTTAAATTATTAAAGTTATTATTTTCTGTACATATGTGATGAAAAAATTCATTTCTTAGAGTTTTATTATACTCACAATATAGTAAAAAATGTTTCTCATCCTCTAGTATTTTACATTTATGGCAAAGACGTTCCTCTCTTGGGATTTTAAAATATCTCCCCTTTTCAATCAAGAGGGAGTGATCACTTATTCTAAATTTAGTGATTAATCTCCTTATCTGAAAATTAGATGTATTTAGATAATATTCTAGTTTGTAATCTTTTTTAAGTTTTTTATAGAGAAAAAATTTACTTTTATCATCGATGTTTTGAAATTTATTTTGAATTAAATCTTCATATCTATTTTTCATTTTTAACTTTATATCGTTTTTTATTTTATTTACATCTTTTATGTCCTTACAAGTAGAAAGAATATTAAGGTCAACGTTAGTCTCTTTGACAATATTTTTAGCATATGTATACCATGAGTAAGTTCCTGTCAAATCTAGAGACTGTGCTAGAGAAAAAGCTTCCTTTAATAATGGATTAATATTATTATTATATAGTCTAGCTAAATATAAAAGGGTTTGTGTTTTAATAAAACATTCTATAGGCAATCTTCCTAATTCAACTCTTGCTCCTAAATTGGATGCATTTTTTCTTATCCCTAGAGTAGATTTACAAAATTTAAGATGCATATTTTCTATGGGGGTTTTGTCTATAAAATCAAGTTGATTAATTTCTTTTCCTGAAGTTAAGGCTCTGCTTTTGGCTCGATGAAAAGAAATATATGTATCCAAATATGTTACTTCTGAATTATAGGTCATAATTGGTTTTACTAAAGAATCAAAAAGATTATTTGCTACTTTTATAGGTAGATTATTCAATGATTTAGTATATGATTTTATTGCAAAAAATACTTTTTTTGCTTTTTTTGTCAGCTCTAAAGTACTTTGTGATAAATTTCCATTACATTTTATCAACATTCCCAAAAATGAATATTCTGTTACACTCTCTATGGCTTTATTCTCATAGTAAATATGTGATGTTTCACTTTTATGTTTTGACTGACTAAAAATCATGGATTTAGTTTTGTTTGTATTCAAAGAGAGTTGCCATTTGTTACAATATAATTTAACGTTATTTAAACTGTTTTGTAGACCCTCTTTTGATTCTGATAGGATTAAAAGATCATCCGCAAAAAGAAGGCATCCTACCTTACTATTTATAAGTTTAAGGGGACTTGAATCATTTCCCTCAAAATTTTTTACAATATCATTTATAAAGACATTAAATAAAGTGGGACTTAGTGTGTCTCCCTGTTTAACCCCTCTAGCAATATTAAAATATTCTGATACATAATCTTTATATTTTAAAGATGATTTAGTATTTAAGTATTGTTGTTTTATAACTCTATAAAAAGACTTGCCAACTCCCATTTTACATAATTTATAAAGTAAAGCAGTTCTCCATACTGAATCAAAAGCAATTACTGCAATTCGGAAAAACTCCAGGAAATCATTTCCCCTAAAGCATGATGGGGTATGGTTATAATATTGAAGGCGGAAATAAGAAGCTCTGTTGTTTTTACAAAGTCATAGATATAAAAAGATGTGGTATGAGTGCCAATGAGAAAACTCTCCATTCAAGTCACAATTTTTAAAAGTAAACTATTATAAGTCAAAGGGCGGTCTTCAACACATGTATTAAAAACCTGATTCAGTGGTTTTCATTTGTTACTGAGGGCCCTCATGGGGTTTTTGATTATGTGATTACTTGGCCGTTTTTTTTAATGATTATTTGATTATTAAGCCAAATATTTCATGATTATTTGATTACTTAGGACTGTATTTTTAGTTTATGATTATTTGATTACTAAAGATAAGCAAATATTTAATGATTATGTGATTATATTGGCAAAAAAATGGTGATTATGTGATTACTAGGACCCCCCCCCCATGAGGAGCCTCGTTACTGTCCGTTAGTTTTCCAGTTTTTAATTGTTTTGTCATACGTGGGTCTTTCATAGCTTGCTATGCAGTTTGTTAAAGGCCGTAATGCAAGTTGTTAGTAAGTTAATGGTAATTGTAATATTTATTTTGAAATTTCTTATACTTTCTCTTATTATTTGCTCGAATAGAATCCGCCACAATTTCTTGGATTTGAAAAAAAGTCCATGGTTGCCAGTATGGCTGATATCTATTCTGGTACCTTATAATTTCTGACAGGACAAAATTTCTTCTCATCTCTGGTTTCACCAACTTCGAGGATCCCATATTCGGTCCTAACGAGAGAGAGCAAAGCAGAAGGTGACCTTTTGCAAGGCAATATTGCCGCCCAAATCTTACATGCTACACTATTTTCAGATGGTTTTGTTATTGTCCACCCTTCGAGAGAATTTGAATGAGTAGCACGGACAACTCTCTAGTGACGAGTACAAGATAGAAATCATGTTAACAACTAATATAGTAGAAAAATACACATGTTGAATGCATGCTTTTTATATAAAAAAAGTAAAGATGTTAAAAGAACAATACCAGGTATATATTTGTACTGAGATCTGAAAACAACTCACTTTTACATGTATTTCACTCACAGGCGGTTGGGTCTATGATACAGATTTTTTTTTTTTTTTTTTCTTTTTTTTTTATTAAAATATTCAATTTTCTATATGTATAATACATATCTGTCACTTCTGTGCATGTCTCACCTAGTTTCGAGTGATTTAAACGACCCAGAGAAAATACTCAATTTTACTATCCATTCTTAGTATGGATAGTAAAATTGAGTATTTTCTCTGGGTCGTTTAAATCACTCGAAACTAGGTGAGACATGCACAGAAGTGATAGATAGGTATTATAAATATAGAAAATTGAATATTTCAAAAAAAAAAAAAAAAAAAAAAATCTGTATCATAGACCCAAGCGCCTGTGATTTCACTAACCTTATTTTATCATGATATTTTTTCACAATTTCGCTTTATTTCAAATACACTATTATTATTTCATAGTATTTTTAAAGGATAAGTTTTTTCTAATAACTATTCAATAAGTTAACTACCCAGATAGAATTTCACGGCATAGGAAAAAATATCACATGGAAATATTTTCCTCCGGATTAAAAAATAACAACAACTACTGTGACATTTTTTCCTCCGGATCAAATTTCACCCGGATATAATTTTGCTTTACATATCCACCTAAATTTTTTTTCTTCATACGACTTAGATGTTGCGAAATAACAAATTTTGTTTTAAAACATTCTCACTCCTAATACCAGAAGACACTTACTTACCCTAAACTAATTTCAAAAATACAATTGTTGCTTTAACAAGTAAATAATACTCCATTAATTTTGATATGTAGACAGTTAATCGTTTTTGTTACTCGGGTACTTTCCACATGTATTTGACAGCAGTATCAGTAGATGGAGAATTTGACTTAATATGGTCTTTGCTGTGATGCATACAATTAGTTTCTAATTTATTATTTTACATTTGTCATTTAACACTTTTTCGCTTGATATAAGGTATGAGGTTTTTCGTTGTTGAAGGCTGTTTTGTGACCTATAGTTGTCCGTTGGAGAGTTGTCGCATGGGCAATCATATTACATATTTATTTATATACAAAGCAAATTATTTTTATATCGACTTACCTGTTTTCCTTCCAATCTAAATTCATGTCGGCTTCTATTTATTTTCGATCCTTTTTTCACCTGTATTTCGATTTATAAAACTTGAACTGAACATTGAGATACTACTAAGATGTTTTTGTTTGTATGTTTACCATTGATACATGAATAAATATATTATTCTACCCCGTCTACTACACTCAGTTTAAACACAAATTTCTGACATGAAAAGTAATGAAATCCGTTTTAATTTTGGAAGATTTAATACCTCTTAACAGAAAGTATGTTCAACGTATGTCGAAAATTGCGACAGGGCTATTGACGCACCCCTCTGAAATCATCTAGTCATACAGAGTACACAGGCCTCAGAAATAGTGCAAACTTTGGAGCGAGTAAACTTTACTGATGGATTGACATGGGAAATAACTTTAGAGTTATAGTTAATAGTTATAATCAAATAAAATTGATAGCTTGGCAGGATATTTTGTTTTCTTGAGGATCAAAGACGTTCTCCGGATTGGCTTTATTAGACTTGTCTCCCTTTTATGTAGGATCTCTACATTCGGAACTTTTCGGACTTTTTGTCATGGCTTTACAATCTATACGACTAACACCAAGAACAATATCTGTAACACACGTTATTTACATTAAATAACTTTTTTACAACGTTATAATTTTTAAAAATGCATACAATTTTATTTTCTGTCTACTTTATTTCTTTGGATAGAAAACGATAGTAAATATTTGCACCTGTCCAAAGTCAGGAATCTGATGTTCAGTAGTTGTCGTTTGTTTATGTAATTTATACAAGTTTCTCGTTTCTTGTTTTTTTTTATATAGATTAGACCGTTGTTTTTCCCGTTTTAATGGTTTTACACTAGTAATTTTGGGGCCTTTTATAGCTTGTTGTTCGGTGTGAGCCAAGGCTCCATGTTGAAGGCCATACATTGACCTATAATGGTTTACTTTTATAAATTGTTATTTGGATGGAGAGTTGTCTCATTGGCACTCATACCACACCTTCCTATAACTATTACATAAATCAATAGTTGTTACATTAACGCCTAATGAAGGACAGGAAAGTCCCGAAACAAATACTGAAATCGAAAGCTTAAACACATTAAACGGATGGATAATTATAATAACTTATTTGTAATACCAGGTAGGAGTAGTTTTGGTTATTTTCTTAATATATTTTTTCTGCGTTTTTCTATCCGAAAAACATCAACCAAATTCATCAATACCTTTCTTTGAAATTCAATGGTAAATAATCGTTCTAACATAGAAAATTTACTTTACCAAAATTCCGTATACATTATGATTATATTTCACTGTTTTCACAACTTGAACTTCGGCAAACTATGCAGGGTAAACGGAATTTCCGGAAGCCTTATAGGTAAAATTATAGGCTTTGATAAAATATCGAGGCTACTCACATTTGAATCAAAAATTTTAAAAATCTACAGAATAGCTTCAGAGCTTCATATGACCTAAATCTAAAAAGTATTTAGTTATGCAAAGGCCGTATCTTGACCTATAATGGATTACTTTTATAAATTGTTAACTTAATTGGATGGAGAGTTGTCTCATACCACATCGTCCTATATCTAACAACCAATATAGCAGCATTTTGATTATTGTCATAAACTGGTGGTTTTGATGTAGAGTAACTTGTATATTACTATCAAGTACACACAACTTTGAAAAGGGGTTGACAACACTGCATTTAAATACTAACAAGATGGTTCATTTGTTTCATGTATTTATATATTTTTTTTTATTTTCATATCAAGATTTCAAGATTTTCTTATAAAAGGTAACTGTCTGTAGTAAAATGAATCAAATGGCACCGGACTAAATGTCTTGTTATGAATATATTCTTCTAAGCAGTCCATAGCCATGTATTGAAAATCCGGGTAAAATTTATTGGCAAAAAGTTCTTTTCTCGAAACAAATTCGTTCAAATCACCAACTCCATAAATGCAAATTTCCCGAACAATCTTACCATGACAACGGTCTCTTGGAGGCCATGAGGCATAAGTGGCAAGCCATGGTTTCTTTTCTGGATTGCCTGTTTATAAAAAGTTATAAATTGTTGTTATACTAACGCTTTTAATTCCTAAACCTATTAGTTTTTTTGTATTGAATTATGGTCTAGTGTTGAAGTCTGAATTTAAAAAGTCAAAAGGAAATGTTCAGAGTGAGTTTCAAAAACTCATTGATTGTATATCATGTATATATCTCTTTAACGAATAGACATAATAGCTGTTAGTATTATTAATGTGTTGTATACCACGTGTAACTCATTTCTAGATGATATAGCACGATTACAGGGAAACGCTATTTAACATATAAGATCACAAAATTACTGATATCAGAGGAAAATTCAAAACGGAAAGTCCCTAATCAAATGTTAAAGTCATAAGAAACCTCCAATAAAAAAAAAATAATGCATATGTTTTTTTCATAACTCAATGGATAGTTTTCCTTATAAAACTTATGTACATATACTTTTTTCTGAAGAAAATTCTTTAACTTATTCATATTTAGAAGAAGTTTACTTTATTTTCCAGGAAGCAATTCCCCCGACATATTTTCCGTATGCAAAGTGACCTCAGTGTGACCCATCTCGTAAAAATCCGGATCACAATACGCATGGATGTCCTTAAAATAAACTATTATCTGAATTTACATGTTAAACACGTGCTCAATTTCCGTGCTTTTTGTTGATTTTTTGTCGATTGTTGACAAACAGGTATCAATCGTTAAACTTCGGCTTCAAAACACGAACTTTAATAACCTACTATATTTTCACAACAACACTGACCAATTGAAAAAAAAAGACAATTATACGAAATTTACACGGAAAAAATGATAAATTCGTGCACAGAAGACAAAGTTTATGATGTTTGTATGCATTGGTTCAAGAATTGGAAGAACATTATTTTTCACCGGTCACTCGTTTCTTATGACTTTAAATGTAACAACTGTTATATTCCTGACTTGGTACAGACATTTTTAAATGTAGAACATGGTGGATTGAACCTGGTTTTATAGCGCTTCTCACTTGTATGACAGCCGCATCAAATCCATTATATATACAACGATGCGTGAACAAAACCAACATGACAAGGAAAATTGTCAAATAGGGGTACAGAGTCATCACTGAGTCACAATTTATAAAAGACAACAGTAGGTTATGCATGTTCAAATTTCAAAAAAAATATTTAAAAGCGAGACTAAGTGATTCCACAGATTAAACGTCTTCTTTAAGGCCTACATCACCTGTAATGTATGTTGTCATTCAACTATAAAAGTATGAAAGCCGGTTAATCCGTTCTAGCTATGTTTTTACCATATCTCTGTCACATAAGACCATGAATAAATTTCTTTGTAGCTGCTAAAATTATACCAACCTTTCCTTTGTATTGCACATGGGGGAAAAAGTCAAAACTTTTGTTAAAACTTGTGTCTAATCCCTCTAGCTACTTTGCAAATGAAATGTTAAATATTGTTATGCGCAATACTCCAAATGTACAAAGTTGAAGAGCATTGAGGATCCAAAATTTCAAATTATTGTGCCAAATAAGAGTCAGGTCATCAATGATTGGGATAAAGGCATCCTTTATATTTCGAATAATTCATATGTTTTAGAACAGTAATTTATCAAAATGAACATATAATTGATATTCATGTCAACACATAAGTGCTGCCTACTGGGCTGGTGATACCTTCGGGGATGAAACGTCTACCAGCAATGACATCGACCCAGTGGTGTAAAAAGTTTTATCGACGGAGAATAATTTCGATCAAATGGTAGTGGACGAGTGTGTTGTGAAATCTTTCGGTGTGTTTTTTTGAATGATGGTACATCTTTCGTGGTCTCTCTTAAACTCTTACAGTTGCTTATTCTTTACTTTTCTGTGATGTGTTAAGTGTGCTGTTCATTGTCGTTTTTTAAACCATGGAGTTCTCCGTTTATTTTCGATTTTTGAGTTTGAATGTCCCTCTGGTATCTTTCATCCTTCTCATCTTACTACTGCAAATAATGGGACTGAGGGATAATCGCAACAAAAGTTACTCGCATTCTGACACCAGTTACATTCATGAATATACAGATATTTTTGTAATGCGAATAATACATCTCGCTGTTTTTCCTCAATAACTTCAAAATACACAGCACTATCATAAGTATTTAGCTCAAAAGTCACAGACGATTGATTTGTTTTCTTCTTTTCGTCAAATTGGGGATCAGAATATTTTTCACGAAAAAAATAACCCAGCTCTACCCCCTTCTTGTCCCCATAAACAGCCCTCTATTGAAGTTTAATGGTCGTTCCCTGAGCCAAGGACTGATTTTTACATCGGATTCGTCTTATGTGCTTGTTTTTCTACATTGTCCAGAGGTATAGGGGGGGGGGGCTGAGATCTCCAAAAACATGTTTAACGCCTATGTATTTTTGCGCCTGTCCCAACTCAGGAACCTCTGTCCCTTGTTAATCGTGTTTGATTTTTAACTCTGAACCGCGATGGTACTTCGAACCGCGATGGTCACGATGAGGTGCGATGGTTTGACGCTGAAGTGAGTTTTTGATCAGGCCGAAGTGCGATGGTGTCATTGTGACGCTATCTTGTTGATATATATGCCGAAGTGCGATGGTGGTAACGCTGAAGTGCAATGGTCTACACAAACCTCTTTTGCTAAGCTTTTTTTTTATCGATGTATAAGTCAATGTAAAATAGAGACTGAAACTGGGAATATGTCAAAGAGACAACAACTCGACCAAAGAGTAAAAAAAATCAACCGCCGTCCACCAAATGGCTTTCAACACAGCCAAAAAAAAAAACACATGGAGGCGGCCTTCAGCTGGTCCCTAAACTGAAATGTGTACTAGTTCAATGAAATTGAACGTCATTCTAAACTCCTTAACATAAAATGAACTAAACTTTAAAAACACACAATACCAACAAAGGCCAGATGCTCCTGACTTTAGAATAGACGCAAAATTGATAAGTAAGAAATCAACCCCATCACCCTATATCTCTAGCCAATGTAGATTAAACGAAAAGACACCAATACACACAGTAAAACTCAGTTTAAGAGAAATTACAGTCCGATGTTAGAATAGGTAACAAAAGTAACTAATAGTATAAGCAAAATGACAATGAAAAACTAAATAAAAAAGGACTACTAGCAGTAACTGACATGACAAGGGTCTTATAAACTTTAAATACTACGCGAAACGGGGAGGATGTTTTGGTGGATAGAGGAAATCTACGAAAGGTTCTGTTTAACGTACGATGGTGCGTGACATTCTCTCAATTTATTTGGGTCTGCAGACGAACTCTTTTCATTAAAACGTTATAAACGAGGCACTTATGAGAGATACAACGTATAGGCATAGATACAGTAATAATCCAGGATTATGTCCACATGAAGGCAATCGAAGAGTACGATCTCTCAGTTAGTATGTAACTGATTTAAGGACAGCCATACACAATAATGAATGTAAATTAAAAAAAAAAATGTTAAAAAATCTGCCTATAATGATAAGTGAACGTCTGTAGAAAGGAGGTTAAACTAGCGATCATGCGTCAAATAGACCATCGCACACCAGCGTACGGACCATCGGACTTCGGCGTAGACCAACGTACTTCAACATGACCATCATACTTCAGCGCCGCCATCGCTACTCCAAGTCCTACATATATATTTCGGAGTCCATTATCACTGAATTAGTGCATATTTTGTTAAGGGGCCAGATGAATCACGCCTTCGGTTGCGGGATTTTCACGCTATATTGAACACTCGTTGGTGGCCTTCGGCTGTTTTCTGCCTTTGGTAGGGTTGTCTCTTTGACACATTCCTCATTTGCATTCTCAATTTTATTAGTTATTTCTTTTCGCCAACCTGCATTAGCCATTAGCTATGCCCAGATCAATGTGGCTGCTTTAAATAATTTCATAGGCTTATTTGAATGTGTAACCCAATAATACAACAATATTGGTTATCTCACCTATGAAGCGTCCAGGCGCTTTCAAAATCTCGTTGTGGTTCAATGTTGCCCAGTAATATTCATCGGGACTCTCAATGTCCTCCATATACTTTAAAACGTCTTTAGCTTTTTTGTCGTATATCACATATTTGACAAATTCACGACTAAATATACCGTATGCACTGCCTTTTACAATATTTGCATTGTATGGTAACTTGCCATTCTTCGGACCTATACACTTCAAAGTATTATTGATATAATCATAACTGTATTTAAATTGATAATATTTGAGTCTGCTTGTAATCCCTTCAATGTCATTGGCACCGTTGTAAATTTTCAGTATTTTTACCATTTCTAAATTTGTTTTCAAAGGATATTGTTGATGAGGTAAATTAATGAAATATTTCCATTTGTTTGATTTTGACAAGAGATCAGTCATACAATTAATATCTGCTCTCAGCCTCGATACGTGGTTATAAATCACGTCTTCAATTTTCGAAACAATAAAACATTGTTTAAACAATTAGCTATCTTCCTGAAGGTTTTATGCAATTCTTCTGAAGAGCTGTTGTCTATGTGTATACAATAGAAATTATGGGGGCGATAGATTGAACGAAGTAAACGTTCAGTTTGATCAACATCTTTAAATGTCAAAATACTAAATGCTATCGGAAACTCTCTTTCTTCTTCAATCACTTTGTAGGCATCATATTTATAACGATTAACGAAATTATTACAGTTATTAGTTTCAGCAATATATTCCTCTTCTGTTATTCTCTTTGGCTGATTAAATTTCATCTATCTATTGGCTTTTGCTATTTCTTCTTCGTCGCCTTCAATAATTTTACGACAATTCACTTTTCTGGTTATTCGCAAAAATGGCGGGAATTGATATTTTGCCATGTGCGCATCAAAACGAGTTATATTAGCATGTGTTTGTCTCGTAAATGTCTCCACATTATGTCGATTGAATCTTTTGACTTTTGTTAATCTAATACTAGTGTACATATTTCCAAATGAATCCTGAATTGCTCTAAGGAAACTAAAGAACACAGTTGTGCAAATTATGAGTAGAAGCCATCTATTTCTCCTCATATTTATGTTATAGTGTTGCCCTCTATTAACACCTAAAGTTGCATCCAAATTTTGGCAATTGTCATGAAAAGTGTAAAAAAAAAATAGTAAGTGTAAGCAGCAAGAATGTGTAGCAAGATGAAATCTATAAATAAGTGTAACTGTCTCGAAATTAAGAGTAAAAGAGGGACAAAAGATACCAAAGGGACAGTCAAACTCATAAATCTAAAACAAACTGACAACGCCATGGCTAAAAATGAAAAAGACAAACAGAAAAAAAAATAGTACACATGACACAACATAGAAAACTAAAGAATAAACAACACGAACCCCACCAAAAACTAAGGGTGATCTCAGGTGCTCCGGAAGGGTAAGCAGATCCTGCTCCACATGTGGCAAAAGTAATGGACTTTAACTTATCATTTTCTTTTGTAATTTTGTATTTCTTCAAAACACACAAAACATGGCATGTCTTTTTTGCATTTTGGTTAAATTTTTTGAAACCTTAATAAAAGAGGGAAACTAAAAACAAACAAATTGACGAGCAAGAATGATCAAAAATTGTCTGTTGACTATCTTTATATATCAAAATGCAAAGTACGCAATTTAGATTTTAGTTTACTTGATATCGCAGGATAACCTATGTGTGTTTAAAATGCATGTTGTCTCTGTGACATATTACAGTGTATGCAATGTGCGAATTCTTAAATGTCATTTTCACTGTATCCATGTTGAATTTCTTTTGTAGAATGATGAACAAACAGACGACAAAATCATGATTTTTGTATGAAATAAGAAATGATATACAATTTGTACTGTTTTTTATAAATTCATAATAAAGGTATTTAATGCGAACGGGTTCTAATTGCGCCTACAGCCATCCAGGTTTAAAACTGATATCAGTTAGGTTTCACATGCAAACAAATGTACCTTTTAACATGATTAATAATGTTATATAACTTCAAAACAGGTTTTGTTATACAGTTTGTTAATATTGTATCAAATTCCACTATGTTGTTTGTGTGATGCGATTCACTGTTGAATAATGATACTAGAGTTTCATTTTCACTGTAGAGCGATTCATTATTATTGTATATGCGATTCATTTTCACAGAATGATATTTATTACTTTTCATCATATAGTCGTACTTTAACAAAAATTATGAAGTCAGAAGGATTGATTATATATATGCATACTTAGTGCGTGAAAGTCAGAGGTAATATATTAATAAATTCCGTAAAAATGGCATTTATTGCTTATATTGTCAATTCTAATTCCTCTGGAATTTTTTCAGAACCAGATCTACAAGAAGGATTAAATGTATCCTTTCCTATGATATGCCATTAATATATTCAATATATCTTGGACAGCTAAGCAAATCCACGTCACCGAAAGCAGTTTTCGATTTCGGTCTTAATATACAGCACATACTTATAAAACCTCATAAAGGCTTTTAGTTTAAAAGAGGGACGAAAGATACCAAAGGGACAGTCAAACTCATAAATCTAAAACAAACTGACAACGCCATGGCTAAAAATAAAAAAGACAAACAGAAAAACAATAGTACACACGACACAACATAGAAAACTAAAGAATAAACCCCACGAACCCCACCAAAAACTAGGGGTGATCTCAGTTAAAGGTGTAGTTGGCTTGCTTGCTTTGTTTGCAGAAATGTTTGCTTAAGCAGTGTGAATAAGATTGAGCAAACATTTATACTAAAAAAGCAAGCAAGACTGTTCGGTGTGCCTATTGATCAATATGGTAGAAATATGTATGAAACGTAGTTAAAACTTTTCAAAGCTTTTTAAAGCGTTTATTGTATATTTTCAAGAAATGTTCGCCATACAAATACGTTAAATTCATGGATGTTCTGCTCTTGTAAATTTTCGGATCTATGACACACTAGTAGCAAACTAAAATATACATGCATGATATGAACGTGTATCTCCTTAAGGCTATGTGACATATATCACTTGACCATTGACCTCAAGATCAAAATGCTGGATTTCTAAGAAAAAAGGATAGCAATACGGCGCTCCCGATGAGTGCATGGGCTTCTCTATCTCCAGTAAGTTCCGTTTCACGTCCAAACACTACAAGATTCAGGTCATTTTGAGTTTCAATATGAAATTTTAGAAATATCAAATAGTTTTAGCAGTTGCAAATGCTTGTTAAAAAAGATAGACATTTCAATAGAAACAGCTAATTATGTTCTCGATGTTTTATTTACGAACAGTACAAAGCAATGACAAAAAAAAAAAAAAAAAAAACCGAACGTACAGAAAAAAATATTTATGAACAGTACACGATTCAGTGGTTTTCGTTTGTTTATGCGTTACATAATTGTTTTTCGTTAATTTTTTGTACTTAAATTACGCCATTAATTTTCTCGTTTGAATTGTTTCACATTGTCATTTCGGGGTCCTTTATAGCTGACTATTGGCTTTGTGCATTGTTGAAACCCGTACGGTGACCCATAGTTTCTGTGTCATTTGGTCTCTTGTGGAGAGTTGTCTTATTGGCAATCATACCACATCTTCTTTTATATAACAACTCACAATGTCCGGAATCAACAATACGATGGTTATACCCGTGTATATTCAAGTTAGCATCTACGACCAGCTTGCATTGTAAAAATCATCAATTTTAAAGTCATGTTAAGACTTTTTTCAGTTGTTGCATGAAACAATAATGAAAATTCATCGCACCTTAAAAAATTCTACATCAGAAATAATTGCACTAACAGTGATAATTCATCGCATCTATAGTTTAAATGAATCGCATCCAATCAACAAAATTATGGATTCAGCTGCTTTAATTACACTTTTTTGGACTTTAATCCTGTTATTATACATTAGAAAGTTATCCTCTAATGAAATTGTGTTAAAACATACATTGAAATCAGTTATTTCGTATTTTCAAAAAGTGAACAAACAAAGTTTTTCCCGTCATCCTCTATTCTACAATAGACATACTCGCACACGACAGTGAAAATGAACAAACAGGATTTGCACTTTATTTACACTGTATTACTCATTTTCATTCTCAATTTTATTGTTTGCACTACTGTTGATACACATGGTCTTGTTACTAAACGGACATACTAGTATACCACTGTATAAATGTCACAGCAACTTTCATTGAATGATAGAATACGTTGTTTCTTCGCCACGGGTGCGTTCGATACGTTCATAGAGCGCTGAAACTACACCGTGCGTATGTTACAAACATGCCCCGAATACGTCCAAGTAAAAGTCGAACAATCTTGAGGCGTATACAACTTGTCCTTCACGTGTCTTAAACTTATCTGTAGTGTTTTGCAAACGCGCTTTTAACGTATGTAAAACGTTTGTGTAGCGAACAGGTATACGTTTGAAAAACGCTGGAGGTAGATGAACATTTGTATCCTGCATAAAATTTCTAGGATTTAAAAAGTTCACCAAGCGTATACCTTTGCATTTTGACATTCTTTAAACTTATGCAACGTATACTGACTTATTCAATTTGTTCTGTAGGTATGGTGCACGTCGGTCTATACGCCAATGAGTAATGCAGGTATTACTATTTTGATCTGAGCATTATTGATGAGTGTTATGTAGACAAAACGCGTGTCTGGCGTATCAAATTATAGGCCTGGTATCTTTGATAACTGAGTAACCCTTCTTTTGATCATGCACAAATATTACACAACGTCATAGAAATGAATAACAAAAATATTGGAAAGTTTAACAGACCCCCCACCAACAACTTATTTCGTTCTTACCTTCTTAAAATTCTTTTCAACCATGCATAATCAATACTTTGCAATGTGCGCATCAAACGAGTTATATAAGCATGTGTTTGATAAGTAAATGTCTCAATATTATGTCCATCGAGTCTTTTGTTATTTTTCAATCTAATACTAGTATACATTGGAAACTAAAGAACACAGTTATGCAAATTATAATAGAAGCCATCTATTTTGTCTCATATTTATGAAAAAGTGTTGCCCTCTATTAACAACTGAAGTGAGATTTTATTCACAGTAGATTTACATTTTTTAAATATAAATGTTTAAAAGATGATACAATGAAAATTATCTGTGTTTTTTCAAATTGTGTTTTAATATTGCAAAAACCAACTTTTGTCTTTATTTGGCCTTCAGAAATATTGTGATGATATATATCAAATCAGTGGTGTTAATCAGATGAGAGTTCTTCAAAACGTTTGAATTCCAACTCTAAAATAACAATCTTTAAAATTTTGAAGAAATATTCAAACTTTTGATTTTTCTAGTGCTCTACACTACTATTCCCGAAACTTCATTCCAAGATTGTTTGCAACGTCTCGTAACAATAGTCGTAGATATTAACTCCTTAAGAGATAGAAAAATAGTAGTGAGACTGTGAGTGACTGAACCAGAGAAAGAGAAGAAATAGTATAGTGATTGTGAGTCAGTGAGTGTAATACGAATAATACGAATACGAGTATGAGATAACTTCGAGTGAGTAAACGAGAGAGAAAGAAAAGTAGTAGCGTGACTAGTTAACGAAAGAGAGTGAGAGAGGGATAATAGTGTGAGTCAGTAAAGGAGAGAGAGGAGGGTGTGAGTGATTTGGAAATGTACATGCAAGAACAACTTACAAGCAAGGACTGAAGTCTATGAAATTGGCAATCCATTTAACACAGGACTTCGGAAAAGTTTGAAGAGTCGACAACCTTGCTTCAGAAGTTGAAGTGAGACGACTACTCTGTTATCTTGAAACTGATAACCTACATGTCATTATTTGACTCTGTTGCAGGTTAGAATGATCACAATCGGGATAAAGAGGACTATTCATTGTATCATCCTTTAAACATATTTAAACAATGTAAAACTACTGTGAATAAAATCCCACTTAATTTTCAATAAAAAATTGAAAACAACACGTTTAATAATGTCTTGCGTCCGAAGCGCTTTTTCTGGATTTACCTTCAATAACATGATTGATAAAAGAGATAATTATGACCTTCATAAGTAATACTTGTTTTATATATTAAGGTGACTTATTGGTCCATTTGGGTTGTGTGTTTTATATATGTAATTAGATTTTCTACAAATTAATATATTTATGCTGATTTACACATGTCACAATAATAAATAATTTACTTCCTTTTACTTCCTACAATGTATATTGAGTATGCATGGTTGAAGGAAATCAATGAGAAAATTAATATGTCTGTAACATGTGTAAAATAAATAAATATTGAAAATATATACTACTTCTTTCCCACTAATAAGAATATAGATATATACTTTTCTATTTAAGAAGGTAAGAACGAAATTAGTTATTGGTGGGGGTCTGTTGAACTATCCAATATATTATTTAATTCAATTCTATTATTTTGTATAATCAATGTACATGTCTTGATCAAAAGAAGAATCAATTAGACACCAAAGATACCAGGCTTATCATTTGACACGCCAGACGCGTGTTATGTTTACATAATACTCATCAATAATGCTCAGATTAAATTAGTAATACCCGCATCACAAATTGTCGTATAGACCAACGTGCACATACTTACAGAGCAAATTAAATAAGTCAGTATACGTAAGCTGCCACAAGAGGAACTCTACGCAATTGTTACACGCACGTTGCACAAGTTTAAAGTATGTCGAAATGCAAAGGTATACGCTTGGTGAACGCTTTAATTCAGGAAATATTAGGCAGTATACACATTTTCATCTACATCTAGCGTTTTTCAAACGTTTCTATCTTCGCTATACGCACGTATTACATACGTTACAAGGGCGTTTGGAAAATCCTACAGATGAGTTTAAGACACGTGAAGGACACGTTGTATACGCCTCAAGATCGTTCGACTTTTACTTGGACGTATGCGGGCATGTTTGTAACATACTCATATGGTGTAGTTTTAGCGCTCTATGAACGTATCAAACGCACCCGTGGCGTAGGAACAACGTATTCTGACATTCAACGAAAATTACTGCGACATTTATACACTGGCATTCTAGTATGTCCGTTTAGTAACAAGACCATGTGTATCCACATGCAAACAATAAAATTGAGAATGGAAATGAGGAATATGTCACAGAGACAACATGCATTTTAAACAGACATCGTTTATCCTGCGATATCAAGTAAACTAAAATCTAAATCGCTCACCTTGCATTTTGATATTTATTTAATTAAAGATTGTAGTCAACTGACAGCTTTGGCCATTCTTGCTTGTCAATTTGTCTGTTTTTGGTTTCCCTCTTTTTATTAAGGTTTCAAAAAAGATAACCAAAATGTAAAAATTACATGAAATGCTTTTGGTGTTTTATTTCGAGACAGTTACAATTATTTGAAGATTTCATCTTGCTACTCATTTTTGCTGCTTACACCTACTATTTTTGGTTGCAACTGCAGCTGTTAATAGAGGGGATCACTATTACATAAATATGAGGAGAAATAGATGGCTTCTACTCATAGTTTGCATAACTGTGTTCTTTAGATTCCATACAGCAATTCAGGAACTTTTTTCCCGGAAAACATATATACTAGTATGACATTAAAAAAAATCAAAAGATTCAATGATTATAATGTGGAGACATTTACGAAACAGACACATGCTAATATACCTCGTTTTGATAAGCACATGGCAAAATATCAATTCCCACCATTTTTACGAAGAAGAAATAGCAAAAGCCAATAGATATATGAAATTTAATCAGCCAAAGAGAATAACAGAAGAGGAATATATTGCTGAAACTAATAACTGTAATAATTTCGTTAATCGTTTTCGATACGATGCCTACACAGTGATTGAAGAAGAAAAAAAGTTTCCGATAGCATTTAGTATTTTGACATTTAAAGATGTTGATCAAACTGAACGTTTGCTTCGTTCAATCTATCGCCCCCATAATTTCTATTGTATCCACATAGACAACAGCTCTTCAGAAGAATTGCATAAAGCCTTGAGGAAGATAGCTAATTGTTTAAGCAATGTTTTCATTGTTTCAAAGACTGAAGACGTGATTTACAACCATGTATCGAGGCTGAGAGCAGATATTAATTGTATGACTGATCTCTCAAATCAAACAAATGGAAATATTTCATTAATTTACCTCACCAACAATTTCCCTTGAAAACAAATTTAGAAATGGTAAAAATACTGAAAATTTACAACGGTGCTAATGACATTGAAGGAATTACAAGCAGACTCAAATATTATGGCTTTAAATACAGTTATGAATATATCAATAATACCTTGAAGCGTATAGGTCCGAAGAATGGAAAGTTACCATTCAATGCAAATTTTGTAAAAGGCAGTGCATATGGTATATTTAGTCGTGAATTTGTCAAATATGTGATATACGACAAAAAAGCTAAAGCCGTTTTAAAGTATATGGAGGACATTGAGAGTCCCGATGAATATTCTGGGCTACATTGAATCACAACGATATTCTGAAAGCTCCTGGGCGCTTCATAGGTGAGATAACCAATATTGAAGTATTAATGTGTTACGCTTTCCAATAAGCCTAATAAGTGAAATTAGATAAACCAGCCACATTGATCTGGGCATAGCTAAAGGCTAATGCAGGTTGGCGAAAATTAATAACTAATAAAATTGAGGATGGAAATGGGGAATGTGTCAAAGAGACAACCCTACCAAAGAGCAGAAAACAGCCGAAGGCCACCAACGGGTCTTCAATATAGCGAGACAATCCCACAACCCTAAGGCGTGCTTCATCTGGCCCCTTAATAAAAATATGTACAAATTCAGTGATAACTGACGTCCTACTAAACTCCGAAATATATAATAGAAACTAAAATTTAAAAATCATACAGGACTAAACAATGACAGAGGTTCCTGACAACAGTATCGTTACTATATCTCTTCTTGATATGTTCATATGAAATCATTATAACATATTTTAGCTTTATCAGTTTAGCAGTTCAATACGAGATATAGGTTTAAAATACGTGCACGAATCCATACTAGACTCGCCCGAATTTGACCAGTATGGTCACAATCCTTAAAAAAATTGTTGCCACTTAAAAATAGCAGTGCAGTTATCGACAAATTTAGATTTAAAATACCGTTAAATAGCTGTTATCAATGTAATATAGAGAACAGCAATAACATCCCTTTTTGTAAGATACATGCATTTCTTTGTATTTAATTAAATAACTTTCTTGCGAACAACTATGAATAAACTCATCATAGATATCAGGATTTAAATTTTATATTTACGCCAGCGCGCGTTTCGTCTTTAAAAGTAGAATAACAAAAGTGAATATGCTTTGTATTCGATAATTCCTGAAAGACAAAAGAAACAATTTTCAACTGCCTAAAGAATTGATAATACAAAAGTCTCTCTTAGTGCAATTACAATTCTCAATCAAAGAACAGAAAGGGACGAAAGCCAAATAGTATGTCTTGAATGATCCCCCATTTGACGAAAAGAAGAAAAAAATCAATCGTCCTATGACTTTAACTGAACAAAGAAATAGCACGACGGGTGCCGTATACGGCGCAGGAAATGCTTACCCTTCCGGAGCACCCGATTTCACTCCCGATTTTTAGTGGAGTTCGCGTTGTTTCTTATTTATTATTTATAACTGTTGATGTAAATTTCCTTTGGTTTTGTGAGTCTTTGTTTACTCCTTGGTTTTGATTGTTATTGTCTTAAGTTAAATACTTATGATGGTGCTGTATATTCAGAAATTATTGCGTGCATTCATTTGTGTATTTTTTAAAGAAAAAAACAGCGAAATGTATTATTTGCGATTACAAAAATATCTGTATATTCATGAATGTATCTGGTGATACTGTTCGAAACAATATGAATTATTCGAAATATAAAGGATGTTCTTATCCCAGTCATAGATGACCTGAGCCGTATTTGGCACAATAATTTGGAAATTTGGATCCTCAATGCTCTTCAAGTTTATACTTGTTTGGGTTTCTAACAATTTTGATCTGAGTGTCAATGATGAGTCTTATATAGTGGAAAAATAATTAGACTGGGTCCTTTGATAACTATGCCATTGCTGGTTGAGATTTATTTCCCCGAGGGTATCACCAGCCCAGTAGTCAGCACTTATGTGTTGACTTGAGTAATCATTGATATGTTCATAATTATAAATTAACTGTTAACAAAACTTTGAATTTTTGAAAAACTAAGGCTTTTCTACCTCAGGAATATATTACCTTAGCTGTATTTGGGAAAACTTTTAGGATATTTTGGTCCTCAATGCTCTTCAACTTCGTACTTTATGTGGCCTTTTAAACATTTTTTGATTCGACCGTCACTGATGAGTACTTTGTAGACGAAACCCGCGTCTGGCTTAAATATAAATTTTTAATCCTGGTATCTATCTATGATGAGTTTATTTGCTACACTTTATTCATTCATGTTGAGTATACTCATGTTAAGTATTACGCATATCGATATTTAACATTTCATTTGCAAAGTATCTAAAGGGATTAGACACAATTTGTAACAGAATTTTTGACTTCTTCCCCAAAAGAGGGACAGTCAAACTCATAAATCGAAAATAAACTGACAACGCCATGGCTAAAAATGAAAAAGACAAACAGAAAAACAATAATACACATGACACAACATATAAAACTAAAGCATAAGCAACACGAACCCGAAAAGAACTGGGGTGATCTCATGTGCTCCGGAAGGGTAATCAGAGCCTGCTCCACATGTGGCACACGTCGTGTTGCTCGTGTTTGTAACAAATCCGGTAAATAGTACGGCAGGTCACATTCATGAAAGTACAGGGGATTGTAGTTACGACGTAAGGAACATATTTAATATTATCAGTGAAACGGTTATTCCATAACGGTCAACCAACTCGTGATGGAGTCCGTAAAATTTACGAAGGAATGATTTCAACTTCACCATTTGGAACTCTTGGTTTAATAGCTTCCTTGTGAGTAGCGACCCTCTATCAAGATGTGCAATACAAAGAAAAGGGTGGTATAATTTTAGCAGCTACAAATAAAATTTACTCATGGTTTTATGTGACAGAGATATTTCAAAATGGTAAAAATAAAGCTAGTACGGCTTTCGTAGTTTCAAATATGAATTGCATCTTACATTACAGGTGATGTAGGCCTTACAGGAAACTCTGTCGAATCACTTAGTCTCGCTTTTAAATGAGGTTTTTTATTTGAATATGCATAACCAACTATGTTTTAGATTTTGACACAGTGATGACTGCTATACCCCTATTTTGACAATTTTACCTGTTTTGTTAACGCATCGTTGTAAATATAATTGAATTTAATGCGACTGTCATTCAAGTTAGAGATTTAGCGCTATAAAACCAGGTTCAATCCACCATTTTCTACATTTGAAAATGTCTGTACCAAGTCAGGAATATAACAGTTGTTGTCGATTCGTTTGATGTGTTTTATCATTTGATTTTGCCATTTAATTAGGGACTTTTCCTCGGATATCAGTATTTTTGTGATTTTATATGTTGAATTGCATTTCCCTGTAATCGTGTTATAGCTTCCACTGCTTAGCATCTAGAAAAGAGTTACATGTGATATACAACACACTAATAATACTAATAGCTATTATGTCTATTCGGTAGATAAACATAAAGACATATATGAAGCAATACAAAAATGTTTTATACTCTGTGATCACTATGCTCTAAAGACCTGCGCTATAAGCGTATGATACGCCTATTGCCCTTTTAGCTTGTCTTTATGCCTTTATTAAATGATTTTTTTTTGTACATTAATTAGTTTTTTTTTAAATTGTCCGAAGTGTGGACCACGGACGGACAGACAGACGGACGGACAACGGTATACCAGAATACGTCCCGTCTTAGACGGGCGTATACAAACACGTTTGCAGAGGATTTTTTGTATATCATTATTGAGGTTAATAGCATGTGTGTAATATTAATAGAAACATATTTTTACAATTTTGTACTAGTTAAAACCATTTTTAAGCAATATTTTGTACATGTTATAACATGTACGAGGTACTTTTGTACATTTTATAACTTGTATTTTTGCATTGTACAAATTATAACATGTACGAAATTTTTGTACATGTTATAACCTGTACAAAATCACAACTTTTAATCCTGGTATCTATGATGAGTTTATATTCCTTTGCTATTTCACATACATTTGTTGTTAGGTGTGTAATAAAGATTTGTTTATTGACTTTTAAATTCAGACTTCTACACTAGAACATAAAACAATACAAAGACAAATAGGTTTAGGAATTGAGAGCGTTAGTATAACAATAATTTATTATTTTTTGAAAACAGGCAATCCGGAAAAGAAGCCATGGCTTGCCGTTTATGCCTCATGGCCACCAAGAAACCGGTGTTATGGTAAGATTGTTCGGTACATTTGCATTTATGGAGTTGGTGATTTGAAGGAACTTTTTGCTAATAAATTTTACCCGGATTATCAATACTTGGCTATGGACTGTTTAGAAGAATATATTCATAACAAGACATTAAGTCCGGTGCCATTTCATTCATTCTACTACAGAGAGTTACCTTTTATAACAAAATCTTGAAATCTTGATATGAAAATAAAAAATAAATATATAAAAACATAAGACAAATTACACATCTTGTTAGTATTTGAATACAACCTCTTTTAAAACGTGTGTGTCATTGATATTGATGTCGAATACAAGTTACTCTGCAACAAAATCACCAGTTTATGACAATGATTAAAGTGCTGCTTTATTGGTTGTGCATAGCCAATCACTAAAGATTTAAGTCAGATGAAGCGCTAAAGTGATTCAGTAAATTCTTAATTGTTGGATTCAAAAGTATCGATATTTTACCGAATAAAATTGAGAATGGAAATGGGGAATGTGTCAAAGAGACAACAACCCGACCATAGAGAAGACAACAGCAGAAGGTCACCAACAGGTCTTCAATGCAGCGTGAAATTCCAGCATCGAAGCCTATAATTTGACCTATATAAGACTTCTGGAAATTCTGTTTACACAGCACAGTTAGTGCTGTAAGTTCAAAGATAAGTATAGTGCATAAATGCATTAAGATCAAGTTTTGAAAACAGTGAAATATAATCATGATATATACGGAATCTGATTTAGTAAATTATTTATGTTAGAAACATTATTACCATTGAATTTCAAAGAAATGTATTAACGAAATTGGCTCAGAAAACACAAAAAATATATCTATTAGGAAAATAATACCCAAAAAGATATATACTGTTATTACAAATAAGTTATTATTCATTCATTCATTTAAGTATTTGGAAGTTTTATTTTGTCATTTGTTTATGGACTTTCTATTTTAAATTTGCCTTGGAGAAATATTACCAGTGATTTTAAAGAAATCTGTGGATGAAATTTGCACAGAAAACACAGAAAATATATCTATTTAGAAAATAACTCCTAAACATGCTAAAAGCAATTATCTGGTATTAATAAGGTATTATCTATTTGTGTAAGTATTTGGAATTTTTATTTTGTCATTTGTTCAGTGACTTTTTGTTTTGAAATTTTCTATATAAGAGTTCGGGATTTTTGTTTTCTTCAATTGTTGGTCAGTGCAACTAACCTCAGGAACCAAGATCACAAGAATCATTTAAGAAAATAGAAAATAGAAAAAGAACAACGAACTACATATAGTCCAGATAGACACATGTACCAGATAGACACATGGACTAGATAGACACATGGTTCAGATTGTCACATGGTCCAGATAGACAAATGGTTCAGATAGTCACATGGTCCAGATAATCACATGGTTCCGATTGTCACATGGTCCAGATAGTCACATGTTTTCAATTTTCACATGGTCCAGATAGACACATGGACAAGACAGTCACATTACCCATGCACTACTAGTCCAAATAATTATGACGTCTTGAAAGGCTATTATAATTTTTTTCTTTGACGCCTTACTTCGACGTCATAACGCCAAACTCATATTTTCAGTTTGACTTTGAGAGGGAAATTACTGCTATATATTAAAACGTTTAGCTGATTTCTCCTCAAGATGCTTCATTTGAGGAGTATAACATATATTTTTGAACCAAAATCGGTACATTTTGACGGACCTGATTTTCAGGATAATGTAAAACAAAGGTTCAAATAGCCTTCAACAACGAAATACCTCATACATCCTATCAAGCTATAAAAGGGTGCGAAATGACAAATGTATAAAAATATAAATTAGAAACTAATTGTATGCATCACAGCAAAGAACATATTAAGTCAAATTCACCATCTACTGATACTGCTGTCAAATACATGTGGAAAGTAACCGAGTAACCAAAACGATTAAGTGTCTACATATCAAACTTAATGGAGTTTTATTTGTACATTTAAGCAACAATTGTACTTTTGGAATTAGTTTAAGGTAAGTGTCTTCTCGTATCAGGAGTGAGCATGTTGTTCATGATTAGTAATAACATAAGCAACACGACGGGTGCCACATGTGGAGCAGGATCTGATTATCCTTCCGGAGCACCTGAGATCACCCCCAGTGTGTGGGGGGTTCGCGTTGCTTAGTCTTTAGTTTTCTTTGTTTTGTTTTCTGTACTATCATTTGTTTGTTTGTCTTTTTATTTTTAGTCATGGCCTTGTAAGTTTATTTTCAATCTATGAGTTTGGCTGTCCCTCTGGTATCTTTCGTCCCTCTATTTAAAACAAAATTTGATATGTTGCAACATCTTTTTCGTATTAAAAGATTTGACATACCTGGTATTGTTCTCTAAACATCTTTGATTTTTTTTTATAAATTGTTTAATTGTTCATACATGTAAGAAGCATGCATTCAACATGTGTATTTTCTACTATATCAGTTGTTAACATCATTTCTATCTTGTAATCGTCACTAGAGAGTTGTCTGTGCTGCTCATTCAAATTCTCTCGAAGGGTGGACAATAACAAAACCATCTGAAAATAGTGTAGCATGTAAGATTTGGGCGGCAATATTGCCTTGCAACAGGTCACCTACTTTACCCTCGTGGGGACAGACTATGGGATTCAAGAAGCTGGTTAAAACAGAGATGAGAATGAATAAACCAGGCCTCACGGTCATAAAACTTTCGAGCATGATTTTTGTACTCAGACTCGAAAATCAACCAATCAAATTGCTGGATTTCATGTTTCGAGCATGATTTTTGTGCTCCGAGCACTGAGCAAAGTTTTATGCCTTCAAGGCCAGTACTGTAAAAGACCCAAGCAGTATAGAAGAAGTTGAATGTCAAATATGAAAAGAAAGTCGAAACTCATCATAACCTTTAAACATTGAAAAAGAAAGAGTTAGCGGCAACCATCAATCTTGAAAGATCATTCAATGGAGATGATATTGAAGATGAAGCGTTGAAAAATTAAAGAGCGGTGTTAAAAAAAATGCAAAAAGATGATAAAACGAAAAGATGATGAAGTTGAAGGAAGAACTAAAGATGGAATACCACCAATGATTTTCCTCCTATTAGTCTTTGTTAAATTTGCACTTTTCAAAAAATTTATCTGTTTCAAAAAAGATATTCTTGGCATGAGTAAAGTTTTATCCTGTGCAGTACTATTATAGACAAAATTTCACATAACATTTCATTGCATATAAAAAAATAACCTTCACTGGAATTTTCATCTTTTTTTCTATCTTTTTTACAAGATAAAAAAAAAACATGTAACCTCAAGTTTCTAAAATATTATATATTGATATTCAAGATGATGAAACTAGTGTTTTTGAAAAATTGAAATCCGACTTTGAACATTGATATCGTATGATAATTATAAATCGGAAGAGGATTTCAACCGAAATTTTAATGCACTATCTTATAAAATAGTTTTAAGGCTATAATTTGCCATTATACAATGACCGTGAAGAATTAAATGGTAACATACCACTGGAGGAATAGAAAATGTAATCAAAAGTGCCAGAAATTAATAACCAACACGTATTGATCAAATATTGTATGAAGTTTTTAAAATTCCCAAATATCTTTCATGTGATTTGCATACTCTTTTAATTATTTTTTGACACCAGCTGTCAATCTGAAGAAAAACAGTTATTTTTCCGATATTAAAGTATCCCTTATTCGCTTTATTGTCTAGTATATCTTAAGCTGTACAGTGCCTTCAAAAACAACTGACTATCGACCTTTCTAAACGAAATGAGGTTCTTGCTGATGAGCAAAATAAATTCAGGAGAAATCGTTTATGTGAAGACCACGTCTTTTCTCATAGTAATGTGATTCGAAATAACGCTAATGTGATTGCATCATTTGTTGACCTAAAGAAAGCTTTTGAATTTGTGGACCGAAATATATTCTTTACTTTTTAATCGAAAACTATCGGCGTCAAAATGAATACAATTCTATCAAAAACATCTATTCTAACATAGCAAACAGCTAGTATTCGTGTCAATCAGACAATGTCGGATTGGTTTGTTTGTAATTCTGGTGTTAAACAGTGAGATAATTGTTCGCCAACTTTGTTCTCAATATTAATCAATGATCTTGTGCACGAAGTATACAATCTAGATCTTGGTATAAATATTGTTTTACGCAGAAGACATTGAGCATGAAATACGTCGCAAAAAGTATATTTTGTATCAATTACATATCAACTGTTTGAGAGTCCGCCATCTTGGTCCGTGGGTAACTTAAGTTACCCACAGCCGTTTAAGCACAGTGACAATGAGACAGATATATAAAAGATGTTGGATAAACTGCATGACTTGTGTAAACGGTAAACGGTAGTTCTGATAAATAAATGAATACAAATAAATCCGAAGTAATGCATTTCAGATCAGGCAGACGACAGCGTACTTCTGTCCAGTTAAAAATTGGAGACAATAAATCGAAGAGGTAGCAAGTCATTACAAATATTTGGAATATATTCAAAGAGAAAAAAGACATTGCATCAAATGCATTAAATCTCGCAAAAGGTGGTGGCGTTCTGTCAGAACTATTTTTTCAAAACTTCATAAACTGAAGGAATTTTGTTTTAAGATATTTCAAAAACTGTATAATTCTTGTGTAGTACCAGTACTACACTATAACTCCTCAGTTTGGGGATACAAAGACTTCCCATTCATTCACAATATACAAAACAAAGTAATTAATGATGACACTGGTTTCTAATACATACATCTTACTATCTTTTTGTATTACGACTGATATATTTGTCGCTGGACATGAAGCAGCTATATCAAATGAAAAATTTTCATCTAAGCTTTATAGAATAATAGAATCACTCTGTAATGTTAAGTCATGTTGTAATTAATGTTATGCTCTTAATGGGCCCTTTAATTTGGAAAATAAAAATATTGTATTGTATTGTCTATAGATCCATTTATTGAGAAATATCGTAATGTTAAAGATTTAGAAAAGCTACATTTTTTTTTTATTTGTATTTATTTCCAAAAAGACTGCATTATACAAAAATAAAACAAAAAACTCATTAGGCACCATGCTTATATTTTTGCGCGTCTCACGTGCTTTTCGTCTTGTAATTACAAAGTTCAACTATCTCCCAAAAGAGCAAATATTAATAAAAATTTGCAAGGATTCCGCGGAACCCAGTGTCTCGCCCACCTTTGCTGTTAATCGCATGCAGACTCAACAAAAATGAGGAAAAAAATCAATAAAAATATTCCTCTCGCTATTATCTTTTGATTGTAAAATTAAGAAGATTTTGTCCAAGTTTTGTAAAAATCCAGGATAAATTATAAATCTAATAAATGTCTTAAAAACTTTAATCGAAGACTGTAATGTTAACTTTAAGAAAAACTAAGTCCATTTATAAATCCAAAGGAAAATTTTTGTACTCGGCGCAAAACTTGGAAAAGGCTCGGTAGAACCTCGCTCTTCCCCAGTTTCTCAGCCTCATACAAAAAAGTTTATATTTTTCTTTCACTGACCTTATATTGTATATCTATTTATTTTTACCTGACATTTACTTTCCGGCGTTTTAATTCATTGTATGTTTTGATAAATTCCGGCCAATTCCAAAAAAATATGACAGCGTGACAAACGCTGATTGGGTAAACGCGGAGAAGATCGAAATATTTGCATGCACGTGTATCTATATTTCACAAAGGAAAATTGATGCAGGGCTCTATTTAACGAAAGGACATTTCCAATTATAAATATTATAAAAATAGATTTACGCGACGACTACAATCAGATAAGGGCAAATACGCAGCTTATGTGGAGCTCTGACTGTTCTGAATACTATCTTATAATCATAAACAAGCTTCTGTCCAAGTGTGGAAGAAACCCAGGACATTTTAAGAAAGTTATTAAAATTTAAAAAAGTTTAACCACAAAGTGAATATTTGTGGACGCCGCCGCCGACGACGGAATGTAGGATTGCTATGTCTCGCTTTTTCGACTAAAGTCGAAGGCTCGACAAAAATCAATACCCTGACCACATCCACTCGTTACTCGTGTAAGTCAAGTTTAAATGGAACGGGAACAGTTTTTCCAAAACATCATCAACTTAAACCTTTTGGAGTGAAGTAATTCAAAACTGAAAACAAATGATCTTTAAGTTTAAGCTACTACTATCTTACATTGGGTAACAAATGGTAAAAATAAAAAGTCTATAAAACCAAAATATGAAAAAAGCAGCTCAGTTATTGATACAATACAGAATGAAAATGTGTTCATCGATTTAGTACAATTTGATAAAGCATTGGGTATTTTGCATTTGCTGGCAAACTAGAAAATATGATAGTGGGTCGGCTGTGGTCAAAGTACCTTTGGCAAGTTGCATATTTTTATAGCATTGGCTATTTTGTTTGCATCGGCATATTTTGAAGATTGAATTTTAATATTTTTTTGGCAGTACCATTTAAAAACACAGGCACAGGTAAAGTAGATAAATAAGCTTTTGTGCCAGCTCTGATTAATATATAAATTTTAGTAACCTTTAGTTAATTAAATCCGTCAAAAATTAAAGCATATACTATAGCGATGTCCATTTTTTGGCGCTGGAAATAGCGTGAACTATTATTTTGACGCTTTCTTTGTACAGAGATAATTTTGATATATACTTTTGAAAAGTACTATGAAAATGTATATTTGATTTAGAACGAAATTCATAACAGTGTGGTCGACAGTAAAACGTTTATTAGTAATTGTACTGAAAAGTTTACCTTTAACTTGTTTGTCGTGGGCGATGATTTTATGCTCACTCAGTCTATCGGAGGCCTTCAAGTGGGGATTTAAATAATCATTTGTTACACATTTTGATACATAAAATGAAACTTTCTTTTCACATATCATTTAAGGAATATATTTTAAATAATTGTTATACCATCACTTACAATAGTTTCACTTTTAAGAAATTAATGTCCAGAGCTAATATCAATAAATAATAATAAAAAAAAAAAAGTTTATTCATGGTAAAAAAAAACCAAAAAAACTTTTAAGTTAATAGGGACCCGCGTTATTTCAGAAAATATCGTATTGATTAAGAGAACGAAAACTTGATCATTTAAGAGTGGCCTTCTATTTATTCAATGCTAACCATGTGGGCTTTGTTTTTTTTATATACCATAAATCGATTCGTTCATTCAGATATTTGTCAGTTTGCCTTGGCTCTTCAAGTCCAACACACAACTTCTCACGAAATTGGTATTTTTCTTACAAAAATTACATCCATGTGATGTATTCTTTTCATGGAGAATGAATGTTGCACCTTATTTTATTTGTTATCGTTTTTTTTGTGTGTGTATCATTGACGTATAAGACAACCTGAATCTTCTTTATTCAAATTTAAAACATACGAGATGGCAATTATGACACAAAATAACTAAATTAAACTTACAGCAGAAGAAAGATAATGAACATCGCTTTTATAGTCTTCTAAATATCGAAGACGCGTGGTCTTTTTAAAAATGATGTTAATTTATAAAGGAAACAACAAACAAAATAGTTCGAATATTTATATTGGAAAAAGTAACGGTGTGTAAATCATAACAATTATTTTATTTCAATAAAAATCAAACTGTTGAATTTTTTTCCGCTGCGAGCAAATTTTTAATTTTGGTCGCATTTTGAAAATCAATAAATCTTGTATTCTTGTTGGAAGCTGCACTGTGTAGTCTATACCCGTTTTTTTCAATGCCACACAAATCCAACACAGACAAAAAAAATGGTAGGTTCAAGAAATAATTGATGCAAACTATACTTTATTGTAGTATTAACATGGGTAGGCATTATATTCGTGATTATTTTTGCCCGAGCGATATCGAAAAACTATTATAAAAAGTGTCCTAGTTCAGTGAAAATGTACGTCATACTTATTTCCTAAACAAATAAATAAACAAACATTAATTAACATACACCACTACCAAAGGCCAGAGACTCCTTACTTGTATGATTTTGTAAAAAAATGCATCTTTTTAAAACAGTCGAAAACAAAATTGTCTGTCCAATCGAAAAGTCGAAGCCCAAAAAAGATGAACAGTGCATTATAGAAACATAGAAGCTGGTTGCAAAAGTTGACGACAAGATCTATTTTATAACTTGAGTATGGCCTAATACTATTAACCTGAAATAAATATATTTATAGCAATTCCCTTGATACGAAAGATCTACATGTTGCCTTGGGCTTTTTTTTTTCTTTTTTTTTTGCTCTTTGGTTGGGTTTTTGTCTCAATGACAATTCAATTTTCATTCTTATCATAGATATAACTGCATGTTAAAATAAGAATATGAAGTGTGATAGGCAATCAGACACATTCTTTCCAGGGACCAACAAGCGTTATCAAGCTATAGGTCCCAGTATGGCCTTCGACCATTAGCAAAATACACACTTTATAGAATGAAAGCTTCAAGAGGTCTTGGGATGAAAAAAACAAACAAAAGATGAGCGAGAAAAAAAAATAAGGATACCGCATGGAAATTGGAAATTGGTCCGCAACATTAATTTAGTCAACTCACTTAGTTGAAATTAAAGACCTGGCGAATTTTAGCCTTTTGCAATGGATGTGATGTATTTTTAAAAAAAAATCATGGTTTGTTTGGACATTTTTATAAATCAAGTCTTGTTTTTAAATTATTTGCAAGTAAGTTTTAAGTCATGAACAAATAATCACTCACAGAAAGACGTCAAATCCATCAACAAAAGAAAAAAATTAATAGACGACCGACAACGCACAGAATATCATGTATGTGTTCCGGACCATATGAGTATTTGGACCATACGCATATATCATGACCATAAGGGTATACTAATATGGTCCAACCATACACGTATGGTCCAAATACTCATAAGGTCCGGAACATATTTTATTTGCGATCACAAATGCACGAAAACGTCCATTTCTATGTAAATTGGGTCGATTTCTTTATATAGATAAGATGAATGCGTTTCTGTTGCCAAGTGTTTTTCACAAGTATAGTAGCAGTATAGCAGAACGGTTTAAGTTTCCTATATACACCAAATGATACATTTTGTCACTACAATAACGTAAATGCATGCAAATTTCACAAGGTTTAATCCAAATAGCTTTCTTACTATCCAATAACTTTCAAGTACGAAAAAGACAGGGCAGAAGTATATTTTGTCTTTATTTTTCGTATTTGCACAACTTTTGAAAGTGGATTATGCATTCCTTCTAAAATAAAATTAGACCAGATAAAAGTTAAAAGATTACATAACTCGACAATCGCAATTGTTAAATCCGAAAAAGATAATCAATACATGCATTTAGTAAGTCATTCTTTTTTCTGAAAGAACATGGTTTTGCGATATCTTATTATGAAAATTGATTGTCGAAACATAACAAAAACACAAGTAAAGGACGTTTAATTAATCAATATAAATCAAAACACAAATTTCGAATTATTTTATATAGGCGTTGAGAACCTTTGGCGACCCCACGGTTTAAATGTTTATATTAAGGACGTCGTGAGCAATGGGCGTTATAGACGAACGTTCACCTAATCTGTCCCAGTCAATGGGATATTAAAGTGCGCCAATCAATGTCCATAGCCACACTGTTATGAATTCGATACTATATGATTATCACAAAACGATGGACGAGTTGAACAGTAGAATTTTGATAACTAGGATATAAACACATGCTGAATGTAAAGTATTAACACTAACAAATCATATAATTTCTCTTATAGCTAAATAAGATATAACACTTTTAAAAAATGAATATTTCAGATAATCGTGTAAAAACATTTCTTTATTTTTTTTAGGGTTTGAAAAACCTCGACTTGTAAGATATTGTTTATTTAGCTGTCTAGCGCGCTTCCGCAGTAATGTAAACAATTTTACCCGAGTAACCCGAGCTTATAAAATCGACGTGGAACCGGGGGGTTTATTCGTGTCACCCATGCATGTTTATCAATACCACAGTCTTACACAAATAACGGCATATACTCTAAAACTTTTCTTTTTCAGTGCTTTGTATACCCTCATCACTGTTTCACTTAAATTATTGTCAGCTTATTCTGTGTATGTGTATGTTTTCTGACACGTTTAAGTGCAATTCATGTTATGTTTGAGTGTATATTTAGACAGTCATGTAATTATAAACATTTAACAAGAAGTAATGTTTATAATTGCAACACATGGTATTTGGAACAAGAAATCAATGTTTCTTACACTTTTTTAAAAAAAGAAGTAAAACATTATATACAACATAAATCAATCTTATTGACGCAGCAATGAAAATATGTTATTACAAAGAATAACAGTGGTGCATTTCTTTCCAGTTGGTCTCAATCATCATATACAGAAGTAATGGTAAGAATTTAGTCTTAGATGCATGATTTTTTTATCAGTTGTTAGTGGCTTTGAACAAGCTGTCAGTAACTGCGAGAACTCTTAGATCTGTACGTAGTGCCTCTGTTTTACATGTAGGATATATATACAAGTAAACGGCCACGGTCACTCGGTATTTTTGTTAGATGTATTTTTATTTGTATTCATCTGATGAGTGAAGGGCATACGATACAGTTTTGATCCCGTATTTACAGTTTGATAAAAATTTCCATATAGACTATATTTTACCTGATAAATCAAATATGTAATAAAAAATATACCTTCATGTGCTACTTTTTGAGTAAAATGATGTCGAAATTTTGTATATTTGCTCAAAATTAGTGGCCGTATTTTCCTTTAGAAAGAAAGACATAACTTTTTTATTTTAAAAGATAAACACAAATTGTTTTTTTTGTTAAATATTCCTAATTTCTGTATTTTATAAGTATCTTAATAATTTATACATGTTTTATTCAGAAATAACTCATATTTATCAACTGTTCATGAATGTAGAAAAAACATCATTTTTTGCTGTATATTTATAAAATTTAAAAAATGCACTATTTACGTTTTCATGAAAATTGGCACACATAATCTTCTCACGTAATTAAACCAAATGGCATTTTAAAAAAGAGGGGTCCATGAACTCGCTTTCAAGTTAAATAAGTTTGAATGATAAAAATCAGTCAAAAACTGAATCTTTTCACGATAAGTTAATAGTTAAGATAAGACATAAGACATAAGACATTTTATTTCACTAAAGCCCCCACATGGGGTATGTTAGTACAACATTTTTAACAAACAATAAAAGTGTGAACATATTTACATTAGAACAACATGGTTAACAAAGGTGCAATAATAGTATATATAATTAATACAGATATTTGACAGGAAGTACAAATTATAGTAACATGATTAAGCACATGTATTAAAAGGTTTTAATAACACTTTTGCAAAATTTTGCTATTCCAGTAAGTGTAAATAAATCTGATGTATTCATCAATTCTTTAAATTTTAAAACATTTGGGTTATTACATATATTTAAAGGTAAAAATTTAGCTCTTTCATTGTTGAAAAAGGTACATTTGAATAAGTAATGAAACTCATCACCAAGTTCATTAGCATTACAAAGATTACAATGTCTTTCAGTTCTATCAATATTAAAAAATCTGCCCGTTTCAATGGGCAATTTATTACTAAGGCAACGGAATTTACATAAATATATTCTTAGATCAGATGGTAACAACGATAAATATTTCTCAAAACAAAAATCAGATTTGTATATTCTGTAATTAAGACATTTTGCAGAATTCATAACATTATTACTCCAGTTCAACATAAATTTCTCACTTAAACATTTCTTGACATTCTTACTAATATTATCAGATTTAGCAATTATTTGATCATCCCACATCAAATTAAATCCACATTCATATAAAGTACTTTTAATTTCTAACAACCATTTAGAGTGATAGATACCCCTTTTACTAAGCTGATACAATATAGAATACAGTGTATATGAAATTTTTTCTCTTTTACCACACATGATACGTTGCCAGAAACCAACCATATTAGCTTTAATAAGAATATGTAATGGTATTCTACCCAATTCTCCATAAATCATACAATGAGCAGTACTTTTTTTAACCTTCAAAATTATTTTACAAAATTGCATATGCAAGTTTTCTATAATATTACAATTTTCAAAACCCCATACTTCTGCACCATTTCTTAAGACTATAAACATGGCTTTTCTTGCTTGCTGTACAAGATGTGCTTTGGCGTCATTAAAATTACCCTTACATGAAAATATAATACCAAGGTATTGAAAATTTGTAACAATAGTAAGGCTTTCACCACTATATTTAAAGTTCATATTATCTGTGTTAAGTCTAGATCTTGAAAATATTACAACTTTTGTCTTGGATATGTTAACTTGCATTTTCCAGGTCTGACAATATAAATACATGGCATTTAATGAGGCTTGTAACTCTGCTGCCGATTCGGCTAAAATTACAGTATCATCTGCATACAATAACAAATATAAACGAAAATATACAGCGACTTCATCAGTATCAAGAAGACGTGCTGCAATACTCATATCAACTAAACCATTATATGAATGTGACATAAATTCGACCAAGTCATTTAAGAAAATGGCAAACAATACAGGAGATAGATTTTCTCCTTGGCGTACACCAACATTTGATTTAAAAAAGTTTGAACAAGAGTTGACTTGTCTCACACAAGACTTTGCATTGTTATACATACTGTTTATAATCTTAAACATTTTGCCATCAATGGTACATTTCAACAGTTTTTGCCATAAATATACTCTTCTGACAGAGTCAAAAGCTTTTCGATAGTCAACAAATACACAATACAATTTTCTACCTCTATGTAAGTATAAATCAATCAAGCATTTCAAATTAAAAATATGATCTGCCGTACTATAACCTTTTCTGAACCCTGCTTGTTCTTCACACAATAAACCAGAATTTTCTAAATATGTATGAAGCCTATTATTCAAAATGCAAGTAAATAATTTACCATAACAACTTAAAATAGTAATACCACGATAATTATCCACATCATTTGGATTACCTTTATTCTTAAATATTGGACATATATAACCTTCTGACCAACTATCAGGTATAATACCACTATGAAATACAATATTAAATATTCTTACAAAAACAGGCATTAACTTTACTGTACCATATTTCAAAAATTCATTCAATATAAGATCACCACCACATGCTTTATTATTTTTCAATGATTTGACAGCATATAATACTTCGTCTTCAGTAATATCTTGATTTAATTCAATATTATAATCAGTAATATTATTAGGTAATACAATATCATTATCATCCTGCTCATCAAGAGCATTAAGATTTTTAAAATGATCATACAATACATCCATAGCAATTTTATTTACAGCTTTGTTACCTTTTGTATCACATTTGTTCAAAAGAGACCAGTATGCTTTCGAATCAGATTTACGCAAGTTTTTCAATTTGTCTATAACAGACTTCTGATATTCTCTAAACTGCTTATTAAGCGTACGTTTATACTCTCTACTACTAGCGATGAGATTTTCTTTTGTTTCAGCCCTTTGTAATCTCCAGTGGAGATTTTTACATTTACGATATGCTTTACGTTTTAAATAACAATCTTGATTAAAATAAGGTTTACATTTTTTGGACCTGACACCAGGTCGACCGTTCTTGGGTTTGAATTCTACAATCATGTCAGCTTTATCAGCAGCATTTTTAATAATTGAATTACAATTCAATATTACATTGTTGACAGTTTCAACATTAATATTATTGACATCTAGATTTTCAAGTTTTTCAACTAAATCATGAATATTTTCATCATTCAAATTTTCTAAAAATACATTTGCATTATTATTCTTCCATTTTGATTTATATACAACATTGCTATTATCAGCATGTGACAGAGTATCAACAGATTCAAGTATTACAGAAGTATCAAAATGTATGACAACTGGACAATGAATATCACTCAAAATTGGATCAAAATTTTCAATATTGAAGTATGAAATACATTTAAATAACATAGGTGACACAATAGCATAATCAATAAGTGTGTTTTTACTTGTTGTAACAGCCCCTACTAATTGATCATTACTAATTCTACCATTAACAATATACAGATCTAAATTTTTACAAAATTCCAATAATTTGTGTCCATAATTATTTATATTCGAAATGTCCTTCGAAGAACGCTTAATTGGGATACCCAATTCGAACAGGGCATTAATACTGTTCATATATTTTCTGGAATTCTCGTCGATCAGCAGGCTGTATAGGATTGTATCATTTACAATAATAAAGTCATCATGAGTCCCTGTATGGGCATTAAAGTCCCCAAGTAGGCACACTTGGTAATTTTTATTAACAGTGATATCAATTATTTTTTCTAAAATTTCATCAAATATATCAACTGAACCATAAACACTATTCTCAGGGGGGATATATACTATCCCAAACAACAAATCACTTGGTAACAAATTCACAATAGAGAACAAATATATACATTGACTAGAGATATCAATAACTTTCACATATTTGTAAATAGAACTTTTTACAAATACTGCTATACCACCAGACTTATGTCTACATTTCTCACGTATTATAGGTGGTAGTAATTCATAACCAGATAAATGAACATCATCATATGCATCAAATTTTGATTCAGTAAAACACAATATATCATATGATGAAATAAACTCCACAAAATCGGGGATTTTACTTTTTGACACCAACCCACACACATTTAACGACAGAACTTTTAGCTGGCTTTTCACATTTTGAATTTCACAACTTTGACGATCACTTTCACTTATGAATATGGACAGATTTTCACATTTTGAATTTATTTCAACACTGCGCTCCTTTTGACTTCCTTCGCACCCCTAATTCTGGCAATCCTAAAGCTTTGTAATCCACGGTATCCATTCCAATTTTAAACAAGTCATCCGGACTATCAATTGTAACCTTTGAATCGTTATTTAGCGTACAATGGATCCTTCCCTCTTTTGTAAATGCTGATTTTACATTGGTCTGCTTTTTAATGTAGAAGAGTAGCTTGAATTTCAGCTTTGTAAGGTCTTCAGCTATAAAAATGTTCTTAAAACGTTCATTTTTTCTCAGCTCGGCACGATTCTTCAACAACAGAAATCGAGGCTCACGGTGGACGAATCTAGCAATGACTTGGCGTGCTTTCCCCTCGCGCTTCGGACCAATTCTATGTATGGTGTTTATGTTGTCTGGCTTTATGACTACCCCTACCGAACCAGCAATTTCAATTAAAATATCAGTCAAGTCTTCTCCATCTGCTTCAGGAACATTAGAAATGCGTACATTTTCTCGTCTAGAGTACTGATTTAAAGAGTCATTTTCGTACAATACGTTTCTCACCTGTGCCTGCAATTTATTGATAGCTACATCATGCTTGTTAAGAATATCGTCCTGTTTAGAGGTTACAAGTACCTCTAGGGCCGGCAACATCAATGTTATTACTTTAACGGCCATTTTGTCCTCCCCCGTCATGCCGGTCGTTTCGGCGCTTTCTGTTTGCAAGTGTTCATTAACAGCTGTGATAGATTCATGAAAGGTTGAATCACTTTCTAATAGGTCACTACATTTACTCGATAAGATAAAATAACAATTTACGTTAGCAACGTCATTACCTCCCCTGTAACTGTATCGTATTTAAGCCTTTTTCAACTGATTTGTATAGTTCGTTCTTATGTTGCACTGTTACACCATTTTCAGTGGTTGTTGTCGATTGTTGATGTGTACCAAATTTGTTTTTCGTTCATTTTTTGTACCTAAATTAGACCGTTAGTTATCTCGTTTGAATTGTTTTACATTTGTCATTTCGGGGCCTTTTATAGCTGACTATACGGTACGGGCTTTGCTCATTGTTGAGGACCGTACAGTGACCTTCAATGAAGCGGGAAAATCCTGCACCCGGATGTGGTCCTCTGCTGATTATATGTCAAATGATTAAAGCTAACAAACTGAAATTGTTCTGACATGACTTTCTCTTCTTTATATCTTTCAACATTCTGTATTGAACAAAACGATTTAACTCATACACTACTGTACACATGTATTTCTAGCAAATCTGACATTGTTTCCTCTGATAAAGCCAATCAAATAAAATTTTGAAAATGAATGTTCAATCAAATATACATGTTAGTCGTCAAGTAGCTATATGCACATACCATTTGCCAATTGAACGATTTCGCCTAATTATTAAAGTGTTTTTAAAACTTCTAAAAAATTGTGACGGAAATAATGGTGATAAGTAGTGAAAAAAATTGAAAACGGAACGACTGATTAAACTGAAAAATAGGATGTTCGAAATACTGTTTATTTAGGTTTATATAAATATATGTAAGATGCTCTTTGTTGGTCTAGTTCTAATCAAAATAATTAAAGTGAGAAGTGAATATAATTATTTACATTACAGCTTCATTATCCATCGATGCAGAAATGAATAATGAAATAAAACAAGATACTAGTAAGCGTTTTTGACCCACTTTATCTTCTTATTCGGATACTTGCCGATAATTATCTTCTCAAAATTCAACGATAACATTAGAAACTTGAGATCCTAGATAGAACCAATAAGTTGGGTTGCTATAACAAAACAAAAAGCCACCAATAGGTCTTCAATGCAGCGAGAAACTCTCGCACCCGGACGCGTCCTTCAGCTGGCCCCTGAACAAATATTTATACTATAGCTAGTTCAGTTGTAATGGACGTCATATTAAACTCCGAATTATACACAAGAAACTAAAATTAAAAATCATACAAGTGACAAATATATATTTGAGACAAAACTCGATAAAGAAATGGATAAAAATGATAAATCACTCTGCGATGGGGATATTACAGTAGAAGAATGCTCAGGTGCTATTTATAAAATGAAACTTAATAAATCCCCTGGATTAGACGGTTTAACCGTTGAATTTTATAGAAAATTTTGGGATAACTTAAAGTTCATAGTAATAAACATTCTTAACATTGGATATAAAGATCAAACCCTTACATATTCACAGCGTACAAGTGTATTAGCGCTTTTATTTTAAAAAAGGTGATCCATTGTCACTAGATAATTACGGTCCTATTTCTCTTTTAAATATTGACATGAAACTTCTATCGTACGCTCTAGCACAACGATTGAAAAAAAATCTTACCAAAACTTATTAAAGAAGATCAGACTGGATATGTTAAAAATAATAGATTTATTGGTTTTAATCTTAGACAGATACAAGATATTATTGATTTTACTGATTTATACAAAATTGAGGGGGCTATAGTCTTTGTTGATTTTTCTAAAGCGTTTGACTCTTTAGAATGGAATTTTATGTTTTCAGTTTTAAAACATTTTGGATTTAATGAATCTTTTATAAGATGTGTTAAGACTTTATATAGCGATATTCAAACATGTGTAATGAATAATGGTTGGATATCTGAGGTCTTAAAAAACACAAGGGGTATACGTCAAGGATGTCCTTTATCTGCGTTATTATTTGTTTTATCTGTGGAAATTATAGCTTCAAGATTAAGAAGCAATACTGATTTTAAAGGTATCAGAGTAAAATTAGACTGCAAAAAACATACTATAAAAATTTCGTATCTGGCAGATGATACTACTTTATTTTGTTGTTCTAAATATGATGTTCACGTAGCTATGAATGAAATTGAAATTTTTGGTTCTTATTCAGGACTGAAATTAAACAGAAACAAAACAGAGGGGTTATGGGTAGGAAAGCTTAAATCTTGTAAAGACAAAATTGAGGGAATCAACTGGAGCAAAGGACCAGTTAAAACTCTTAGCATTTACTTTGGGCATTGTAGAGAGGAATGTGAAAAAACTAAATCGGGAAAATAAAATTGAAAAGATGAATAAATTATTTTGTTCTTGGCAAAAAAGAAATCTTACTATTTTTGAAAAATTTTGATAATTAAAACATTAATTGTGCCCATTTTTACTTTTGTGGGATCTGCTTGCAGAGTTCCAGAGAAATTTTTAAAAGAAATAGAAAAAAGTTGTTTTGAATTTGTTTGGGATAATAAACCAGATAAAATAAAAAGAAATTCAATTATTGGTCCATATGAAAAGGGGGGATTGAATATGATAGATATCAGAAGTTATTTCACTGCTTTAAAAGCTATGTGGGTAAAAAGACTAGTAAATGATTGTGAGGGCGGGTGGACAATTATTATACCTCAATACTATTTTAATAATTTTGGGTCAAACTGGTTAGTGTTTCAAACAAACAGTGGGGATAAGACAGACGAAAGCATTGAAAATATCCCAGATTTTTATAAAGATATTATTAAATGTTGGAAATTAACTGGTGTAGGTCTAACAAAAACAACCAAAGTCATTTACAGATATAAGAAAACAAATATATTATGGAATAATAAATTTATTAAATTTGAAAATAAAGCTATATTTTTAAAAAATTGGATTAAAAGCGATCTTATATACGTAAATGATATCATAGATGAAAAAGGCTGTATTTCTCAAGACATCATTTTAAATAAACTAAAAAATAAATCAAACTGGATAGCTGAAACTAATTTAGTAAAGAAATCTTTACCAAAAGACTGGGCAGCAATTTTAAAATTGGAAAATTCTATAAAAAGTATTGTTAATATAAAAAGAAACCAATTTATATTGGATGGTTTACCTATAAAATTAGAAGCACTAACAAAATAAGTCTCTGATAAATAAAAAATTTGAACCGGCTATTGGACCCAAAAAATGGCGTATATTTGATATAGATGATGTGTTATATCAAAACTATCTATATAAATTTTTATTCAGATATTTAAAAGAAAATACACTTAGAATTTTTAGATGGAAATTACTACAACATATTCTACCTACAAAGAAACTTTTATGCAGGTGGAAAATTGTAAACAATAGTTCCTGTAATTTTTGTACACAAGAAGAAGATTATGATCACTTCTTTATACTGTGTCCGTATTTAAAACTTTTTTGGAATAAAATAAATGAAGTTTTAAAGAACAGTAAAATAACTTTTAAGATAAAATTTAGACACTTAATAGTTTGGATATAAAACTTCTCAGGAAGAATATTTTGACTTAAACTATTTTTTAACAATTGTGGGTTTTTCAATTTACAAAGCCTACTATATATCTGATCAAAAGACAAAAAATGTCAACGTATTCTCAATTTTTCTCAATGAGTTCAATAGAAGAGTATGTTTGAAAATTAAAAGTAATGTTTTAGCAACTATTAGAAAACATGAATATTCACATTAAGTGATATTATTTAATATATATATGATGTAAAAAATGTAATATGTACTTTACAACTAATCACTACCCTGAGTGATTAGTGGATTGTAACAGGGAACATCAGGAGGAGCTTGGACTCCTGAATGATATTGTTACAAGCCAATATTTGAAATAAATATTTATTTATGTTGTTAAAATAAAAAATCATACAAGACTAACAAAGGCCAGAGGATCCTGACTTGGGACAGGCGCAAAAATGCGGCGGGGTGAAACATGTTTTTTTGAGATCTCAACCACCAATGAAGAAAAAACGCACAACAATACGTAGAGTACGTAAATCTCAGTTTAAAAGAAGTCCAAGTCCGATGTCAGAATTGATAACAAAAGAAACTTAACAAAATGACAATAATACATAAAAACAAAATACTACTAGCAGTTACTGAAATGCTAGCTATAGACCTCAATTAAACTGATTGAAAAATTATGTCTTCATCATATGAATATCAAGCACAATCCCTCCCTTTAGGGGTTTAGTAGTATACCATCATAAACTATATGAGAAGAACATAACCCGAGTCATGCCAACAAGTTGTTTCATAATAAATGTGTTTAATTCCGATGCAAAGACCCTATGAGTGAATCAATATTAAAGACAAAATATGCAATCTTTAATGGCCTGGCAACAGTATCGTTACTATATCCCTTCTTAGTCTATTTAAGGTTTTGTTAGCTTTTTAGGTAATACTGACATTTTTGTGCTTTGTAAAGAATATTACCATAAAAGATTGGATGTGAAATACCTGAACGTATAAGATGTCTGTATGTTGATATAAAAAGAAGATGTGGTATGACTGCCAATGAGACAACTCTCCAAAAGAGACCAAAATGACACAGACATTAATGTCTAACTAACGGCATTATTTATATAAAAAATGAAGGAAAAACAAAATTAATATGTAACACATAAACAAACGACAACCAGTGAATTACAGTTATATTTACGAATGCTGTCCGTATTTTATAAAATATAATAAATAAATAAATAATTTGCTTATTAAAGTGTCACATATTGATTGCAATAAAAATATTTCATACACAATATACATGCATAACAAAACAACCAATATCCAGCCGGCGGAGGACATTTGAGCGCATTTAAAGGACATTTTAGCGAAACAATAGGACGTTTGAGCGCCAAAGTAGAACCCATTTGAGCGCTAGAATTTTAACCCATTTTAGCGAAAATTAAAACTGTCAAAGCTCATTTAAGCGAAATATCTTTAACCCTTTTTAGTAAATAAATAATATATTATAATTAAAAAAAGTTTAAAAGACTCAAGACAGCACAATATAAAACAATATTAAACATGTCCATTGAAGTACAGCACTAATTGACTCAAGACAGCATAACATTAAACAATATAAAACTTTTCAATTAAAATACAGCACTAAAACGCTAAAAAATTTAAATCAAACGTTAAAATGAAATTGAGAATGAAAATGGGAATGTGCCAAAGAGACAACAACCCGACCATAGAAATAAAAAAAAAAAAAAAAAAAAACAACAGCAGAAGGTCACCAACAGGTCTTCAATGTAGCGAGAAATTCTCGCACCCGGAGTTAAAAGTTTGTTCTAGTCTGGAATTTATGACCTAGATAACGTACGGCTCTAGATATTAATACCCCTTGTACAATACTGTTCATAGGATTGCATTAAGAACTGCTCTTTCTCTTTCTCTTTCTCTTTTCTCGATAGTGGTGCACGTTCCACTATACTTTGTATCTTTATATATGTTGTTGTTTGTAATTTTATAATAGTATCGAGGAAAACATAAATTGCGTGGTGACAACTATTAAATATAAACAACTTAAACATTAAACCAATATAAATAACTGTTCATGGTATATATAGTAAGGTGAGCATTATTCAACCAGGTTAATTTTCGCTGAAATGGGCTATCGAAAATACAGGTGAAGGGATTACTCAGGCGATTAAATGGGCTCTAATGTTGGCGCTCATATGTCCCCTAGTAGTTTTAATTTTTTTCGCTCAAATTTCCTGCGCCCATCCAGTCAAAAACTGACTTACGAGACACTACGTTATACCAAATACATATTTACAAATTAAAATAGCGTAAAAATAAAATATTAAAATTAATATACGTCTTTCCACAAATAAATAATCCTGAGCTTGAATCTCTAATGATTGGCTATATAAATCATATACTCATTTAAAAAAAAAATGATAAAAATTCTCAAATATTTCCATCTATAATTGAATATCAGTTTATAAATCACATTGTCTAATAAATAAAATAAAAATTTAACTATTTATAGAATAGAAACTTCAAAAAAAATGTAATACCCCTTTATTTGTCTAAATTAGGCATAAAAAAGGAAGTTGAATCATTATAAAAATAATTTTCTACGGATAAAAAATTTGTGCAAACTTTTACAAAAATAAATAAATGCTTAATCAATAGCTGAAGCTTCGAGAAAACTTGCACTAGTGTAGTAAAAAATGACAAGATAAAACTAAATGTATAATTAATGTTGCAAGATTTCAGCTTTATTTTTATAAAAACATATTTGCAAACAAGATCTGCGTTATATATATATATTGTGTTCCAGCAAATATGAATAGAACAATAAAAAATATTTTTATATATTATGGAAAAAACCTTCGAAAAATACACTTGAAGTTGAAACATTTGTAGTAAAACGAAGCTTTTGTTTTTGTTTTGTTATTCAAACACAGTCACCTTCTCAGTTGGTATGCCTCGTTACAAAGGTATTTCACTATTTCAATTATTAATAAAAATCATTATAAAGTAATCATTATGATTTTTATTAATGATTGAAATATTTTGTTGAAAAAAACCAATGCGCGAAACACATTAAACAGAAATCAAAGACCTACCAGGTGAAATCGCAAACCTGACAACTGTGAATTCATTTATTATCGTGAATGTTTAATCATAGATCATGTGTTCAACATCAAATTTGTGGTTCACATGAAACCGCAAAATTAACGAAAGTTGGTATCCCATGAATAATACTAAATTAAAAGGCTATCAACAAAGACATTACAAGAAGAATGAATACAACAAAGTGCAGTTGAATTCAACAATAAAAAAAATTAAAATCAAGAGATGACTGACGCATCACAAATATGATGAACAAATGGACCAACCAAAGATAATAGAAACAACAGGGACTACTGATATTATTCAACAGAGTTTGTGAGAGTCAGATAAAAAAATTGTTATATAACCACTTTTAATTCATTAGAAAAATCCTTATAATATAAATTAAAATTTAAGATATTAATGTTCGGCTAATATTTTTACAGTTCAGTGATTACTATGATTACAAGTGAATGATTTTGACATAGGTTGTGCAATCTGTTAATTAGTGTATATCTGTAACGTTATATATACATGTATATTAACAATGACTTAAGGATTGTGATAGTTAGTACCCTTTATTTCGTCTCATTTAATAATTTTTGTGCATACAAAATATAAGAAGTTTTATAGCTAACTGGACATAAAAAAGGTCAAGAATATTAAAAAAGTGATATGCAAATGAAAACAAAAAAAGATGGTTCTTCATATAGGTATATATTGCAAATTGTAAAATGTCAAAAGACCAATGAATTGTGATATTTTCATTGCAATAAAAACCATAGATTTTCTAACATAGTGTTGTACTCATACCTAATGAAAGATTACTGAAGGAACGAGTACCATCCTTTCCCAGACAATGGTAGACAGTGGCATCCTTCCCAATGGACTGTGGTGTCCACAGCCCTGAAGGAGTAGAACGCCTGGGCTGTCATGGCCATTTTGAATATTTATCAGATTGATTTTTCTCATGCAAATGGAAACGGTCGTATACAGAGCATTCAATGGGAGAGAAGTTGGGGTCACATGTAGGAATATGGGTTAAATGTTTGGTTTGGGAAATGATGTTTATTATGGGTATTTAAGGGAAGGTGTATGACGGGTTAAGCGGGTTAAGGGTCAAGGGTTGGGATAAAGTTAAAACGTTGGGTTCAAGTTGAGGATTGGGGTAAAGGTCATGACTGTGTAATAGGAGAGAGTGAGAGTGTGTGATAGGAGAGAGTGATAGTGAGAGGGTGAGAGTGATCGTGAGAGTGTGAGAGAGAGTGAGTGATAAGAGTGTGACATAGGAGAGAGTGACTGATAGGTGAAAGTGAGAGATAGGAGAAAGAGTGAGCGATAGGAGACAGTGAAAGTGTGTGCTAGGAGAGAGTGAGTGTGTGATAAGAGATAGTGAGTGTGTGATAGGAGAGAGGGAGTGATAAGAGAGAGTGAGTGATAGGAGAGAGTAAAAGTGTGTGATAGGAGAGAGGGAGAGTGTGATAGGAGAGAGGGAGTGATAAGAGAGAGTGAATGATAGGAGAGAGTGAAAGTGTGTGATAGGAGAGAGGGAGATTGTGTGATAGGAGAGTGAAAGTGTGTGATAGGAGAGAGGGACTGTGTGATAGGAGAGATTGAAAGTGTGTGTGAGAGGAGACAGTGTGTATGAAAGGAGACAGTGTGTATGAAAGAGAGAAAGTATATGAAAGAGATAGTCGGTAAGAGGAATGAGTAAATGGGAGCGAGAGGATGAGAGTGTATGTGAGAGGAGCAGAGTGTTTGAGTGAGCGGACTGATTAAGTGTGTGGGTATCTTTTGGAGAGATAGAGTTTCTGTATTTTCTGTATGTCAGTGTGTTTGTCTGGGTGGGTGCATAAGAGAGGGAGAGAGTAAAGCGAAAGCATGGTGGCGTTTGAGTGGAGACACAGTGTGTGAGAGGAATAAGTGAAAGAGAAAATGTGCGTGTAAGTGAGAGAGTGATAAGATGTGATAGGAAGGGAAAGACAGAAGATAAGAGAGAGAGGGGATGAGAATTTTATAAAAAGAAATTATGCAATAATTGGTTCAATATATATATATAAAATATATGTCAAAAACAAAAACAATCTCGATTAAAACAGGTAGAAGGAAGTTGAGAAAGATGGATGTTTAAAGATGTTATCATTTTCTATGTAATATGATTTAAGTAGATATTGTAAACGATGCTTACATATAGTATTTTTTTCCTGTTATGCACAGATATATATTTTCTCTGAGACAAGTTCGTGCGGGGCTGATAAATAAATGACAGGGAATTCAACATTAGCTTAATAACTATTATATTGCAGTGATACAAATAAGTATACTCTGATTTATCAAAAATCTTCATCAATGCCTTGTAGAATAGATCGATTTATTGAGAAATATATAAAAAAAATGTTAGTTATAGAATGAAATTCAAAACAGTGTGGCTGTGGCCATTGATTGACACATTAAATTCATCCATTGACTGGGACAATTTAGGTGAACGTTTGTATGTAACGATCGCTGCTCACTGTGTACTTTTTAAAGACACTTAAACTATGGGGTCACCAAAGGTTCTCAACACCTTAATAAAGTAATTCGAAAATTTAATCAGAAATAACACGATGTTTTGATTTATAACAATTATATAAATCAAAACATAAAGGTTATTCCTGATTAATTTTTCGAATTATTTTATAATTAAAGGCGTTAAGAAACCTTTGGTGACCCCACAGTTTAAATGTCTATCGTAGGTACGTCGTGAACAGTGGTCATTACAGACAAACGTTCACGTAAATTGTCCCAGTCAATGGATGAATTTAATGTGTCAATCAATGGCCACAGCCACACTGTTTTGAATTTCATTCTACTTGTTTAAAAACAGGAACATGACAGAAGTATAACGATACTTAAATGAAGGATTGGAAGGATATAGCATTATAGGTAGGACCTGCGTTTAAAGGTTAAAGGATTGTAAGGATATAGCATTATAATTAGGGCCTGCGTTTAAAGGTTAAAGGATTGTAAGGATCAAGTATTATAGGTAGGACCTGCGTTTTAAGGTTAAAGGATTGGAAGGATATAGCATTATAATTAGGACCTGCGTTTAAAGGTTAAAGGATTGGAAGGATCAAGTATTATAATTAGGGCCTGCGTTTTAAGGTTAAATGATTGAAAGGAAATAGCATTATAATTAGGGCCTGCGTTTTAAGGTTAAAGGATTGGAAGGATATAGCATTATAATTAGGGCCTGCGTTTAAAGGTTAAAGGATTGAAAGGATATAGCATTATAGGTAGGGCCTGCGTTTAAAGGTTAAAGGATTGAAAGGATATAGAATTATAATTAGGGCCTGCGTTTAAAGGTTAAAGGATTGAAAGGATCAAGTATTATAGGTAGGGCCTGCGTTTAAAGGTTAAAGGATTGTAAGGATATATCATTATAGGTAGGGCCTGCGTTTAAAGGTTAAAGGATTGTAAGGATATAGCATTATAGGTAGGGCCTGCGTTTAAAGATTAAATGTTGTAAGGAAATATCCGGATATGTAAGGCCTGCGTTTAAAGGTCTTTCTGTCCATCACAATTTCAGTGTGGCGACCTTTTAGTTTTAATTTATTATTCAGGTAATATTTTTAATTACAAAGTAAGTTCGTTATTTTACTTGAGGTCGACACCTTTATATATATTAATATCCAATCACAATTAAAAAAAACACAGATAATTTCCAAACAATCTAAAACTGCTTTGAAAAAAATCCCACTTTATTCTAAAAAAAACATGATTGATAAAAAAAACTCAAAAACATGATTGATGAAAAAAAAAAAATGAAATTCATAAACTAATTCATTTTTTAAATTCATAAATATTGATTATGTATAGTTGAAAGAAATCAATGAGAAAATTAATAGGCCTGTTAATAAATAATGACAATATATACTAACTTCTTCCCACCACTATCAATATAGTTATATCCTTTTCATTTTAAGAAGGTAAGGACGAAATTAGTTGTTGTTGGTGGTGATTGGGTTTGGTTGGGTTGGGGCGGGTTGTTTGTTGAAATATCCAATATTTTTTTGTAATTAGTTCTTTTATTTTGTGTAATAATTGTGCATGATCAGAGGAAGAATTTATTAGTTATCAAAGATACCAGGCTTATAATTTGATACGCCAGACGCACGTTTTGTCTGTATAAGACTCATCAGTGACGCTTAAATCAAAATAGTGAAAAAGCCAAAGAAAAATAAAGTTGAAGAGCATAGAGGACCCAAAATTCCAAAAAAATAATGTGTAAAATGACCAACATGCATTTTAAATCTTTTCATATCTCATAAGCAACACGACGGGTGCCACATGTGGAGCAGGATCTGCTTACCCTTCCGGAGCACATGAGATCACCGCTAGTGTTTGATTGGGTTCGTGTTGTTTATTCTTTAGTTTTCTATGTTGTGTCGTGTGTACTATTGTTTGTTTGTTTGTCCTTTTCATTTTTAGCCATGGCGTTGTCAGTTTATTTTCGGATTTTGACTGTCCCTCTGGTATCTTTCGGCCCTCTTTTAAACAGACATCGTTAATTCTGCGATCTCAAGTAAACTAAAATCTAAATCACTAACCTTGCATTTTGATACTTGAGACATGTATTCAATTACAATATTTTTCCCATCAAAGTCATTCAAAAGTTATTACTTTTTGGGGATATTTATCTGGATAACGTGGTCAAATTTCAGGGGTAAAAAGTCAAAAATGTCACATTTGTGTTGCTATAGCAAACATCTTATTGATAACCTTTGTTGATTGAACTAAATTATAGTTCAGCAGAAATTTATTAATCTGTTTTCAAATACAACCTTTTTGAGCATTTAAATGTAATCAAGGACATTCAATTACTGTAAACCAAATTATTTTCGCGGATCCTTTATTTTGTGTTAAGTGGGCTCGAGGTTATAAATCCATTTGTTTAATATAGGATTTCTCTATTTTCTTTCAATAAATGAACTTTATCATATATACTTATTAGAAAAATAAAATAAAAAATGGGGTCACCGGCATATACTTACCGTATCTTTTCAATCCTGGTTTCTATGATGAGTTTATTTCGGATCATGAAATTTATAAAGTGTTGTTACTATTTATAACTGGATATTTACTGAGATGAAGAGTCAACTGACAACGGTTATTCTTGTACGTCAGTTTGTAAAGAGCGCCAATAATTTAGAGACCATTCACACTTAATTGTAGAGTTTATCTTTTATATAACTTTTTGCTGTTTATACTTTCTATTTGTTCACTTTTTTATATAGTTTTCAAGAACATTGCCAAAATATTGATGCAACTTGTCAGTACTGGGCAACACTATTGACATAATTATGAGGAACAAAAGAAGGCTTCTATTCGTAATTTGCATAACTGTGTTCTTTAGTTTCCATAGAGCAATTCAGAAACTTTTTCTTTCGGAAAAAAAGTACACTAGTATTAGAATAAAAAAAGTCAAAAGAGTCAATGAACATACTATGGAAACATACACGAGACAAACGCATGTTAGTATAACTCGTTTGGATACGCACACGGCAGAATATAAATTCCCGCCATTTTTGCAAATAAACAGGAAAGTTAATTGTCGTAAAATCATTGAAGGCGACGAAGAAGAAATAGCAAAAGCCAATAGATATATGAAATTAAATCAGCCAAAGAGAATTACGGAAGATGACTATATTACTATTACTAATAACTGTAATAATTTCGCAAATCGTTTTGGCTACAATGCCTACACAGTGATGGAAGAAGAGAGAGAGTTTCCGATAGCATTTAGTATTTTGACATTTAAAGATGTTGATCAAACTGAACGTTTGCTTCGATCAATCTATCGTCCCCATAATTTCTATTGTATCCACATAGACAACAGTTCTTCAGAAGAATTGAACAAATCATTGAGGAAGATAGCTAATTGTTTAAGCAATGTTTTCATTGTTTCAAAGACCGTAGACGTGATTTATGACCATGTATCGAGGCTGAGAGCAGATATTTATTGTATGACTGATCTCTTATCAAAATCAAACAAATGGAAATATTTCATTAATTTACCTCATCAACAATTTCCTTTGAAAACAAATTTAGAAATGGTAAAAATACTGAAAATTTACAACGGTGCAAATGACATTGAAGGAATTACAAACAGACCCAGGCTACTATCCAATCGCTTTAAATACAGTTATAAATATATCAATCATACTTTGAAGCGCATAGGTCTAAAGAAAGAAAAATTGCCATACAATGCAAATATTGTTAAAGGCAGTGCATATGGTATTTTCAGTCGTGAATTTGTCAAATATGTGATATTTGACGAAAAACCTAAAGCCGTTTTGAAGTATATGGAGGACTTTAGAAGTCCAGATGAATATTACTGGGCTACATTGAATCACAACGAGGTACTGAAAGCTCCTGGGCGCTTTAAAGGTGAGATAACAAATATGGTAGTACTTTCCAAATATTAAATGTAGTAGACTAAAGCAGCCACATTGATCTGGGCATATCTAGGGGCTGATATGAGTATCCGAAAATTAGTAACTAGGTTCATATGAAATCATATCAGAAAAGGGAGAAGGTTTGGTACAATTAAAACGTTTAATTCCGCTGCAATTGTTTGTACCTGTCCTAAGTCAGGAATCTGATATTCAGTGGTTGTCGTTTGTTTATGTGGTTCTCGTTTTTTATAAAGATCAGACCGTTGTGTTTCCCGTTTAAACGGTTTAACACTAGTAATTTGTGATGTGTGAGGCCCTTTATAGCTTGCTAACTAACTAATAAAAAACAGATTTAACAAGAATAATAATGAAAAAAAAAATAATCAATGGTTTAGAGACTATAAATAAAATACTTATAATAGTACTGTTAATTCAGAAATTATTGCGATTTTTTGAAGAAATAAAAAAAAAAATACATTTTAGTACACATATAGTTATCTGGTATCAGACTGCAAATTACTATTAACACTATTACCACCCAGTTGCATTATTTGTAGTAGTAAGAGTTTAATAGGAAATACGGAACATATACCATCATTCAAATTAAAACAACGGAAGATTTAACAACATACTCGTTCAGTATCAAAACCATGCCTACCGAAATTATTCTTAATCGGTTAATACTTTTGCTCAAAATCAGACACTCATCTTAACTATTGCGCATGACAAGTTTAAACATTTTGTCCCAAAAGAGGAGACAGGGATTAGACAAAAGTTATAAAACCATAAGTGACGTTCTCTCCCATTATACAAGGACAAGGATGGTGTATTTGTTGCTACAGAAAAGTATGGCTTTTGCTTTTATAGTAAAAATGGCCCAAGCGTGCAGGTGATGCAGGCCTTGCAGGAAATACATATCATGTCGAATCTCCCAGTCTCGATGTTTTTGTTTTGGTGTTAAGGAGATTTTGGTTTGTACGCCCCGGCCGATGTGGAGAACGTATTGAATGTTACCCTTGTCTGTGCTTTATACGTCCTAAAATTAGTTGTCGTTCTTTCATTTTAGTTTTCCACGACCAAATGTTATGAAACTTATATACAATATTCATTACCACAAAACAAATATCAGGTTGTGTACTTTTATTAACATTAAATACAAGCGGGACATTATTGGGGTCCCAAGGACACCTTTTACAGTTGTTTCTTTGGTTTTTATGTTCTATGGTTTTTTGAAATTTGAACATGCATAATCTACTGTTGCCTTTTATTTGTTTTATTCAATTTTTCTATAATCGCGCTTTAGGTTCCACTACTTAGCGTCTAACACGTGATTCAAAACAAACTAATAATACTAATAGCTATTATGCCTATTTGGTAGATAAACATAAAGAAATATATACATGATATATTTTCAATGAGTTTTTGAAACCTTCTCTTAACCTTACCTTTGCGATAACACATACATTTGTCGTTAGGTGTGTAACGAATATTTGTAATTTGGCTTTATAAATTCAGACTTCAGCACTTGAACATAAAACAATACAAAGGAAAATAGGTTAAGGAATAAAAAGCGTTAGAAAAACAATAAATTATGACTTTTTGTTAACAGGCAATCCAGAAAAGAAGCCATGGCTTGCCGTTTATGCCTCATGGCCACCAAGAGACCGATGCCGTGGTAAGATTGTTCGGTACATTTGCATTTATGGAGTGGGTGATTTGAACGAACTTATTTCGAGAAAAGAACTTTTTGCCAATAAATTTTACCCGGATTATCAATACTTGGCTTTGGACTGTTTAGAAGAATATATTCATAACAAGACATTAAGTCCGTTGCCATTTGATTCATTTTATTACAGACAGTTACCCTTTATAAGAAAACCTTGAAATCTTGATATTATGAAATTAAAATAAATTGTAAATACATAAGACGAATGACACACCTTGTTAGTATTTCGATACAACCTCTTTTCAAAGTTGTTTTTACTTGATATTAATGTCGATTACAAGTTACTCTACAACAAAATCACCAGTTTACGACAATAAATAAAATGCGGCTTTATTGGTTGTGCATAGACAATCACAAAATACTAGGTCCGATGAAGCTCTGAAGTTATTCTGTAGATTTTTGAAATGTTGGATTCAAATGTTAGTAGCGATATTTTGAGTTGTGAAAACATATATAATCATAATGTATACGGAATCTGTTTTGGTAAAGTAAATTATTTATGGAAGAAATGTTACTACAGGTCAGTAAACTTAAAAAAATACTGATGAAATTGAATGATGTTTCGTACAGAAAACGAAGAAAAAATATATGTAAAGAAAATAACAAAACTATTACCCGGTATTACAAATATATTATTAGCCATTTGTTTTTTGAATTTAGGGATTTTATTTTGCCATTTGTTTTGGGACTTTCTGTTTTTTAATTTTCCTCGGAGTTTTTTTTTTTTTACATTTTTGGTCAGTGCAACTAACCACACAAACTAAGGTCACAATAATCATCTGACGAAATAGGAAAGAGATAAAGAAAAAAAAAACTACAAATGGTCCAAACAGTCACGTGGTTCCATTTGCTCCGCCATTTATGTTGTATAATTGTTATTGAAAATACATTGGCACATATTGTACATGTATGTTATCAAATATCAGTTATTGTACAACTATTCAAGGTAATAAACGTTAAATTTTCAACTATGTATTATTTATTATTGCTACCAATGCTAAGATAGAGAGCAGCTATCAGAATTGACGGACGTGATTATTTTTGTCGTAGTTACAAGCATTGTAAGTTTTATTCCTTCACAAAACTTATAAGACATTACGATACGAGCATTTTAGATGCCGTAAACTCCTACAATATAAAACAGATTTTACAATCAAATTTCTACCGAACGTATGTGCGTTGTTTATTTTACAACCCGTGTAGGCGAATGAATGACGTCTTGTGTTTCACTGTCTGATTAAAGAGGCCCTAAACAACATTCAACCAATGGATTAGGGTATCTTTTTGACTATTTCTGCTTGATTTCATTAAGACCGAGTTTAACAATTACTTGTCCCATTTTATTTAGAGATGAATTAAAAATATTGCTTGGAAAACATCAAGGTTTTATAGCTAAATGCAATCTCTTCCAAAATATATTATCACCGTTCGGTACCTGATCATTTCTGGTCTTTTCATCGGTTTCAAGACATGTTATTTTCTCCCATATCTGTTTTAAACGGCTTGGTATTTTACCATTTGGTATATCTTCCAATAGAATTACGATAAGCATTTCTCTGTTTTGTTGGAACATGTGCATTCTCGCCATATCAAGTTCATATTGGCACCATTCACTATCGAGGAAAGATCTGGATACAACGAAAACAATTTTTCTGCTAACCTTAATTGTATCTATGATGTTGTCTGCAATGAATTTACCAGGAACAAAATCTCTGTCATGTAAAGCAAGTTTAAAGTTTTTTTCTATTTCTAAAAATGTACGAAATGGTCCGTAAACCCATATATAGTCTTCTTGGCTATGTGCCACAAATGCATCATAGATATATTCGTCTTTGTTATCGTTAATCTTCCGGTAATGACGGTACAATCCGCGACCTATTAAGCAGCAATATTGTAGAGAAATGCGATATTTATACAATAGACTGCTAATTATAAATGTAAAGATTAAAACAGTAGACAGTGTTACACTTAGAACTAGCCATACTGTAGATACACATTGTTTCCTTAACTGGTTCATATTTTCAAAAATTTCAAAAGTGGTTTGGAAACTTCCATCTGTGTATAAGCAACTATAGTTGCCTTTCAAATCAACATTCACTTTTGTTGTATATATCCATTGAATGAAATTTAAAGATTCACAATTGCAGACGATAGGATTTCCTTTAAGTGCCAGTTTGAGATTGTGAGGTGAAATTCTTATATTAAGCTTTTCTAAATTATCCGTTTCGTATTGCGAAAGCCAATTTATCTTGTTATTTTTTAGACTGAGTGTACGTAATTTTCTTAACATAGTTATACTGACAGGTATATTTTTAAAACTGTTATCATTTAAAAGCAATGATGTTAACGTCGTAGACTGATGAACAAACATTTGTGGAATAAATGGCTTGTACATATCGTTTGCTGACAAGTCTAAATACTTTAACGACCGGAGACTGTACATAAAAGTCCCTCTTGTGTCACTTTCCAATCCTAGTCCAAGTTTAGAATGTTTCATAACTAAAAATTCAAGACGAGAACAAGAACCGAGAAGTTCATAGTTTAGAATCGAACAATTCTGTCCGGACATGTTCAAAACTTTCAAATGGTTCAGACCATAAATCGTAAAATTACAGTCATCAAATGTTGTATCGGCTAAATCAATAACTTCTAGATGTTCTGCATGTAGAAACTGAACTATTTGTGGGGTTCGTACATCTAACATTTTGATATTAGACGCGTTAATGAACTCTATTGAAGGCGGCAGTGGTATTGTTATATTTTGATACATATATTTTCTGACAAGGATTTGAAAAGGGGAGCATAAATTAGCATAGGCTAAATAAGCTCTTTTCAAGTTTACAAATGTCATTGTATATAGCAATGAATAAACACTATTGAAATTAAAACGATTAAGACTTAAATCAATTTCTTGCAAACAGCTTTTATTTTTCACATTTGCTATCGCAGCACCTTCAATTCTTATTAAATTATTTCCTCTCATTGATAACGACTTAACGCATATGTCCCCGATAAACGAAGATACATTAGCAGTGAAGACGAATTCACCAAAATACCTGAATGTTTGAGACAAATCTAGTGTATCCATACTTTTATCCTTAAATACATGAAGAGCTGGGAAAACATTCGACATCTTCATGTACCGCTGATTTGCTAAACTGAGGTTTGATAGATATTTTACTGGTTCAAATGCATTGAGTTCAACATATCGTGCAGAACAACCTAATTCCAGCGCTTTCAAAGATGTGTTTCCCAAAGATTCAAATGTGTTATTATGTATTTTTTGAAGTTCACAACCTCCTATTCCATGGTTATAATATATAAGACTTTTCATTGCGGATAGGAATTTTCCAAATCTTTCATCTTTTGGACCGTCATATGTATATAGATGAGATATTTTTGAAAGATCTGACCAGAATTCCACTGGGTAAGATGCTAAAAGTTCATGACTGATCTTTAAAACACGAAGGTTTGAGAGACACTCAAACACATTCGATTTGAATGATACAAGACTATTATGTCGAAACAGCAGCACTCTCAGACTCTCCAGTTGAGCGAAAGATGTATTGGTTATACGAAATATTGGACAATTGTCTAAATTAAGTTTCTTTACATCTGGATATTGACAAAATGCACATGGTTTTAATTCTGTCAAAGAATTGTCAGACAAGTTTATGTATGATGTATTCGATGGACAATCTGAGGGGATTATTTCCAATCCAAGCGAAGAACAATCACATGTCACATATCCGTTAAATGTAGATACTTTACACAGAGTTGAATATACAAATCCATTGGTGTAATGAAATATAAACAACATCAATAATACACATGTTACTCTTTGAAGATCCATGATTTGAAAAAGGAAATATTATTTTATACAACAAATACAACTGTTATACGGTTTCGTTTTTTTTTTATCTATGGGTACCCGTTGTTAAAATACAACAGTGCAACATGCGTCGAAATAATACCAGTATATTTTGTTGTTCCTTGGTGACATGGAAATGCAGGATATAATCAATTTCTTCTTTAAATATAGTATTGACAAATCTTGATTAATCTTCGAAAACAAAAATTTCGAACAGGACGTTTTTAAATATTGACAAATTGTATGGGAAAAACCTACAAATATTAAAATATTCAAGTGCATTATGATGATAAATCGCTACAAAAAGTTGCTAATATGACAGCAGGATATACACACCTTATGGTACCGGCGTATACAGACTGTATGTTTTAAATTAGGCAGCCGATTTAAGTCTTTGTCTCATGTTTAAAGTGTTTTGTCTATGAGCGGGTGCTCCTCTCTCAAGTTATAGGATATAAATCATGTTAATTTATGCCCTTATTTAAGGAACAAGACATTTAGGATATGTCATGTAGTGTAATTACCAAAAAGACAACAATCCAACTAAATTATGTATACCTAAGCAACTATCGAAAATCTGTTTTTAAGATACTTTGTTTGTATATATTGATTTCATAATAGAACCAAGGAACAATGAAAAAATGAAAATTCCCTTTCTGTTTGATATGATAGTCGCAAGTTTACTGGTCCGAAAAAGCAGGGGTTATCATGTAGATATATAAAAAAATTGATACAACTTACGACGGTTGTTCGTAGACAAGCTGAAGTCTGCGTAAAAATAGAATTTAAGGTATATTCTTTTTGCATATTTGTAATCCTGAACTATATCCTAGTTCGATTATATCTATATTCGTCCAAATTCAAATGCAGAATAATAACACTTAATAATTCATATAAATATAAGGAATAGGCACCCAGAGCTTTTCGAAAATATCACAAAACATGCTAGCTAGTGTTTTTATATTTTTGTTATTTAAGTTTCAAAATCCGCCAAAAAATACACGAGACTTACATTGTGACGTCGACAATAGTCTTGACGTTAAACCTGCTATTATTGAATTGTCAAAATTTCATAATGCTGGAGAAATCTCGATTTGAAGCATTGAATCCAGCATCGGCATCACGGAAGAAAAGAAATTTGCGGAAAAAATTGAGCAGCAGGCGGTTATAAAGTTTTGTGTAGACATCGGAAAAACGCCAAAAAGAATCACACAAATTATTAAAACAGTCTAAGAAACATAGAAAAGTTGGCGTTCATTGGTTTTCATGTGGAACAAAAGGTTTTGGGACAGAAGAGACAATTTGGAAGACGATGAGCTGGAAGGTAGGCCATCTTTCATGAAATCGGATGCGATAAAAGATGAGTTCTGAACGTTATCAACAGTGACCTGCGACTAACAGTTTGTGAGGTTGCAGACAAATGTGACATTTCTAAGACTACAGCGCACACAATTTTAGCCAATGATTTAAATATGAATGAGTATTTTCTAGATGGGTACAGCGACTTCTTACTGCAGAACATTTAACAAAAAGAAAGGAATTGTCAAATCAATTTAAAAGTTGCTCGTGGTGTCATACGATTTCTAGACAAAACAATTACAACCGACGAAAACTGGTTTCATAACTACGATCCTGAAACTAAACAACAGTCCCCAAGACAATGCACTGGGTGCTATAAACAGTTTCGTATAAAAAACTAGGGGTTATTCCCCGACTAAAAATAACCATGGAGGGAAACCCCTGTTAATTTACTCAATTGGTGAAAAAGTATCATGTTTTTTGTATTTGATTGTAAAAATTAGTTAATTAGCTTTGAATTAAAACAGGTTGAATGATTGAAATAATTTTTAAAATTATATTAACTTTACATGTTTTGAGGGGAGACAACACTGTAAACAACCTGTTTTTTTGGCAGTGAAAATTGAAAACTTATTTGCAGCCACTGTAGCTCTTTTCGGAGCAGGAAACCGTACCCTGAAACAAGATTTTTTTGAAAGGCCAGGTAAAAACCTACAAATTTCATACAGTTTTGATTATGTAAAATGTGCATGGATCATGTCTTCATGGGTGTGCACATGACCAGGTTTCAAGTTTTTTATGTTCATTGGATGGAATATTTTTAATATATTAAAAGTACACATTATTTTTATTTCATTATAAACTAGAGAACATTCTGATTCCAGTGATATTATAAGTTATCTACGTTCATATCCGTAGATATGGATATTTTAACACCCTGGAGTACCCAAGTACACCATGAGGCGTAGCCGAAGGGTGTACAGGGTACTGAAGGGTGTTAAAATATCCATATCTACGGATATGAACGTAGATAACGAATTTATCCCCGGTCTTAGTCCGAATCGGACGAGTTTTATGGAAATTCGGGTACAAAGTGTAACGTGAAAACAACGTTTTTCTCATTATCTAAAAAAGTTTTATTGAAATTTGGAAATTTTACATAGTTTCTACGGGGTGTAGGGTACTACCTTTGGTAGAACCCTACAGGTAGTCAAATATAAGACGTTTTTAATACGGAGACAGAGAAACTTGATTGAGTCAAATTTGGCGCTCAATGTTGTGAGAGTTACGTCATAGATAGTGTGACGTCAACGTGGGTCATTTGCATTGCTAGGTCAGTAGTCCCATTCCTTGAAAATGTGGTAGTCAAGTGATGCATTAAATGAAATGAGTGTAAATGATCGACATAATAGGACAAAATTGAATTAAATATTTCATTACAAACATCATGGATAATCTACAGAATTCAATATTTCACAAGGAGCAATCATGGAACGAAGTAAAACTGGCGTGAAGTTCCCCGGGACAATGGTTAGCAACGCCGTCCGGGGATATGGGTTAGCAACACCCAGGGGCTATGGGTTTTGTAACGACGTGCGTTAACCAATCAAAATCCTAGATATATACTAAGCCGGGGATAACTAGTTTTATACAAGTATCTTTATTAATCAGTCCACCACTAAGGGTCACTTATGCATGGTCCCTCAAAATGTGACGTCATAGAAAAAAACTGTTGATTGCACCCACTGGCCCACACCTCTCTAAAATCCCATCTACAAATTGATTTACTTGGATTCGAATGTCTGAAACATCCTCCGTACAGCACTGACTTAGCGCCAATGACTTTTACAGTATTCCCGCATATCAAATATTTTTTCCGTGGACAAAGGGTCGACGATTCACCTGAACTAAGAAAGTAATAAACAATATATTTAAAATGAAAACAGAACAGGCCGGTTGAGAAAATATTTGATAACTGGTTGAAAAGATGTAAATGTTATTCATTTCGGACGGATAAATAATATTGTATTGAGATTGTCCTCAAACTTTACGGACAACCCTCGTATACTAAAATTTGAAAAAAATATAGAGATTTATTGAGAGAATAAGATTACTATTCCATGTTTGAGAATTTAATTTAAAACATTTCTATTTTGTTATGTATGGAAATATTTTGGATTGTGACTCCAAATATGTCAACCGACCTTCATTTTCACTTCCTTGATGTAGTTTAAGATTTAAGGACTACTCAACTGTACCTGTTATATTCTTGTTTATCAAGTTCGATGTGATAGACGCGTTCAACATAGACACCAAACTCTGGATTTTTTTTGTGAAAGTACACCATCTTTATAGTGCAAACTTATTCGTTCAGTGTATATACTTGTTTTTGGTTAAATGTTTTCGTCGAATTAAACTATTTCAAATAATATTTAAGAGTGGGTCTTTTTATGTTGTTATGTTACACTTCTGACTCAGGTGAGGGTAAAGGTTCCTCACACCAGATGGTTATACGATTTACTTTAAGGATATATATCACACGTGTTATCGGTACATTCTATATTTGTTTCAACTTGAACAAAATAAGGAATATATTTCTTATATCTGACTTACATCAGGAAGTTTTTTTATACACTTTTCAATCAAACTAAGATATATTTCTTTCTTTAAATCAATTTTCATAATTTTGTTGCAGGAAAAAGTAAAATCACAAAATTACTGAACTCCGATGAGGAAAATTAAACAAAGAAAGTCCTTAAATGAAACGGCAAAATCCAAAGCTCAAACACATAAAACGAGTTGATAATGGAATTTAAGTAAATAGACTTCAATTCAGTTATCGCTGGGGCCACTGACGGATTGTGTTTCATGTTTTAGATTGACCTAACTGAGTGACGTCATATTCTGTGACGTAATTTAGTCCTTTTTAGAATTTCATCGCAGCAAGAAAGCTGTTTAAATTTCGTAAGCGGAAAAATTACGAAAAATTTTACAGCTTGCCTTGCAGTCTGCTCAAAACCAGTTAAAAATCTTTAGTGTTTAGGTGTCGACAACGCTTTAATTTATATATATACTAGTATTTATTGTAATCTTCATCCTGGGAGATTCTAGGAGTTGCTCAATATATTAGTATCGTACACTGTACGTTTAAGTGCCAAGTTTGTTAATTTAGGCTGGTAGCATTATGAGGAACTCTTACTTTGCATAAAACCGTTGGCCCTGCTGGTTGCTGGGCTACAGTTGATTCCAAATTATGGTTGATATTTATTAATGAAAATTATAGTACAGGTTGGATTTCGTTAGCATGAACGCTGGGACTAATTTGAAATGTTATGCTTTTAATTATGAGGGTACCTAGATGTTGTTAAGCAGCTTGTTTGTGTTTTTTTTGTGTGCTTCAGAGGTCAATCTTAATAACTGGTTGGATGTCCACAGGAAACCAGGTCAATCTTTATAACTTGTTGGATGTCCTAACAGGAGACTTGAACCATGTTTACTTTGCATAATATAGGCCTTCTTGTGATAATCCAAGTTTCAAGTCACCTACATTCCGTACATGTAGACCTCTAATGATAATATGTTTTCATTTGGGCAACCTGGTTAAAACCCAAGACGGAGAGAGCGGTTGCTGCTGTTATACTAAATGTTTGCTTCTTCTTACATGGATTATATAGACTCTAGTATACAGGTTCTCAGAGTCATTCTTGTAATGTGCATTTGCCTGAAATGATCCAATTATTATTGACTTGTATTTATGGATGGTTTACATTATAAGAATTTCCTTCTACATAGACATCTTACACATTCAGGTATTTCCCATTCAATCTTTTATGGTAATATACTTGACAACGTACAAATGTCAGCTTTTACCTCAAAAGCTAGCTAACATTAAAGGAAACTTATCAGGAGCCTGGCTGTAATTCAGTGGTTGTCGTTTGTTTTGTGTTACTTATTTGTTTTTCGTTCATTCTTTTATATAAATAGGGCCGAAAGGTTTCTCGTTTGAATTGTTTAACATTGTCGTATCAGGGCCTTTTGTAGCTGACTATGCGGTATGGGCTTAGCTCATTGTGGAAGGCCGTACGGTGACCTATAGTTGTTAATATCTGTGTCATGTCATTTTGGTCTCTTGTGGACAGTTGTCTCATTGGCTATTTTCTTTTTTTATATATTATATAAAGAAGAGATACTGTTACCTGCATAGAAAATTACATAATTTGGCTTCAATATTGATTCACTTGCACAGTCTTTGCATCGGACTAAACTCCTTTATTTTAAAACCAGTTGCAGGTTTGGTCTCATTGGCCCTCCCACCACATCTTCCTATATCTATGATACGGGTTGTTCCTCTCATATATTTGATGATGATATGATACTAAACCCCCTATGAAGGGATGGTGCTAGATATTTCATATAATGAAGACATAGTCTTTGGAACAGTTAAATTGATGTCTGGAGCTGGCATGTCTGTAACTCACTGTTAATAGTCAGTTGTTGATTTATGTTATATCGTAATTTTCAATTATTGTTTGGTTTGTTTTGTTACCTATTCTGATATTGTACTCATACTTCTTTAAACTGTGTGATTTATCTGTGCGTATTGCTGTGCGTTTGTTTCTTCTTCATTTGGTTGAGATTTTTAAACTTGTTTAACCCCTCAGCATTTTAGTACCTGTTCCAAGACTGGAGCCTCTGGCCTATGTTAGATTTGAATGAACTTTTATTCTAGTTCATATATGTCAGAGTTTAGTATGACATTATCACTGACCTGGTAAAAAATGTTCATTATGGCTGAAGCCATTTCTGTTTTTTATATGGATCGCTTCGATGCTTGGTCCCAACTGCAGATGTTTATCCTATAACCCCATGGGAATTTATTACTGTTATTTCAGACCTTAAGTAACCGTTTAAAATTCAAGAGTCAATCTTAAATTGAGTGTAAATTATATGGCCTTCCAAATACCGTTTCGATCCCAGCTAACATCACTGAAGAGACATATATTGTCGAAATCTAGATCTGGTGTACAAAAAAATATTGACACCTTGTGTTTGTGGCATAACATCTTGGTCACAAGTTCATTGTTTTCTGTTTAGTATTAAATTTATATTAAGATCTATTTTGTGACATCTCGTGATCAATTTTAATTGGCAATCGCCAATGGCAGTCAGCAGGGTTAAAGAACATCAGTTGTTCGACCTGTTAGTCAAATGCGTTTTGTTTAAATATACTTTTTCACTTTTTTGGTCTTTTTGAAAATGTTGTTTGTGCAGTATTTAGACCCTTCTACAACGAAATTTGTTTTACATGCACACGTATAAAATTTGCGGTTTTTATCCAACGCAATCATAGGTTTCAATTTAGACTTGTTTATATTTTATCGTTTGGGCTTGTATCATATTTTCCCTCCGGTTTATATGATCCGTTCATCCTATATTGACTCTTAAAATTCAAGAGTCAATCTTAAATTGAGTGTAAATTATATGGCCTTCCAAATACCGTTTCGATCCAAGCTAACATCACTGAAGAGACATATATTGTCGAAATCTAGATCTGGTGTACAAAAAAATATTGACACCTTGTGTTTGTGGCATAACATCTTGGTCACAAGTTCATTGTTTTCTGTTTAGTATTAAATTTATATTAAGATCTATTTTGTGACATCTCGTGATCAATTTTAATTGGCAATCGCCAATGGCAGTCAGCAGGGTTAAAGAACATCAGTTGTTCGACCTGTTAGTCAAATGCGTTTTGTTTAAATATACTTTTTCACTTTTTTGGTCTTTTTGAAAATGTTGTTTGTGCAGTATTTAGACCCTTCTTCAACGAAATTTGTTTTACATGCACACGTATAAAAATTGCGGTTTTTATCCAACGCAATCATAGGTTTGAACTTAGCATTGACATGATAGCTTTTGCATATGTGTAATGAGCGGAAGTACTCAAGGCATATTATCATATACTTAGCATTGATATGATAGCTTTTGCATATGTGTAATGAGCGGAAGTACTCCGTCTCGGGCTGATATGGGGGTCTCGAGATGATACCCAGGCTGATATGGAAAAGGCCATATATATTAATCTCTTTTTATCATTTACTGAATTTAGTGTGCTTGCTAAAGAGTGATCGATATACAGTACGAGATTAGATTCAGTGGAGTTCCTACTCCTGCTAATCTTATAATGAATAAAATTTATAGGGAACACTATGAGAAAAAAAAAATCTACTATTGCGCCGACTTCCACGGTATATTTGTTGAGCTTAATGCAGATTGGCTCGCTTCAACGTTATTTGTAGTTGTACGACTTTGCCCCCCGTAGAGCTATAGAAAAACAGTACATTACCGGGTGTTACACGGACTCTTTTGAGACGATACACGGACTCTTTTGAGACGATACACGGACTCTTTTGAGACGATACACGGACTCTTTTTAGTTGTTACATGGACACTTTTTATGAATAGAATCACTCGTGCATGATCAGTGAGTTCATGGGCACTTAAACTTTCAATTAGATTTGAACTTTTTGGTTCCCCGACTTATTTCCTGTCTTTTTATTGAACAAAATATTTACGTTAGCATCAATATCTTTTTTTCAAACATTTCCATTTAAATACTATTCATATCAGCACACTAAGGGATTAGACATTTAACTTCAAAAGGGGGTATGGTTTTCTCCTTAAATAGATATTTTGATCCAAAATTTTATGAGAAAAAATCTATTATGGTCAAGCAGTTGACAAATTATTTTTTTGCATGATTCCCGAATACAATTAATAGTGCTAATTTAAACAAAAACATTTGGATGATAGCGTTGAAAAGTAAATAGTTAAAATACTAAAAAAAGAACATACCGCCCCCTTTATGAAGCATAATATTCGTTCAATAAATGTTTTCTTCAATATATGGATATGAATAGTAATTTGGACAATGCTGAAATTAAAGAAAGGATGATACTGACGTATATTTCTATAAAAATAAGACAGGAAATAAGTAAATGAAAATCAAATCTAATATCAAAAGATAAAATTCCTATCAACTCACCAATGCACGATTGATCCTATAAACAAAAAGTGTTCATGTAATACACGTCCAAATAAGCATTCAACTTATGTCATACATTTTGGGTGGTATGCTGCGATTGTATCATATAGTAACACGTGTTTAATCCCGGTCAACATTTGCATATCTAGTGACGAGCATGAATTTAAAAAAAAAATCAAAGTATATGCCTATATATATACTATTAAGACAAAATCCATTTTGTTCATAAACATTTCATTCACTAATGAAGTAGGAAATTCATTCTTTTGATACCTTTATATTTTTATCTAATTTATATCAGTGGCGGATCCAGGTCCAAATTCAGGACAAAACAGAGGGGGGGGGGGTCCAACTTTATGTCCCCATTTAAATTCATTGATCGTCAAAAAGGGTTGTTCCAACCAACGGGACCCCCACCACTGAATATTAAATTCATGTATTTGGCAACAAACGCGCGATTTTTACGATTTTTTTAAAGGGGGAATGGGGGATGGAATGGCACATCCTGCATTTTTTCATCAAAAATAAAGATCACAGCCTGTTTATTTTAAAATGAATTAGCCCCCTCCCCCTCCCCGCTTTCCGTTTCATTCATAAAAATCAAACGTTATCCTACCTCAGGCATTGATTACCTTAGCTGTATTTGGCAAAACTTTTAGGATTTTTGGTTCTCAATGCTCTTCAACTTCGTATTTTATTTGGCCTTTTTAACTTTTTTGGAATCGAGCGTCACTGATGAGTCTTTTGTAGACGAAACGCGCGTCTGGCGTATATACTAAATTTAGTCCTGGTTTCTATGATGAGTTTTTTTACTTACCACTTGAAAAAAATCTCGGTTGAAGGGTAATGAAAAAAAAGTGTTTATACTACTTACTACTTACATTTACTTACATTTACTGCTTTATGGCTATCTAAGTTTATCAAATGTTTAGTCTTGCTTAAAGTATTATAATAAATTTCTTAAAACGTCGTACAAGTCAGATAAAAAACAAAAGTAACAAAAGAAACAGGCCGGTTACAACCAGCCGAATAGTTTTTCTGCACTTGTAGTCAGGTCAAGGTCCTCGGCTATCGCCTCGGACCTTGACCTGACTACTCGTGCAGAAAAACTACCCGGCAACGGTTGTTACCGGCCTGTTTCTTTATTACCTTTGTATTTTATCTAATACTAAATTGACTTGTTTCGCTTGAATTGTTCATCATAAGGTTTTCATCACTTGTTTCACCTCTATCAAAAGATTGTACAGAATTTTCTTTTCCGGAAACTTTTGCAGTTGAGTCGGACATGTCAGACGCCACTGGTTTCTCGACTATCGATATGGGTTGATTCGTGCGAACTCGTTTCTTTGTAAATTTGCAAATAACACAATCATCATTTTCCTCGGTATCGCCATCATATTCAAAGTCTGTTTGTTTGAAAGATTCACTGAATGGCCTACTAAATTTTTTTTGCAAAATATCAATATTATTAAGCTGTAGCTCGTCGGTGTCACTTGATTTGTCACTACACAATAAGTTGGTAAAAGGCATGCCATTCGGAGTGATAATATTTCCGACATTTTTGGTGTGATACGGAAAATATGGATCAAGCTGGTCCGGACTTTCAAAACCTGTTGTTGACGATTTGTCAGGCGCACGGGACATAGCGTCGGCGACTTGCATGTCTTTACCCGGTTTATATCTCAATTCAAAATTAAACTGCTGTAATATGGCGATCCATCTTTCATAGATTGCTCCTTTTAACTGTTTTTTAAAAAGTGGCTTAAGTGCTTGATGATCGCATTCAACTACGAATTTTTGTCCCCTTAAATACATTGAACAGTCTAATATTGCTATTACCATACCAAGAAGCTCCAATTTTGTGGGACCATAAGACCTCTGCCATTAACTTAGAGACTTTGATCCAAAACGAATAACACGCAATTCTTCACAAGAATCATCCATTGGGTGTTGTTGATATAACATATATCCTATTCCTTTACACGATGTGTCAACTACAAGGTAGAACGACAGGTCGTACTTCGGAAACGCAAGAACTTGTGAGTTCGCTAGTAACGTTTTAACTTTCTTCAAAGCCTGCTCCTGTTCGATTCCCCATTTAAATTTTACAGATTTTTCAGTAACTTGGTCATTGGGTCAATTTCCACACTAAAGTTTTGTATGTACTTACGAAACCAGTTAAAAAGTCCAATGGCTCGCCGTAAAGTCTTTTGATATCAGATGTCCGAGAAAAACGCAAGAACTTTGTGCGAATGAACATTTCTTCGGTCCGAGCTTTAATCTGGCAGTGACAAGACGATTGAAAACTTCATTTAAATCACAATATGATCCTCAAATGTTTCAGAAACTATCAGTACTGTATATCGTCCATGTAACATAAACAAGATCGAAATGTCAAACCCTTCAAAACTTTGTCCATTAATAGCTGCATGGACGCTGGAGCGGAACTTAAACCCAGTGGTAAACGGAGAAATTTATATGATCCAAAACAAGTGTTAAACGCAGTATATCGTTGACTTTCCATTGAAATAGGTAATTGGAAAAATCCAGAGCTCAAATCTATTGATGTTAGAAAAACTGGTTTTCGGTCAGAAAAAGATTCGGTTAAGTCTTGTAAATCTGGAATTGAATACCGGAAATTTTGACATTAAAATTGAGAATGGAAATGGGAAATGTGTCAAAGAGACAACAACCCGACCATAGAAAAAACAACAGCAGAAGGTCACTAACAGGTCTTCAATGTAGCGAGACATTCCCACACCTGGAGGCGTCCTTCAGCTGGCCCCTAAACAAATATATACTAGTTCAGTGATAATGAACGCCATACTAATTTCCGAATTGTACACAAGAAACTAAAATTAAAAAAATACAAGACTTACAAAGGCCAGAGGCTCCTGACTTGGGACAGACGCAAAAATGCGGCGGGGTTAAACATGTTTATGAGATCTCAACCCTCCCCCTATACCTCTAGCCAATGTAGAAAAGTAAATGCATAACAACACGCACATTTAAAATTCAATTCAAGAGAAGTCCGAGTCTGATGTCAGAAGATGTAACTAAAGAAAATAAACAAAATGACAATAATACATAAATAACAACAGATTACTAGCAGTTAACTGACATGCCAGCTCCAGACTTCAATTAAAGTGACTATGTAAGTACCTAAAGTCACAACAAAATCTGAACTGAGACAAACTTGTAGATTTATTCATTGAAGTGATTTTGGTTTGAGGTCTCGTTCTTTTAGATACAAGAACAATCGGACTAGTAATCGGTATATCTTCCGTTTCTTGAACCGGTGAAATAATGCCGTGTTTTAGTAATTCATCCAAGTGATCACGTAGTACATTTTTCTTGTCCGGTGACAATCTATAAGGTTGCTGATGCTTTGGTTTAAAGTCTGGTTTTAAACAAATGTTATGTTTAACAAGTTCTGTATATCCTAACCTTGGATTTTCATCGGTAACAAACAAATCTTTATATTGAATTAAAAATTGTGATATTTTCTGCTGCTCATTGGTTGATAAATGTTTCGGCAATTCAAAGTTTGACAAAAACTTGGACTCAGTTTCTTCACCTGAAGTATGACTTCTTTTATCTAATTGTACATTTTGAACAAAGTGGTTGCCTTTTTCATCTGCATTGATTAACATGTAATCTTCCGTGAACGGTTCAAAACTAGCAATAATGTCTCCACGTGAGATAAATATTTGGTCATTAGCAGGATTTAATAACTTGATCGGAACAGTTTTATGACTATTTACAGTAAATACGGCTTTCGAAATTAGAAGTCCGCTTTTCAACAAATGAGAACTATTCTGACACATTCCTGTTTGAATAAAGTTTACCACTTTAACCCATATCAAAAGTTCAGAATTTGGATCTACAGTAACATGCTTTTGTAATTTTACTTTCGCTGTTTTATTTGAGACAGATAAACTACTAAAACCCAATAGAATTTTTTTTGAAATTAAGTAACTCGTACCAAGAATCAATGGATGTGAAGATTGAGTTAGAATATATGTATGTATCCAATGCTTACCCTGTGGCACTTGTATTTTTACGGTACATTTGCCAACAATATTAACTGACTGGTTATTCGCCAAAACTATTTTCTCTAATACTAAACATATTGACGTTTTACAAGTGTCAGGCAAAGAATCATAAAAACTTTTAGAAATAATGTTTATTGAACTTCCAGAGTCTACAAGTGCAGCGACAGATATGTGATTGACCTTGACGGGCATATGAATAAAATGATTTGAAAATAGTAAAATTTTCATCAGTAAATTCGCAGTCTTCAGTATCAGTGCAATAATTAGCATAGTTTATTTCATCATGTTGACGACTTTGAGGCGGACTCCTTTTTCTGGCACCTATGGATGAACGCCCAGGGGAGCGTGCCCTATGACCCCCGGGTTCGACTGGTTTCCCGGATTACAATGATGGTAACACTGAAAAGCACCATGACCGAATTGCTGACAAAGTTGACACTGCATAGTTTGACTTATTTCACCGTGACTATTCCAGTTGTAATTTGCTCGATAATGACCTGGAGCCTGACAATTAAAGCATGTTTTTGGTCGGTTATTTCCTACCTGACTTGAAACGTTATTGTTGTAACGACGGTTGTTGTAACGAGGTTTTTGATATTTTGGAGACATTTTTTGTTTGCTATCGGTACTTTGTGATTTTAATTCTGATAATGCTTTTGTAACTCTTGAACCGGATTATTATCATTAGCAACCATTGGCTTAGCAGCTGCAACACAAACTTCATCATTCTTCCTATACCCATAGGCTTCGCTCATTTTAGCTGCGGACAACGCACTAACACTGTCTTTATGTGTACCAGCCCTAACAAAAAACGCAAGCTGTTCTGGTAAACCCTTGATAAACTGAGAGAGAATTTCATGGTCCTTCTTTTTCAAAATCTGAGCTTTCTCAACTATCTGTCCATAAAAATCTACCAAAATTTGACCCCTACTTAATTTCATATTTTGAAATTTTTCGCCCTTAATGAACACAGTCGGACTTTGCCAATCTAACTCAATATATTTTTCTTCAAAAATTGCAAGAAAATGTCTCCATGTACGTTTGCTTCCCGAATCTAGTGAATTAAGGGCATACGATACAGTTTTGATACTGTATTTACAAGTTCGTGAAAATTTGGATATAGGCTATTTTTTACCTGATTAAATCAAATATGTAATAAAAAATATACCTTCATGTGCTACTTTTTGAGTAAAATGAGGTCGAAATTTTGTATATTTGCTCAAAATTCAGATTTGTGGCCGTAATTTCTTTTTCGAAAGAAAGACATAACTTTTTTGTTATAAAAGATAAACACAAATTGTTTTTTGTTAAATAATCAGTAATTTCTGTATTTTATAAGTATTCTAAAACATTGTGCATTTTTTATTCAGAAATAACTCATATTTATCAAATGTTCATGAATTGAAAAAAAAACCTCATGTTTATCAAAATTTAAAAAAATCCTCTATTTACAGTTTTATAAAATTTGGGTCACATAATCTCCCTGCAAAATGAAACAAATTGCTGTTTTGAAAAATAGGGGTCCATGAACTCGTTTACAAATTAAATCAGTTTGAATGATAAAAATCAGTCGAAAAATGCATCTTTTCCCGATATGTCACAGTTTGACGTCGCGAAAATAACATTTTACGTTAGCAACGTCATAACCTCCCCCTGTAACTGTATCGTATGCCCTTAAACCATGTTAATGCAGGCCCTGTTAAATTAAGGTGAAAAGCAGCAATCATTCTCTGATCATCGATATGGTCAATTTTGTGAAGAGTTGCAAATGAAGTAAATTCTTTCATAAACACCGACGCATTTTCGTGGGGCACGCAGCCAATGTTTCCATTATTGCATCTGAATCTCGAATGAAACTACCAGGTTGATTTGCCAATGACACAGAAGTATTGGGAGTGTTAATTTTAGGAATTAAAGAAAGTAATTCGTTGAATTCGGCATCCTCAGATTCGTAATTTTGTGGCATATAACTGAGTGTCATGAAAAAGAGCTAGATCGTCTTCACTATCATATCGGTTCATGAGTAATGTTTTTTTTTGTTATAGAAAATTAAAATGTAATGAGATAAATCTCACATACATAAATAAACAGTTTTATTCAAATATACAACCATTTTCTGCCATTATGTAACGTTGCGAGTCATCATACCACGTGTTTTGCACTGTTGACAATTATCTTCATTTTAATGTTTCATATGTTCATTTTGTATATATTAGGTACCAATTGTTCGATTTAAGGTTCCTCCACCATGTAATATACCTGACTTAGGTTTGAGGGACTAAAGACAAGTATATATATTGATCTATATTGTAAATAAAACGAAGAGCTTTCAATTTGTGATCCTTTTACTTTGGATTCAAACGCCAAAAGAGGCTGATACATGTAATCATCAAAACAATCATGGTTAAGACAATACAACAGTTCCGGAAAGTACGGATTCAACATACAGATATATAACACTCCAATGATGTAAACAAACTATTATTTTTCTACAGAAAACAAAATGAATAATTTATTCTAATGAATATTGACTCAAACTTATTGTAAATATATGTCCTAACCAATTCGTTATGCTGTTCAGTAAACTTAAAATAAAATATTTTACACCATGAATGAAGAACAAGTGTGATAAGCTTAAGACTATATAATTGTTTAACGTAATTCAAAGTCCAAAAACATTGATCACAAAGTATTAAACGTGGTGAAGTTGAAATAATGCCTTCGAAGATTTCACGGACCCAAAACCCAGTTGGTTGAATATCTGTTTAACAGATGACGACATATACAATGTATGTTCCACTTGTCATAACCATAATTCTTTTTCCTCAAATTAGACCTCCTGAATTAGACTTATCAGGGGTTTTGTACTTACAAAAATGTGTGTACATGAGCACTACGACAGGTACAATATGTGGAACAGGATAACCGTACCCGTCCGTATCAACTTATATATCTCCGGTTTTCGGTACGGTTTTTTTTGTTCAGTCTTTGTTGTGTTATGTTTAGTGATTGTCCTCTGGTTGTTTTTCATGTTTTGCTATGACATTGTCAGTTTGTTTTCGTCTAATAAGTTGAATTTTTCCTTTGGTAACTTTCGCCTCTACTAGTTGTCTATATATATTTATCAAAAGTACCATGATTATAATTTAGTACGCCAGACGCGCGTTTCGTCTACACAAGACTCATCAGTGACGCTCATATCAAAATATTTATACAGCCAAACAAGTACAAAGTTGAAGAGCATTGAGGAACCAAAAAAATACGTATAATAGGAATAACATTTGAAAGAAAACATTCTATGGCACATAAAGGTGAATAATGATAATCGACATAGAGGCAAAACTAAACCTGGATGTTTTTTATTCCATTCATGTGTTTGCTTTATTTCTTCTTTGATTTAGGTTACTCATCAAATATGTTCAAATCTTACCAGTTGGCAATGTGTTTTCACTCTTCATTTTGTACATTACTAAACGTTCAGAAAATAATTATTTTGTATTAAATATTTTTAATTTCTGTCGTTCAATATTGAAAGAATGAAAAGCCGAAACCAGAAAAAGACAATCTAAAAGGGCTTAAACAAAAGAACATAAACTGTTCAAGGTAAACTTTCGTTTAGTCTATGTTCTATATCTATAGCATATAGCAGTGTACAAAGCAACCGTTGATATATTCCCTATAAATTATTTCCACTTTTCCGTAAACCTGAAATAAATGTTTAGCAGTCTGGTACTTTAGTACTTTAAAAATTACTACAACAGTAACAACCAACACAAACTAGCTAATCTCTAAAATACATTGACATAAATACGACGTAATTAGTACTAATTACATCTATTATTGAAAATATATGGCAAAATCTAAACACAAATTTAGAACATTATCTTCAATTTAAGCGATCGTGCAAAGCTCGAATGATGTTCAAGGACACAATAGGCCCCCTCAATGTATTTCGGATGACGGACGTATTCAGGTTGACGAAGTCAAGGGATTACAACACCTTTTCTCGGCTGTTGTTATGGATTAGAAACAAATAGCAAACAACACTGAGAAATGTATCCACACATAGATGTAAGAAGGTATGAATGCCAATGAGACAACCCTCCAACAAACGTTAACCACTGAAAACTATATGTACATCACTTTAATATTGGGATCATAGATTGATAATCCTTTTCTTTCGTTACATACAGACGATAATTGTATTCGCTATTATACAAATAGATGAAAAAATTAAAGAATGCTGTAAAAATTAATATACGTTAACCGTTTATTTTTTTTTAATTTAAATCAGATCACAATCTTCGTAGCACACATCTGTAATGAATACCTTAATGCTAAGATTTTTTTTCATATCCAAAGTTAACAAACATTTAATTGTTTTACAAAGCAGATATTCTTACATTTTTTCTGTTTTAAAAACTTTCTTTCATATCAAATCAAGAACTACAACGTTTAGGCGATGGTCTCAATGATTTCTGTTCTGAAATTTAACAAGCGTCACGAATGTCCAAAAAGCAAACGATGTATAACGATGTATAACACCATCAGTGTCTTTCACAGTTTGACCAATACAATATTTATATATTTTTACTTACTCTTGAAAAACTGGAGTTTTCTTACCTAGTTTGTTCACAGCAACTAACATTTTCATTTATGATATAATAAATGGGGAAACTATGGGTTCTAAAGGTGTCAAACCAGGGCGTTATCCATAATGTTCTCTGATAAGACTTTCTTGGATTGTTAATTAAAATAAATTTTGGAACTAAATTTAAATTCAGAGTGTCAAACCAAGGCTTTGGTCGTTCATGATTCTATAACAAATAATGTATTAGCATTACAGAAAATCTTTTGGACTTTAAGATGTTAAACTAGTAAAAGCGATAACGTAAATGTCTATTTAAAAAAAATAATTGGAACTTAGGTGTCGAACCAAGGCGATATTTGCACATTTATTCTGTATTCTTTTTTAATATCTATTTAAAAACTACTATTGAATATATAGGTGTCAAATCAAGCCAATGATTCGTTCTGTCAAACTATAATACATATTTTTAGCTAAAATCGTTCAATACAGGACTGATAATTTGAAGGTTTTCTATAAATCAATCCCAGAAGAGAGCTATCACAACAAAAGTTATCTCCCTTTGTGCAGATTATATATCCATATCATGGTATGACAAATGTAAAAAAAATAAAAATGGAAATATCAAGTGTACAGTGCAAATTTCTACGAACAGAACGTTTCTTAAATAAAGCTCTTATAAGGTATAGAACCACTAATTCAGGCCCGGTCGGAAAGAACATATAAGAAACAGGTGTACATATTTTTAACAAAATAGTTCATACGCATAGCTGTATCTTTGCCAATTGCGGGTATATTTGGTTATTTGTGGTATCAAATGAAAGCTTTGGGACTTGGGATCACTCACGGTAGAACCCTTGTTGAGAGATTTATTTAAATTATAAAGAAGTATATGAAATTTTGATAGAAGGGCACATTTGACCTGTTGTTCAGATCAGAAGTTCCTGTTTTTGTGCTATCAAACTTCAGGGAACCAGTACGCTCTAATATGCAATTTAAGGTATGTTGATTTTTGCAGCACAAGTCTGGATAAGGTACAGTTTTGACATGAAATAACTGCCACTTCATTTGAACTTAAGACAAAGAAGCCATTAATGCTTGAAATTGCAGAATTTAACATTGAAAACAATGGGGCTATGAATTAGTTGTTTTACACCTATTAATGATAATTTCTACCCAGTTTTGTGTTTTTAGAATCAATTATTGCAGTCAGTCAAAATCTAGTCGTTATAATTGTGATCCATGGATTTTGAACGATAACTTAAGTTGATTACACAACTTTGGTACTTTTTTGTCGAAATTTTGGTGATATATTACCATGTTTCCAAGTCTGACAAACTTAGTGTGTGCTAGCTTTCTGAGACAAACCTTGTTGAAAACTGTTTCTACAAAACATGTACGTTGAAAACTTTTTCTACAAAACATGTACCGACACATGGTAGCAATCTGAATAAAATATCAATTGCAGTTATCGTCCTTTAATATGGATATTTGCAATTTTCTCAATAATTTATTAAATAAAACATGTTTCGACAATTATATTTGAAAAATACATAGAATGATGAAAAATCATCATGCAAATGATAGCAAAATATCATAAACATCCTTCTGTAAGATAAAACTGCAAGAAGCCATTTGTAAAAATACCAAAGCATACAACATTTTGTTTGAGATTTAAAGTTTTATGTCAAAAATCTAATCAACTTGCTCCTCACCTAATGAAGTTTAACTGAAGGTGATGGTGTCACCCTATCCCTGATACTGGTAGACAATGGTGTTCTCCTGGATATACTGTGATTTTTCACAGCGGAGTAGAACATAAGCATTGTTTCTGCCAGTCATCATAGAAGTGGACTAAGTCTTATTGGGTTGTAAACTGCCTAGGAGAATGTCTAAGGAAAGGTAATATTTAATGGTAAGGAAGAACGAACGAGTGAATGAATGAGCTGAGTGAATGCGCTAGAGAGAGTGAGTGAGTGAATGAGTTGCAGAGAGTGAGTGAATGAGCTGCAGAGAGTGAGTGAATGAGCTGGAGAGAGTGGAGAGAGTGAGTGAATGAGCTGGAGAGAGTGAGTGAATGAGCTGAGTGAATGAGCTGGAGAGAGTGAGTGAATGAGCTGGAGAGAGAGTGTGAGTGAATGAGCTGGAGAGAGTGAGTGAATGAGCTGAGTGAATGAGCTGGAGAGAGTGAGTGAATGAGCTGGAGAGAGTGAGTGGAGTGAGCTGGTGAGAGTGAGTGAGTGAGCTGGTGAGAGTGAGAGTGAGTGAGCTGGTGAGAGTGAGTGAGTGAGCCGGTGAGAGTGAGTGAGTGAGAGAGAGTGAGTGAGCTGGTGAGAGTGAGTGAGTGAGCTGGTGAGAGTGAGTGAGCGAGTGAGAGTGAGTGAGTGAGCTGGTGAGAGTGAGTGAGCGAGCTGGTGAGAGTGAGTGAGTGAACTGGTGAGAGTGAGTGTGAGTGTGGTGAGAGTGAGTGAGCGAGCTGGTGAGAGTGAGTGAGTGAGCTGGTGAGAGTGAGTGAGCTGGTGAGAGTAAGTGAGCTGGTGAGAGTAAGTGAAAAAGTGATCTGGAGAGAGTGAGCTGGAGAGAGAGAGTGAGAGGGAGAGAGAGTGACCTGGAAAGAGTGAGTGAATGAGCTGAAGAGAGTGCTGGACAGAGTGAGTGAATAAGCTGGAGAGAGTGAGCGAGCAAGTTGGAGAGGGTGAGTGAGCGAGCTGGAGAGAGTGAGTGAGCGAGCTGGTGAGAGTGAGTGAGCTGGTGAGAGTGAGTGAGTGAGAGTGAGTGAGCTGGTGAGAGTGAGTGAGTGAGCTGGTGAGAGAAGTGAAAAAGTGATCTGGAGAGAGAGAGTGAGAGGGAGAGTGACCTGGAAAGAGTGAGTGAATGAGCTGAAGAGAGTGCTGGACAGAGTGAGTGAATAAGCTGGAGAGAGTGAGCGAGCAAGTTGGAGAGGGTGAGTGAGCGAGCTGGAGAGAAAGAAAGTGAAAGAAAAGGATTACAATTCATATCTACGCAAGACGCGCGTTTCGTATACAAAAGACTAATCAGTGACGCTCGAATCAAAAAATGTTTAAAAGGCCAAATACATTACGAAGATGAAGAGCATTGAGTGAGCTAAATAGAGATAGAGTGAGCAAGAGAGAGGGAGAGAGGGATAATGAGGGATGTCAGAAATCACGTAACATTATTTATTTTATGTAACAAATATGATAGTGTCAAATTACAGCCTTCAAATTGTTACACTAAGGTAGTTTACCTTTGTTTGGACATTCAGCATGCTCGCAGTTAAGAGTTTACCTGGAATTTTAATTTTTGCATTTTATAACACTTAAAGCAATGAAACTTGTATATTATGACTAGTTTACAGATAAATATTGCTTTTGGTTCAATTATCTAGTGAGTGTTCATGTTTTATTGGGTTTCTTAGTGAATTATTTATTTCAAGGAAAATTGGTGTATACTTATATAGGAATTCCAAAATCTCACTGGAAATGCATTTCATAACCATTTAAGCAAGTTGTCTAGCTTGGAGATATATAAATTAATCTTGCTGATCCATGTTTATACACAAAAGTATGGTTTTATCAAATCACTCTGCTTTTTTCACATGTAGAAAAAAGGGGGGACAAAATTATCAATTATATTTTATATTTGGACCACTGTATTTATATTCAAGTAAGTATCTCTGATAACAATAAGACATTTAGGTCATAATTAACTATGCTGATTCGATAAACTGGTGTGAGGGAAATTTAGGATGTAAGTCTTATCAATGTTTTTAAGTTCTGTTTGGTCAAACAGCTCTTCAATAGTTTCGGGTCTTAGACACCTTGGCTCTATAAAAAAAAATACTTGAGTGTACCTGCTAAAGGTAAGTTCAGAAAAGAGCTTTGTATGCATGCCACTTATAATGTGTGTTTCTTTTTATTTTAAGAAAAAGGCAGGAGAACTAACTAATTACCACCCAATTTATTAGATCACCATACAACGAATTAACAAAGTCATGTTACATACACTGCAAGTATTAGTTTTTCTTCGAGGCAATAGTCTTGATGCATATCTGATTTGATAAAGCATAATATGGCCCAGAATATAAGAAACACTAAATAGCAAGGATATTCCTATATACATGTAAATATCATTAATTTGCTTAAACAAGTACTACATCTTATCACATATATAGAGATTTATTTTGGAAATTCGATTCCACGTTCAGGATTCCAAAAAAAAAAAATTGTATTTGGCATCCTTTTGTTTTTTATGGTAATATTCTTGATTTTGATTCCAATTAATCTTTCTCCAAGCATGGAGTCTCTGGTACCGATGAAGGTTACATACTTACGTGCATATCTAATATTTTGGATATGTATCAATTTGCTATTTAAAAGTGTGTTTGTAACGTAACGTTTGTTTTATTTGCCAGTTAAGTATATGTCAAAATTCTACGAAATTCCAATAATGTTTTTGGCGCATTTAAATCATGACGTCCTACGAATAGAAACACACAAATTGAAGGTTTCTCGTTGCGTGAATCCTCAAAACACGGATAATTAAACATAAATAAATGAGTTTTTGAGGTAGGTGCTGTTTTTAATTTTTTAATCTCTTGCATTATTCTTACAATTCCTTATTTTAGCAAGTCAATATTGCGGTTACTTAATTACGATTTGACAACTGTGGATTTGTCGAGAGCTTCCGAGAAAAAAATGTTAATAAAAATTGTAAATATTGGGGTTGAGAATTGAAAGAAGAAAACACATTTGGATAGGGGTCATTCAAAAAATAATTCATGCAAGCTTTTGACTTATTAGATTTTTTTGCCGTCTTTATCTATAAGGGTAAATATAATAACAGCCACACACACCAGCCATCGCTTCAGTTCTTTAAATGCCAATATTTGTCTTATAAGAATCGAAATAGTTCATGGATGCAATTGATTTTGTGGAAATCTACAAATGACCTGAGTCGTAATATTCCTTAATTTTATCCCTCGTTAACGCACAGGATGAAATTCGAGTATCTTGGCCAAGACCATGTGTAAATTTCTAACAAATATATGGCGTGAATTTTTTTCTTAATTATAAATTTTGATTGCAAAAAAAGGAGGTGGAGGTGCAGTGAAGTAAACGCATTTATTTCAGATATAGAAAATATTGTAAAGCAAGTTCAAGCACAAGAAGAGTGAAAAAAATCCAAACATAGATTTTAAGGATAAAATTAAACAACGGATTGCTACCATCAAAAACAGGCATACCAATAATAAGCCGTGAAACTAACTGGATTCTCAAAAAGCTAGACAGGCAAGTCGAGTATTTCTGATGGAATACATGAGATATCAAAGTATAACTGTAATGTGACAATAAATGCATTTAACTAAACTGTGTAATTCAATTTAAAAAAACAGGCTATTTTCAAAAGAAGTGGGACAAATCCTATTTTATCTTATTAGTTCGTAAGTCTGGTAACAAACTTGACCCGTCAAATTCATTAATATACTGTACGGCGAAGATGCTTAAAAAAGATTAAATTTGTTGACGAGAGATAAATACTCTAAATCACAATTTTGATTCAATGGAAACCACAAAATAAACTTCTTTTTTTTTGAAATGTTTGTGATGATTCACAAATAACCTTTAATATAAAAAAGACAAAAACTATGATTATCCAACAACATACAAGTATAGTCCTCACTAGAATTTAAAGATAATATTATACAAAATGAAGTTGAATATAAATTTCTAGATTACTTATCAAAGTGTTATGGTAACCCAAACATAGTCGCAAAGAGCTGGCAACAAGGCCATGAAAGTATCATTTTCCTTGAAAGCAAAGACAGCGTATCTATGCATTTTATCTATTTCGGTGTCAATCAAACTTTTGATAAATTATTCAAACCTGTTTTTACTTACAACTCTGAATTTTAATTTTTGCATTATTTTCTTGTAAATCATAGGACTAAGCGTAAAAAAATAAAATCACAAAAGTTCTGAACTCTGAGGAAAATTCCAAACGGAAAGTCCCTAATAGAACGGCAAATTCAAATAGTAAACACATCAAACGAATGAACATAGAGCTGCAAAAAGGCATAGAAACATTGCCATCACAACTTTATTGATGAATTACCTTTTGAAAAACGAATCTTTCATGTTGTAAATGCCTTCTTCTTTTATCAAAGAAGACCTTATAAAATATAGGTGTGAGATTAGAACCAAGTCGACTTCCGGTTGAAATATTGTATCACAACCCAATGTAATTTTTATCTTGTTAGACTACACATTGACTATTTAAACCCTTTATTGAAAGAACATTTTAAATCCCTTGATTTACAAAAGTTATATAATATGAAAACCCGCTCCCGTTAGACATGTTCGAATTGTTGCTTCCGTTGGTCATTGGAACTGAGGACAGAGGTTTCGTGGTAACATGGCTTTTTAATATTTAATATTGTATTTATCACTTATGTTTTTGTATACTGTTTTGTTTTTGATTTTTAGTTATTATTTGTTTAAAGTAGCGGCCATAAACGTACTTTATATGTTTAATGACAATCAAATTTGATTTGGGCTGATTAAATTAATTAGATCTGTCCAAAAGACTCAAAGTAAGATTTTAAATGAATAGCTTAACTGGATCTGCCATCACTGTATTGGATACCTAAACTACACAAGTGTCCTTACAGACAACGGTATATTGCTGGGTCTTCCAAGTGCTCCACGAAACCTCTTTCTAAATTATTAACATCTGTTTTATCAGCAATCAAAGACGGGCTTCAAAGTTATTGTGAAACTGCCCATTCTAGAGGATGCGTGAATCAGATGTGGATACTTAAAAATTCCAAAGATCTTTTAGAGTACATATAATCTAACTCTCTTTCATCTTGTAACAGTATTAAAACATTTGACTTTTCTACTCTGTACACTAGTATTTCACATTCCAAACTAAAATACAAATTGAAAGAGTTGGTACTGCTTTGCTTCGTAAAAAAAGAATGGCCAACGTAGATACAAGTATCTTGTCTTAGGGAGGGATAAATCCTACTTTGTAAAGGATCACTCTGATTCGAACAAACAATTCTCTGAAACTGATATTATCAAGATGCTTGATTTCTTGATTGACAACATATTTTTTACGTTCGGAGGACGTGTTTTTCAACAGACTGTCGGCATTCCAATGGGAACAAACTGTGCCCCTCTACTTGCCGATTTGTTTCTATATTATTATGAGGCTGACGTCATGCAGGAACTTCTTAGGAAGAAAGATAAGAAGTTAGTAATATCCTTTAACTCTACTTTTCGCTATATAGATGATGTTCTTTCACTAAATATTTCAAAATTTGGTGACTATGTGGAACGCATCTATCCAATCGAGCTAGAGATAAAGGATACTACAGATACAGTTAAGTCGGCCTCATATCTTGACTTACATCTAGAAATTGACAATGAGAGTCGGTTGAATAACAAAACTTTACGACAAAAGAGATGATTTCAGCTTTCCAATTGTGAACTTTCCATTTCTAAGTAGCAACATTCCAGCAGCATCTGCATACGGGGTATATATCTCCCAATTGATACGATATTCCCGTGCTTGCATTTCCTATCATGATTTTCTTGATAGAGGGTTGCTGCTCACAAGGAAGCTATTAAACCAAGAGTTCCAAATGGTGAAGTTGAAATCATCCCTTCGTAAATTTTACGGACGCTATCACGAGTTGGTTGACCGTTATGGAATAACCGTTTCACAAATGATATCGGATATGTTCCTTACGTCGTAACTACAATCCCCTTACCTTTCATGAATGTGACCTACCGAATTAGACTATTTACCGGATTTGTTATCACATAAGCAACACGACGTGTGCCGCATGTGGAGCAGGATCTGCTTATCCTTCCGGAGCACCTGAGATCACCCCTAGTTTTTTGTTTGGGTTCGTGTTATTTATTCTTTAGTTTTCTATGTTATGTCGTGTGTGCTGTTGTTTGTTTGTTTTTTTCATTTTTAGCCATGGCGTTGTCAGTTTGTTTTAGATTTATGAGTTTGACTGTCCCTTTGGTATCTTTCGTCCCTCTTTTACTTCTCCAACAAAATCGAAATTATTTTAGAATTAATTATCAACATATAGTTTCCTCGTTTAAAATAAAAATGATATTATTATATGATATTATGTATTGGTTCTTTTTACTGGTTACCTGGAAGGAATGTACCGTTATCAAAAAAGAAAAGAAATATGTCGGCAAAGGGAATATAAAATGTAATAAAAGTCACACAAAGTATATATATTTAAATGTAAATCCATAATTGTCTTTGCATAGGTATATTTATATTAGCTATCCCCATGACTCAAAGTACTCAAAAACCCAAATTACCTGTTTTATCTTTTAAATTTGATACATATATATTAAAGGTAAGATACATTGAATTTCAAAACCTGTAATATCGGACCAATTTTGGCTTTAAATTAAATCAATCAATGGAACTACCTTTATAATATTTTTTTACGTTATTTAATCAAGACATACGGGTACACGTTGGTATCAGAAAAATGTTTGAAAATCTAAAACCTCTCATGAAATAGTGAGTATTATGTAGTGCTTTTGAGGGATATTTTTTTGGTCGGAAAACCAGAGACAGGTAATGGAGAATTTTCATTCGTGGATACCATTAACAAACACTCTGGTAGGTTTGAATATGCTTTGAGATTCAAGCAGAAACCAACTTCAAAATACATTTTGGATAATATCGTTGCTTTTTAATGTGAATTGAGGAACGGAATTTTTAAATTCATATAATTTAAATATAATGTTAATTTGGTGATACAGAATAAAGTTATCAACAAATAATTAGAATAGGTAAATATGTGAAAAATTGTCAGACTTATTTCCCGTTTCACAGAAATATGCAGATTTAGTAATTCATATTTTTACTCTCTCAAAACTTTTTTTTTTATCGAAAATAAAAATACTGTCTATAACGACTTAAAAAAATTGAAATACAGGATTAGAAATTCTTTATTCGGCAAATGTGGACATTTTGGGATTTAAAATTTCATACAATGATTTTTTAAAGACACCACCGAAAAAAATTATACACCTGTATACACTAATGATCAGTCATATATACAAGCAGGCAGGAAGAGGAGATAATAAGTCAATACATTATTGAAAACGAAGCACATGGATTTTGGGCGCCGTTAAGAATTAATTAGTTTGCGTATATTTGCACAAATGGGTAGGTTAAAGAACAAAAATGCTCATTCTTACTTACAATCTTCCGTTTGCATACTAGTAAAAGATTTACATTACTATTACTTTTTGTGCATGTAATGATCATGAGGGTCCGTAATGCTGTTCAACTTCGTACTTCATGTGGGCTTTTTATTGATGTTTATTTTCGAGCATCACGGAAGCTTGCATGCTTACACAATTAAAATAATGGCGTATACACATTTACAATCTACGAATGTTTGATGAGTTTATATACAGCTTTCTGAAATATGCCTAACCTTGTCTCACTTTTATGTGCATGTCCCAAATGTAATGGTTGTTGATGCCATAACTGTTTCAGTTAAATAGTGTTGACTCAAACAGACCAGTAGTGTGCTGTTTAAATTCGTTTTGTATTTTTGAAAACACATATATAAACACCTCTTATAGCACCACAGTTTTGAAGGGGTGTTTTTCGTGGTTTAATTTTGAATTGAATCAAATTATTAAACAATGTGAGGGAATAAGGAATGAGTTTTTTTTCTTATTATCAGTTGATACAGTGACTTCCGGTTAATCTAGAACTGAAACTGTATCTCAGTGTACAGGTGTGTTGCTATCAAACCTAAGAAATGAAATTGTATGAATGAGATCAACAATTAAGAGGGACATACTGGATAATAAAGAATTGTTGTTTTCTTGAAACAGTAAATGTATTATTCCCTTTGGTACTCAGCTAAGAGGGCCTTCTGTATTTTTGTTAAATTTCCTATATACCTTTTACTATATAGGGCAGTATGTTTTCAAAAGGGAATGGTCTGGACATAACATTTGTATGAAAATAACTCTTATTGCACATTGTGTAAGTTTCTGAGTGCTAGTTAATTTCAAAGTACATTTATTTTTAATATGATTCAGGATTGTTTTTCTTAATATAGAAAATGATGTTGAATATGTTAAAAAAAGAGGGTCAAAGATACCAGACTATCTTGGCAAAAGAGTAGATGTACGTAGCAAGATTTATACTAGAATGTGAGATTCCTATTCCATCAATTTTTATGGTTTCTACTTTTGTTTAAAATAGTGATCCTTTACCAAAAGAGTTAAATACTAAAACTCAATTTTGATTAATAACATTGGTAATGGACTGACCCCTGATCAGTAGTTTCATCGTATGATCTGTCTGTAATAACAATTTGTTTTCGAAAACCAAATACTTTTTTTATCTATAAATATCTTTTATTATTCTGAAACCAAAGGATGGAATGATTTACTATTCATACTGAACAAATTTGTCGTAATGTAGAATTATTCCAGAAACATTGTACAATCATTTTTTTTTAAATTCTTTGCAGGTTAAATATTTTTTTCTTTATAGTTAGAATATGTAACTTTATGAATTGTTGGCATTATTATTATTATCATCATCATAATAATTATTATATTTATAGTTATTATAATTATTTTGATACTTAGTTTTATTATTATTATTTTTAATAGACGCTCATTTCTACAATAGACTCACCAGTGACTCTCGAAAAAGAAAAAGTTAAAGAACCCAAATAAGTTACGAAGTTGAAGAGCATTGAGGAACTAAATTTCCAAAATATTTTGCAAACAACAGAATGAACAGATAAGGTTACTAGTAAAAAAAACACCCCAGATTTCCTTTCACCAGTACATATCATTTTAATCAAATCTATTCGGCGTAATTTAACCGATTTATCATGTTATGGAGGGGTATTTACAAAAAATACCAGTCTTGGACAATAGTCCATTGCTTTGTATTTTTGGTAAATGCCTCTACATAACATAATAAATCTTTTAAATATAGTAATTATCAACCAATTTTTACTACAAGATATAGTGATAAAACAGTTTATCTAAGTAAAAAACAAAAGTTATCAGAAAATCAAGATAAACAAATACTAAGTAATTCATTTGGTTGAAAGGAGGGGCGATAGAAAAATACCAAAGGGACAGTCAAATTGTCATTCGACTCCTTGTGATTGCTGAAACAACAGAAGATAGATATCAACTGCAAATATTATTAACAAATAATATCAGCAAAGTAAGATTTACATAAAGCTTACATTGACAAATTCATCCATCAAATCCTTCTGTGCTGACATGAATTGATATGGTCATATTGATAAATTTACTGTTTTCAAAACTTTTGAATGTTTGAAATACTCAGGCTTTCCTACATCAGGAATAGATTACCTTAGCTGTATTTGGCAAAACTTTTAGGAATTTTGGTCCTCAATGCTTTTTAACGTCGTACTTTATTTGGCCTTTTAAACTTTTTTGATTCGAGCGTCCCTGGTGAGTTCTTTGTACACGAAACGCGCGACTGGCGTAAATACAAAATTTTATCCTGGAATCTTTGATGAGTTTATTTACAACCACTTGGTCGATGCCACTGCTTTTGGAGTTTAAATTCGCCGAGGTTATCACCAGCCCAGCAGTCAGCACTTCGGTGCTTACATGAATTATCATTGATATGGTCATATTTATAAATTTACTGTTTTCAAAACTTTTGAATATTTGAATAACAAAGGCTTTTCTACCTCAGGCATAAATTACCTTAGCTGTATGAGGCAAAACCTTTAGGAATTTTGGTCTTCAATGCTCTTCAACTTCGTACTTTATTTGGCCTTTTTAACTTTTGTGGATTCGAGCGTCACTGATGAGTCTTTTGTAGACGAAACGCGCGTCTGGCGTTAATATAAAATGTTATCCTAGTATCTATGATGAGTTTATTTACAACCACTGAGTCGATGCTTATAAACAAATAAGTCGACTTTCTCTATTTTTTCCACAGACTCCGTATAAAGCTTATTATTAAACTACACATATACATTCAACACAATGTATATTGCTGTATGGTAATTTTTAGATAACAGTTGAGCGATAAAGGGTGCATTAGCCTCTGGCCTTTGTTAGTCTTATATTATTTTAATTTTAGTTTCTTTTGTACAATTTGGAAATTAGTATGGCGTTCATTATCACTGAACTAGTATATATTTGTTTAGGGGCCAGCTGAAGGACGCCTCCGGGTGCGAGAATTTCTCGCTAAATTGAAGACCTGTTGGTGACCTTCTGCTGTGGTTTTTTTCTATGGTCGGGCTGTTGTCTCTTTGGCACATTCCCCATTTCCATTCTCAATTTTATTGAATTAAGAGTTTAATAACTGCATGCGATTAAGAACCATTCCCATCTTTCACTATTTCGTCATTGTTGATTTTTACAATTAATGGTTTGACAAATTGGAGCTATGATGTAGTCTACCAAATTATAAGACATAGAGGCATTGTAGTGCGGAAAGTGAATTATATTTACAAATATTCGAAATTTATAGCCTTCATTAGTATGCTACAAAAAGATTTGAAATAGAGTTGGTTCGTCAGAATTTGCATCTACATTTGTATTCAATATTTGAAGATATTACTAATAATATATTCAGCTGAATGTAAGATTCAAGCTTGTTTGGTTGTCTTGACGAGATCCAATTTAGATTTTTGTTACCTTTTTTAATCATATATCTTTCCTTAAATTTTCAAAATGTTGTTTTTGTAATTTTTAGCATTTGTGGTTGTTGGGATCATCACACCTATTGTGTTATATGGAAGAGCTGTATTACAGTGCCAACTGAACGGTGTCAACTTTAATAGGAGTGTAACAAGAAAGTGGGATGTGAATGACAATTTATCATTATATAATGGATATTCAATTAATGATTCCAAATATACCGAAGAAGTGTACTCAAATGGATTCGGACTCGTTGTCCACCATTTCACAGAAACTGACCTCGAAAAGACTTACAAATGTATATACGGATTCTTACAAAACTCTACCAAATTATCATTCCGTGATGATTTGCTTATATGTAAGTCTCAGAATATCATATCTCCAATTTATAAACTAATCTACATACATGATTCTTAAATATGGTTAAATTCACATTGATCTAACTGTATACTAATATACATATGCTGTATTTGTATTTAATATTTCCTGCCAGAATTTTATTCAGACAAGGCAAAGACTAAACAAAGGGTTCTTTAATTCTTTACAGTCAGGAATCTACTTCATAGCACTTACCTCATCATTACGCTACCTAATATTGTAGTAATGACAGGCTGCCAATTTAACTCTTGAAAACTTATAAATCTATTTACTACATTGGTGGCAATGAATTACATTGATTTCCCAGTGAAATAAAAACCGATAATTTCACAAGTGAAATAAACGTGGTTATTTTACTTCTCTGACGTCATACAACAATAGGCGTTGTCAAGACGTCGATAACGTCGGATCAAAACAAATTGTGAATGCGTAGAAAAAGATATAGTTCTTTACATTTTCTACTTTAATTTCATAAAAAAAAAGCCATTTGCCAATGTTATAAAAAGAATAACTAATCAAAGACTTCAAATATAAAAAAATATTCAACTTGTGACCAAACAACACTGATAATTGACTCATGTGCTGCGCGCATTCGTGAATTAATGTGTTGTTCGGTCACTCGTTGAATATTTCCCTCTATTTGAATTCCTCGATTAGATATTCTATAATTACAAGTACATAGTATCATAATGATCCTTATATTCCTGTTGTATTTTAGAAGAAAATCATTCTACTAGCTATTGAGCATCGTTTCGTGTACTTTTATACATTTGTCTGAAAGTCAGGGAATGTCAGGTGGGATTTTCAGTTCAAAATATATTCTTAAAAAATTCTAATCAATTCGTGGAAAGGCAGACTTCAAAAGGTTGAAGACTAATTATTCTAGATAAAACACACGAAAAATGAAATAATTTATAACATAAAGTTTTGTAATGTTAATATGTCAACCTACAGCCTAAATATATAAAAATATAATAATAGAATCTGAAGCGATATGATGTATCAAATGTTTCTCTTTTATACGTTTATAAATAGTCAAATAGTCAACTCAAACACAATTGAACATATAAAGGATTACTCGACTTTCTCTTTTTTTCGATGAAATGATTGCCTATTTTGGGGCTTCCATCCCTCCTCCAAAAAAACGAGGGGACAGAGATGCAAGTTGATGCTTTAACAAAATTTTAATAATTTTTTGGAATTCTTTTAGGCGTTTATGCTTATTCATAAAAAAAAGATTCACGCAAATTTGCACTTACCACAATCGACTGATTTGTGACGTCTTGTCTGTTATTTTTTAAAAGTGTACAAATATTTCCAATCGCAAATAATACATTTAAGGGGGCTCGCGGGTATAAATCAATTTTTTTTTCTAATATAGGATTTCGGGGGTCACCGTTCACTTAAGCTCACAATCTGCCTCCGAAAAAAAGCATACATTTTTGTTGATGTCCTTTTTTTCCTTTGAACTAATATGAGAAATAGAGATAATATCGAAATAAAAAAGAACTAAATTAAAGAAATCGCTTAAATTTTACAATTATTTAGTTTATGTACAGCTTATCTGAAAACAATAATAAAATATATAGGTCACCGATGAGTTAAAAAATATATTTCAATTTTAAAGCCAAAATATGGCATTTTCGCAGCAAAGGGAGATAATTTGGAGCTTTTTCAATGATATAACCATTTAAAAAGTCATTTGGGGCAAAACCGAATCGATTTTTTTGGGTGATTATTGTACCATATCATAAAGTAATAACTAATTGTGTAATAAATAAAATTTTGTTTTGAAAAAACAAATGTTTGATTTTTTGCTGAAATTTTTGTACCCGCGAGCCTCCTTAAATACATACATTAGATACATAAAAACCTAAACTAGGCATATTCATTAAACTTTTAAAGCCCACAGAAACAAATGCATGTAAACAATTCAAATTTATCAATTTCCCCTTTTTTTACTTTCTATGACAAAGAGTTCCATTTCTTTTGTTTAATTTTAACTGGGTATCCGCTTGTTAAATGTCTCGAATACCCATAATGTTACATGTCTGCGTTAAGGACTTTTCTCTCCCTGTCGTAAGTATTATTTAATTCTATAATCCATTTGCGCCAATACATTCTAAGCAAGCATCATCCGGAAACCTATCAGTGCTTAATTTTGTTACGTTGTTTTTAAATGTACATTCAATAGTAAATTTTACAACAAATGGTTATGTCATATTGTCATCATTGAATCAACATGGTGGACTTATGAAAGAGTTGTTATGCCACTGATTAGTGAAGAAACTGACACAGCAACCTCGATAGCAACATTCAACCACATATTGAAATCGATCATAATGTTTGGCGTGCATTTATATGTTTAGTCTGATTATTTTTATGACGAATTCGCCTGTGTAAAAGTAAGTTTGTCCTCTCTCTTAAACTTCAATTTAATACACCATGTATTTAGATGTTTAAACTTTATATAGAGATTAATACATGACCTTTTCCATATCGGCACGGGTACCATCCCGAGAATCCCATATCAGCCCGAGACGAAGTCGAGGTGCTGTTATGAGTCGAGGGATAATACCCGGGCCGATATGGAAAAGGCCATGTATTTATCGCTTTATCATTTACTTCCGACAAATTTATGGTAACATAGATCCTGTAAATCCATCATACACTATCATCATTTTGAAAATCTATTTCATTGAATTAGCCATGTTTACATCTGTTTTTTCAATAACAGCTGGTTCTGTACAAACAGATTTACCACTGAATCCAATGCACCTTATCGCTATTTGTCCGACATGAATGGAGTTCCCGTACTACGTTGACGTCATAACGAACAAAAAAATCTGACGCTACGATAGAAGAGTAAACAAACGTTATATTTATTATATATACTTAGCATTGATATGATAGCTTTTGCATATGTGTAATGAACGGAAGTACACAAGCCATAATTTCCCGCCCGGGCTGATAGCCCATTTGAGGGGCATCTCGTGCACAAAACCCATAATAGTGCATCTCGTGCAAGTTACTTCCGGTACTTTCTGAAACATTTGTTTACTTTTCCATTGTGACGTCAGATATTTTTTATGACGACGTCAAATTTACGTGAACTTCTGTGGGGATAGTTTAGTACTTTCTAACAAATGCCATTGTCAATTATGAATCATTTTATAGTACAACAAACTTGGATTAATAATGATCAGAAAACTCTTCCAAATTTTCAATGTTTCAAAATGCTTCTATAGAAAATAGTAACATAAAAAAAATATGGAGGTAGTATTGTTATTGTTGTGCATTTATAGTGTATTTGTTGATTCATAATTTAACTTTTTTATAAAGTTTTTGACTGTTTTAGTTATTCTGTTTGTTAATTTGCTATACATAAACAATTGTCGGAAGTATATGATTAAGAGATTAATACATGGCCTTTTCCATATCGGCCCGGGTATCATCCCGAGACCCCCATATCAGCCTGAGACGTAGTATATTCACCGGACTTATGTGATGTAGACATGGGGCTAGATATTTTCATAATTTTGTAAACATTATGTGTTCTGATTGTTGTAAATGTAGCTAATAAAGCTAGGTAAGAGTAGTTTAAATAATTGGAATGAATTCTAATTGGAAAAATGAGAACCAAGTTGTGTTATTTTTATGGAAATTGACTGCTTGAAACTTCTTTGCGTTTTCTTTCAGAGTAAAATAGTAAGTACTCATCATCCAATTGTAGTAGCCCCAATTCAATTCTTTTTTCGTTGCCACCGGATGTTATTCCTTCCTATTCTTTTGTAGCTCTACCTAGAAAAGTGGATAAGGATATCACCTTTTTTAAAAACAAGGTGGACATATATTTGAGGTTCCATGGGGTTTTGCCAGTGCCAAACTGTACTTTCACTTTAAATGTAAGTACAAGATACATGAGTTATAATATATAATATGTATTACATTATTGTAAATCTTAATTTTTGACAAGTTTTACATTGAAGAATTATGATCTAAGATAAAGGTTCTATATAACAGATTATAGAAAAGACAGTAGAAATAATGTTTTGAATGTTTGTTGTCATGCTCGACCGCTCTGACTGAAATATATTTCTTTATTTGACGTAAAAGGGTACTTATTCTAAAAGATAATATAAGTATGTTTGATAATTTATTTTGATAAAGAATGCAAATGCACAACGTATTGCGAGTATAAGGGAAACGTATAAAACGTTAATACAAAAGGACAAAATAGCACTCCATAGTGTAATTGTAAAAGGTTAAAATACATTTTTAATTAACTATGAATTTTTGCAGAACATTTTCTCTTATGTCACGTCCATGCTTCACATTACTTCTTTAAAAAAAACAAATCTTTTAAAATCGTTAATATAGTTTGCCAAACAAATTACTGGACATGAAATATATTATATCAAACAGCGTATAAAGAGCCATAAGATGACAAGATTGCATGTCAAAATCGAGAGAAACTGGAAAAAACAATGGCAACACACGAAAACAAGGAAAAGACAGACAAGTAAAAACACACAATAACACCTAGTGTAAACAATAAACCTTTTCAAACGTATTCAATTTTTAGTATAAATAGTAATGCAATATTTTTTTCTGTTATAGAATGTAAGTATCGACAAACCATTTGAAAGGAACTTTACGATGGTCGGTCCATTGTATATGGCAACTTTTGGAATCAGTTTAAATATCGACAGTTCGTGTGTGAACAGATTAAATGTAAAGTGCTCTATTTTGGAGGAAATTGTTCTTGCCGAAGAAGCCGTTGACGACTGCAATGCAGCTGGTAATTTAAACGTTTTATGATTTGAAAATATCAAAAGTTATTGTGGATCACCACAGGCGAGAATTTATTTCATCTTTTGTTTAAAGGCTTATATTGTTTAAAAAACTATTTTTTGTTAACCTTTGTATTGACTTCGTAAAATTTATACACTGTACAGATTTTGTACTGGTTTACTCTTACTAATAATTTCGTTTTGAAAATCAGAATTTCCTAGGAAAAAAATATAGGCGAGGATGTAAACCTTTACAGATCTCAATCAAACCTATTATTACATCATTAGACTGATTTAAACAAGGATTTCTGAGATTAAATAACGTTGATTTCGGTATTTCTGGATCCACCAGGTTGAACGTTGTAAACTCCGGGAGATAAATATGTGTGATTCAAAATTCAGATTAACACAGAACTGATAAGAACTTGAAAGTTTTATAATGACGATTTTTTAATTTATCAGTCTGGGGTATATATTTATAGATTACTAATGTCTTAATCGTTCGGACCTAACATTTAAAAAAACGAAATGACCCCTAAACTTATTATAAACTAAATAGTTTTTCATTACAATCATTATCTATTAGCATCATTCTACCCAACTGAAACTATAAGAGTGTATTTCTTTCTAACACAAACAGTACAAACGGTTCATCGAGCACACGTTTAGATCATATTTTCCTATTAAATATACGTTTGCAAAGTTTGCATAAACTTCGACAAACTATACACTCGCTAAAAATGCGTCTATATTTTGTTCTTCGTCGTTTGTTAGTACAAACGCTGCATTTCTTTCTAACTTTAACAATGAATCAATTATCTATTCATAATTGTCCCACTAAACAAAAAATTGATTTTAACGAAAGAAAAAGAGGTATAATCCTGATTGTCATAACTCAAAACAATGTCAACAATTACTCAAATTTATGTATATTAGGTATATGTTCTCCTTTCTTTCAGTGCTGCTATTTTATATGATAAAGATGACGAACTGAAACTAAAATTATATATGCAGATAAGTCCTGTATGTCTAAAACATCTTCTTTAGCTAATAATAAGTTTGTTTACATTTTGATAGTTCAAACAGGGTCAGTAATGACTGATTAAACGATGTATTTGTTTCTACTTTTGTAACGTTTAAATAATCTATAACAAACGTCGCACAAAATTCACAAAACTTTGGTTAGAAAGAAATGCACTCTAAATTAAAGCTGATGTTTTGGTTATGCTCATTCATTGGCGAAGGCCGTTAGTCGACCGCAAATTGCTAAATAAGTCTCAGATGACTAATGTTAATTTCAGATGTTTCCATGTTGCCTGGAAGGACAAACACTCTCCTCGTTGTATCCGCTGTGTTGATAGTTGGACTGCTTGGGAACATTGCAATACTGCTGGTCAAGCTGTGTACATAACCCAATGTACGGTATGTCAATCATCTATCTACTACAGTTCACGGCCGACACTCGGCTAACCGAGAGATTGGTCGGTTAATCTATATTGAGTATGCGGCTATATCGGCGGTTGGTCTGTTAATCGGGTTGGCTAAAGTCTGTTAATCAGGTGTTATCGAGAAAATCATTGAAAGTTCAGCATGTTTCATAGTATAACTTTCTAAATATATTTTCATCATAAAAAGTATTCATGTCTAACAAAACAATTCAATGTACTGAATTCAGTGGTGTAATTATTATTTTTCTAGCTTCGATGTACGATCTATAAAATGAAAAGGCGGGTTACTCATCAATAAATTTATACACATTTTACACACATAAAATGTACACAAAATGACACATTGGTTAAATTTACTTGCATTCAATATTTTGAACATCGAAAAAAGAAAGGCATTATGTTTGTTAACCATATTGATATCATTGTGTGAAAAATCTACACGAAAATCTGTATTTTTGTGACATAAATCAATCTTTATTTAAAACCTGGTCTGTTAATGGGTCGGATGTATAAAACTCGGTCTGTTAATTGGTCTGTTAAGAGTTATGAATGGCAACAAAAGTATAATTGTATTGCTATATGGAGTGTTATCGGATCAAATGAGTAGGCTCAAGACGAGCGGCTAAAATATACGAAAACACCACATGAGCAATGAAACATAGCATATAGGGAAACAACACATGAAATTGAAAATTGATAAAAATGGTTTCAAAAGTGTAATATTAAAGTAATATTAATTTCATCCAAGAATGATCGCATATATCATGTTGATTCTGCTTAATTGTCATCATGCATGACACAAATTTGTCATCTACATTGGTAACCAATATATATATATAAATTAGAGATAAACGTCGTAATGTAACTAAACATCAGTAAGTAAAATATATTGGGATGACAAAATATGAAAAGAAAGAAAGAATAATGAGTTAGATAAACAAAATGTAGAAAAAAATGACATAACAATTTAAAGAGTACAGAAATCAACAAAACCCACAATCCGGACCCTCATGGTATACACGAGAATCTGGATGGAAACGCAGAATATAGAATAATATATAAGGACAGTAGAGAGTGATACATTGCTAAAAACGAGAGAAAAATAATACTTGTTTAAGAATACACACATGAAACACCGATGGCTGTTGAAACAGTAACGGATTGCGATGTACTTATATTGGTGACAAATTCTAGAAGAAAGTTACATGCGGACAACTATGGTGGCAGGTTAATGCCATTTTGCGTTTTAGCGCTTTAGCGTTTTCGCCTTACATATTCTATATGGCGGAAACGCGAAATTGCGAAGTCGAAAACGCGAAAATGCGAAACCGATTTCTCGTTTTCGACTTCGCGACTTCGCGTTTTCGACTTTGCGATTTCGCCTTTTCGCTATTTCGCGTTTTCGCCCTATAGAATATGAAAGGCGAAATCGCGAAAACGCGAAATGGACTTCACCGGCCACCATAGACAACTGTAGTTCTCCTCTGCACTTATGTAGAAAGGAACTAAACGGAATAAAATTAATTGAAACTTAAAATAACCAAATGTAGCTGCATTCGCTCCTCTCCGTTTACTTCTTTAGAGTGATTTGTAAACAACATATGATTAAGTAATAGAAGAAAAGAACCAATTAGATGATGCTGACGAATTAGGGTTTAACGTCCAGTGACAAATATCATGTTCATATGTGAACGAGAACACGTTATATATACCCTGTGTTGTATTAGAAAGACACTTTCAGTCGGAATTGAGAACGTGCTACTTCAAACAGACACAAAAATTAAGGCTGATTGAAAACGTCAATAAAAAATTCATGCATATTCCAGAGGCCAATACATATCACGCTATATTGAAGTGACACACCCTTCAATAAAATGCAAAGAAAGTCAAAATAAAAATGCTCTTTCTAGGATACTGTGGCACCGTATTGTCATTTGTGTTTACTCAGGAACATCTCATTCTTAAATTTGTCGTGGCTAAATAACTCTTAACTGACACAATTTCAATTGTCCAACCCATTAACAGACTTTATTCCCATAATTTTCACTAAAACGTGGTATTATTCACGTTATTTTACAATTTTGAAATATTTACTAATGTCAATTTATTTTTTAGAACCACAGTACTATTTTTTGTCCTTTAAATGATATCTAAATTTGTTTGCTTCGCCTTTTATTCAAAAAATTGCTATGCGTATAAGCATAAATACTACATACTTGCGCGACGCCTTTTAGTTTTACTGAAAACTGCGCAGACTAAGAAATGTTTTTACAAATGCAAAATGTTGTATGATAGATATCATCTTGTCAGACACTTTTCTTTTTTTGATTTGGTTCTTATAACATGCCAAAAATCTGTATATTTAATAGAGTTTAACATTAAATTAAGCGTTTTACTCTTAACAGACGTATAACCAACCCGATTAACAGACCAATCGCCCATATAGCCGCATACTCAATATAGATTAACCGACCAATCTCTCGGTTAGCCGAGTGTCGGCCGTGCAGTTCCTCTCGTATAACGGATGCTTATGTTAATTAAATCAAAACATTTGTATCAAGAAAAAGTTTATATATAGTTAATACAGTAATTGAATGATTGTAAATCGAATAAATGCTACATACAAAAAAAACCCCAGCATAACTTTTAATTATATGTCAGTAACAGCAGACGTCAGTGTAGAAAAATACGCCTCTATCTGGAGTCTGTAAATCTTTGAATTTTAGAGATAATCACTATGGCTATGTTAATACTGAGAGTTTAAAACCTTTTTGTGAAAAGGACCAACATGTCGTCCTCTATCTTAAAAGATGGGAAACAGTACCATCAGGATCATACAAAACGCTTTTTCGTCACTTTCTAAAACTTAATGTAAACGGTTAAATCTTATTAAGGATCTATTTTCTTCCTATCAAAATAAATGTTTGACTTGTGTAGATATTGAAATACAACTTAAAAAAAATATTCAAAACAAATTAAAATACCGATTTGTAGAATAAAAAACTTACTTCAAGAACTTTCAAAGCAGTTTTGATATACCAGTCGACCAAACACCAATGTGGTGGTGGTATGACTTAATCACTACATGAAAATTCTTAAGAATATTATTATAAATGAATTAGCATTCAGGTCAGTGTGCTCCACTGAGAGTCAAAAAGTAAACAGTCATATAATAACCACACCACAGCTTAAGGTCTCTGTTGAACATATGAAGATTCCTACTATGTATTGGCTTCCTTAAGTACACAAAAAAAACTCTCGAAAATCGTTTCATCTCGGTCTATTGTAAGTGTTCTAAAACTAATCTTCTAGTGTTTTTAACCAGCTAGTACTTTAACTACTACCAAAGGAATTATCATTAACTATCGAAATAAAAATATATGAAAAAAGTGGAATAAACCATTGTTTTGGACTGTGAAAAATTCTTTGTATACTTTTTATAAATGCGTACTTTAAATTGTCACTGTGATTCTGCTGACAGTTTTGACGTTTCGTCTAAAAAATACTACACTCCCACACAATCTTATTAGACATAACTTCCTTTTTGATTGAATGGTCGTTTGAAAAATTTAATAAAAATTTATTTGCATGATTTACTGCAACTCATTCAAAGCCTTCTTATGTAATTCAAACTGAAAATATGCTAGATATACTTACTGGCGGTATGATGTGATTTTTGAAGCCGTTAATTTTCTCATAGATAACGTTTATGTACGTTTCGGCAATACAGTGTATCGACAAGGTTTATGTATTTCTATACTGCATCATTTCCACCCTTTTAATATCAGACTTGTTCTTGTACTGTTATGAATCACAGATTATGAACAAACTTACTATAGACCCGAATAATCAGAATGTTCTTAATAATATACTGTCGTAATTTACCCAAAAGGAACTTGCTTTTAATAAATCAGTATAAACTGTTATAACTGTCCTTTTAAAATTTAGGTATCCCAGTTTTACACGGAAATCTAAACCTTTAAAACTTACGACAAAAGGGAAAATTGTTCTTTCCCTATTGTAAATTTCCTTTTTTTGATAATGATATTTCTTTGGCACCATCATACGGTGTTTATATAGTATAACTCGTTCGTGTCTGAAGTGACGTTTAGATTTCAAAGAATGTAATCTGAATGCTAATAAGGTTTTCTACTAAATCCATTGGATGTTGGATGTGAGCAAATTCAATTTGAAACTTTAGTCACAGATTTTTTTATTAGTTGTTTGAACTAGCTGTCAGTAATTGCGAACGAATACTATCACACCTGTAATTCAGACGTTTTGTGTTATCGTGATGTATAATTACCCTGCCACACCTGCTCTGCAATTTTGTAAATTGCTTTTTTTTTAATGAGTTAAGCATTTTGTACTAAGTTTTATAGTGTGTTCATATGTTGTACTGGTTCGTGTACGCCACTGTTCTAGGTTAGGTAGAGAGTTGTGCGCCTGCTCACATGTTCAATTCTTAAAATATTCTGTATAAGCCTGTCTCAAGTCCTGAGCCTGTAATTTATTGGTTGTCGTATGTTGCTGAATATCATATTCATATTTCATTCATAGTTCTTTTACATAAATCAGGACGTTAGTTTTTTTTAATATTTGTCCTTTCGGGGACTTATTGTTGACAAAGTTATGTTGACGTTTGTTTTTGTTGCAGTGTTTCTGTTGTTCCGTCGTTTTCTTCTTATAATTGATGTGTTTCCTTCTGTTTTAGTTTGTTCTCGGATTTGTTTTTTTAATCGATTAATGACTTTTTTAAAAGCGGTATACTACTGTTGCCTTTAAATACCATATCATCTTAATTCAATAATTTAAATATAATAATTCAACTACTTTGTTTTTTTTTTTAGATTTTCGTAACAGAAACTGAGTACAGACTGAAAACTATATTAGAAGCAACATGGTGTTATTCAACTGCGAACAAAATATGGACAATATTTGTGGTGTTTTTGAAAGTATATACACGCACATCTGTGACCGTTTTGGTCTAGAATATTATTTGTTTCAGGAATATTGCCATAAATATTAGTTAATTGTTTGTTAAATGGATAATTGAAAAATTATCGCTTATGTGTATGTTCAATGACGTTGAAATAAAATGAAGAGTTTATTCAAAGAAAATCCACATTATAAACATATCAATACTAATGAATTGACAAATTTTTAATCAGATTAAGTAGTCTTCCTTAAACTTGATTTATTGATGTTATACGGTATACCAAGAAGGTTATATGAGAAGGAGAGAGACGAAAGACGATAATAAAATGTTACCTACTTTTCTGTAAGTAGGTGTTAACTAGTTGAGATCGACTCTGTCACAGAGGGAGATTTTGTCCTAATGACATACCCGAGTAAGAACGGAAACACCCGAGGTAAAATAAACTGACCGGATATAAAATTATTAACATGTTAAAAAGATTTGTTTAATATGTTTACTAAGTAATTCAAAATTAAAATTTTATATAAAAAGTAAACTTATTACCAATAGAAATGAAACGGATATCCGTCTCATTGCCGTCAATGTTAATATCAACAGAAAGTCACTTTTACGTTGTTCCCGATAAATTTCTCTATGTTTCAATTGCAAATATTCCTTCCGGTCGTTACCGGACATCGTAACTAAAGTACTTTGCATATTCGTATATTTTCTATGATTATTACCTGCCAATTCTCTTAAACAGAAATTGAAAGGTGAAGCGAAAATCTTTGTTTAAAGCAATGTAGTGTTGAATAAAGTTCGCACACTAACTTTCCTTTAAACCCTTAAAACATTTATTTTTTTTCTTTATTTTTTTTTCACCGTAGACAGACGATTGATTTTGAAATTGCGCGTCATCTCTATTTCCATATCATAAACACATATACACTGCATTATTACCAACAATGCACCTGAACTTTAATCACCCAGTCACTTAACCCGAATAATTCAGTCGTTATATTCCGCTGATCTACGAAGGCTACATTAACGCCTGAACGTCTTCCTCGATCAAGACCGTCAACCGGAAAATTCACACCGCTTTGCAATATGGGAATTTTGATTTAAATTGGCAGCTAAAGAAGGAGGAGTTCCGGATGTTAATTGATGATAAATGATGTAAACTGATGTTAATTGATGTTAATTAATTATTATCAGATTTGTGTTAATTGAACACACGTGTTTGGTAAGACAATTTCAAGAGAGTTGCGCAGACTCATATCCTGATCGCCGCTGATTGGCTCTCTCTCATAGAGAGCAGGCGACGCGGCCAATGATCACAAGGAGTTCAAGCCCTCGTGTGGGAGAAAATCGGACACGGAAAGGGCTTGAATTATTCGAGTTACCAGTCACTGATAACAATCACGTGATATATGCGATTTATCTAATAGCCAGAACTGCTCGCGGTAACAGCCCGGTACATCAGAGGGCCATGTCAAGTGGGTGATAAACATGTCGGTTTCTTTATAATTTTATCATATTTCTCTGATCGAACTGCTATCCTAGGGATGCTAATTTTGTATCAAGCAGAGTGTTCACTCTCCTCATATAACCTCCTTGGGTATATCAACTGAGTTGTTTGTCTCCAACGTTTCATCTGCAGTATAATGCAGGTACGTGTCTTTATTTGGCGTTTTTTTTTTTTTTAACTTTGATTGCTTCAAGTGTCACTGGTAAGTCTTTTGTAGACGAAACGCGCGTCTGGCGCAAATACAAAATTTTAATCCTGGTATATCTATGATGAGTTAAATTTCATCTTTATATGTCGGAGACATTTTCATGCAATTTATAAAATGCTCAACCTTGACAGGCGTTATATAAAATGACAAAAAAATCTAAGTTATTTTATAGAATTACCAAAAATTTTAAAACAGAATGATGCATTTCCGCAGCAGATAGAAACTGGTTAAACCTGACCATAAATTTATCTTTAGGTTTAAGTTAGGTCATATAAGGCATTTATCAACATTAAATGCACCGATAACTATTACCACAGTCTAGCATCTTCAAGAAAGTATGTTAATTTGCAATTTTGGTTAATTTATGCCATATAGTACGCAACGCCATTGCCAAAGAACGACAAATGGATGAAAGGTTTATTGTTCTTCCAAATTTTTTTATATACGATCGCGACAGTCGCCTCTCTTTTGATATACTGTAAACCAACTTATTTTCACGAATACTTTATTTCGCGTTTTACCCTTTCTTGACCACTTCGCGGCTATCTAATTTCGCGATTTTCTGATTTACTTGATGAAGTTTAATAAGGAAAGATCCAATATTTACATATTCGCTACGATATACATTCGCGTTATTTTTCTAATGGCGCAAGTCGCGAAAATAAATCGCTCGCGAAAATAAGTTGGTTTACAGTATGTATTCTCCGCATCAAATAATTCCTTTTAACACATAAGCATAAGAATATATCTTATTTCATTTTACAAAAAGTACTTTATTTTCGTTTGATTTTTATCAGTTGACCTTATCCTTTCAATTAATTATTTTATTTGTTGTGGGTTGATATCAAATTTTGCTCATAATAAAGTTTTCCCGTCTTGTATCTGTAACTTACGTTTCTTTGAAACCGATGTGTATGAGCACTAACAAATTCAACCTTTCCAAAACAAGTATTCAGTGCTTCGCAGTATCATAAATTAACATCAGCTCTTGTAATTTTATGATATTTAGAAAAGGACAAAGATTTCATTTGATTCAGGTAGTAAATAAGTATATCAATATAATTATAAATATGGTAAAAACAGCGTCTGTTAGAGAAAAGGCTCCGTAGGAGGTCCACGAATAAGGGTCTGTGAAAAAAATCGTCAAACAAAAATTTTATTTTTTACGAAACTTCATAGTAAAATGGAACAGTTTTATCCGTAACATGAGTTGATATGGCGAATTGAATTTATCTATATTTGGGGTGCAAACTACTGAATACATTCTTACATTGGTCATTTGCTGGTGGAAGAAAAATACATCACGTTATAGAAATAGTTATTTACAATTTATTTGAAAGACAACTGGTACCGAATCGGTCTGTTTCAAGTGTATTCGTGGTAAACTAGAGAATGAAAAAAGAAACCAAATCAAAGGCCTCAATTTGTTTCAAAGATACCTGTTTTTTTTTATTTAGAATAACTGATAACGTAGACAAAACATGGCATAGACAAGGATACTGAAAAAATTATTTTTTATACCAATAGAATAATGTTAATATTAGATTTATGCATGAGATATATATATATATATATATGTATACAATTACCTTAATACCAGCTCTCTATCGGAAGGTATTTTAAACATGTATTGGCATTCAGCGATTAATATAACTAGTAAATACAATATTTTATTCTTGCTATTCAAATATGTATTTGTGGCTCCTAAAATAAGTCCATTTGGTCAAAAAACATTTTATTACTATGCGAAAACAGATAAAAAAAATAATACAGATTATAGTTATTAAAAAAAGGAATTGCCCTATAAAAGGACATGACAGCCGAATTGCTAAAAATATTCTAAAGGGTCTGTCATTGACCGTTAAGTCCTATAGTAGGTTTCACAAAGAAACTTACGACTAAGATTGATCGCAAGTATTTTGTATTGTTCATGACTTACGATCAGTCTTAGTCGTAATTTTGTTTTGTAAAATTGACTTCAGGATTGCTGTTCGTCAAAGAATAAACTTAAGTTTTACACAAAAATAATATAGTATAAGAAGGATTTGTGGGCCTTGCTTTTTGTCAAATTGATTAATGTCTTGACCGAAATTAGGAGTGGAATAACTTTATCCTGTTTTGAAAATTGTATATCTTTTGTTTAATTATTGTAATGCACAAGATTTAAAAACATTGGTACCCGTTATGCTATTTTCACCTTTTGCATTTAGCAACTGCGAGTGCTCATATATACATGTGTTGTGTTTGTTGTTGCTTGGTGAGTGCTATGTACATATATTGTGGGCTAAGCAAATTGAAACTGAATCTTACAGTTGGTATAATTATGAGGTGAAATTACATCACTGTCTCATATTAGTGGAGGATTCAGCAATCAGAAATATGCTTACCCCGCCATATCATGCTAGGGACCTGTAATTTAGTGGTTGTCGTTGGTTATGGTGTGTCATATTTGTTTTCCCTGAATTGTATTGTGACGGTCACATAAATTAACAAAATGAGAATGGAAATGGGGAATAAAGAGAAGATAACAGCTGAAGGCCGCCTATGGGTCTCTAACGCAGCCAGAAATACTGTTTGTTATTTTTTAACAATGTGTCACGTTTGTTTATGACGGAAATATTTTATGCGACTATACGGTGTTTGGTTTCTCAATGTTGAAGGCCGAACGGTGACATAAAATTACGTATATTAACGTTATTTCAACTAATTAGATGGACAGATGTATCATTGCCAATCAAACCACGTCATGTTATTCTTCTATAGTTCAAACTTAACCAATGAAACACATTTAATATTTATCTAAATTATAAACAAATACACTTGATAATGTTTACATTCCGGTGTAAAAGATTGTTTTAAAAATACTGATCTACATCAGGCATATTCAAAATTTTTATTTATTTCATTTTCTCGAATAGTAAACAAGAACATATTATATTTTTTTATTTCATCAAGCAAACCGTTACTTATGGATAGCTACAAGAGATTTTAACGACACTTACAGCAACTCTCTAGCATACAATAGCATTACATTCATGAGAAATGTTTGACAAATTTTAAACCGTTTAACAACCTAGAGTTAAAAAAATCTCCAATCTTTGCGATCGTGCACAGTGTAATTGATGTTAAAGGAAGCTGGTGTTTTTTGCCATATTGTATTTGTCTATTGGTTAATTAGTTTTTTTCCAAAGCGTTGTTAATTTGTTTTCACTTAAAGAGTTTGAATGTGACTTTGGTATACTTCGCGTCATTTTTACAGTTGACACATTGAATTTTTTTTGGGTGAATGGACGTACGAATTGACGTTGTCGAACGTTTATTACAACTGTTCTCGACCCTTATTATAAATAGAAATATAATGTACAATCGATCCATACTCAGAATTGTATTAAGATATATAAAGAACATCTAAAGATGATAATTATGTTAACAAACAAATAGATAAAGATTAAATAATGCTGTTAAAATGAATATACGTTAACCGTTCTTCTTAATTTAAATTAAATTCTTCGTAGTATGCATCTGTGATGCAACCCTAATTGTTAACACTCTCTTTCATATCTAAATACTAACAATATAGCATATATGACATCATCAGGGGTCCAACATTCACAGTTTGACTTAGATAAAATTGAGAATGGAAATGGGGAATGTGCCAAAGAGACAACAACCCGACCATAGAAAAAAAAAAACAACAGCAGAAGGTCACCAACAGGTCTTCAATGTAGCAAGAAATTCCCGTACCCGGAGGCGTATTTCGATAGTATTTATGCATGACGTCTTACCAAATAGTAGTCCTACTCATTTGGTTAACAACATATAACAATTTTCATATAATAAAATCCGTAAAAAAACCAAGGGTGCTACCCAAGACGAAAGTCGTACTAGTAAATGTTTTTTTTTTATAAAGGCTGTCTTGTATATCTATTTAAAAATAATTTAGGGACTAAATTTAGATTAAAAGTGTTCAACCAAGGCGATGACTGCACATGATTTTTGTTAAGAATTGTATTGCTTAACTTATTAAAAACAACTATTTGACTTACAGGTGTCAAACTAATAAACGTGATTACGTCAATAAATTGTGTTTTGTTTTGTTTTATATTTATTTGATAACTTCTGTTGGAACTAAACGTGTCAAGCCAAGGTGATATTCGTAAATCTGGTCTGTAAAATTGTTTTAAATATTTAACTTAAAAATATTATGGAATGAAAAGGAATCAAACCAAGGCAATCTCATGCACGTTTCTTTAAAGAACTAAGAATATATTTTACGAAAACTGCAAATTTTTTATTATAATTTGTTTTCGCATTTATTATTACCTGGAAAATAATGGTTCAAACGAAATAATCAATCGCATCCATGAGGAAAGCGTATACCACATAAAAACCCTTCATGGAGTATTGGAATGCTCAGTTTAAGTACCATAACAGAATTTATTTACTTTTTTAAAATATCCTTGCATATTTGTATCATATTGGTATACCCAATCACTGACTACTTCGCGGTTAATGCTTACGGATAAAAACACGATAGTACATGTAAGAGTCAACTAACAAAGGGAAACATATTGATGTAGTGATAATCACATGACTATTGCATATGTTTCTGTATTTGGTAAATCTTCAATAATAACATAAACATACACAAGTAATAAAAGATCAAGATAACAAGAGCTCAATCTTTCTTAAGATTCTGAAAGTTCGGACTAATAGATATATCCAATTATTCGTTAAACATGCGCCTAAATAACGTCTTCCCAAATAAACTGGACATGGCGACGTGTTATGCATTCGGCATAAGTCATGCTGCCAGTATTTTTTTAATCAATCTTTAATTTGGATGGAAGAAATTCAGAAATAGTTAAGAGATAAATAATCACCCACATTCTTTTAAACTAATAGTAGTTGTTTGCGTCATGGTTAACAAAGATAGCCTGTATAGTGTTTTATCGATACTAGGGCGTCTTGCATCGTATATGAAATTTAGATACTTGTTTTGGTTTTTTTAGGAAAAGGGGCAAATAACCGCAAGAAATGTTTTTTCCTTTAGTATCTATTTTATGTCAATATACCAAAAGTAAACCATCGCTATCTCTGTCTGCATATCCTAGTTGCCTTTATGAAAACCGTCTTTATTTTTTCTTATTGAATTGCTTGTCTGGATTATGGTATATTTTCAGTACTTTTTAGTTTAATCAGCCTTCGGACGTTTGATTAAGCTTTTGAAATTCAATTATTTTGATCTCGAGCATCAATGAAGATGCATAAATTGTCAAAATATGCATTCATCATCTTCAGGCAAATGTGTACCGTGAATATGTATTTAATGTTACTCTGTTAAAATTCTTAATAGTTTGTGAATGACCATTCTCAAGATTGTCGAATATCTTGAACTGAAGTTACAGATAATAAACTTGGTATATATTATTGCCATATGTAATGTGGAAACATAAAATTTATCAAATTGGCAAGAAATTTTCTAATTCGTCAGACCAAGGCGATGGTCGTACATAATTTCTGTAATTTTTTTTTGCATTACTTATTAAAAACAACTATTGGACCGAAAGATGTCAAACGGATAAAAGTGATTACGTACATTATTTCTTTTTTTTTTCTCTTTCATATCAATTTGAAAAGAAACTATTATTGGAACTTCAATATTCGTCCACGTTTCTATTTAAAATCGTGTTTGAATCTAATATAAAAAAACTACTTTGTTAACAAACGTGTCAAATCAGGGAGAAAGTTGTCAAAGATATCAAGATAATTTTTTCGCAATTTTATTTGTTCTAGTTGAAATAGTTGCACATGTAACAGACTATTGGATGCACTATCCTGAATTAATATTAGAAGAGAGTAAAAACAACAATAGTTATCTACCTTGATGTAGTTTATATATCAATATTAATATTTACTGAGTTGTACTATTTTACATGTCTAATGGTTTAGAGGGAGGGTCGAGATCTCATAAAGCATGACGTTCATTTTCGCATTTCTGTTTGGGGCCAGATGAAACCCGCTTCCAGGTGCGATATCTTCTCGCTATGTTGAAGACCCCTTGATGGCCCGTAGGCTGTTCGCACTTTGGTCTGGTTCTTTTAAAACATCCACAGATTTCACTAAATAAAAGAAAATATCGTACTGATATTCAAGGGAAACATAAATATATGGTGATATTTTCAACGAAAAGAAAGTTTATTCAATAACATTCATTACAGTTTCTATATACGAGTTAAAATATTTATAAAGCACTTATGTTTTGGAACAGAATACAACTTTAAACTTCATAAATAGTGTATTAAACTGTAGAATTCATATCAATGAATAGTAAATTGTTTACTTCGACGACCAAATTAGACGTTTGTTTGAAACTTCAATTATACGTTAGACGTTACAAATTTGACAAAAACCTATAGTCTGCTGAAGTATGAGTGCTTGTAACTTTTGCTTTATCAGCATAACCAGTGAGTCTCCAATAAAAACAATAAAAAGAGACAAAAGATTTATAAAGCACTTATATATAAAATGTGTATACAATTTAAGATTTTGTCATCTTGCAATAGTATAAAATCATTTTACTTTTCTACACATTACAAGTATTCCCCAATCCGAACTAAAGAAAAGACAAATTGAAAGAGTTGGTCCTGCTTTGTTTCATAAAAAAATTAGTAGTCAACATAGGGTAGCACTCCACAGTTAGGTATGCAGTTTCGCATTTTTGCCCCTGTGGATTTTTGAAATATGAGAGCTAGTGTGCAATTGAATTCATTTTTGGATAGCTGAGTACTAAAATAGCCTTCGTCTTGGGTTTATATGAACATCCCGATTATGTAATGTATGTAATATAGGCTATTTTCTGTATGACAGTCCGTATTTGCATGTCCATATCATACATTGGTCCGGCAATTATTGTAATGTTTTTTTCCAAATTTTTGTCGCACGAACTTTGTGATTAGATTTTACGAAAAAATGAGGCGAAAGACACCCATTTTTTATTTGATCATTAGGAAGAATATTTGTCAACAGTTTCTAAAAAGGTATCACTCAAAGGCATTGCAATTCTCGTTTGATCCAAATTTTGGGGGGATATGTGATATGTTCCCACCCCCCTTTTGCAATATTTTATGGTAAATAAATGCAGAATGTTGCCATGGATACACATAAAAGGAATTATTTTCCACCCTTTTAACTTTTGAAAATCAAATCTATGGAAGTTATTGATTACTAGTACATACATATGCACATGTACAACACAAACAGTTAGGTTAATGTATTAGAAATCCAGGAATAGAAGATGATAAAACACGGCGAACTAAATTATAATCCTGGTACCTTTGATATCTATTTGTGGCTCATTTTTAATTTTATTTCTAACTGTGGAGTGCTACCTAGATACAAGCATATGGTCTGAGAGAGGGACAAATTGTACATCGTAACATCCCCCTGATTCAAACAAAGTATTTTCTGAAACTGATTTTATCAAGCTGCTATCTATTACGTTTGGAGGACGTATTTTTCAACAAACAATATGCATTCCAATGAGAACCAACTGTGCCCTCTTACATGTTTGTATATTTATTTATATAAGGCTGACTTCATACAGAAACTTCTTTGGAAGAAAGAAAAGAAGTTAGCAGTATCCATTAACTTTACTTTCCGCTATCAAGATGATGTTCTTTCACCAAATACTTCAAAATTTGGTGGTCATGTTAAATGCATCTATTTCATCGATCTTGAGATAAAGTGTACAGCAGATACAGTCAAGTCTTTCATATTTTTGACTTACACCAAGAAATTAACAATGATCGGTAGAAAACAAGACATTACGACATTTGTGAACTCACCATTTCTGTGTAACAACATTCCGATAATGCCTGCATACGGACTATATATCTCGAAGTTGATACGATAATGCAGGGCTTGTATTTCCTATCATTATCTTTTCAATAGAGGGTTGCTGCTCACAAAGCTATTAAACCAAGAGTTCCAAGTGGTGAAGTTGACATAATTCCTTCATATGTTATGCGGATTTGTTTCCTCTCAATCGATTTATGACTTTCGAACAGCAGTATACTACTGCTTCCTTTATTAACGGAAGCCATCACATGTTGGTTAATCGTTACGGAATATCCGTTTAAAAGATGATAACGGATATGTTCCAAATGTCGTAACTTAATTTCAGTATCATTTAATTTTCCCTAAATGTGACCTACCGATTTAGACTTATGACCTGATTTGTATTAACATGATCAACACGACGGGTGCTGCATGTGGATCAGGCTATGTTTATCCCGTGGAGCACATGAGTTCAGTCCCAGGTTTTGGTTGGGTTCGTGTTGATCAGTCTTTAATTTTCTAAGTTGTGTTTTGTTTGCTGTTTTTCTTTTGTTGGTCGTTTTTCTATTTTAGCAATGCCGTTGTCAGTTTACTTTCAATTTATGAGTTTAAATGTCCCTTTGCTATCTTTCGCCTCTCTTTTCGGAACAAAAAACATAAGAATAGTTATCAAAGCTACCAGGATAAAGAAGTGTGATTACTGTTTAATTGAGATTTAAAAAAAAAATAGTAAATTGTTTACTTGGAAGACCGATTAAACATTTAATTATATAGTATACGTACGACGTACCTTCATTAAGGAGATCGTATAATCGCCAAAGAACGTGAAAACCCTTCATGGAGTCTTTGGTATAATAACATAAATAAATAAACTCATCATAGATACCAGGACTAAATTTTGTATATACGCCAGACGCGCGTTTCTTCTACAAAAGACTCATCAGTGACGCTCGAATCCAAAAAAGTTAAAAAGGCCAAATAAAGTACGAAGTTGATTTACCTTCTAGAATTCTAAATTCAAAATACATTTGTAAATTTTATTAGTACATGTAGACCCAAGAAATGCCTACTAAGCGGTTCATTTGCTCGAGAGAAAAACACCACGATAGTTATATTCAACAAAGGAAACGATACAGTTGTAGTTATAAACACATGACGATTGCATATATCTGTCTGGCATAAAACTGATTAGGTAAATCTTAAATAATAACATTAACAGTACCATTTTTTTTTTACAAATCAGTAATATAGGATTAATTACAAAAAGTGCGAACTCCATGCATGGTAAATTCAAAACAGAAAGTCCCTTATCATATGGCAGAATCAAAAGTTCAAGCAAATCAAACGAATGGATAACAACTGTCCTTTTCCTGACCTATGAATAAACCTGGTTTTGTAACTAGCTAAACCTCTAATACGTATGACAGTGGTGTATAAATAAACTTATCATAGATACCAGGATTATATTTTTTACATATGCCAGACGCGCGTTTCGTCTACAAAAAACTCATCAGTGACGCTCGAATACACAAAAGTTAAAAAGGCCAAATAAAGTACGAAGTTGAAGAGCGTTGAGGACCAAAATTCCTAAAGGTTTTGCCAAATACAGCCAAGGTAAAAGTTTTACGTTTTATTGTATAATTTTGACAACAATATGTAAGCAAAACAAACAGACATCAAGGCAAAATGGCAAAAAATTTTGGATACAGCAGTCAACATTGTGTTATCATCTTTAAACCACTATAAAAATAAAGGGTCTTCTATGGTTGTAGTTTAAGTGTAACTTCAAAACAAGGGCTCAACCTTGTTCGGTTTTGTGAAACTTCGTATTATACAACGGGTCACCAATTGACATAATGGATCATGTCTCAATTTAATTAGCTTTTTATAATTTAATTAGCTTTTAATGGATTGTTAAATTCATTAAACCTGTGACTTTTATTGAATGTTCATTACGTATTATGTATCATTTTTTTCGTTAGATATGTTTTACTTTAATATGCCCTAACGCCAAGACATGACAGCAGTTTAAATCCTTCGCATATGACTTTTTCATGCAGTCTACCTCTCGGATGAAAGAAAACCAGAATTTAATTTGGGATTAATAGTCAGTCAATACTTTTAAACTAGTAATTGGTAGTTATTTATCTCAAAGATATGCTTCATGTTGTACAAAGGATGTTATTCTCAGTACGTACTCGACTTGACGCAATATTATCGTAGGGGACATTTGGCTTCTTGTATTTATAATGTTCAGGTGTAATGGGTAACTGATCGGATTACACTTTATGTTTATTTTATTTGACAAAACTCACTATATACCTTTGCTATTAGGTATACATTTCTTTTTATCAGAATAAATAGTCAGTTTTTATTTTTTTTTGTTCATGTTAGATTTTTATAAAGTATAATTATTGTGAATATTAATCTTATGTTATGAAAATAGAGACCCACCCTTCCCCCCTTTGCCAATGGTGATAAACACTGCCTCTTTTCAGCCTCCCTGCCAACGCTTGATATGGTATGACTTATATAACGTCCCAAATCAAGTTTGGATACACCCGAAGGATTCAGCGGCCGAATAGAACATAAGGCAGTGTTGGTTATATATTTAAACAAAGACAGGTTTGGGAAAACTAACCACAGTTTATTAAGTATGCATGTAATTATTTCAATTATACAATAATTGAACATAATGCTAAATGAATTAAGGCAAATACAAAATGTAAGTAATGCATGAATACAAAAGATAAATGATGTGTAATAAAAACTGTGGTTCTCCAAAAAGAAATCCAAACCTGTATTTAGAGGTAGGGGAATAGTGTATAAATATCTGTACTCAGAAAAATAAAACTAAGATTACAATGATATTGAAAATTTTATGATTAGAAAACCATTTTATACCATTTTTGGAAGTGCTTTTGCAAAGACATTCATGACAGTCTGTCGATGAGTGAAAGAAGGATATAAATAATTTTTGTATGCATCACTCTTCCAATCCCCCTGTGTCTGAATAATTTCAGAAGGAACGCCACATTCTAATGCAAATGTTGCCCCGCCTCTACGAAAACTGTGCCCAGAGTACTTAAAACTATCATATCCTAGAGATTTTAAAGACTGTTTTAATCTGGCTAAAAACCCATTATATGTAAGGGGCATTAACTTGGAAAACATAAAAGCTGACACCAAATTATGAGAGGAAGGGCATATATCAAATGATAGTTTCAAAGCTTGACAGGGACAGAAGGGGGAACCTGGAATTATAGGTAAAGGTACTTCTAGAGCTCTTTCCCTATTTTGTATGGTTTTTGTTTTCCTGAGTGTTAAAGTGGCCCCCTCCTTCGAAAATTTAACCGATGCCCTGTTTAAATGCCGATCAGGATTAAATTCCTGTAAAGATGGTGTAAAAAGGTTTGATTTCCTAAAAAAGGAAAAAATGCTACTAAGCAAGCTGCCCAAAAAGTTATATCCAAACTTTCATTTAAGTCTATAGTTGTAAAAATGCCAGACAGTATTTTAGGAGTTATTGGTAATTTTGGGCGTTTTTCAGCCCCTAGAACTCTTTTAACCCCTTTTAAGACACCTTTGACAAAATGTGTATCAATAGGGTAAGGCAACTCAGCCTCTTCATGCAGGAGGCGCACAATATTTAAAAAATTGACAACTGAGCTATAACAAAGCCTTTGTGTAAGAAAAACAATATATCTGGCCAAATTATCTCTGCTAATTGGGACCATAGGAATTAATAAACCTCTGCAAAAGGATTCATAACTTCTAAAATACAACATATATGTCTTTTTCGTTGAGTCTGCAAACATCCTGCTTTGGAAAAACAAAACTAGGCTATCCAACTCCTGCACCTTCCCTGCACTTGGAATGCCTACATAAAAGATAGGATACGGCTTGGTTAGACTTATGGGATTCCAAATGCCTTAAAAACAGTGGTTTGGGAAGATAAAAATTCATAAATTGGTAAAACGCATTTGGCTCATATAACCTAGATATGAAGTCTGCTATAATATTTACTTTCCCTGGAACATGGACAGCTGTTATGTGAAAATTATATGTTGCAGAGAGCCAAAACAAGTCCCTAAGGTAAGACATCAAAATTTTGCTGCGTGAAGTGCACTTATTCAAGCATGCAACAGTGGTCATATTGTCTGAGAATATAACGACTCTTTTATTTTCCCAATCTTTCCCCCATCTTTGCGCTGCCAAGACTACTGCAAGAGCCTCAAGCTCATTGATATGGAGATTTTTCCCTACAGGGAAATCATTTTCCCAATTCGTATAAAACCAGTCACATCCAAAGAAAAACCCCCTCCCCCCTGCTTACATGCATCTGTGTATACTGATGACAAGGGGATCTTTCCTAAAATGAGGGACTTTCCATTAAAAGTCTCTAAGAATTTTTTCCACCATTCAATATCATGCCATATTTCGCCATGGAGGATTGCCTTATGCCAATCATGCTTTAAAGGGGTAATCGCGTCAATAATTCTGCGAAGGAATACTCTCCCGCCATGAACCACTGCTGATGCCCAATTAAATTTGCCTGCTATAGATTGCAATTGCTTTTTTGATGCTCTTTTACGCTTACTAAATTCTGCCAATTCATGCTTAAGTAGGAAAAGCTTTTCCCCTGGAAGCCTTAACTCCATTGCAGTAGAGTCAATTTCTATGCCTAAGAAAGTCAATTTAGTGGTGGGGTCAACCACTTTTGACCAATTTATCATAAATCCCAACTTGCGAAGAAGGGCGAGTAAAATGTTTAATGCTTGGATGCAACGCTGCTTTGTTGTTTCACAAATAAGAAAATCATCTAAGTATGCGATGATAGTAAAACCTCTGCGTGACATCATACGACGGACAGCTTGGGATAGCCTATGAAAGATATGGGGTGCCAATTTTGATCCAAATGGGAGCTTTGTATCATAAAAAGTATATTCTGTTCCATCAGGGAAGGTCCATTTTAAACCAGTTACTTCTTGACTTTGTGAGCTAAGGTTCACAGATCTATAAGCGGTTTTCAAATCTACTTTAGCCATATAACAGTTTGGAGTAACTGATTTTGATGCTTCATCTAAAGTTTGAAATCTTTGTTTTTCTATTTCACCAACAAAGGAGTTTACTGCAGACCCCTCTGGTCTACTACAGTCATGAATAATACGGACGCCCCCATCTGGTTTAGGTATAACTGCTAATGGACTTATAATGCGGGGAGTTTTTTCAGCAAAAACATAGTTGCCACGTTCTATTTCATTTAGAATTTGCAAATGAGCTTTTCGTACAGGGGGTTGTTAGGTGAAGCGGATGGGTGGTTTTTACCAACTATTCCTGATGGTAACTCATTAGCTGCTGAGGTCACAATGTCAAACCCAAATTCTATACCATGAAGTAAGTATTCTTTGTCAAAGTCATACTTTAGTTCAGTAACCCAAGCATCAAGGTGAAGGTCACGCAGAGGTTTTACTGGGCCTATCCGTTTTTTGGAAAGCTAGACTGATGCCCAGAGCCAGAGTGTCTTTGTCCACAGCCTGGGACATTACACACATGTTCAAATTTGCACCCACTTAGTGAACAACCTAGCCTGGAGTTGAATTTTTTACATATTTCTTTCCCACCAGCTGTGTGAGAGGAAAATGGTTTGAAACCCTTAGATGTAGAAACTGGAGGTTTAGAAAACTTGTTTGAGTTACTACCCTTTGATTTTAAAAACACAGTTTGAATATGTGGTACATCAGTTCCCCATCTAAACTTATGTAAATTCGGCAACCTGCGATACTCTCTATCATAAAAGAAAACTGATGTTACATCATGCGAAAGAAACAATTGGTATGTACGAGTGGCATATGATAAGTAGTCCAGAATGTTATTCTGGACTAGATGACCCTCTTCTAATAACTTATATAAAATTGCCAAGTTTGCCATTGACCATTGGCTTACATTTAAAGACTCTAGCTTAGGTTTAGTAGGTCCAGATTTTAAAATTAACTGACCTGAACCCGATTCTGATACAATCCTTTCATCGTTATCCCCAATGTTAACCCCTGATAACATGACAAAATCTACAATGTCTAAATAATTAGAGTTAGTTTTGTTATTTCCTAATGATTTAATAAATATTTGTGGGTCCTGCCAGGACTGGATGTTATTAAAACAAGCACTACCTTGATTTATGACACCTGATGCTGATTGCTGCTGTTGTAATTGATTCAACACATTGCCAACACACGTGTCTGTCAATCCGGATGTTGGATTGTTTTTGTTATTGTTGCCGCCATCTTGAATGTCTGTCACTTCCGGTGCGCACGCATCTTCTGTAGTCGGACATGCCGGAAGTCCACCATTACTGCTTTTTGGCGCGTTTTCAGTTTCTGCTTTAAATGACTGCCTTATGCTCTTCAGGGGTAGTTTCTGTTGTCCAATCGGTATTTTGGTCTTCTGAAGATCTTCGCCTTCTAAAAGCGCCAAAGCTTCCATTGAGTCAAATCCTAGGCTTATTACTGCATTTGCCGTGGCCTCGCTAAGCTTTTTTGCATCTGCCCAAGTTAGAACCCGTTCCACGTCTGTCATGGTCTTGGAGCTTGAACCTTCCAAAGTCATCTTGCTAACTGATTGCACGATATCACAGCAAAGTTAATATTTTCAATCATTGGTTACTGCACCAAAACATGATTTCCCGGTCTGCTTCCGAAGTTACGCTAATATGGTATAACTTGTGATGTCTAGAACGTTCCAGCTTAGTGCTCTTCAACTTTAAAAGTTCTGGTTTGCACATGCAATACGATTCTGCGAATAAATCACCGTTTCATCGGTATTAATTACGCTGTACCACGCGAGTTTATATCTTGAATTCCATGGATTTATCACCGAATTCCTGAAGTTTTTCACAGATGAAATCAAACTTTCGTTAGTATCGTAAATTCATCTCATAGTACTGTAAATGTAAGATTTCCATCGTACTGTATAGAACGTCCACTTTCGATTGTTAAACTTATAATTAATAAGTATGAGAATAAAAATCTTTAGCCTTAGTTTAAACAAGGTGTTCGCTGCTGCAAGTTATTATTTTGAATGCTGAAACTGCCGATGATGCCAGACGATGATAATTTACTTAAATTTGATTGGCTAATTAATGAGGCGGGAAATATGAATACTAGCTCTTGATTGGTTGATATGAAATGCCAGACATATCAAGGGTACCTATGCTGCATCCAGATTGGTCAATATGAATAACGTTATGATATAGAGGCGCAGGAGATATAAACAATGTACCTAGTTACCAGATAAGATTGCAATGCAATCTCTGCCCTGCGATTTCAACCATGATTAATAATATATTTAAATAAAATATTCACAAACATTGAACTCTAAATGACTCTCTTGCAGTACCAATATATATGTTCCAGACCATATGAGTATTTGGACCGTACGCGTACGGTCCGGACCGTATACGTATACTCGTACGGTCCGACCATACGCGTACGGTCGGACCGTATGAGTATACGCGTATGGTCCAGTACGAGCTGACCATACATGTTATTGGATCATATGGGTTTGATTTAAACAAACATTTATCACAATCTTTACTTTTAGTTTTACAAGTTGTTATTATTACAATTACTAGTAGATGGATAAAATGAACAAACGAACAATTCAAATTAAATATTTGTTTAATTGTATATCTGAATCTTTTTTCGGTACTCTCGCCCAAGGTGACACTTGCTACCACAAGAAACAATATATTTTTTACGTTTACATGTTTGCAGTTCATGTATGTTCCATTGCATTTGCATTTTTTGTTAAGTTGCTAAATATTCTAAAACAATTGTCCTTCCACATTATGTTTACTTACGATATCTTCGATTTCAGTGATCATAATTCAATTAATGTTTTACTGATCGACATGCTAAATACAATAGATTAACAGAATTAATTAGCGTGAATTTTTGAAATAGTTAAAATATAAAGTTTTTATTTCAGTTAGCGTTGAACTTTTTTCAATTAAATTTAGAGTTAAGTTATGTTGATCTGTTATATGCATTTGTATCTAATAAACTTGACCAACTTCCTAATATCAGTCAGACCGTACGCGTACGGTTCGACCGTATGAGTATTTTGAAAAAGTACGCATACGGTCCAGACCGTACACGTACGGTCCAAATACTCATACGGTCTGGAACATATACATATTATCTTACTTCGAAAATAAATATGTATGATACAACTTGAGCCCATATTGGCATTATTATGACAATTTTATGAAAACTTTGTCGATTTTTATCATGTAATGTCCTCCTTGGTTGTACTTTCTTTTGCCGTGTGTAATCGTGATATTTTTTCAGTGTTGTCCTTGCTTTCAAATTTGAAAACTGATCCTCAAGTCTAGTACACGTACTATCAATAAATGACATAAACATACAATGTTTCAGTGAAGTGTCTCTACTGTATATATCATGTTACAACAAACATATCTTCAGAACAGCTAAGAAGTTCACGTTTAACTTGTTTACCAGCATCTCTCTGTATCCCTTCTTGTTGAGTAGCAGTTGAGACCTTTTGAATACCGAATGAGTTGGGAAATGTATATCCTATATGCAGGTGGAGTTGTTATATTGCTACTAAAGTGGGAAAAATGATAATTTCAAAATTAAAATCGTCTCGTTTGTCATAGATTCTGGCACTGAGATGACCGCTAATGTTAAATTCGTTGTATAAGTCTAAACATACGACAGAGGAAGCCATGTATGTTGTTTCTTTTATTTCTAGTTCTGGAGGATATATTAATGGAACGAATTCAGATACGTTTGTATTTTTAATGGAAAGGAAATGTTATCTGAATGTGATATAAAATGATCTGGCTTCCTTAATCTTTTTGTTTTTGACATGTGAATTAACTCATATGAAAATAAGAAAATATCGGCAAGGAGGGATGCACAGTTCGTTCCCATAGAAATGTCAAATGACGACAATTTGTTGAAAAAGTCTACCTCCAAATTGATAAAATATGTTATCAATTAGAAACTCCAGTATACTGATCACTTGTTCCTCTATGTAGCATGTTTTACTCTTTTTTTCCCTCACTATTAACAAAACATGCAATTTGGTATTCCAAAATAATGAATTTATAGCGTTTGCTTCCATTTCAATGTTGAAAGGCAGCCTTGTGCACAGTTTCACAGTATTTGTGAAGAAGCTGTTTCACGCTGAAAGATTTTGTGTCATTCTAATGGACAATTATTTCGTCGAACAAGCCGATCAACGTATATGTTTTACGGAATTTTGTGAAGGTTAGATTCCCCAAACAAACAAGGGAAGTCCTCCGATTTGCTGTTCAATGTAATGTTCATTGAAGTCATAAAGGTCTTATGATTCGCCAAAATACCATCCTTGTCAATTGATATGTTTCTATAATTGGGATAACCTAAGTGCTCATTTATTCATAATTCTTTTACAAGACACTCGTAGTAGTACGATTTACATACAAAGAAATTTGTATTTAAAGGTTATTCCATAGGAACAATTTTCAATCCCCCCTCCCCCAAACTTAGTCGTTAGTAGCAATATACCAACCTCGCTTGCATATGAGGTATACATTTCTTATCGGATTCGGGGTTTAAGAGCTTGCAGCTGCTACTCAGACTTGGCAAAACGTCACCAGTGTATCAGAATGAGACGGGGTGTAGTTACGACAATTTTGAACATTTCCGCTATTATCTACGATACAGATGTTTTATAAAAGAGGGACGAAATATACCAGAGGGACAGTCAAACTCATAAATCGAAAATAAACTGACACTAAACGCCATGGCTAAAAATGAAAAGGACAAACAGACAAACAATAGGGGTCCTACTAAAATGCGCCCGGGAGCGCCCGGGTGAAGAAAAAGCGCCCGGGGAAAAGAAAAAGCGCCCGGGAAAATATATAGATATTTTATTGGCATGAGACAAATTGGTTAAGTTATGGACATTGATTTTTTTTTTTAGACAAGTAATTTGCAAATTCAGATAATAGACATTTGTAATAAAGCACAAAAACAAGTATGAGTATTTTTAAATTTTAACAATAATTATTATGAATACTATTTCGAAAGACTGATAATAATGGATCACAGTTTATGCGGAAAATTTATTACATAGCCATTGAAACAGTTTTAGTTTTATAAAAAGATATAATAAATCTATCTCAGCATCTGTATAAAAAAGTGTTCACCATGCAGTTGCAAAAATATAAGACCTCAAGCACCGATTATTTTTAGTAACAAAATATTCATTTTGATCGAGGACAATGTCTTTCATGATTCTTCTATTACTCTTATTTATATATATTTTTACTTACTTATATACAATTTTGAAATCTAAAATGTAAAAGTAAAACAACACTTTAGATGTAGCATCGTACATATCCCCATTTATATTAAGGACAAAACAAGCAATGATTAGTTATTTTTTATGGGAAAAAAAATTTGTTATAAAATATTATTATTTTCTTCTCCCGGGCGCTAATTTTCTTCTCCGGGCGCTAATTTTCCTTCTCCGGGCGCTTTTTCTTTTCCCGGGCGCTCCCGGGCGCTTTTTAGTAGGACCGAACAATAGTACACATGACACAACATAGAAAACTAAAGAATAAACAACAAGACGAACCCCACCAAAAACTAGGGGTGATCTCAGGTGCTCTTATAACAGTCAGCCAACTCGTAATGACGTCCGTATTTTAAAATTTTCGAAGATATGATTTGAACTTCGCCACTTGGAACTCTTGGTTTATTAGCTTCCTTGTGAGCAGCAGCCCTTACTGGTATCAAGGAAACTATGGTAGAAAATACAAGCCGCGTGGAATATCATTGAAACTGGGAGAGTATACTGCGTATGCTTGCGGTGCTTGAATGTTGCTAAATAATATACATGATATAATTAGAGATGGTAAGTTAACAATCGGGACACGGTCTGAAATCATCTCTTTTGTACTGTATTCAATTTGATATCATGCAATTTGCCTTGTCTATACCTTGGATATATATACCTGATCATACCTAGTCATTTTGCAACATACTGGTCAAAATTTGTATACCAGATTTTATAAAATAAGTTTCCTTAGGGGAGAATGGGTAATATTTTGTATATTCTTTATATATATACAGAGTAGATCTTCTATATAAGATAAGATAAGAATCAGGATATATATACGTGTACCGTGAATATAAGAAGGGGGGTTGGAATTGAATAAATTGAATTAAAAATATCATTTAAAGATTTACGGAAACATTGAAAATTACAAAAACAATTGCTTTCGCCTTTTTTTACATGGAAGCCATGGAAAGCAAGAGAAGCAGGCGCGGATCAAGAGGGGGGGTTCCGGGGGTTGGAACCCCCCTTTTTTGGACGATCAATGCATTTGAATGGGGACATGTAATTGGACCCCCCCCCCTTTTGTCCTGGGTTAGGAACCCCCCTTTTTAAAATGGCTGGATCCGCCCCTGAGAAGGCAGAGAAGACCGTCGGTATCAAATAAAACATCATATTAAAAGGGAAGTAACTCAAAAGAAAAAAGGAAACAAAATTTTATCCCGCCAAATCAAGTACGTTCGGAAATAAATCTAGAGAACAATCGAAAAGCAGCACGTTGACATTTGACTCGGAAATCAATTTGCAGGTGTTGTCAGGTAATTAATCGAATAATTACCTAACATTTAAGAGTATCATGTAAATGTATAGGAAATTAAAACAATTAAGATAACATACAAGAATCATGAATATCACATTCACAGCATTACACGGCTCACAGTTTGTTCAGTTCAAAATACATCTGAAATATTCTCCACTGGACGTTAATAATCCACATTTTAGTGCAGATCATATCCCTTTTAAAATCCTGTGTTGGATCAATTGTTTGCGGCCAAATCAGTAAAAATGCTGCAGACAGAGAGTAGCCCTTGTCCAAAAAATTATGAGGTCTTGAAAAGTGGGGGTTAAACCTTTAATTCATGAGGGCCCTCATGGGGTTTTTGATTATGTGATTACTTGGCCGTTTTTTTAATGATTATTTGATTATTAAGCCAAATATTTCATGATTATTTGATTACCTAGGACTGTATTTTTAGTTTATGATTATTTGATTACTAAAGATAAGCAAATATTTAATGATTATGTGATTATATTGGCAAAAAAATGGTGATTATGTGATTACTAGGACCCCCCCATGAGGGGCCTCATTCATTTTCAAAAAATGTGGATATTTCAGTTGTGAAATAACAATACAAAAAAATATTCAATTTTCAACTTTAATATATGAAATTGAATAGTTTAACAACAATACAACCTGAAATAAAAATATGCAATCTTAAATGCTACTACAAAAATATTTTAAAAAATAACATAGAAACAAGTATGGGACATATGTCAACTACATAACGGATTTAGTTTCGGTCCCTAATTTTTTTTTAATAATATTTACATTTTGCTTGATATATATTTCCATAAAAATCATCACACTTTTTTCAAAACAGTTAACATGGTTAAAATAACACTTTTTAGAAACATATTTTAAGGTGAATTTAATTCAGCATTGTCAACTACATAACGCTTTTTGTCAACTACATAACGATTCACTGCGTTATGTAGTTGACCGTTATGTAGTTGACCTATTTGTGGTTTTTGGATGTTTTTCTTGACCCTAATACTACCAGATAAATGGTTTTTATTGAATTAGAGTCAGTATTATAGACTTTGAACGATTTATGTAAAAAAAAAAAATTTATGCCAAAATTTATCAATGTTTTTGCCGTTACAAAGTTGACATAGAATAAAATTACGGAGTAATTTGTACTCACCAAAACTAATCTATAATGAAATGAATCAATGATGTCATCCTGTAACTTTAAGCACGTCATCAGAGGATGAAGAGTAAGTAGAGAACACTTCCTTAGTTACATGGGATATAATCAGTTGTTTATTGGCAACATTATTTCATTTGTGTTATGTAGTTGACATTTTTTTAAGTACGAAATGAAAAGTAAAAAGAAATGCTAATAAAATCTAATAATTCCCTGTATTTGTGTATACATACCTGCAGTGATACCTATATATTTATAATAACAAAAGAAAAATAATAATTTCCGCTGGGTATTAAAACCAGCATTTAAAAAAGACTAGTTTTTCAATTTCGTACAAGCAATTTTGGGGTTTTTGGACCCTTTGAAACCCACTGGAAGCAATTTCTGTAGCTAAATTTCATATTGAATTTGCTGGAAATTGTTACACACACCAAAAACTAAATGGTGTATCTAAAAATTGGATAAAAATATTTACACTTTTTTAGAAATATTGATTGTACAAGAAAATCCACATTTTTTGAAAAAGGCCCTAATATGGCTAATCCTGGCTGACCCAGCCGCTTGAACTTTTGACTCATACAATAATCACTTTTCCATTGTGGCGTCAGATATTTTGTTTTATGACGTCAAAATTTTACAGGAACCTGTATGATATCCAGTATTAATGGCGGACAAATAGGGATAAGGTGTATTCCTAGTCCAAATAATTATGACGTTTGGCAAGGCTATTTTAATTTTTTTCTGGGATGCTTTCCCATGATGTCTTAATTTTTTTTCTGGGCTCGTAGGAAAGCATCTGGAAAAAAATTAAAATAGCGTAGGAATGCGTCCCAGAAAAAAATTAAAATAGCTCCCAGAAAAAAATTAAAATAGCGTAGGAAGGTGTCCCAGAAAAATGATAAAATAGCCTTCCCAGACGTCATAGGAAGGCGTCCCAGAAAAAAATTAAAATAGCCTAGTCATAATTATTTGGACTAGGGAATTCCCTGATCCTGAAATGATCAATCGACCTGAAATCCCAAGCTTAAAAACAGCAGATCCCCGAGTCCCAATACAGGTCCTTCTCCCTCTCTTGAAATGATATTTTAATTTTGTATTCCTTTTACGCCTTCATTGATGGCGTCAACATCAAAAAATAATTTTTTTTTAAAGCCTTTCAACATGTTCCAGACGTTGTATAATTAGTTGAGATGCCATAGTTGCATGACAATAGGTTCAAGACTATATTTTGACCTCTTTTTAACTCAAAATATTGCCAATTCTGTGTTAAGGGGGTTTAAAATTCAGCTTGACAGCTTCAGACATACTATTTTTAGTGGAAGAAGACGTCAAGTCTTCTGAAGACTTAAGGGGCCGACCATTTGCATTGAGTCTCCGTATGCCGCATTCATTTCGTGTATTACAATTTCAAAACAACTTAGATTCCTGACTCCGATTTTTACACATGATTAGGCATCTGAATCATTTAATTTGTAAATTATGATTGTAAAACAATCACTATCGTAAATATGACCCTTTTATTTATGTAAATTATTAGATTTCATCTCATCCACATGAACGTTATTTGTTTACTTGTAACAGGATGTTTTAACTGTAGATATTTGTATTACGCATGCGTGAATTTGGTATCGGGACAACTCGCCCTGTTTAGAAGTTCGCCCTTGAAGTTACGAATTTGCAATCCTGCATACAAGAAGATTTTGTTTTTATATAAATAAAAGGATATATAAAGTGTTGTCTTTATTCATGGTTTTCCTTTGTCATGTGAATTAGATGCCCTTCGTAACATACATGTGAACCTTCCGTTAAGGAGAAAAAACTCCCGTGTATGAAATTTTTCAGACGCCATATTTGATAATTTCTTACTACTGTACGGGTGTAATTGACACCTGTGTTAAATTTTACCTGAACATCAAAGAAGATGTATAATTATATGGCTTCACTTGACAGCTTGGGTGTCAAACATACTGGTAATCAACGATGTTTACCTCCGGCTAACTGCCGTTGTGTTATCAAAACGATGTGTATTGGGAATATTGAAATACTTTTTTGTTACTTCCCTTTGTTTTATCCTGTTTTCAGTTATTTTGCTTTTAAAAATGTAAATTGTAAAAAGACTATAAATGATTAACATTTTAATCAAATAATCATAAAAGGATGTTGATTAAATGAATTTAAATGATTTTGGACAAATAAAAAAATTAAAATTTATAAATTATTTTAGCAATCTAGACCTCCTTTTAAGGATTAAATTGAAGTTTATATCATAAATTTGTTGACAACAGAATAGAAGTTAACACACAATATGTGCAACTAGACTAATAAAAGGTCTAGTAGTTAGATTAATTCCTAGTAAAATCTTGAAATTTATAAATTTGTAAATGTTAGTACATATTAGATTTTATTGTGTAAGCTAAGAAATAGCAAGACATTTTACACTGTTTTTAAGTCTTTTTTAATAAGCTTTCTACAAATATGACTTTCATAATGCTTAAAATCCATGCAGTACTAGTGTTAGTGTATGCTATTTTTTTAATTAATTTACGATGTTGCAAATATACATGTGGAGCTTATTTCTTTCTTATTTATCTATACATTTACAAATGATAAGGAGATGGAGACATGAACAAAAATATATACAGATAAGATATATAAATATAATGATTCATTTGCAAGCAGTGAACAATCATTTGTCAAAAACAAAACAAAACAAAACAAGAAACAGATTCTTCTTATTATTTTATAGAGAGGCAATAAGGGAACTATAAACATTACAATTTGATGGAAATTTGAAGAAAAAACACAATTTCTACATCATTTGGTTACATTTACGACAAAATTTATGTCAATAAAAAAACATGATGTTTTGACCATTCAGTACTTAATAGATGCATAGTTCTTGGGGAAAAGTTTCATCAAATAATATGAATATAAATGACTTTTTTTGTGCTCATTTTTTACAGTGGGTTGTGATGATCTTCCAGTTAGGTTACCCTCATTTGGAGTGTTGTTCCCAACCTGTTAAAGGTCCATCTGCATAATTCAAAATTGGAAATTTCAACAAGCATCTAATATTCTTAATTTGGAAAATAAACCCTTGTCTGCTAGCTTTATGTATATTTTTTCTTCCGATTTAATATATAACTAGAATCATGCAACCAGACTTAAGGAAAAGGCATGTAAGTTCATCATACAAATATGACACTTTTTCCAGACAATCCAGATCTTGCAAAATACGTCGCTAAAAATTGTAACCTTTAAAATTGTTGTTGTGCAGTAAAAACCCATATGGGAACTTTCAAAAGTTGGCAGGTATGTAACAAGTCTTGCTATTTTAATGCTCCATTTATGGGCATTATGTTTTCTAGTCTGTCCGTCCGTCCTGCTTCTGGTTATAAAGTTTATGGTCGAGGTAGTTTTTGATGAAGTTGAAATCCAATCAACTTGAAACTTAGTACACATGTGTTCCTCTTGATATGATCTTCTTAATTACTGCCAAATTAAAGATTTTACCTAATTTTCATAGTCAACTGAACATAGAAAATGATTGTACGGATGGGAAATCCATGTACTTATGACCTTTTCTTGTTTGAAGAAAAAAAAATACATTTTAAAGATAATGGAACAAAGCAGCCTGGGTAAGTGGGGCTGCTTTTATGGTAATTCAAGTTACCTTTTATTCACCTTCTTCCACTTCAGAGCTATCAGCTCTTTGATTTTTATTTTTTTTCAATCACTACTGCATGAACATATAGATTAAACACAGATTTTTTTTTAACATGTAATTTCATCCCCTCATGCTATATTTCATGCATAAAATATTAAGAAATAAATTGGGAAGGTGTATGAATAAAAATGTAAGTTATACACTGTTCACAGACAACAAAAACCAAAGGACCATAACTGTGTCCTTGTCCAATTATAAAGATACCAGAAAGCATGTGAAGTATGAATAGTCAGTTACAACTTACAGCAATGTAAAACCAGATCAAAAGGATAACAAAGCTTTGTTTTAATTGACCATGGAGAGATCAGTGATAAAGATAAAACTATAATACCTTTGACTTTATAAACCTAAGCAAAACATTTAAAGTTCTGTTTTAAGTGAAATTTATGTATTGTCCTGTAAATAGACTATTTTAAGAGAGAGTCCTGTAAAAAGACTAATTTTAAGGGTGAGAGACTATTTTTCATTGTGAAAATGTTATATCTTTTTTCAAGGTTCATATTATGACCATAATTTAATATTCAATGCAATGAAGTTGAATACCGCCACTTTCAGTACTGTTGGCTATCTAGTGGCAGTCAGTTTTATATATTGGGGAAGCTGGAGTGCATATATATACTGTGGATTCATTTATTTCGTGGGTATCAATATTTGTGGATTGCTGAAAACTTGCATATTCCTGGGTATTTGATTTCATGGTTTTGTAAATCTTTGTATACAGAGCCTTTTGAAAATATGTTATTCATTGAACATTTGAATTTGTGGTTCACCTGTATCCACGAAACCCACGAAAATTGGTATCCAACGAATAATAATGGATCCACAGTAGTTAAAAGCAGAGTTTGTTCATTTATTGGTAATAAACCTTCATTAAAAAAAATTAGGAAAGCATATACATGTATTTTCAAATCAAATAATCCTATTAAAAATAATCTTAAATCATAACTAACTACAGAGTTATGTATCAATTGTATACTTAGTCAAACTAATCTAGGATTATCTCAGGTCATTAATACCATTAATCCTCTTAACTTTTAATGTGTATTTATAAAAAAAAATATTACTCCTTCCAGGTGTTTAAAAGGTGTCAACGTGAAGTATGATTTCTGAAGATGAGTGACAATCTCTGTAATGATAAACAAATATTATTTGACCATTCAATATGATGTAACATACATCCATCAAGACCAGAGATTTACTTGACCCCAGTTTTACTTGACCAGCTATTAATCATTTCCCAATTTTGTACTTGTAGTGATTATTGCAAAACAACCTGGACTTGAAGTGATGATTTGAAAACACAAAAGTTTATGATTTTTTTTGGGATAAATTGGATTAAATATTTGATCTGAATTTGTTTAATTTTGGTCTATGGAGCTTTTTACAAGTACATGTACATGTAAGTATTAGCTAAGGTTATTTATTTATTGTGTCATGTTTGTGGTCGAAAGGGATGGTTACATCTTTAATCAACGTTATGTGGTTAAACTAGGAGACAATTGAACAATTAGGTGTCTCTTTTCAAGCTGCACTTCAACCTTGTTAAATATAATTGTGAGTAAAAAGATGCATGGATTATATATCAATTATATTGAAAGACACAGCAACCCAACAACATTTGAAATATAAACATTGCTCTAGGAGGTATGCCTGTTAAGTAAAATGTACTTGTACTAAGATTGATTTTGTTTAAGAGTTGATAGGGTCATTTTAGTATTTTGCAAGGGGCGTATGACATTTGCGCCGATTTTGAAAATTTTCATTCTTTCATTTGCGCCGATTTCATTTTTTCATTTGCGCCGATTTTATAATTTCTCCTAATTGGATTTACAGGTAAGTTTTAATACTTTTAAATGAACTATAATTTGATGGTTTATTGGTAAATCTGGTTATCAACGTTGTTCACTTATGTTAAATAGATATAGGAAGATGTGGTAGGAGTGCCAATGAGTTAATTCTCCATTTAAGTAACTATTAATAAAAGTAAACCATTTTAAAGTTTATTTTGATTCATATTGTTCTGGAACTTCGTTGTAACACGATGGACATATTGTTCACTTAAACGGGCCGAGGGGTCAATTCTTTTTTTTTTTATCATCGACGGCCATACATACCTTACCGATGTACCACCAAATCGTGTAAAGCCAGAAACACAACGGATTCTGATGGGAAGACTATTGTCAAAACACAGAAAGAACATACTCATGTGCTGTTGACCGAAAGACCGAGGCTTAAGAACTACGGGTACGGCCAAGGAAAAAGTCTGAAGATGTATCTAGTGCGCCTTTAAAGACTGGGATGAAAAGTTATCGCATTGACACTCATAACACATCTTATTATATCTATTCACCTGTAATTACCTGTAATTTACCTGTAAAAAAATTGGCGCAAATGAAAAAAAAAATTGGCGCAAATGAAAGAAAAAATCGGCGCAAATGCAAAACGCCGTTTGCAAGTTTTTGGTGCTGTATTAGCATAATTAAGACATTGACAATATCACATGTTTTGTGAGTCTACAATGTATGTAAAAACGTACAATTTATGTTTGAAATTTTTTCGTATTTGTGCAGTTACAAAATCTGGATATCTTGATTAAGAATGTTTCAAAGTCTTTTAAGTAATTAAAAAAGTACCAAAAATTCAAAGACACACAAGCATTCATAATTAACCACAGGCACTTGTCTCAGAAAATAATGTCCTATATGTATATACCTTATTATAACCATGATAACAGTTATGTTATGGTATATATAGGAAAAGAAATTCTGAAACCCCAAAAATGTGACAATGAATTAACTGTGAATTCTAAACAAGTTTCGTTTATATGCTTGGTAGGCAATTTTAGTATTGATAGATGAAGTTACAAAGAAATTATTGTAATTTCGAAGGCATGTTCAATAATAATTATACCTTATTATTCATATTTACATGATTATTCTTGCCAATGTAGCTGAAAGAAATGATGCTTGAAAGGCATTGTTTATTACAATTTACAAATTTATTTAAATGACTCTTTGCCTCATTAATTCTGTAAACAAGATCCCAAAGACAATATATCTAATTACTAAAGTTGGACTTACAATCACATGAAATAAGCTAACCTTGCATATTTTTGAGATGAATATTTGGCTGATTAACATTTTTTATCAGTACAAACAAACTTGAACTCTAAATACCATTTTAAATTGAGACTATTAATTACATTACTTTATTATCATATACCATTGAAGAAAGGTACATTTCACATACATTTAACATTTTCAAGTGCCTATTTTTGAAATTCCTAAATGATGAATTTGCTAGACATTTATATTTAGATACAGTTCAGAAATCAAAAAGAAAGTAGATAGGGGAAATTTAAATGAAACTACAAATGACAAATTAAAAGTTTTTTTACCTGAAGGTATATTTCAGGTAAGTCGTGTCAAGGGAATTACCTGAAGTTATTTAAGGTAGCGTTCATTTCGAGAGGTTGTAATTTACACTAGGTGCGTGTGGCTCTTTGAACTAGCCAAGTATAATTGTCTGGAAGGATTTGACAAATTAATTATTTGGGATTATCTCCCTTGTTGTTTATTTTAGAAAATAGATTACATGTATGTGTGCAGTTAAGGATTATATATGGAGCTGAAATATTGAAATGAAACAGATGAAAATGGAATATTTATGATCTTCAATAGGATTAACATTCTAGTGAAGTCGTAAGTACATATTAAGTAGATTATGCATGTACATGTAGTTAATTAATCTCTTGATCTATAAGGAATGAATTAAACTATAATTGGATTAGAAAGTTGAAAATGTCGGCACATATATGATATTATAAATGTAAAATATTTGGACTGAGACAATGAACATTGGAATGGGGAAGTAAAATAGGATTTGAATTCCGTTAGCCAAAAAAAACATATTGGGACTTAATAACTGTACATTATAAAGGTTTATAACCTTTACTTTCTATAAACATTATACAGATTGTCATGCTTTGCTGGTGACAGGTTTTTTTTTAAATGTCTAACAATGAAATAGGAAGTCTTTGTTTTCTTTGTATAGATACAAAGTTTTTGTTTATAAAAATAAGAAATTCTCCCTATACAACCTTACAGGCAGAAGGCCTTTATTTAATAGAGTAAAATGGGGGCAGATAAAGAATTGTGATGCTGGTTTGAAATGTGGGGTTTTGGTGAATTTTTTTTTTCTTTTCTGCCTAAATTTTTTTTTTTTTTTTGGGGGGGTCTTAAAAATCTAAGTATACTTTTGTGAAATTTTACACATTTGTTTGAAGGACTTGCAGTCTTAAATGTTTTGAAACTATCTTTCACAAAAAAGAAATGACTCAAAACGAGTGAAAAATTTTGAAACTACTCAAGTATACTTACAGATTTATTTCCTTTACCTCTTATATTGGAAAAGTCACAAATATGTGTGGGTACATAAAATCACTTAACATTTCAATACACAATAGATTTTTATGATGTGAAAATTGTCACAAGTTCCTAAGGCTGTTTATCCATTGACATTGTCAATTGCTTCCTAATAGAATTTTAATGGGTGTTCAATAATTCACAATGTATGTAGAGGTATTAAACTTCAGTTTTATCCTGTTGTGGATAATATGTATTGCACTGATTGACATTTGAATTCAAAGAAAAATTGAACTGAAAATGATTCATCTGGGTAAATATCATGTTTATTTACTTTTGGGGACTTTTTAGTAAATGAAGACCAATTTATCCATATGATCCAGCTATCTTTCAAAGTTAGAAGAAAAAAAATACCATTTTGGTCAGACACATATCACTAAATAGTAAAAATGAAGAAGAAAAAATGAAATGAAATGAAAATATTGAAAAAATAAAATTAATTTGGCCATGATGTCGATCCATCTTACTTGAGCAAAATGATTATCACAGGTTCACAATATTCACTTATTTTTTTCTCTCAAGACACCGACATTTGAGGAACTAAAAAATGAAATAACACCTTCACTACCAATGCAATATACTGCCAAAAGTTTCAGATTAACAACAGCGATTTGGAAAATCTTGGCTTGCATACAAATAGTTGAGAGATGTCAACCCCTTTTAGTGGCAAAGGTTCTTCTTGATACTATTTGTGAAGATGAAATCTTAAACTTGCACTCCAAACAATTCTGAGACACGAGTGTGTCCTTGTAAAAATGTATACTGAAGAAAAACTTCCGCTACTAGATATACATGTATCATTAGTATGTTTTTTTTTATAAATGTGCTGGTAGATAAGAAAATACTTAATATGTAATTTCAATAGCCAATATATCCCTCTGCTTTGTATTACTTCCTAGAGTTTAAATCATGTATATTAATTAAAGGAAATTCATGTCTTTTCATTGAGGTTCATATCCCATATTCCCTTTTATTCATAATATATGCTTTAGAATTACGATTTCTCCAAAGTTTTTATCCAAACTTTTCTGTAGTTGCTTCATGTTATACAGATTTAGGAGGGATTTAGTTAGGATTTATATATTCAATTTATCATATTTTTAAGGAAAAAAAATTGTCATTTCATTCAAGAGAAGCAGGTATGAGAATTTAAAAAGGGTAAAATAATGATCAAATAATATGTTGATAACAATTTAATGATTTGTTAATCAAATACTAAAAATCTTGTGAAACTTGTAATCTGGGCGAAAAGACCATGTGTCAATCAAATTACAAGTCTAGATCTGATTATAAATAAATCAACCAAATGTGTGCCTCCAGTCCTAAAACATGTAAAATACAGTAAACAAAATACATTATTTACACAATTGATGTAATTGACCTGTGTTCCCTGTCAACATGTAATATTGTGAGGATTGTGTTACAGACACATCCATTCAAATATTTACATGTTAAAAAAAAGTGCATGGTGAACACCTTTAGGTTTTGTGGTCTTTGTACACACCTGGATTAACAGAAATTGTAGCAAATGAAAGAAAGATAAGATAGGTAATTATAAAAAAAAAACATCATTTAAAAAAATTATGAAGGGATATTTAGGTACATAGTGAGATCATCGTACATGTATCAGATATGATTGGCAGTTGCTGCCGGTGTCACATTAAAATACCTCATGTAGGTTCACCAAACTTGTCATGTCATTTTTACTTCATACATTTCTGAGGTTTGTCTGATTGCAAACTGTTATGGTTACTTTTACCTTAAACTTTTCAAGATAAAAGAAGTTTTATATTTACCACTTTTTAGTTTTAGAATCTAAATTTGAAAAAGATAACAGCTATTGCAAGGCCTTATCATTAATTGGCACTTAAATTTAAAAGAAAGAATTATGAAAATATGTGGTATTTACAGCTATCATTTTCACTAAAATAGATAATAATCATGATAATAGAATGTCATTGAAAAACTTTATTGGTGTTTGTATGTCATGCAATTTGTCATTGAAACTTGTTGGGAAGGGCCTTGATGGCAGAGTGGTCTAAAAGGTAACCTCTTCCTATCCACAATGCAGATCCAGGGTCAGGGTTCCAGTGGTTGGAACCCCCCTCTTTTTGGACGACCAATGCATTAATTTGGGACATTATGCTGAAATCCCCTCCTTATCCTGGATTGAGAACCCCCCTTTAAAAATGGCTGGATCCACCCCTGCATCTTTTATAATAATAATCAGATGTGGTATCATATTAGGATAGTGAGCATTATTTTATACATATAGTTCTATATACATCAGTGTTCAACCTGTTAGTCAAAAGTGTTTTGTTAAAATAATTACTTGATCACTGTTTTGGTCTTTTAGAAAATGTTGTTCGTGCTGTATTGAGACCCCCCTACAAAGAAATTTGTTTTCCATGCACATGTATAAAAATTGCGGTTTTTATCCAATGCTATCATAGGTTTGAACGTAGTTTTCAATTTAGACTTGTTTATATATGAATATGTATATATATATACTAGATTTCTTTAGATCCCAATTTCTGAACTTACTTTCCAACTGATTTGATTGTCTTAAATAATTAAACACAAAAATTACCTAATCAATAAAAGTAATGTTACACCCATGTTTTATTGTTTCTTAATAATAGATAACCGAAAAATTGGCTAGTACTGCATTGTCATTGCAAATATTTTTTTGTAATTTGCTAAAAAAAGCCTCTGAAGGTCAATTAAACACATAACTATTACTCTAATAAGGAAAAGAAGAATGAAAGTTGTAATAAAATAGGAAGGCTTGATGAGAAGGAACTTTTAATGTGCTTATGGATCAGGTTATTGTTTTATTATGTGCATGTATTTTAAATTTTTTATGCACTGTAAGATTCACTCTTTCTCTGGAAGATTTTGACCACAATTATCATTTGGATATCTTATAGTACATGTAGTATAGAAAATGTGTCTGATGTAACACATAAGCAGATCCAGGGAATGTGGCTCCGTGACATTTGTGGGTAAAATTTGGTTGCTTTTATATAAAGAATCGCTGAAGCGTGACTGGAGCGGCCCCCTCTTAGGGCAGTCAGTGCCTCTCCCTCTCCCTTATGAAACTTCTTGATCTGCCACTGAAACAGAGAAAATCTGATGGCTAACAGCAGAAATGTTCAGAATGTTGCGATCTACATACTGTTATTAAGTTACTTTAAAACTGACGGATGACTCCTTATAGGATTTATTGCTCTTAAATGGTAAATTGTACCAATATTATTGATATTTTTGCCCATTATCATGAAAACTATAATGGTGTTTTGACTAAAAACAGAAAGTGTTCAAATTTTTTGGCTCACTGAGTAATTAAAACAATAAATTTTGCTATAATAATTAAAATTAGCATGAAATTTGTCTAATCAGCTTATTTTAATCCTGCATAATACGACTTTAAAAAAACTTCTTATTCAAAAAGCCAACAAGATTTTTTTCTTAGGAACAAAGTAAATATTTTTATAACCGTTTTAAAATTTAAATGATTAATAATATAAAGTGTCTTTATTACGTGAAGAAGTATATGAATTTGTCAGATTTGTATTTATATTACGGTTTTTATTCATGATCATCTGACCATCATCTAATCGTGATTGTTTACACGTATTGAAGTAAATAACAAACAATATAGTTCATAAGTACACAACAATATTTAAACTTCGAGTTAATAATAGACAGTAAAGTTCCCAAATACCTGTTCAATATTTAAATCGCATATATGTCATGTATGTTAAGTGTGTTATTGATACTTGTGTAACTAAATGAGACAAAGAGTACACACAACAAACAGTAAGTAATTTTAAGCTTATTTATGATTTATATTTTCAAAATGAAAAAAAAAGTTAATTTAATTTCTAAAGAAGATTTTGTCCTTTCTGAGAGCTTACTATCCAATTTAAAACAAACTGTTACTTTTGACGTGGAAGTCCAACTTTATTGTCTGACCAATGGTATTTTTAACAGTTGCATTATTTTATAAGGAGGATTGTTGTCCTATAGGAGCCAAGCTGTTTCATAATAATTTTCTATCCAGTTTTTCATGAAAAGGATGTACAGTATGAACATAACAGATAGAAATGGCCAATTAAAAATAGTTTGGAGAAAATCAAATTGTAGTATTCTGAAATTCTTTTTGAGCAGGGTGTAAATGAAAAATTTGGTACACAATGCATTAATTATAAGTAGGTTCTAGATCTCTGTGAGGAGTGAAATGTGCTATATAGTTTACAAAAGTTACATGCCCTTTATATGAACAAAATTAATTCATAGGATTTTTTCACAATAATGCAATTGTGAATCAGTGCTCACATAGGTAAATAATTATGATGTAGATATATTAATCCATTTTATATTGGATACCAAGTCTACAACATGATGTGGGATATTGATTGGTCTTTTTGTAACAAAAACAAATAAATTAAGGGGTTACTTCATGTAGCAACAAATTTAAATGGTCACATGGTTGTTTCATGTGAAAATGTGCAGATAATGTACATTACATGGTATCAAATAGCAATGTTGGCATGTATATAACATGTTACATATTAAACTAATAGATACAAATTATTGGAATTTTTTTTTAAAAATTTTTATGCATTATTCAAAGTTAAGGGTAAATAATGGTGTTTGGAAAAAATTCTCCAGTCTCTTATCATTAATGAGGGATGGATTGCACAAACAATACCCTAAACTTTAGATCAAATTGTCTCCTAAAAAAAAAGAACTCGCTTATAGTGTATTAAGAAATTAGTCTTTTTTTGTGGTGGGACTACTTATAATTGGTGTAATTGAACTAAATTGTTATTATGTAACATTAATTAGGCTTTTGAAGTTATGTGAAGACTCAACAATTTGTGCAAAAGGAATGCAGATTATAAAAAAAATGCAGTATACTTTATTGATATTTAAATTCCTGTCTGGCTTCTAGACACATATTTAAAGTATTAAATTATATAAGCTATTAGATCCACATAAAATATAAGCCAAAATAAGCTAAAAAATTGAAAAATAGTAGGATTATATACATATACTTATATAGACCAATGCTATTTTTGTCTATACAGATCTACAGTTACCTTAGGAATTTGGATGGGATTGTTAAACCAAAATATAGATATAAATATGTAAAATAATATATACCCCCAACACAAAAAAAACATAAAACAAAACTTCATAAAGAAATGAATGGATTTTAATTCAAAAGAACCTTTTTTAATCCGTGTGAAGTGTAGGTGTTGCAATACAAAGCTTATTACATGTAAGTAAAATAGGTAAAAAATCAGCTGATTCACACCTGTATATAGATGTATGTAATAAACATCTTCATTTGTTACCTATGGGAAATCACTGATTTTAGTAAGGAATTACCTCATTAAATATAAATTGTTTCATTTTGTTATCACCTTTTGAGGGGGTTGGTTTTAAGAAAGATCAAAGATGCGATATAAGGTTTTATTGATTTATTGGCCTTGTTGTGATGTTGGATTGTGTACTGTATTTGTTCAGTGATCATATTAGGGATGTTATAGGATTATATAGTTGGGTTTGAATCATTTGGAATGTATTATAAGTGTTTGGTGCATGGTTAATAAAGGTAGGAATGAAAGTTAAATTTTTAAGTTGGTAACTTAATTTTTTGGCACCTTTTCTTTAGTCCAAGATTTCTTTGTTGGGACTGATTACTTGCATGTTACGACCCAGCATTTCTCCTTAAAAGACTGTTAGAAGTCATTATAAGCACTACAAATGTACCTTTCTTTTTTTATGATGATCTATGATATGCAGTGATTATTTTCACTTAATACTTAGCTTGGGGAAATCTCTTTTGCAAAGAACTATAGCAAAGGATCAGCATCTGAGGGGGGGGGGGGGGGGGGGGTAAATGCATATACCTTTTATATTTTTACAAGTCCCTGCAGTACTAACTTTATTTGTTGGTTGAATGATGACAGAAATAAAGTATCATGATCAGAAATATCAACCTTGAAGGAAAATTCAAAAGGGGAATTAAGTCCTTTCAAAATGAAAGAATCATATGTTATAAACCAATTGAATGAGTGAAAAACAACTGTCATGATGGACTAAATATACAACTATCAACCAAAGTTCAAATGACGTTCTTTTTAAAGGCAATCATGCTGCCTTCAACAATGAAAAAACTCTATAATTTAGTTGGTCCCGACAGGAAAATTATGAAAGAATTCTATTCCAACTAATGGCCTAATTTATAATAAACACTTTCCCAAAAACAAATATGACAAACATAAACCAATGACTTAAACATTAAACTGCAGTTTCTGCTTATTTGGGACAACATAGACGGATCCAGGGGAGTCAGGCCCCCCCCCCCCCCACTTTTGTGGAAAATTTGGTTGATTATATAGGGAATCATTGAAGCATGACTGTAGCAGCCTCCCCTTAGGTCAGTCAGTGCCCCCACCCGCCTTAGGAAAAGTTCTGGATCCGCCACTGGACACGAACATAAAGAACTTGTTTGAAGGCAGCAAGCTAAAACCTCCCACTTATGTGACAATTGTTTATAGGTCAGTTATATAGACAAAACTGGGTGAGCATTTACCTAAACAGACATAATAGGTTAATGTTACAATAATCAGGACCCCACATATATGCATTTATCATTCCTTTTCATAATTCAGACAGTTTCATATGAATGGAAGTTATTCGAAATATGTATGAAATTTAGCCTTAATAATTCTTAAGTTTAAAAAACTGTAAAAGTTCTCAAGTATTCTAATTACTTAAAAAACTGTAATAGTTCAAGTATTCTAATTACTTAAAAAACTGTAATAGATCACAAGTATTCTAATTACTTAAAAAAACGTTTAACAATGTAAGGGTGAATCTATTTGAAATAGAACATAAATTTGAGCTACTGTATTTTATTTACAATTTGCTGGCCTCTTGTAACACCTGGTGTCAAATAGATTATTTTCTAATCAATTTCACTCATTATCAAAGATCGATGTCAATTTCACCTTTATGTAGGTTTGACCTTTTGATCTGCAATTTTTATCATAAAGAACTAGTCCTTATACTGTTAGATGTATAGGTACTATTTGAAGTTTTTATGTCGATATCTTTAACAGATTAAAATTTTGAATGATTGGTGTTGAATTTGGCATGTATGTTTAATATTTATCAAATTCTTTAGTCAGCAGTTTCAAATATAAGGAAGTGGTTGAGACAAACTTTTACTTTTTAGACAAATTAATTTGATTTTTAAACTAATTTTGGTCTATACTTTATAACATACATTTTCGCAGCCTGAGTAACAAAGGTTTTGATTGAAACTAAGAAATTAAAAATAAAATAAAAACAAGAATGTGTCCTCAGTACACGAATGCCCCACTCGCACTATCATTTTCCATGTTCAGTGGACCGTGAAATTGGGGTAAAAACTTTAATTTGGCATTAAAATTAGAAAGATCATATCATAGGGGACATGTGTACTAAGTTTGAAGTGGATTGGACTTGAACTTCATCAAAAACTACCTTGACCAAAAACTTTAACCAGAAGCGGGACAGACGGACGGACGAACGAACGGACAGACGGACGGACAGACGAACGAACGGACAGACGGACGGACGCACAGACCAGAAAACATAATGCCCCTCTACTATCGTAGGTGGGGCATAAAAATAAAAAAAATAAGGTCCTTTAAATGTTTATTCTAGAAAAAATAGAGAGAGTGCTACTTTTTATTATGAATCAGTAATATGGCAACACAGTGTTGAACTATTTATAGACAGACTGTTAGTTTTCTTTTTGAATTATTTTGCATTTGTCATGCTTGGGTCATTTATAGCTGACTATGCGGTATGGGATTTGCTCAATGTTGAAGACCGTAATGTGACTTTGGTTTTAAACTCAGGGCCATAACTGCCTATGAGGCAGGGGAGGCAACTGCCTCTCCTGAATTTTCGATACCAAAAATTTTTTGAAGTAATAAAATGAAATATTGACAATATGTACACAAAGAACTTGAATTTATATAATAAACAACACAAGTTTACAGTTTTAACAGTGGTATCATGATACATAATATATCTGTCATTTTCTGGATTCTTTACCGAAAGTGTACCGTTTCAGTATTTTATTTTTCGTGTGGCCGTCCGCCTGTTATTCAGTATTTGTACAAACACATATGAAACTTTGCTTTTGACAATTTTGAATAAAACTTAACTATTCACATTTATTTAGGGGCTCCATTAAGCAGAGGAAGTTCCTTTTGGATTGTGAATCCTTTATTATATTGGAAATTCGTTACCGGCTGAATCAGCTGTTGTGTCATTTTTTTAACGTCTCCTGGCCAATCGTACAAGAACATTATGGTCAATGCCTTAGTAGTTAAAAACACTCCCATTTGTTGAAGCAGACAGACTTTCTAAACTAAGTATATATACTAGTTTAGAAAGTCCCTGGTTGTAGTTATATGCATGACCGTCTGTTCAGCTTTCAACAATATTAAAATTCAAGGTCCTCGACAAAAAAAATATCTTGCTTGCTATGATCTTGCTTTGTTTTTGCATAAAAATTGCTTCCAGGTTCAAGCAATACTGATGTTTCTTAAAGTAAGTAAATCGAAGGAAAAAGGGTCATTTGTAGCCATTTTACTGCGAGAAAAAAATCAGCGGGGGGCTGCGCCCCTAACCCCTCTCTCTAAAAGGGCCTCAATCGGCGGCCCCTAACCCCTGCCTCCCCTGAATTCGAACCCTAGTTACGTCCCAGAAACTTCTATGTCATTTAATTGTCTAGATCGATGGACAGTTGTCTCATTATGGCCAACACCATATCTTATATTTAGTAAAAGGTACATTGTATAAGAAAAGTAATGCTGGTTAGAAAGAAACCTAAGAATTACTGCTCAGACCAAAAGCTTAGGGAATCAGTCTGATAGTCAATTTAAATATCAATTGTATATATATGTCTTCATGATTAATCTTAATCGCACACAAAATAATCAGAAGCATAATCTTAAACTTTATCCAACGTGTTTATACGGATGTTTGCTTGTCATGTTTTGGATTTTTTGTCAGATTTTCGAAATCCTCTGGTTTTATCCATTTGAATGCCTTAAAAAAATTTTGCCCATGAACCCCAATTTTTCTCTTTAAAAATCTTTTACATGTTCAATTATAAGCCATTTGTAAAAGTTTTATAAAATTTTATTTATTTTTTAGTAGTTTTTGAGAACTCTAAGTGGTCAATGATAAAGCTATGAAAAATCAAGAGGAAACATCTTCCCGCCAAAATTCCAATGGCTAATATTTTCAAAACAAGCACATTGACCCCTATATTTTTTTTGATTTTTTATTCCTCAATTGATCCCCTATCAATATATACTTGTTTTATGGAAAGTTATTTATTTGGAAACTGAGCAGCAAACATCCTTAAGTAAAGTCCTAGGGAAATGAAGTATTAGATTTTCATAGAAAACAACAATATATATAATCATCGTATTTAAATTAATAATAAGTAAATTAATTAATTTAGACATGAACTTCAGTAGAAGTTGTTGCTTATATGGCTATTTTTAAGTTGGTTGTGATAATTTCGTGAAAGGACCTGACTGTACCCTGACTCATACAAATTTTTATTTCATTGAATTAGGAAGTCCTTAAGTTTTGGTCAGTGTGACTTAATATATTTTCTACCACTTTTGAACACCAACGCAAGAGTATTTACTTTATCTTTATAAATAAAAGTTAGATAACTATGATATCATTTGTTTGATAACAAAGTCTCGTGTATGTTTGTAAACATTGTGGAACAGGAAATATTTGGTCAGATAAAGGGCTTGTTTCCTAATTTGATACTGACACGATTCACGTGGAATGCAGTTGAGCTGAATTTATGAGACATTATAGTTTTTAGAAGATTTTTTTATAGAAATTTTAATAAGATAGTTTGTGCACAAATGAATTTGGACTAAATAATGATGGATTATTATTTCTTGGTGTTTATATGAAACTTAATGTAATAGGTAAAGTATTTAAATAATACCTTATCAAGAGAAGTACAGCAACTTCATTTTTCAAATTTTTGAATTCAAATATTTTGCATGAATAGTTATGTAATATTGTAATGTTATATGTCCTTCAGGGAATTTGATTTTGAAAGGCAGATTTTATATTTATCATATATATCATTTCTAAACTAGGGTTTAGTCACATGTTAAATGATCATATACTGACTTTTATTTATTCCAACATCTTTTTTTGTTGTCCTGAATTTGCAATTATTATGATTATTGCATATACATGAATTAATTTTACGAACTTAAAATATGTATATGAAAGCCATGTTGACTAGAAAACTTATAAATATTGTTTATTTTGCTTTAGGCCAAGTTTCTATTGTTATTTTAACAGGAACTATTTGGTGACATCTTGCTCTAATAGTTGACAATCGCCATGGCAATGACGAAAGTAAAGAGTTTACAACTATGGTGTAAGAAGATGACTGATGGCTACAGAGATGTGGAAGTTAAAGATATGACAACTTCTTGGAAGAATGGCCTGGCATTCTGTGCTCTTATACATAAATTCAGACCAGATTTGATGTAAGCATAAGTTCAGAGCTACTCTTATTTTGAAATACTGTGAATTCATTACATTCATTGGGTACCAATTTTCGTGGATTTTGTGGGTACAGAGGAACCACGAATTTAGATATTCAACAAATATACAATTTAAAAAAAAATATATGCAAACTTTGCCAAAACCATGAAATTAAATACATGTATCCACAAATATTGCAAGTTTACTGTAATCCACAAAAAATTGGTACCCACGAAAATAAATTAATCCACATTATGCTAATTTAGGGAAAAAGAAGTCAGAATATAATTTGTGTAGATTGTGTTACACTTAAAATAACTTCTTGAATATAAAAAATGCCAAAGATTTTCATACTATTATTTGACAAAAAATTTATAGCTGAAAATGGGTATGTGTGAGCTCTTATCTCCACACTTTTTCATCTGAATTTTTTTATTTATGGTTAACACTAAAGTCTCAACAGATTTGTCTAACATGATAAATACATAAAAACAAGAATTATAACTTGTGAAGTGAAGTCTGGGACATTTTATGTTAACCCTACAATTTCTGTGACATGCACAGGTATATTTTATGTTTACTAAATATATTGCATTCTGATACTATCTAGAATACCAGTAGATACAAAGAAGTTAATTTTAAGAAGAAAAATGGGAACATTTGAAGATAAACAAACAAATTAAAAAGACTAGATTTTTTTTTTACAAAGTAAGATTGTCGGACGACTACATGTTCTTAAGTGAGGCATATATACATATAAATTGTTAAATTTTTCTCACTTCACTGTCTATGCATTTGGTATGCAGTACAAAGTGCAACAAATGTTAGGTGAATATTTAGACAAGTTTAAAAGTCTTCAAAGGAAGTACAGTTAGTCTATTGTTTCACCTGTCTTGTAAAGATATAACAACTAGTTTCCTGCTTTGAAGTGATAAACAAAGATTTGAGGTCCGCCAGAGGTTTTAAATACGTAGTTATGTACAATACAAAATTTACTCATTGTTAATTAAATTTGATAAAAAAAATATGTATATTAAAAAAAAATGCTTTATGTTTATATAACTCCTTTTGAAAAAATAAAAAATATCACAATTCGGTTTCTTGGTTTCTTATATCAAGGACACGAAATATATAAACAACTGTTCAATTGTTAAGTCTACATCAGATAAAGGCATATTTTTTGTTGCAAATAGTGATCACAAAAATATAAGGACACATGTACAGGTAGAGTAAGTTGTAATTGAGTCAACTAGTTTTCTTGTTTGAATTGTTTTACATTATCTTATCAGGGCCTTTTATAGCTGACTATTCGGTATGGGCTTTGCTCATTGTTGAAGGCCGTATGGTGACCTATAGTTGTTAATGTGTGTGTCATTTTGGTCTTTTGTGGATAGTTGTCTCATTGGCAATCATACCACATCTTCTTTTTTATATAGTAGACAAATAAGAGCAAAATCTACCATTTACTTCAAAGGCATGTCAGACTCGATTAAAATTGTTCTTTTTTGGCATATTGTGTTTAAATTTTTATGCCCCACCTACGATAGTAGAGGGGCATTATGTTTTCTGGTCTGTGCCTCCGTTCCTCCGTTCGTTCGTTTGTCGTCCCGCTTCAGGTTAAAGTTTTTGGTCGAGGTAGTTTTTGATGAAGTTGAAGTCCAATCAATTTGAAACTTAGTACACATGTTCCCTATGATATGATCTTTCTAATTTTAATGTCAAATTAAAGTATTGACCCCAATTTCATGGTCCACTGAACAAAGAAGAAGATAGTGTGAAGCTCAGGTTAAAGTTTTTGGTCAAGGTAGTTTTTGATGAAGTTGAAGTCCAATCAACTTGAAACTTAGTACACATGTTAACTATGATATGATCTTTCTAATTTTAATGCCAAATTAAAGTATTGACCCCAATTTCACGGTCCAGTGAACATGTAAAATGATAGTGCGAGTGGGGCATCCGTGTACTATGGACACATTCTTGTTTTCAAAGAGTCCATACATGATCACATTAGTTCACCTAATTCTAGTTTTATTCGACCTGTGTGTACTTTACTAAGGTGCTCCACCCAATGTGTGCCTTACTGAGGTGCTCCACCCAATGTGTACCTTACTGAGGTGCTCCACCCAATGTGTACCTTTCTGAGGTGCTCCACCCAATGTGTACCTTACTGAGGTGCTCCACCCAATGTGTACCTTACTGAGGTGCTCAAACCAATGTATACCTTACTGAGGTGCTCCACCCAATGTGTACCTTACTGAGGTGCTCCAACCAATGTGTACCTTAGTGAGGTGCTCTACCCAATGTGTACCTTACTGAGGTGCTCTACCCAATGTGTACCTTACTGAGGTGCTCCACCCAGTAAGATACAGTTACCTATAATCAGGATACTGGTAACTCAATTGAACAGTCTGCATTAGATAATGGTATATAATCCCTCTGTTGTCAGGTTTCTTACTTTATAAATTATTCACCATAAATTAATTAACAACCGAACCTGATACCATCTGTTGCCTCCTTGGGAATTACTTAGGCATGATTTTAAAAAGTAGCTTTGTTTAAGATAACACTACAGGTAACCTTGGTCTTAAGTTGTTTGTTTGATAGAAAAAAAAAATTAAATTTTTTACCGTAATTTGGTCCAAACTTTTTTTTTAGAGATGTTTAGACTTTGTTTTTTTCATTCAAATTTAATGTCAACAATGATTTTCTCTTAATGGTGGTATATTAGAGATATTTTTTGACTAAAAACTTTTTAAACCATAAAATGCAGTTGAATTTTTATTTTCCCTGTAAATGCACTTTGAATTAAGTACTGTAAATATTTTAGAGATAAAAATGATAAATGGGTTATTTCCGAAAGAGTATTTTTGTTTGCTTAATTTATAAAATGTTTTAGCAAGGATTTGTAAACTATATATACAAATCCTTGGTTTTAGGAAAAGGTAAATAAAATTGCACATTTATAAGGTTTCTAAATTTAAAGTGATTGTTGAATCTTGTGATTCAGATAAAAAATGTCTGCAAAAACCACTCAATATTTTCACGAAAGGCCCTTCAATAATAGTTAGAGAAATTATTGAAAAAAAAACAACAAATGTTTCAAAAATACTTCAATTTGAGTATTTAGAAAGAAAATTAAGTGTTTTCCAGTTAACAGTGTTGAAGATTTTAGCAGTACTGCAACACAAATCATTTCAACACAAATCATTTCAACACAAATCATTTGTCTTTACAGATCACATTTAGCATGCATGTTTAGTTGTTTTATTTAGTGTCTTTAGGTAACCTGCGGTGCAAAATTGATCCTTTTAAGTTGTTCCAAACTTAGAATGGCCTATCTTGAATAATATAGTAGTACCCTGTACGAACTGTGACGCCCGTATAGGACACGGAAACCAGGCGTAAAAATCATACTTTATCCTGGCGGCATTGCAGTGTCTTCAAAATGCATGTCCAGGCGTCAACCAGGCGTCAACCAGGCGTAAACTAGGCGTAACTAAGGCGTAAACCAGGCGTAAAATTAGGCGTAATATTTAAATGAGTACGCCTGGTTCACAAAAAAATAGGCGTAATATGCAAATGAGTACGTCATATCTTTACATAATACTACACTTATTTTAGTTCAGTGTATTAACCTTACTGTGTACTTTTGTGTATTTGATACATACTTCTATGCTGTTGCTTTTATTTCTTATTGTTTGACAAAAAACTTGAAATATTAACCATTGAAGAAGCTAATATAGAAATAGATATATTTTATGCAGACAATGGCTCAAATAAGCTCAAGTTTAAATAAGAATTATGACAATATTTTTTGCTTGAAATAAAATTAGCATTTTAACTAAGTTGTTTTTAAAAATTATTGTCATTTGATCTAAAATATAAATGATAATACTGCAATATACCTTTAAGTAAAAGATTTTAATGTTATTATCCAAGGATAAAGGTTTTGGGATTTCAAAAATTCTGATAGAACATAATACTTAATAACTAAGTTATACTCACAGTATTATTATTAAACCCTGTATTACTTCTTTCCTTTTATTTCACAATTTTCATTTATTTATTTGATTCAGTATTTCCAATTTCAGATTCTTCCAAAAAGCACATAACAAGCAAATTATCCCTGAATATATGAAGCTGCCATGTGTCCAACTCTTGCAAACTTAAACCAAAGAGCCAAATTTTGAAAAAAAATCCCATGATCCTCTAAACAAAGCATTATGGGTATTTTTATTTACGCCCGTAAGAAAATTTACGCCTTGCTTATTTCAATTTACGCCTGTAAGAAAACTTACGCCTTGCTTATTTCAATTTACGCCAGGTGTACTGTTTTTTTCTACGCCCGTAAGGACTACAAATTTACGTTTCCTGCTCCCTTACGCTTGGATCTAGACACGTAACTACCACTTACGCCTGGTTTACGCCTTATTTCCAGGCGTAATACGCCTTATAATTTCGTACGGGACAGATTGACATTATCTGCAGGAAGCACTTTATGATAAAATAAAATAAGCTCAGCTGTCTGTTATAAATGTCTACCATCCATCAATCTTTAATATAAACTTTAATTTTCAATCTGTTAGATAATTTTGACAACTTTGACATTTAGTAGTTAACATTTTGTCATATGACTTGTTGACATTTTGCCTATTTGTTGACAAAGACTAGATATATCTACTTGGTATCATATGTAAACAGCAGCATATAATCTTGTTCCTCTTAATATAAGTACTCCAAAATGACAAGTTTATGCACAAGGAAATTTAAACAAAAATATTTAAGTTATTTTGTTTGTATAAGTTTTTGAAAAAATAATGTATCAACCAAGCGATAAATTTCTTATGAACTGAAAATTACATTTTTTTGTTTTGCTCTTTTTGATTGAAAGAGAATGTGTTTGATATAGGCAGCAAAGTAAGAAAGTTTCGCTACCATTGTCAAGGTTAATCTCTTACTCTTTAAAGTTTTTGACGTAAAGACCAAGGTCGTCGCTTAATTTCTTTTTCAGATTCTTTTTCAAATACTTTGTTTCGTATTGCAACCTTTTATATATGGTGACATATTATGAAGGTCAAGGTTTAAACTAGATATATAAATATTTGTTGAAAAGATAATTAAGGATGCTGAACCAAATAAAACATATGGGATGTCAACCTTTTATGGATGTATTGTGATCAAATATATTTATATAATAAAAGGAAAATCCCTGTTGACTCAGTATGCACTTGGTCTAAGACTTTAAGGTCAAGGACATAAATACTAAAAAAAAGTTGAAATGAATAATTCCTTAAGTAAACTGAAATAAACTATGCCCTCACTGTAAACTTTTCTCTTTTATGGAAGGTGAAGGCTTACTTTCATAAGGTTCTTTGATGTGTCTCTTATAGACATACGAGATTAAACAATGGATAGTTTAAACCTAATTCAAATTGTTTGCTTTTTCTTAACCTTGTTATTGTTTTCTTCAGTAAAACCTGTTGAAGTGTTACCTTATAATAATTTTAATATTTTTTTAATTTTTATTGCAGAGATTATGACTCATTGTCAAAGGAAAATGTATTTGAAAACAATCAATTGGTAAGTTATGGAAATACGGACAAGTATGGTCGTTTTATTGGTACATGAGCAATTTACTTTACTTGCAAATAGGTATCATATAAAAACATCAAGTTTTGATCTTCTGTCATAAGAGCAGTATCACTAGCATGGTTCAATCAGACCTGCAACCCAAGAGGGGTTTGATTGGGGACATTGTGATCTGATGTCTAATTTAAAAGCACCTGTTATCTTTTAGAATGATCTAAATATTTCTTAGGTTAAAGTTAAGGGATGATCAACAATTTGAGGCAATTTTTAAACACAGCCTTGTGACCTAAGGGATAATCTACTAGAGCCCTAGATTACATCAATGATGTAAAAAGTAATGAAAAACAAATCACCACAAAGTCACCTAGCTGTAGATAGATATAAGAAAATGTTGTATGAGTGCCAATGAGCTCCATCCAAGTCACAATATATAAAAGTAAACCATTATAGGTCAAAGTACGGTCTTCAACACAGAGCCTTGGCTCACACCAAACAGCAAGCTAAAAAGGACACTAAAAAATTACTAGTTTAAAACCATTTAAACAGGAAAACGAACAGTTTATTATCTATATAAAAAACAAGAAACGAGACATAGACATAGAAAGAGAACAAAAAAAATATCTGTGAAAATATTTTGGTATTCCAGATAGTTTATTAATTTTTTTTTTATAATATTATATAACATGTAGGATAAACGAAAGGAAATCCAAACTAGTGAAGTTTTTTTTATTAATCTCTTATTGAAACATGGTTATCAACAGTGTTATAGATACATTGTGTAAAATTATCTCTACCTTGCAAACAAATATGATAACAGTTTATAAATTGTGACTTGGATGGAGAGTTGTCTCATTGGGCCTTATTTGGCACTAAAACCATATCTTCTTATATCTACAAACACTTTGCTTCTCTGGAGTTAATTCATTAACATATTTACATGTTCTTTTAAAATATATTTAATTTATTTCAACAAGAGTTTGATGTTCAAAAAATACAAAATTACCTTATGTACAGTACAATGCATAAAAGAATGTAATAACAATAGAAAATATATTTACATGATAATGCAATGGCCATGGTAGTTGCATGGACAACATTTTAAACCTGACAGGTCTTTGAAAATGTCACCAGTGAAATGTCACCACAAGGTGTCCATTGGTTCACAATTTCATCAAATCATGTGAAAAATGTCAGGTACTAACGTTTTCCTGGTATGACTAATACATGTAATAGCTCAGTTGCCAAAAATTAGTTGTTCCTAATAAACACCTTGGCTTCCTCCATTATTTATTGAGAATGCCATTTATATTGAAATGTATGAAATCATGTTCATCAAGTAAACTTGTTCAATTTCTTGGTTTCAGATACAATTCAGGGGTGGATCATAGCCATATTTTCTAAAAAGGGGGGGGGGGAAGGGGTCCCAACCGCGGATTAGGGAGGGGTACCATCTGTCCTCAATCAAATGCATTGATCATAAAACCAAAAAAAAGAGGGGGTTCCAGAACCCTTCTGCTGGATCCACCACTGCAATTGTATTCAAGAAATATAAAGCAATGTTGATGAATCTGTTTCATCACATTTTTATACGTTCGTCAAAATTTTGACAGGACGTATTATAGTATACAAATGACCGGTGTCCGTTCGTCTGTCTGTCCGTCTGTCTGTCTGGCGTAAACATGTCGCACCATAACTTGAGAATGACTTATCCAAATTTCATGAAACTTAATATAGTTGTTTCTTATGATGGTCAAATGATCTGTATACTTTTTGGTGAAAATTAAGATTTAAACTTTTTGAGTTACAGCACTTTGTAACTAAAACAGGGGTGTGGTTTTTTTCACTTGTCGCACCCTATCTCAAAAACGATTCTTGATTATGGCTTAAAACTTTAAACACTTCTTAGTTATATTTATCTTAATATCTGTATACTTTTTGGTGATGATTCAAAATTTCATTTTTGAGTTATTGAGTATTTTGTAAAAAAGGGGGAGGGGGTTTTTACATGTCGCACCATATCTCAAAAACCATTTATGATTATTGCTTAAAAATTTACACATATCTTTGTTATATTAATGTAAAGATCTGTATACTTTTTGGTGATGATTCAAAATTTCATTTTTGAGATATTGAGTATTTTGTAAAAAAGGGGGAGGATTTTTTACATGTCGTGCCGTATCTCAAAAACAATTTATGATTATTGCTTAAAACTTTACACAAGTCTTTGTTATATTAATCTAAAGATCTGTATACTTTTTGGTTTGATTTAAAATTTTATTTAAAAAAAAATAGGGTGGGGGATTTCACATGTCCCTCCTTGTCTCAAAAACAATATATGGTTATTGCTTTAAACTTTCTCACAAACTATTTATGATTATTGCATAAAACTTCCACACAAGACGTCGGGCGTATCATGCGCTCATGGCGCAGCTGTTTATTCACATAATGTGGCTCAATGGTAAAAAAGTCGATTTCCTTATACATTTCATATAACCACAGGACACATAGACATGAAATATGTGAACGAAAAAAATGATTGTTGAATCATTTATTTCTTAATTAGTTCAAGTTTTCCTTTTGCTTGAAATGAGATTGATTACTTGTAAAAAAAAGTGCATATTTAACATGATTAGATCTATATGTTAATTTGCAGTGATTTTAATGAATGAAATGATTGTATGGAGATTACACATAAAGTTTCTTAAGTAAAGCAAAACTCAGGTATTTTTTTACTTTGATATTATTAATAAAACATGAAACAGCAAAAAGTGCAGCATATTTCATTTTAGAGCTAATTTCCTAATGCATGTAGTGCAAGACTTTCAGTTAGCTTGGTTGCTTTGTTTGGATATTGTACAATTGTAATCAAGATAAGGTCCAAACAAATTTAAATTTAATATATACAGGTTAAAATATCGCAATATGTATTGTTTAAAGATGTCAATCTTTATAACAAAGCTTGAGTAAACATTTATACAAACAGAGCAAGCAAGCCTACCAAAGTTGTACTTCACAAAATTAGGAAATTAGCTGTAAAACACTGATTGAAAGAATGAATAATTTATTTTTTCAGGCTTTTGAAGTTGCTGAAAGAGAGTTAAATATACCAGCATTCCTTGATGCCCCAGACATGGTGGCCATTAAAGTTCCTGACAGACTCAGTGTGGTCACCTATGTATCTCAGTATTATAACAACCTACATGATAAACCTCAGTGTAAGTTCAGAGGTCATACTGTTATAAGTCACATGGTGTGGTAAAAAATAATGTAAATGTGAAGGAGGCAAATTCTTTGTCAAGGAATATAGATATATAAGAAGATGTGGTATGAGTGCCAATGAGACAACTCTCCATTCAAGTCAAATTTGTACAAGTAAACCATTATCATGATTATAGGTCAAAGAAAGGTCTTCAATACGGAGTCTTGGCTCACACCGAACAGCAAGCTATACAAAAGGAAAACCTTTCAAACTTAGAAAACAACGGTCTAATCTATATGAAAAACAAGAAACAAAAAAAACATTTATGAACCACATCAACAAAAGACAACCACTGAACATGCTAATATATATTTGTTAGTTGCTGAAAAAACTCAAATTTTTTTGTTTTGTTTACTGAGTTTTGAATATCTGGTAGGTCAATTAATGAAACCCTTTTTCACATTCCTTTTATATAACCTATTTTTTTGTACTTATATATGATATGATTTTACATGTCAGAATCTATATCACATGGTGTAAAAACTCTCAACCAATGTAAGCTTTTAATTTATGTATCTTCTGTCCTTCTGGTGGATACATACCGTAGTCTTTACTGGTTGTTACTGGTTACTAGATGAAATATGTCAATTATTATTCAATCTCAATGTGAAAAATGTCAAAGACATGAATATTAAAACCACAAATGATGTCTTTTAACAAAAAAAAAACAAAACAAACCAGACATGAAAAACTGAATGATTATTTGTTATTAATCATTGATAAGATAGGCTTGTGTCACTTAAAGATATTTGATTTTATATCTGATTTAAAAAATTGGGAATCAAGTAATGATCAAATTATAACTTTTATTTATCATGGACTCCTAATTGAAATAAAACTTTTTATTAAACAACAACTTGGTAGGATTATATTAGCTTGTATTTAATCAACATGATTTGCCACTAGTCAATGTATGATCCTGAAGGTGATCTATCTGGTCTGCAATTACAAATGTAATGCCATTAGCTGAAATTTTTTAAAAGTATATTGGGGAAAATGACACTTAATATCAATATTTGAATAGAAAGAATGAGTCTTCAGTACTGACATTGCATAAATAAACATTTCCTTATAACCATAAAAATCTAGTCTGAAGTAAGTTTATAACACTGCTTTTAAAAAAACCTGTTTTTATATGATATATGAAATTTACAAGTTGTGAAGCACTTTTGACCTATGTATGTTGATACTCATGTCATAAAAAACGTAGAGATGGCTACTGTAAAACAGATATTTCTTCTGGAGAGATAAATTTCCCTTTAATATTTTGCAGTAGGAGGTCCTGGTATTAAGAAAGCTGTTGCTACAAAACGACACCAACCTGATGTAGAGCCTGGTGGACCTGAGGCCAAGAGACTAACACCCAGTCATCAAAATGCTAGAACACCTGTAAGATTTCCTTGGTGGTGGGAGATATGTTACAAAATATACCCTTTTACACCGAAATAAAAGTTTGAGAAGTATTCTTTTTCTAGATTTATTTGAACAAACTGAGCTGCCAGATCAATGAAACATCAACACAAATAATTTCTAAGATCAACTGTTTTAAATTATAAAAGTCAACTTTCAAATTGAAAAGTTATTACTGTTGCAAAAAAATGTTTACAAACAACCAAACCACAAACCAGGATGTGTATATATTTACCCATGATAACATAAGACGGGCAAAATAAAGTTTAAGAATAAACAACAGAGTTATCAAACAAAATAAAAACACCAAACTGAAAGAAATTGGGATTAAAACAAACTCTGCTCTATGGTCGGGTTGTTGTCGCTTTGACACATTCCCCATTTCCTTTCTCAATTTTATATGTTATATAAGCTTTACAAAAGAATGAGAATAATCAAATAAAAGATAATATGTAACACCATAAAGAGAGAAATGGCCAACCTATATAAACTGAAAGCTGAAAGTTTGCACATTATGAACTGAAAAAAACCCAACTGATTGATACCAAGTAAAAAGTGTGGTTTTAGAAAAACATCATAAGGACAAAAATGTGAAAAATAACAGTTTCATAACTTGTTTTTCTTAAGCAAATCACAAACAAAACTTTTGTTGTATCAGTGTTTGAGAAACGGTTAAAACAGCATTGAAGTATTTTTTGTTTGTAAACTGAAATTGTTATAAAAGGTATTATTAATGTTTTGTAATTAAATTATTTAATTTCAGTCAAAAGACCGACAATCAATGGGAGATAAGTGCCACATCTGTGGAGATAAAGTTTATTTAATGGAACGCCATGTGGACAAAAATAAACTTTTCCATCGCCATTGTTTTAGACATAGTGAACTTTCACCTACCAGCAAAGTATTCAATAAGTCTGAACTGAAAAAAATAAGCGACAAAGTGAAAAGTGAAAACGAAGCAAAGAAACAGAGTGATAAAGTTAAAAGTGAAAATGACACAAATAAAGCTGCAAAATCTGACAACAAACAACCTGATTTTTGGCAACGGAGAAATGAAGCTAGAAAAATTGTGAAAATGGACACTGAAGAGTCAGTCCCATCTAAGGGGACAGCTAATCATGATAAAATCAGTTCTAAGTCGACAAGTAGGGATATTGATAAACCAGATATCACAGTAATCAGTGATAAATCTATTTCAAAGGATGCTGCTAAAAGTAAGAAAGAAAGACCATCAGAATTGAATCTAGAAACGAAAGTAGATACTAAAAAATCAAGCCCTATTCCGTCACCAAGGAAACCAAAAACTAACCATGTTGAACCTATGGACACCAGTGAAATAAGTGAGGTCAAGTTAAAACCAGTGCCAACTCCTAGAACTGGGCGAGAGGAAAAAGAGAAATCACCATTAAATGGAATTTTATCTAAAAAGAGAGAAAAGTCTCCTGGCAAAAGTTCCTTTTTGTCCTCTAATCATGGACAGAAATTATCTTCAAGTAGTGACATATCCCCTTTATCCCCACCCCCATTACCATCACAACCACCCCCTCCACAACTAACCAAATCTAATTTATTATCACCTGAATCAGATGCTGTAGGTACAAGTTCTAAAGTGACTGTTAATTTGGGAGAAAAATCAGAACTGTTGACATCTCATGGGAGAAAATCTCCGCAGACTAGTGCTAAAAATGAAGTAAGCTCTGCAAGAAATTCTAATTCTCCTGATAGAGGAAGTAATGTGTTTATTTCTCCACGGGCAAAACAGTTCTCCCCCACATTCTCTGATTCCAGTGCATCGTCAGACAGTTCAAAATTTAGTTCTAGTTCTAAGGAGAATAAAACTTCTCCCAAAACTACACATCAAAGATCATCAAACTTTTCTCCACCTTTATCCAAACCTAAATACGGTGACAAACGACAAATGAGTGTGGAGGAAGCCATTGATTTAACTAAAAATGACACAAATAGAAATGAAACGGTAGCAGTTGTGTTTACACCTAGTCCTAAAGAAGATGACAAACAAGTTCTTGGTGGATTGTTGTCAAACCTTGCCAATATTCGCAGGAAACAGAAATCAAGTGATACTAGTCCGAGTGAAGATTTGTTTAATCAACGAAACACAACTGGGGTTCTGGATAATCACAGTAAAGACCAAAAAGGCCGTGTGAAAAGTGCAATATTGACAAAGCCTCTCAGTGATAGTGATCAAAATAAACACTCTGGAAACAAAGAATCTCATCTTAAAACTGTTTCAAAAGCTGATGATGATATTCCTGAATGGAAACGTCAGCTAGAAAAGAATAAAAATGTACGACCAAAATCAGCAGATTTATTATCTGATAAAAAGACTTCTGAAACTTCAAAGACACAATTTGAGAAGGATCCACATTTAAGACCTAAAACAGAAACGTCTAAGGTGTCTCCTAGACCGAAAACTGTGGACGTACTATCTGATAAGTTTAAATTAGAACAGAAGCCACAGTGGCAAATAGAAGCTGAAAAACGAATGGAGGCAAGAAAAGGGGGATATGTCGATCCTGAAAAAGTAAAGCCACAAATAGATGTTAGCAAAGATCAACTGAGGCCAAAAGAAGAGACAAAACTTCCTAATGATAGAAGTAGTGTTCCTTTAAAACCAAGTAGGGTTGATATCAAAATTACAGACGATAAACGGGAAAGTGCAAATGTTCAGAAAAGGATTTTACCAGCAGTTCCAAGTCATACGGAAAAGGGAGAAGATAATTTACAAGATAAAAAGAAAATTTCCGTGAATGTTAAATTTAATTTCTCACAAGGCAAAAAGGAGGAAGAAAAAGATGAAAAGTTAAAACCACCTAGACCACCAACATATATCCATGGTAGTCCCAAAGCAGGTTCACCACACAAACCAAGCAGACCTCCTCCACCCTTAAAAGATGTAAGTTTATTTAGTTATGAAATTAAGGAGAAACAATTCAATAACTAACCGCCCAACTTTTAACAATACAATTTACAGAAAACAAATATGACAGATAAGAACCAACGACAACCACTGAACTACTGGCTCCTGCTATACCACAAGACAACTCTTCACAACAGACCAAATGACACAGAAATTAACAACTATAGGTCATTGTACAGCCTTCAACAATGTTTAAAGCACATACCGCATAGTCAGCTTAAAAAAGCCATAAAATGACAAACGTAAAACAATTCAAACGAGAAAACTAATGACCTAATTAAGCATGTCTGGAGATTCTATTATAAAACTTAGATGGGTGTACTAAAGTAAAATTGTTAATTCTTATGTCATGTAAGTTATAATATTTTAATGATAGGGAGACCAGAGAAGATTATCACCATCTGAGATACAGAAACAGTTAACACAGATAGATTCTCGACTTACAGAACTGGAGATCAGAGGACGTCAACTTGAAGATTCAATCAGAAAAGGTTAATTTTTTTAGTGATTTTCATTTAATTGATTATTTATAGAAGAAAAAGAAATTTGGGCGATTATTAATTGTAGTTATTGATAATCAATAAGAATGTTAGAATTTTCTGAAATATATTTTTTTATGGAAGCCTTCGTCACTCTTTAGAACCTTTAACACCCTCAAAATATACATTTTGTACAAATTTAATACTTTTGTGGTGTACTGTACTTTAATATATGCATCTTTATTGTATGTTTGGGATATTATACAATAATACTAAATATATTTATATTGGAATATATATAACATGGAAAATTGTGTCACTAAATTTCTACATTATTTACATATAAATCAAGATATGATTACAATTCAAAACTGAATGGGAACACACTAGTTGTTTATTCTGATTATATAGTTTTGCAGCGATTGACCAAAATTATTTTTTTAGTTGAGATATTTTTATATGTTTTTTTTGATGTGATTAGATACATAGAGGATTTTCAGTGTTTAATGCATTGCAGCATACTAATTTTATTATGTAGTGGTTTAAGGACCTTTTTTATGAAACAAATTCATTAAGCAACAATTTAAATTAAATAGAAAAGATAATGACAGCAGTTTATAGAAAAACTTTTCATTCTGAAAATACCCAAGTAATAGTTAAAAGGGACATAACCCTACTTATCTAGAAGTACTTGTTATTTGTCAATATAAGACTATGTCTCTAAATGTGTTTCTATTTTACTAGGAGTGAATATTTAAAATTTGATCTTCTGTAAATTTACTAATGCTCTTTATCATTGCACATATTTATTTAACATAGGCTATAGTCAGTTTGGCAAGAGCTTTTATATACATGTAGCCAAGATTTTCTTCATGTGTGAGCTATTTGATGCTTAATACTTCAATTCATTTAAAAACATTGATCTTTACTAGATCATTTGAAAGATATGATACAATTTGATAGAAAAAAAAGAACTATAATTTGTATTATTATATGAAATGATATTTTTTTTAAGTCAGTTGTTTTAAAATCACTGTCGATCACTTTAAGAAAAAGAACTTGAAAAAATCTTGTGATTTGACTGAAGGGGATGTTTGTTATAATTTTTCTTCTTGAAATACACATTGTTTCCCAGTACGTAGGCACATATCTGTTTGGGACTATTCTAAAAATATGTAAACATGGTAGATGATTAGAATCATACAACTGAAAAGCAGTAGAAAAGAATCTCTTCTTTTTCCCCAAAAAAATATAAATGATTAAAAAGATTTTTGTTATAGATACTGCATAATATAAGTTTCTTCCTGTCTTATCCTTAAGACATCTTAAAATATCTGGATGGCCATAAAGAAAAACCTCCCTCACTAATATTCTACAGTTTGACTTTTTTCACATTTTCAATATGGAAATTTGTTATTTAAGAGTCACAACAAATAAGAAAAATTTAACAAATATTTTGAAATTTGAAATATGAAAAGATGGATGGAATCCTTGATAATAATAAATATACTGAATTAAATATATTGTCTTACAGACAAAACGTTACAAAAATGTTAAAAACACAATCACTTGTTGATATTAAATTTCTGGAATAGTCCTATCACCTGTAGATTAGTACATGAGATTATTAGTAAACTTTTTTCTCTGTAGTGGTACATAGGTAAGGTATATAGATCATTATCATAACTAACAAAATTCACGTTACAAAATACAGCATTAGTAGTCAGACCAAAACCTTTCATATTTTGAAGCAAAACTTTAATACTACATAAATACTTTTTTTGAGAACATCAAGTTGCAATAGTGTCATTTAAAGATACCCTTTGGAAATGCCAATTTCTGACATTACATGAAATATTGGTTGCCATGGAAATTAGATGGAAGTATTAACTAATGCTGTATTTCATCATTTTGATTGTTGAGTTTTTCAAGAAATCATTAATGAGAAAATATTTTTAGAAGCATTTCTAATAATTATCTATTTTCAGAAATACTTAAGATTTCAGCAGTCAAAAGTCAAAATATTGTTCATTCATGTTCATGTTCTATGTAAATTCAAAGTTATACTGTATAAAACTTTACTGATACCTTGTAGAATTTTTCCTGAAGCAGATCAGTAACTACCTGTACAGCTGACCAGTAATTCCCTGTACAGGTGACAAGTAACTCCCTGTACAGAGCACTGTTCCTATGATCAGTAACTACCTGTACAGATGACCAGCAATTCCCTGTACATGCGACAAGTAACTCCCTGAACAGAGCATTGTTCTTGTAGCTAATCAGTAACTACCTGTACAGATGAACAGCAAATCCCTGTACAGATAACAAGTAACTTCCTGTACAGAGCACTGTTTCTGTAGCTGATTAGGAACTTTCTGTACAGAAAACTTAGCCACTCACATTCACAGTTCATTCTTGCCATTTGCAAAAAATGCAAGTTGGTCTAGAATTTACAAAATGTGTCATTTATATATAACTTTGGATTTTTTGAAGAACTAAGATAGAACATGAATATGAATTAACAATCATTATATCATTATATCATGCAAATTAATAAATGTGTATTATGCTTTTTTTCGCTGAAACAGATCACAGTCAACCATGCCATGGAATTGTTGGGATTCAGTAGGGTAATACACGGCTTAAGCCAATCATTTCATTTAATGTCGGTTGCTATGGTAATGACCTTGAGTAGATGTTCACTAACATATGTAGTCACTTTCACTAACAAAGGGTTTTAATCAGTCCAGTTTCTGGGCAATATGAAAAGCAAGTTTAGACAGTAACGTTAGCCCCATAATTTGTAGAAATGAAAATCAGAGATTACTGCAAAATTGATTAGATTTCTTGTCAGAAGGTTCAGAAATGTTCATATTTTAATGTTAATGTCTAGGAATAACTTTCTTGGGGAAATTGCCACATATTCTTGGAAATCTTAGCAGTGTATTTCACGTAAAAATAACAGGAATAAATTCAGAAGTTCTTTATTAAGAAGTATTTATAATTGAAGAGAAAATGGTGTGTTCTTATTTCTATTGATATTGATTTGGAATTGACTTTAGACTTTCAATAAGAAGGTGAATAATTTAAAAAAGCATACATTCTCAAGATGTTTGTGGTATTTAGACAGTGTTTATTCAAAATAAATATTTAAAATGTTGATAATATTCATAACGTTCTATTATTGTACAAATTTTCTGACAAGAATCAAAAGGTAAAAATTGTGTGATCTTTGACATTTATGGATCCGGAAGAACTTTTAAGATTTACTCAATGATATTTTTTAAATGTTGTAACTCTTGCACTTTGTGTGCCTTGAGCATTAAGCATCTCTAGTTCTTATAGAAATTAAGTAATAGGTCATCACCAAGCTGCAGCTTATTTAATGCAAAGCCATTCAGCTTAACAAGCAGATCAGTCATATTATGCTTTTTAATATAATTAAGTTTATACATTTCATTTGGATGAACAAAACTATGTAATAGAACAACATTACAGCAAAGGAATGCTCTGCATATTTCCCATGTAAATTTCTTATTGAGTTATACCAGTGAGCGATTGGTAAACATTTCAAAAAAAAATTCTGATTTATATATTTTTTTGAATTTTGGTAGCTCTCATCATTTGCTCATGGAATGGTTGTTGAATAAAATTGATTTGATTTTATGTGATACTTATTTAACCTTGAAATGAAAATTTGAGTAGGGGTACATAAATGGTAAAAACAAATATTCATGTTAATCCCTGGTCTTGATAAGAAATAAAGAAATATCGATATTTCACTTTTTTAGCTCACCTGGCCCGAAGGGCCAAGTGAGCTGTTCTCATCACTTGCATCCGTCGTTGTCCATCGTCGTTAACTTTTACAAAAATCTTCTCCTCTAAAACTACTGGGCCAAATTTACCCAAACTTGGCCACAATCATCATTAGAGTATCTAGTTTTAAAAATGTGTCCGGTGACCCGGCCAACCAACCAAGATGGCTGCCATGACTAAAAATAGAACATAGGGGTAAAATGTAGATTTTGGCTTATAACTCTGAAAATATTTTCCTCTGTAACGAAAGGGCCAAGTTTATTATAGATAGAGAAAATTGTAAGTAACAAGAATGTTCAGTAAAGTAAGATCTTCAAACACATCACCATCACCGAAACACAATTTTGTCATGAATCCATCTGTGTAATTTGTTTAATATGCACATAGACCAAAGTGAGCGACACAGGATCTTAAGAGGCTCTAGTTGTCCAGAAAGGTGCTGAAGGGTCACGACTCACAAGTCACTTTTTTCACTGTCATGACTTTATTTTCTAATATTTTTGTATGTCTCTTTTTCTGATTAAACAATGAGTGTTGTTCAATGTAACCAATGATACCGTCAGAGTTAGTCTCCCATTGAATTGTTTAAGGACCATACTTCTCATCTGAACAATTGAATTAAAGGGTCGTTGAAAAACCTTGATATTAATTTGATGAAATTTCCTTATTTTTTCATGATTAATACTGTAAATGGTGATTATAGAACTTGTTTAAGTTCATTCAACAGATTTATATTTAAAGGTTATAATATAGGGAATTAAAATAGATCATTATAATTATTTGAAAATTTTAAGCTAGATTGTAGCTAATTATGTACTTCATGTTTTCATTATTGCTTGTTGCTAGTCATTTCCGTTGGCTATTCTAGTCATATAGCTTTTTGCTAGTAAATATACATTGTTAAATACCCATGCATCAAAACAAGAAAAATCCTATATGTGAGGGAAAAGTTCTTACCAAGAAGAGATTTTTGTCCTTTTGCCATGACATTGCCATGACATTGCCATGATATTGCCATGACATTGCCATGACATTGTCATGATATTGCCATGATATTGCCATGATCTCGCTAAAAACTTGTAGAATTTGGATATTAAAAAAGTAGAATTTAAATATTAAAAAAGGGGACAATATTTCTACAACAATTAATGGTTATAATGACATAAATGTTTTCTTGTGAAGAACTTAACTCCTGGTAGGTCACCAATACCCAAACCATGCTGACTTTATTATGTTCCTTGCAGACTTAGATGAGTTAGACATTACTCCCAGGGGTAAGAGATAAAAGCCTTTCACAGTGTGGGTATGCAGTGAAAACCACTAACAGTAAATTTTACATTTTAAATTATTGCATGGAATGGGCAAAAAGAGAAATTTTAGTTTGGTTTAGAGATTAAATTCATAAAATGTAGGAATTGATTTATAGACATTATATTTGGTTTAGTAATGTATTTATGAAAAAATACATATTTGCATCTATATTATCATTTAATTTTTCACTATTTTATATTTTTTTTATGTTTATAAGACTCCTGTAAACAGTTTTAAACTTAATTTCTTATTTTTGTAGCAGTTCAGATTTATTTACAATTATTGATGATAACAAGAAGTCATTTATTAAATAGATTTTCTTTTATTGTAGTTTTTATGTAACTTCATATTTTTTAAACTTGAACTTTTGTTTTAATAATTGACACTTATAGCAGTATATAAAATCTTTTTTTTAAACCTTCAAATTTTTAAAATAATTGATATTAAATAAATAAAACTAATGAATTCTAACTTATAAAAACAGAGCTTATAACATTAATTCTGAATTGCGTTGTACTATTAAACATATGGTGAAGGGTAGTTGGTGAATTAATCGGTGTGCACAATCATCAGTATTTGTGGTGACTGGTTATACAACCCCAATATTTCTTGCCTATTCTAGTGTATGGTTTTCAACCCCTCCAAAATATTTTGGTTAAAATAAAATAATGAAGTCTTAAAATTTGTCATAAAAAAAAAAGAATTTATACCTTAGAAATCTTTGATTATAATTAATTATCCAGTTACCTCCCTTTGAAAAGACAAATTTATTTATAAAACCTTAATCTAAGTTAATATCTAGTGTGTTGATACTACATAATTTTTGGATGATTTAAACATTGTTATTCAGAATGCAGTATATATTTCATAGGCCAAATCATTGACAGTAATAATATCCTGAAGTATACAGACCAATTAAGGGGAGATAAAAGAAATATTTTTTATAATTCTTGGAGTCATTATAATATTTTTTGTTTTTCAGTTCAAGAAGAAGAAGATGACAAGATGATGGTAGAATGGTTTGAATTGGTTAACAATAAAAATGAGCTTGTCAGAAAGGAGGCCGATCTGATCTATCTGTAAGTAAGGGGAATAACTCTTGAATTGGTTAACAATAAGAATGAGCTTGTCAGAAAGGAGGCTGATCTGATCTATTTGTAAGTAAGTGAAATAACTCTTGAATTGGTTAACAATAAGAATGAGCTTGTCAGAAAGGAGGCTGATCTGATCTATTTGTAAGTAGGGGAAATAACTCTTGAATTGGTTAACAATAAGAATGAGCTTGTCAGAAAGGAGGCTGATCTGATCTATTATAAGTAGGGGAAATAACTCTTGAATTGGTTAACAATAAAAATGAGCTTGTCAGAAAGGAGGCTGATCTGATCTATTGTAAGTAGGGGAAATAACTCTTGAATTGGTTAACAATAAGAATGAGCTTGTCAGAAAGGAGGCTGATCTGATCTATTTGTAAGTAAGGGGAAATAACTCTTGAATTGGTTAACAATAAGAATGAGCTTGTCAGAAAGGAGGCTGATCTGATCTATTGTAAGTAGGGGAAATAACTCTTGAATTGGTTAACAATAAGAATGAGCTTGTCAGAAAGGAGGCTGATCTGATCTATTATAAGTAGGGGAAATAACTCTTGAATTGGTTAACAATAGGAATGAGCTTGTCAGAAAGGAGGCTGATCTGATCTATTGTAAGTAGGGGAAATAACTTTTGAATTGGTTAACAATAAGAATGAGCTTGTCAGAAAGGAGGCTGATCTGATCTATTTGTAAGTAAGGGGAAATAACTCTTGAATTGGTTAACAATAAGAATGAGCTTGTCAGAAAGGAGGCTGATCTGATCTATTGTAAGTAGGGGAAATAACTCTTGAATTGGTTAACAATAAGAATGAACTTGTCAGAAAGGAGGCTGATCTGATCTATTATAAGTAGGGGAAATAACTCTTGAATTGGTTAACAATAGGAATGAGCTTGTCAGAAAGGAGGCTGATCTGATCTATTGTAAGTAGGGGAAATAACTCTTGAATTGGTTAACAATAAGAATGAGCTTGTCAGAAAGGAGGCTGATCTGATCTATTATAAGTAGGGGAAATAACTCTTGAATTGGTTAACAATAAGAATGAGCTTGTCAGAAAGGAGGCTGATCTGATCTATCTGTAAGTAAGGGGAAATAACTCTTGAATTGGTTAACAATAAGAATGAGCTTGTCAGAAAGGAGGCTGATCTGATCTATTTGTAAGTAAGTGAAATAACTCTTGAATTGGTTAACAATAATAATGAGCTTGTCAGAAAGGAGGCTGATCTGATCTATCTGTAAGTAAGGGGAAATAACTCTTGAATTGGTTAACAATAAGAATGAGCTTGTCAGAAAGGAGGCTGATCTGATCTATTTGTAAGTAGGGGAAATAACTCTTGAATTGGTTAACAATAAGAATGAGCTTGTCAGAAAGGAGGCTGATCTGATCTATTTGTAAGTAGGGGAAATAACTCTTGAATTGGTTAACAATAAGAATGAGCTTGTCAGAAAGGAGGCTGATCTGATCTATCTGTAAGTAAGGGGAAATAACTCTTGAATTGGTTAACAATAAGAATGAGCTTGTCAGAAAGGAGGCTGATCTGATCTATTTGTAAGTAAGTGAAATAACTCTTGAATTGGTTAACAATAAGAATGAGCTTGTCAGAAAGGAGGCTGATCTGATCTATCTGTAAGTAAGGGGAAATAACTCTTGAATTGGTTAACAATAAGAATGAGCTTGTCAGAAAGGAGGCTGATCTGATCTATTTGTAAGTAAGTGAAATAACTCTTGAATTGGTTAACAATAAGAATGAGCTTGTCAGAAAGGAGGCTGATCTGATCTATTTGTAAGTAAGGGGAAATAACTCTTGAATTGGTTAACAATAAGAATGAGCTTGTCAGAAAGGAGGCTGATCTGATCTATTGTAAGTAGGGGAAATAACTCTTGAATTGGTTAACAATAAGAATGAGCTTGTCAGAAAGGAGGCTGATCTGATCTATTATAAGTAGGGGAAATAACTCTTGAATTGGTTAACAATAGGAATGAGCTTGTCAGAAAGGAGGCTGATCTGATCTATTGTAAGTAGGGGAAATAACTCTTGAATTGGTTAACAATAAGAATGAGCTTGTCAGAAAGGAGGCTGATCTGATCTATTTGTAAGTAAGGGGAAATAACTCTTGAATTGGTTAACAATAAGAATGAGCTTGTCAGAAAGGAGGCTGATCTGATCTATTGTAAGTAGGGGAAATTACTCTTGAATTGGTTAACAATAAGAATGAGCTTGTCAGAAAGGAGGCTGATCTGATCTATTATAAGTAGGGGAAATAACTCTTGAATTGGTTAACAATAGGAATGAGCTTGTCAGAAAGGAGGCTGATCTGATCTATTGTAAGTAGGGGAAATAACTCTTGAATTGGTTAACAATAAGAATGAGCTTGTCAGAAAGGAGGCTGATCTGATCTATTATAAGTAGGGGAAATAACTCTTGAATTGGTTAACAATAAGAATGAGCTTGTCAGAAAGGAGGCTGATCTGATCTATTGTAAGTAGGGGAAATAACTCTTGAATTGGTTAACAATAAGAATGAGCTTGTCAGAAGGGAGACTGATCTGATCTATTTGTAAGTAAGTGAAATAACTTTTGAATTGGTTAACAATAAGAATGAGCTTGTCAGAAAGGAGGCTGATCTGATCTATCTGTAAGTAAGGGGAAATAACTCTTGAATTGGTTAACAATAAGAATGAGCTTGTCAGAAAGGAGGCTGATCTGATCTATTTGTAAGTAAGTGAAATAACTCTTGAATTGGTTAACAATAAGAATGAGCTTGTCAGAAAGGAGGCTGATCTGATCTATCTGTAAGTAAGGGGAAATAACTCTTGAATTGGTTAACAATAAGAATGAGCTTGTCAGAAAGGAGGCTGATCTGATCTATTTGTAAGTAGGGGAAATAACTCTTGAATTGGTTAACAATAAGAATGAGCTTGTCAGAAAGGAGGCTGATCTGATCTATTTGTAAGTAGGGGAAATAACTCTTGAATTGGTTAACAATAAGAATGAGCTTGTCAGAAAGGAGGCTGATCTGATCTATCTGTAAGTAAGGGGAAATAACTCTTGAATTGGTTAACAATAAGAATGAGCTTGTCAGAAAGGAGGCTGATCTGATCTATTTGTAAGTAAGTGAAATAACTCTTGAATTGGTTAACAATAAGAATGAGCTTGTCAGAAAGGAGGCTGATCTGATCTATCTGTAAGTAAGGGGAAATAACTCTTGAATTGGTTAACAATAAGAATGAGCTTGTCAGAAAGGAGGCTGATCTGATCTATTTGTAAGTAAGTGAAATAACTCTTGAATTGGTTAACAATAAGAATGAGCTTGTCAGAAAGGAGGCTGATCTGATCTATCTGTAAGTAAGGGGAAATAACTCTTGAATTGGTTAACAATAAGAATGAGCTTGTCAGAAAGGAGGCTGATCTGATCTATTTGTAAGTAGGGGAAATAACTCTTGAATTGGTTAACAATAAGAATGAGCTTGTCAGAAAGGAGGCTGATCTGATCTATTTGTAAGTAAGGGAAATAACTCTTGAATTGGTTAACAATAAGAATGAGCTTGTCAGAAAGGAGGCTGATCTGATCTATCTGTAAGTAAGGGGAAATAACTCTTGAATTGGTTAACAATAAGAATGAGCTTGTCAGAAAGGAGGCTGATCTGATCTATCTGTAAGTAAGGGGAAATAACTCTTGAATTGGTTAACAATAAGAATGAGCTTGTCAGAAAGGAGGCTGATCTGATCTATTGTAAGTAGGGGAAATAACTCTTGAATTGCTTAACAATAAGAATGAGCTTGTCAGAAAGGAGGCTGATCTGATCTATTATATGTAGGGGAAATAACTCTAGAATTGGTTAACAATAAGAGTGAGCTTGTCAGAAAGGAGGCTGATCTGATCTATTTTTAAGTAAGGGAAATAACTCTTGAATTGGTTAACAATAAGAATGAGCTTGTCAGAAAGGAGGCTGATCTGATCTATCTGTAAGTAAGGGGAATAACTCTTGAATTGGTTAACAATAAGAATGAGCTTGTCAGAAAGGAGGCTGATCTGATCTATTTGTAAGTAAGTGAAATAACTCTTGAATTGGTTAACAATAAGAATGAGCTTGTCAGAAAGGAGGCTGATCTGATCTATTTGTAAGTAGGGGAAATAACTCTTGAATTGGTTAACAATAAGAATGAGCTTGTCAGAAAGGAGGCTGATCTGATCTATTATAAGTAGGGGAAATAACTCTTGAATTGGTTAACAATAAAAATGAGCTTGTCAGAAAGGAGGCTGATCTGATCTATTGTAAGTAGGGGAAATAACTCTTGAATTGGTTAACAATAAGAATGAGCTTGTCAGAAAGGAGGCTGATCTGATCTATTTGTAAGTAAGGGGAAATAACTCTTGAATTGGTTAACAATAAGAATGAGCTTGTCAGAAAGGAGGCTGATCTGATCTATTGTAAGTAGGGGAAATAACTCTTGAATTGGTTAATAATAAGAATGAGCTTGTCAGAAAGGAGGCTGATCTGATCTATTATAAGTAAGGGGAAATAACTCTTGAATTGGTTAACAATAAGAATGAGCTTGTCAGAAAGGAGGCTGATCTGATCTATTTGTAAGTAAGTGAAATAACTCTTGAATTGGTTAACAATAAGAATGAGCTTGTCAGAAAGGAGGCTGATCTGATCTATCTGTAAGTAAGGGGAAATAACTCTTGAATTGGTTAACAATAAGAATGAGCTTGTCAGAAAGGAGGCTGATCTGATCTATTGTAAGTAGGGGAAATAACTCTTGAATTGGTTAACAATAAGAATGAGCTTGTCAGAAAGGAGGCTGATCTGATCTATTATAAGTAGGGGAAATAACTCTTGAATTGGTTAACAATAGGAATGAGCTTGTCAGAAAGGAGGCTGATCTGATCTATCTGTAAGTAAGGGGAAATAACTCTTGAATTGGTTAACAATAAGAATGAGCTTGTCAGAAAGGAGGCTGATCTGATCTATTATAAGTAGGGGAAATAACTCTTGAATTGGTTAACAATAAGAATGAGCTTGTCAGAAAGGAGGCTGATCTGATCTATTGTAAGTAGGGGAAATAACTCTTGAATTGGTTAACAATAAGAATGAGCTTGTCAGAAGGGAGACTGATCTGATCTATTTGTAAGTAAGTGAAATAACTCTTGAATTGGTTAACAATAAGAATGAGCTTGTCAGAAAGGAGGCTGATCTGATCTATCTGTAAGTAAGGGGAAATAACTCTTGAATTGGTTAACAATAAGAATGAGCTTGTCAGAAAGGAGGCTGATCTGATCTATTTGTAAGTAAGTGAAATAACTCTTGAATTGGTTAACAATAAGAATGAGCTTGTCAGAAAGGAGGCTGATCTGATCTATCTGTAAGTAAGGGGAAATAACTCTTGAATTGGTTAACAATAAGAATGAGCTTGTCAGAAAGGAGGCTGATCTGATCTATTTGTAAGTAGGGGAAATAACTCTTGAATTGGTTAACAATAAGAATGAGCTTGTCAGAAAGGAGGCTGATCTGATCTATTTGTAAGTAGGGGAAATAACTCTTGAATTGGTTAACAATAAGAATGAGCTTGTCAGAAAGGAGGCTGATCTGATCTATCTGTAAGTAAGGGGAAATAACTCTTGAATTGGTTAACAATAAGAATGAGCTTGTCAGAAAGGAGGCTGATCTGATCTATTTGTAAGTAAGTGAAATAACTCTTGAATTGGTTAACAATAAGAATGAGCTTGTCAGAAAGGAGGCTGATCTGATCTATCTGTAAGTAAGGGGAAATAACTCTTGAATTGGTTAACAATAAGAATGAGCTTGTCAGAAAGGAGGCTGATCTGATCTATCTGTAAGTAAGGGGAAATAACTCTTGAATTGGTTAACAATAAGAATGAGCTTGTCAGAAAGGAGGCTGGTCTGATCTATTTGTAAGTAGGGGAAATAACTCTTGAATTGGTTAACAATAAGAATGAGCTTGTCAGAAAGGAGGCTGATCTGATCTATTTGTAAGTAGGGGAAATAACTTTTGAATTGGTTAACAATAAGAATGAGCTTGTCAGAAAGGAGGCTGATCTGATCTATCTGTAAGTAAGGGGAAATAACTCTTGAATTGGTTAACAATAAGAATGAGCTTGTCAGAAAGGAGGCTGATCTGATCTATTGTAAGTAGGGGAAATAACTCTTGAATTGGTTAACAATAAGAATGAGCTTGTCAGAAAGGAGGCTGATCTGATCTATTATATGTAGGGGAAATAACTCTAGAATTGGTTAACAATAAGAATGAGCTTGTCAGAAAGGAGGCTGATCTGATCTATTTGTAAGAAAGGGAAATAACTCTTGAATTGGTTAACAATAAGAATGAGCTTGTCAGAAAGGAGGCTGATCTGATCTATTATAAGTAGGGGAAATAACTCTTGAATTGGTTAACAATAAGAATGAGCTTGTCAGAAAGGAGGCTGATCTGATCTATTTGTAAGTAAGTGAAATAACTCTTGAATTGGTTAACAATAAGAATGAGCTTGTCAGAAAGGAGGCTGATCTGATCTATCTGTAAGTAAGGGGAAATAACTCTTGAATTGGTTAACAATAAGAATGAGCTTGTCAGAAAGGAGGCTGATCTGATCTATTATAAGTAGGGGAAATAACTCTTGAATTGGTTAACAATAAGAATGAGCTTGTCAGAAAGGAGACTGATCTGATCTATTATAAGTAGGGGAAATAACTCTTGAATTGGTTAACAATAAGAATGAGCTTGTCAGAAAGGAGGCTGATCTGATCTATTATAAGTAGGGGAAATAACTCTTGAATTGGTTAACAATAAGAATGAGCTTGTCAGAAAGGAGGCTGATCTGATCTATTATAAGTAGGGGAAATAACTCTTGAATTGGTTAACAATAAGAATGAGCTTGTCAGAAAGGAGGCTGATCTGATCTATTTGTAAGTAGGGTAAATAACTCTTGAATTGGTTAACAATAAGAATGAGCTTGTCAGAAAGGAGGCTGATCTGATCTATTGGTAAGTAAGGGGAAATAACTCTTGAATTGGTTAACAATAAGAATGAGCTTGTCAGAAAGGAGGCTGATCTGATCTATTATAAGTAGGGGAAATAACTCTAGAATTGGTTAACAATAAGAATGAGCTTGTCAGAAAGGAGACTGATCTGATCTATTTGTAAGTAAGGGGAATAACTCTTGAATTGGTTAACAATAAGAATGAGCTTGTCAGAAAGGAGGCTGATCTGATCTATTTGTAATTAAGGGAAATAACTCTTGAATTGGTTAACAATAAGAATGAGCTTGTCAGAAAATAGGCTGATCTGATCTATTATAAGTAGGGGAAATAACTCTTGAATTGGTTAACAATAAGAATGAGCTTGTCAGAAAGGAGACTGATCTGATCTATTATAAGTAGGGGAAATAACTCTTGAATTGGTTAACAATAAGAATGAGCTTGTCAGAAAGGAGGCTGATCTGATCTATTATAAGTAGGGGAAATAACTCTTGAATTGGTTAACAATAAGAATGAGCTTGTCAGAAAGGAGGCTGATCTGATCTATTATAAGTAGGGGAAATAACTCTTGAATTGGTTAACAATAAGAATGAGCTTGTCAGAAAGGAGGCTGATCTGATCTATTTGTAAGTAGGGTAAATAACTCTTGAATTGGTTAACAATAAGAATGAGCTTGTCAGAAAGGAGGCTGATCTGATCTATTGGTAAGTAAGGGGAAATAACTCTTGAATTGGTTAACAATAAGAATGAGCTTGTCAGAAAGGAGGCTGATCTGATCTATTATAAGTAGGGGAAATAACTCTAGAATTGGTTAACAATAAGAATGAGCTTGTCAGAAAGGAGACTGATCTGATCTATTTGTAAGTAAGGGGAATAACTCTTGAATTGGTTAACAATAAGAATGAGCTTGTCAGAAAGGAGGCTGATCTGATCTATTTGTAATTAAGGGAAATAACTCTTGAATTGGTTAACAATAAGAATGAGCTTGTCAGAAAGGAGACTGATCTGATCTATTATAAGTAGGGGAAATAACTCTTGAATTGGTTAACAATAAGAATGAGCTTGTCAGAAAGGAGGCTGATCTGATCTATTATATGTAGGGGAAATAACTCTTGAATTGGTTAACAATAAGAATGAGCTTGTCAGAAAGGAGGCTGGTCTGATCTATTGTAAGTAAGTGAAATAACTCTTGAATTGGTTAACAATAAGAATGAGCTTGTCAGAAAGGAGGCTGATCTGATCTATTGTAAGTAGGGGAAATAACTCTTGAATTGGTTAACAATAAAAATGAGCTTGTCAGAAAGGAGGCTGATCTGATCTTTTTGTAAGTAAGGGGAATAACTCTTGACATATCTGTAAGTAAGAGAATTAACTCTTGACAGTAATCTTTGTACATAGAAGAATAGTTACTACCTTTATGAAAAGTCAGTCATTCATTTTTTTTAGTAGAGCAACAACACAATACATTGTAACAATTTCACTACACCAGATGCACATATCGACAATATAATTATGTCTCTTCAATGACATAGACGTAATTGAATATAGGAAGCCATGGTTCATTTAAGATAATTTAAATGTAAAATCAATTAGACTTTTTAAGATGCAAATAAATTCCCATTAGGTTTTATACTTGAACAAGATATATATTATTACTAACCACATTTAAATGCATGACTTTGAATTAGATTTAAATAGATATAAAAAGATGGTATGAGTGCTGATGAGACAAATCGCCATCCTTTAGCCATAATTATGGTAGTAAAAAGTAAACCATTATAGGTCAAAGTAAGGCCATCAGCAAGCTATAAAGGGCTTAAAAAATGACAATGGTAAAACCATTCGTATAGGAAAACCATTGGTCTTATTTGAGAAACGAGAAACAATTATGAACAACATCAACAAACAACAACCTTCATACCACTGTACGCAATAAAAGCGTGAAAACTTTCACTGAAATTTGTAATCAAATTTACATATTTGATTACAGATCCAGGGCACAAGAATTGGAAGGTGAACAGAATGAAATCGACAGACAGCTGAGGGCATTATTACTAAAGAATGGTAGGTTCTTTTTTATAGATGACAATGATACAAAATGTCAGGCTGGTACTAAAAAGTGATGGAGCAGCATTATAATCTCAAATGTTGGCTCAATCTGCAGAGGGTGGGGACGAGAGGACTGGATAGTAACCTTTGGCTAGAGAAGATGTTAAATTGTATGAAACAAAAGGAACCTAGGTTCCAAATTAAGATAATACTGTGTTTATTATTAACAGATATTCAGGTTTAGGAATAAATTCATTTAACACAACAATGTAAGGTTCCAAAATACACACTGCTGTTGTTAACAGTTGCTTTGTTCTAGTTATAGATGTGTTTAATACAAAGATATAAGGTCCCAAAAGTATATGCTACATTTGTACTGATGTGAACAGATGCTTAAGGTAGATATTAGTGTATTAAGTACAAACTATAGGATATTTAAGGTCCCAAATATACTTGTTATTGATGTTAACAAATGTCCGGTCTAGGTATAAATGTGTTTAATACAGTAGGTGTTTGTTCCCAAATATATTTGTAACTGATATATGATAACTATTCTTACTACTGATGTAAACAGGTTCTAAGGTCTAAATCTCAACATATTTAATACAACAGATTTTAGGTCCAAAATTTACTTGCTACTGATTTAGATTCTTTATTAAGATAACTAAAAGTACATACGGGTTCTCCATTACAAAACATATGATAATTACAAAACATTTCAAGTTTTACATTTGTATATATCACTATGACAAGAACACTTTTAAGTAAACTGCATCTTTTATTGTCAGACAATGTAGTGGTATTTGAATTTTTATCAGACAACCCTAAATACCATCTAGGGGAACTTAGGGAACTCTGCCAGCACAAAACATAGGAGGCGTTAGTTCAGCAGCTCTTTATACTTTACTTTATATATATAATAATACAATTGTACCAAGGCGTCCAAAACTGTCATATATTCTGGACAATTGTATAATGTCTGGTAAAAGTCAGGCTGGGCAAGATTAAAATTATAAGAAATACGTTTATAAAAATGATTTGATGAAAAATTTAAAAAGGTTTTAAATGAAAAATCGTCAGAACTGCATTGTATGAACTAGAACACATGTGTGCATGTGTGCTCGTGGGAAATTTAATTATGCATTCTACATTTCTTCAAAAATGCTAAAATTATCATTGAAACCTGTATCTAACGTTCATTTCAAGTATTGTTGAAGAAATAAAGTGAATTGGGAGCTTCTTCACTCAGTCGTGCTTTGTAAACGTACATAGATTTTTCGTGTCCGTTTCTAGTCCATGTTTTACCATTGTCAAGTCAACATCTGGTATTAGGAAAATGTGATTTTATATACGAATGTAAAGTTTTTGACAATGTCTTTTTGCACAAATAAAGAGTCTAAGGCAGATATGAGCAAGCTGATGTGCACACTTCAAATGATGCACTGCCAATTTAACAGTTTACGTCAGAACATCAAATTCATATCAAAGTAAAGTTTAATATCTGTTTTTTATGGCCCCGCAACAAAGTTGTCGGTGCCATATAGTTTTACTCTTGTCCGAAATTCCAATATTCCTTAATTCTATAATTCTGAAATTCCGTAATTCCGTCATTCCGTCATTCCGCAACAAACCATTATACAGAGTTTTTTTCTAAACGCCTTCAGATATTGGGCTGATTTTTGGTATGTGAGTTAACCATGATGAGTTACAGATCAAGTTTAAGTTTAGTTCCGCTCTACTATTTTTTGCAGAAATTACGGGCTTTGGACTTTGATAAATTATTGAAATCACAGTTATACAGAAAAAAAAAATCTATACGCCTCCAGATTTTGAGCTGATGTTTGATATGTGATACTACCATCATGTTTGTGTCCACATGTGTTTACATTGAAATTGCAGATTTTTCAACTTTTTGGAAAAGGGCCATTCGTGTCGCTTTGACACATCTAGTTTTTAATCTAATGTCAATCATTGGGATGGCCATCTGATTACCATAATTGCCTTTTGTGACTTAGTCTTAAGGTATTAAAATTGGGATCAGATATAAAATGTCCGGCTGGCTCAAATTATTTGAACTATTTTTTGGAAGCCCTGAATTGTACCCATAATTTTCAGAATTGATTCTCATTTCTAGTGCATTTCTAATAAATTTTATATAAAAACAGATCCAAAGGCTAAGATATAAATCAAATGAATTCATTTGTTATGTCCCAAATATACATGCTATTGATGTACCGTAAACAAATGCTGAGGTGTAAATCAAAATTATTTGCATACCTGCCAAGTTTTCAAAATGCCCATGGGGGTTTTGCGTGTAAGATGGCTGCCATACTCCTAAAAAAACTTCAAGGGAGCCTTCAAATTCAGTGTGATTTTGTTTCTTGGCTTTTTCATAATTTTATATGCCTCAATTCATTGTAAAATTAATTGTTTTGTTAAAATTGTGGACATAATTGCTCTTTAAAAATTTTAATTTGGGAGCCTCCATGGGGGAAATCCCCTGCACATAGTGACAGTTGGCAGGTATGTATTTGATACAACAAATGTTATCTGCCAAATTTAAATGTTGGCTGATGTGTTAATTAAAATTATTGAAATTATTCAATACAACAGATGTTACCGCTCAAAATTAACAGATGCAGTGATACAAATTAAATTTTTTCTACAAAAGATGTTCTGTGTTAATTGTAAATGTATGAATACATGCCTCTAGTGATAATTGGTTAAATTTATATTGCAAAAGAATGTAGGTTCCAAATTAAATGTAAATGATGAATTCTATACTGTGAATTTATTATTATTTGTTGGATACCAATTTTCGTGGGTTTTGTGGGTACGGGTGAAAATCAAATTTACATGTTCAACAAATTACAAATTTTCTATAGGCTTGTATGCAAAGATTGGCAAAACCACCAATCAGATATCCACAAAGATTCTAGTTTTCCTCAATTCACGAAAAATAATAACCCACAAAAATAATCGAATCCAAAGTAATGTCTGATGAGTGAAATGATAAATACTGATCCATTTTAATTATTTTATGCATTTCTATACTATCAAACGAGAAGACCTCATTTTGTGTGTCGCTTCTTTTCCTTCCAAAATAAATTAATCATCATGCATCTGTGTCCTATAGGTAACATTGATAGTCACATTCTTATGACTATTCAGTTTGGGTTATTTTGGGAGAAAAAGGAAAATAAAGGTGTCTCAATATTGTTTCTGTTATCAAACCGACTTCTATGTCAGACATGACTTTCAGATTTAACATTGAGAACCAATCGTATGATAGATAACAAAAATGATAAATAAAAAAGCCAATCAGGGCGTTGTCCATATCATGGTTATTAGATCCTAAGAACCTCTATTATTGTATCTTGGTTTTAACTTACACATAATTTTCATGTGGTCCGAAGGGGACAGGACAACTATTTTTACGTTTATCTGCATGTATACTATGATAAATACTACTATAACATATAGAGACTCTCTATATAATATAGCAGTGATGGCCAAGGAGAAGAAACTATGAACTAATAGTTAATAGAAAATTAAATACTCTTTAATATTTATAATATAGATACATATGTTCAAAGTATACAGACATTCAAAAATAATGGAATATAACGGAAAAAAAATTAATAACCGACTTTGAAAAAAAAGAGGGCTTAAAAATATTGTCCCCTCTCCGTGTACCTATATGACTTTTGATATCATTTCTTAAATTCTCTAGACATAAAATCTTTTACAAAAATTCATCCTAAAATAGTTAACATACTTTCAACCAAGCTTAAAATGCCCGCTATTTCGTTTTTAAGTCAAATAGGACTTCTGGTTTTAAACTTGCACATAAATTTCATTAGAGTATTCGGGGGACAGGACAATAATTATTGCGTTGATAGAGACTCTCCAAATAATATAGCAGTGATCGTCTAGGAGAAGAAATTGATAGTTAACAGCAAATACACTTTACTTATAGTATAAGTATGTTCATAGTATACAGAAACACGAAAATAATGGAATTTAACAGAAAAACAATAACGGACTTTGGAAACAAGTGAGAGGGCTTAAACTGTTTCCAAGTACCTATGAATTTTGATACCTTTTCTGAAATTCTCCAGATATGAAATCTTTTGCTGAAATTCTCCAGACACAAAATCTCACAAGCTCTAAATGCCTGCGATTTTGCGGGTGTGTTCTATTAGTTAATGAAATTTAGAAACAATACTTATGTAGTAATATGTACATCCTTGATCAGAGACATAAAATAAATTTGTATCATATTGATTTGTGGGTTGATAATGTCGAGTAAGCAATTTTAAGATCTGTCATCCAGCTATTCCTGTTTGTATTTAGTTTGAAATTTCAATCAGTTAAACACAGCGACACAGGTCTTGACACAATATTGGTCTTGTTTACTTTCTATATGCAATGCAGTACAAGATTGGTTTTGTTTTTTTTAATTAAGCTGTTTGGAAAGCATCTGTTTATTTTATTTATTTTTTTTCTAGAAAAATACAAAACTGAAAAAGATAAAGTTGAAGAAGAGCAATTAATACAGAAGTTACTAGATGTTGTTAACCAAAGAAATATAATTGTTGACAGTATAGATGAAGATCGAATAAGGTAAGAAATAGAATATTTGTATTCAATGTACCATTCGTTTGTTATTGTTCCTGGGGAAACTTATTTGTGGAATTTGTGATTACACATTAACCACAAGTCCAAATGTTAAAAACTTTTTAATAGGTTTATATGGAGAATTTTCTAAATCCCCAAAATTAAGTTTTAAGGAGAACACATTTTTTCCTGAACCACAAAAATTTAAACCCATGAAAATGATTGAATCTACAGTATTTATAGGCCTAGACCCTGGCTCACTGCTTAAATCTGAGTCAGAAGGATTGAAATGTCATGTTTACATTTACAAGGTGAAAGAATGATGCATTGAAAGACAACGGCTCCAACACATTTATCCTCCTTTGATTTTTGTTGTCTACAAATATAGCCTGTAATAGGACAGTATTATTACTGGCAAATATTTCTTCCATACACTTGTCAAATTATTTTTTTTCATTATTTATGCATCTTTAAGCAAAAAGGGATGTGAAATTACACTGAAAACAATAATAGGTAAATAATTTTAAGGTAAAGTAGTGATTTTATCAAGTTGAAAAAGGTAAAAAATTAGTTAAGTCCAAAGCTGACAAAATGAATTCAAAACCCCTTGACTTACATGGAATATTTTGAGTAAGAGCTTAATATGAAGTTTCTATCATTTTTGTCATAAAAGTAATACACCTTACTATAAAAAATCTTGTCTGGAAAACACAGGTGGGATTTATCGTTAAAAGGAATGCACTACAATATTTCACACATAGCAGGGGTACTCTAGTTCTGTTAATTGACTTAGGATTGCCAGATTTCCTGCTGAAGGTAGTTGATTCTCTCCAGGCACTTTCTCAAGCAATTAAAGCCTGCTGCTACAAAATAGCCAATAGGACTGAAAGGGGTGTTAAACACCAAACATGAATATTATTTGTTTCACCACCAATTAAAAATCCCTATCTGTTCAACCAAATATTGCAATTTTCACAGCTATCTAAATATTTTACATTAAGTTTAACTTCATAGAAACCAGGTATATCCTGAATCATGCATATCTCGCCTGTCTACATGCCAATTTTCAACCTACCTTTTAAATCTAATAGTAAAAATTTGACCTTCGGAACACATGGGTACTACCAAAACAAATGCAAAATAACCCCTGGTTTTCTGGGAATCTTAAATTCATATACTATATGAAGCACATTAATCCTTAATTTTTAATGCAAACTCATAGACAAGTGAATTTTGGCTCATATTGGTCTAAATATATTTCTCTTTCACCAGAAGTTTCATTTCTACAAATTTTTGGGTTAGTTTAAGTAAATAATGACATCAAAAGCGCAATTTTGTGTAGAGTAGGTCTTATTTTACATACGTTCTAAGTTGGAGAGAGCATTATAATGACAAGGTTCTGAAAGGAAAACACTTTTTGAGCTCATCAGTTCCAAAGAGCCAGAATAAACTTTTGCTGGCTCTTGGTGACCATCTTCTGTTGTCTGTTTTAATTCATTGTTGTCCTCTTCCATGTTTGCATTTTTGGGGGAAAGAATAGAAGTTGTTGAACAACTGTTACTAGCAAAAATGATAAGAAAAACAAGACATATAAAATAAGTCAACATTTTAGCTGAAAATATTCAGTAAACAGAGTTATTGCCCTCTATTGAGGATTTTTAATTATTTTTGCATTTGAATATAAAAAAAAAATCAGTTAAAAAGACCAAACTGTATACTGAAAAAAAATTCAACAATGCAAAATATTAACTTAGAGAAGGTGTTAATTTGTCTTCATAATGTCATTTTCCTAATATTGAATTGTTATTACAGTGCTAAATATCATCGGCTACCCTTTTAACAGCCAATTTTTATTCTGCAGGACATGTGTTAAATTAGAGAGTGTTAGTCTACTTATATAACATGTGATTAAATAAATATCTTTTTAGTAAAAACTATGATAAAAGTACTTAGCTTTTTATGGATACGATCTGGTGTTAGTTAGACATCAATTACTTGACTAACCTTCATAGAACTTATTTACTTTGCACAAGATTTTTTTATGATTAAGAGATGAAGCAAAATTTATAATTTTTATTTTTTCAAATGAACTGATATACAGACTTTTTTTGCAATTAACATTTACAGACAGCCTTGGATTCCTTTTTTTTTGAAATGATCAATTAGTAAACTGTTGATTATTGTTTTAAAAAAAGATTGGACGAAAGCTTATCTTCAACACAAGAAATATAATCAGCATTGCAATTTTACCCTTACAGTAGCAATTGCAGGCGAAACACAAGGTGTAGGTGAAACCCTGTAAAATAAAAAAAAAATGTATTAATTTTTTTAGATAGATTTAGATACAATAGATAGGATTCCAGTTTCGTTTCTATTTGTAAACTTGGGACTAGGGGTCATTTGTCCCAAAACACATCATTGGATATTGGGACACGAAGTTATTTGATCTTTGACCTCAAAGTTTTAGGAAAAATTTCCATATCATTCACAGATTTGTTATCCCAAGAACAACAATTAATTGTGCTAAAGACTCTGAATTGTTGAAACCATTTTGTAGACTTCATCCAAAAAATTTGTACTGTGACTGTGTGTATGGGGGAAAGGGAGGATTCATGCTTGACCTGGTTATTGTAGGTTTGACTTTGGATTTAACAAGCTCATCCAAGTTCTATGAATCACTTGTGCCAGTAACATCATGGATCACATAACGCAGGTTTACAGTTTCAGACTTGTTATCATCACTTCGTTCTGTAATTGATACAGATTATATTTAAAACTTACAATTTGCCTTTGAAAACAGCTGTTAAAAAACATGATTTTATTTCAATCTTATTTCTATTTTCAGATATGAAGAAGAAGATAAAGACATTGCTTTGGCCTTACAAGGTATTTTGATATACAATTATTTTATAAAGATATTGCTTTGGCCTTACAAGGTATTTTGATATACAATTATTTTATAAAGATATTGCTTTGGCCTTACAAGGTATTTTGACTTACAATCATTTTAGTTTTATAATGGCTCTAAATGGTACCATATAGCCGGTTATTTTCGTGGGTGTAAAATTTCACGATTTTCATTCAAGAAATATACGAAATATTTTGGCGGTTATTGTTTTGGCAGATTCAAAACTTTTATCAATACCTTTGCATGTACACTTTAAAATTTGGGGGAATTTATTTTGGTGATTTTGTTCTATCTGCAAAAATAAGCGAAAATTTACACCGCACAAAAATAACCCGCAGTACGGTATCTATATTAAAATGGATACTGTCAATGAGGGCATAAAAAAAATTCATAACATATTTTGCTTTTATTTTAATTATTGCAGAATTGGTTTTACAAACATTTAAGATTCATAATATAGCATTTTTTGTTTGCCACATTTGTGTGGCCTTTTCAATGAAAATTTGTTGACAGCTTGTAATAAATCAAGCTATGAAAACATTGATGGGATATGATTCTCTCTAGATTTATTATACATAAAATATTGGAACCTTTATTTCCCAAAACTTTGAAAAATAACAAGAATTTTTGAAGATATAAAAAAATGATTTGTTTAAAGACCCATTGGTGGCCTTCGGCTGTTGTTTGCTCTTTGTTTGGGTTGTTGTCTCTCTGACACATTCCCCATTTCCATCCTCAATTTAAATTGATTTATCATATACTTAGCATTGATATGATAGCTTTTGCTATAGTATTAATGAATGGGTAATTTTATAATGGACTGGTTATATATCCAAGGTCTGTAATAACGGCCCAAGGATTGCTGTAATGGCCCGAGGCAACGCCGAGGGCCATTACAGTAATCCGCGGGCCGTTATTACGGACCGAGGATATATAACCAGTCCATTATTAAATTACCCATTTCTTAATACTTTTATTAACCAGTTCTGAGGCAATAAAAATGGAATTGTATATTTTCTTAATTATTTACTGATAACAAAATTTTTCAACAAGGACAACAAATACAGATTGAAAAAAAGACCTTTAACATATCAACCCACGACACATACCACACACCAGGACTACTGGATAACAACTATCAGTAATTAAAAATACTTAAAGGAAGCGAGATGTTTTTATAAGTGGGGCGAGTTTGTAGACCTTTATTCGGTGAGGTTCAAACCCTTTTCTTTAGTAAGTAAGTTGTCAGACTGATTGTTCAATTTGATTTTACATTTTTTTTAATAGAGCGTGTCGGTAAACAAGAGTGGGCCGGTTTTTTTATAAAGTGACGATCTAGTGTGAGCCGATTGGCCAGTGGGACAAGTTGACATTTGTTTAATATCTACTCATATCGGTTCGCGGCTCATTAAAGGTATACATTATATAGTAATATATAAAGTATAATTTATTATAATGGTTGTGTGGCGTTCTAAACGACATTTTATGAATTGTAAATGTTTATTCGTCTAATTTAAAACAGCTGGGATGTAAAATAGTTATTCAATTCGGACTTTGTTGTGTCAGTGTTAGATCACCATCTGGCCTCTGGCTATCAGGGTAATCTGACACGTTATTGCACGTGCTCATAAAGGACTGGCAACAAATCAATAATGGACCGGATATGAGTCATAATGGACCGGGTAAAAGTCATAATGGACCGGGGTGACTATTTTGGGTAAAATAATGTATTGACACCTATTATAATGATAGGACAGTTAAGCTTATAATTATACTAACTGGTTAATAAATATGTGTAATGAGCGGAAGTACACAAGCCATAATTTCCCACCCGGGCTGATAACCCATATCAGGTGCATCTCGTTCACAAAACCCATAATAGTGCCTCTCGTGCAAGTTACTTCCGGTGTTTCCGGTATCGGTTGTTTACTTTTCCATTGTGACGTCAGATGTTTTTTTATGACGACGTCAAAATTTACGGGAACTTTTGTGGGGATAGTTTAATACTTGCTAACAAATGCCATTGACAATTATGAATCATTTTATAGTACAACAAACATAGAGTAGTAATGATCGTAAAACTCTTCCAAATTTTCAATGTTTCAAAATGCCTCTATAGGAAATGTTACCATAAATATATAAGGAGTTAATGATGCTGTTCTTGGACAACTATAGTATATTTGATTCATAATTTTAATTTTCTTTATAAAATGTTTGACTGTTTTAGTTATTGCATTAGTTTATTTGCCATACATAAAACTATTGTCGGAAGTATATGAAAAAGCGATTAATACATGGCCTTTTCCATATCAGCCTGGGTATCATCCCTCGACCCATATCAGCACCTCGACTCCGTCTCGGGCTGATATGGGGGTCTCGGGATGATACCCAGGCTGATATGGAAAAGGCCATGTATTAATCTCTTATATAATATTATTAAGAAAAGATTTGGTTAGTATGCAACATTTTTAAAGGCGCTCATAATTACATGGATAAAACCAGAGTATTCCTAAGACTTGGCTAGCATCAGCCGACATCCTTATTTGACTCATGTACAGCACAGTGACCTTATTTAAATGATGTACTGACCTTTCTAGTTTTTAATTGATTGACACACATAAAACAGCTGTTGTACAGTGACATAAAAAAATATATTACCCTCCCATGCAGTTATGAAAGAAATGTACACCTTCTAAGTTTTTAATTGATTGACACACATAAAACAGCTGTAGTACAGTGACATAAAAAAATATATTACCCTCCCATGCAGTTATGAAATATTTACACCTTTTTAGTTTTTAATTTATTGACACACATAAAACAGCTGTAGAACAGTGACATCAAATAAATGTATAACCCTCCCATGCAGTTATGACATTAATTTACACCTAAATGTATGAAAAAATAGTTGTTACTGCAAAGTGACCTCATTTAAATCTTATACTGACTGTTATTTTTTTTTAATTGATTGACACACATAAAACAGCTGCACCAAATAAATATATATTGCAAATTAACCCTCCCCTTATCAGTTTTTGAATTATTTGACACTTATTTTAGGGTAAATTTGGGGTGTCCTTCATGACAAATAATAGTAAAAAAATCTTTCTAAGTGTTGACAGAAATTTTGTATGCAGTCTACACAGCAACTAGTCCAATGCCCCAGACAAGTAAAGTTTTATGGAACCTAGTCAGTTTTTGCAAAACTTTGTTTATACCAGTAAGAAAAATGCTGGAATATTGCTATTCGGACTACTAATTGGAAAAGATTGTGGTACAGACTGTTTTGATGATCAAGTGCACATTTTCCTTTTTGACGAAAACAAAAATTGACTGATTTTGACTAATCACTTTAAGTTTTTTCCATGAATGGCAATAACTGATAATTATTTAGGACCTCAGACAAATCTTGATAAGGATATTCTGATGAATCACTATAAAATTTTGACTAATTTGACATTAATGTCATAAAAAAACCACCATTTCACGCCTACCCTCTTATATGAAAACTGCTGCTGAACAATAACCTCAATTATATGTTGTACTTTACCTTTTAGTTTTTAAATTACTTTACACTTGGTTGGAATCTTTTACTATGCAATGACACTGATTAAGGTAGCACAATACAAAGATTTTTCATCCCCAATCAGACACCTGTAAACTGATGCAATTCCACTCATCTTTCTTTAAATCTTATAAATGAGGTACCAAAAGAAAGAAGAAGGATTAATCTTTCAAATTGTGATAATTTCATTATGACATAATTATTACATAATTAAATTGTTATGTAATAAGTTGCCATATTGTGATGTCCATACTTGAATGAATTTAGCTTCTTTGTTATTCATAGCATCCCAAAATATTTTATAGATTCTTGCACAACACAGTTTGACCTCCAAAACAGTGTCTCAGATTTTTCCTATTGCATTTCATTCTCTCATAAATCTTCAATGAAGTTTGCAACATCAATTCATAAGAGACCACTAAATTCAATTGGGTGTAAAATTTGTTCTATTGATGTTTTTGGAAATCTGAGACACTGTTTTGGAGGTCAAGCTGTGTTGTACAAGAATTTATAAAATATTTTGGGATGCTATTAAGAACAAAGACGCTAAATTCATTCAAGTGTGGACATCACAATATAGCAACTAATTACATAATAATTAATTATATAATAATAATGTCATAATGACATTATCACAATTTTAAAGATAAATCTTTCTTCTTTCTTTTGGTACCTCATTTATAAAATATAAAGAAGGATGAAATGAATTACATCAGTTTAAAGTTGACTGATTGGGAGTGAAAAAATCTTTGTATTGTGCTACCTTAAATGTTGTATTCTTCTTCTTAGTTTTTTAAATTAATTGACACACATTGGATTTGTCAGTGATGTCATATAAGATTAAGTTCTTGGTCCATGGTCTTACTGTCAGCTTTTACTAAACATACTAAATATGCAGAAAGAAAATAGGGTAAATTTAAAAGTTGTTTATGATGTCATTTTTCACAAGACAGATAGTACGTTGCTTATAGTGAGGTGATAACTGTGATATAGATAAAGACATGTTGAATGTGTAAGACTCTCCTATCCGGTCTTAAGAGGGAATGGACCAAATGTTAAAAATGTGACAAATGGAAGCTCACACCTTTGAGTGCTAAACGTTTCATATTGTTTTAATGCTGTACAACAAATGTGTAAAAAAAGAAAAAATGTGTAAAATGGCAAATAAAAAGGTCTTAATTTCTTTGCAAGGAGTGTTTGATTTATAACATCTCCATGGGAAAATGTTGTCCACTTAAACAAAACCCCACATATATCTGAGACCTGATCCTTCTATGCTTCATAAAAATATATATGCTGAATGCTCATTATAAAAGTTTTTTCTCTGAACCTACAGTCATATATAGAATGAAATTCAAAACAGTGTGGCTGTGGCCATTGATTGACACATTAAATTCATCCATTGACTGGGACAATTTACGTGAACGTTTGTCTGTAACGACCACTGTTCACGACGTACCTACGATAGACATTTAAACTGTGGGGTCACCAAAGTTTAATTATAAAATACATGTAATTCGAAAAAATAATCAGGAATAAGGCCAACTAAAATTAATTAGTAGATTTTCATCCAAATTTTTGAAAAAAATGGGGCGGGTGGGAGGATTTTATTTTTTAATTTTTATTTCTTATGAAACCCTCTTGTGACGTGTTCTTCAAATATGCAAGTGTAATAATAAGCTTATATTATGCTGGTATATTCATATATAAGGAATCCCGATCGTACTTAATATTTCAAATCTTAACATGAATGAAAATCTCTAATTGGCAACCACTGTTCTGCATGTAATTGCTGCTTTAGAAACCTAATCAGCAAAAACATAAAAGAAGAATGCTCTCTTCAGTTGGACTACCTTCACCAAATTTATTGTCTTTTTAAACGACCATTTTTTTGTCTCCATAAAATGAAACAAATATGCAACTAAAGAATTACGAGTTCAGAATAAAATGAAACTGTTTTGAAAACAAAAAGGTTGGTGCTTTTATGATTCTTCTTATAGATGCAAATATAATTAATATGTAAAACGTGAACTTAACCAAAGAGGAGAAGATGTTTAATGGCTCTATTGAGGGTATTGGGATAGAAGGTGTTTGTGCTGTTTGTCAACAAAAAAAGCCATGGGTAAATCGAAGTGTATGTTTGCCGACTTCTTGAACTCAATTATACTGTCATAAATCTAACAAGTTCGTCCTTGCGTCATTTTATTTATACAGTTATGGTTGTGTACGAATGTGGTCCACGATTCGTGCTCTTTGGGTTTAATTCACAATTTAAAATTCCTGCCACAAAGTCATTTTATCAATAAAAGAATCAACGGTTTTCTACATCACAGAAATTTGTGTCATGCCGCGATATGACATCTTGGACACAGCGTATTACTCGTAACCCGATTATTTCATGCCCTTCTTGAAATCAAATTTTTATCTCTATTCTCGGTAGACGACTTTGTCATCATAGAGCTGTAGAATCTTTTTTAATTACTCGAAGCTAGGACGTATATCTAATATACGTCCTTGCTCGAAGTAATACGAAAACCGAAATTTGACACAGGAAGTATGGAAGGAAACAAAATTTTTGACGGTTACCGGAAACGGAGATGAACAAATCCGGAAATCGTATTTTTTTCAAAATAAAAAACATCGGGGCGGGACGATTTCAGAGGGGCGTGCGGGGATGAAAATCTATCAATTAATTTTAATTGGCCTAACCTTGATGGTTTGATTTATATAATTGATTATAAATCAAAACATCGTGTTATTTCTGATTATTTTTTTCGAATTACTTTATTAAGGTGTTGAGAACCTTTGGTGACCCCATAGTTTAAGTGTCTTTAAAAAGTACACAGTGAGCAATGGTCGTTACATACAAACGTTCACCTAAATTGTCCCAGTCAATCAATGGCCACAGCCACACTGTTTTGAATTTCATTCTACCATTGCAAACTTTATGGAATGATGACAAGGAAATCCTCTGCATTTAAATGCATTTTATATGTATGAGGGCTGGGACTATATGGGGATGATTTTCAATCACATATCCTATGCAAATTTAAGTGTTCTTTTCCTGCAAAACTTATGGTCAATCAGAATGAATTATCAATCTCATTTATTGTTTTTCAGAGACCACATTTAAATCTTTTTTCTAATAATTTTCGAGAAAAAAATTCCTATTTTATCACATAATTTTTAAGTTCAAATTTCATGTTCTCTGAAATTAAATGACTAAATCAATTTGAATTTCATAGAAGTAGTTATTACAAAAAAGATCCTTTATCATATTTCACGCTGATCAAATGGCATACTTTCTTGAAATGATAAAAATTACTGATCTCCATTGAATTGTTTCTAAATGTATTACTCAATGACATATATATCAAATTGAAATCTTATTTCCTAGATTTTATGAAAGTAAAGGGTAAGATTATATTTATCAATAGAATGATTATGCTTTTCCCAAAATTAAATGACATTATAGTGCATTATACATGGCCTAGTAGATTTAATATGAAAAGTAATTGTAAATTACAATCTTGCTTCCACTGTTTATTCTTATATCTTTGAAATAATTTTGCATGCCTTCTTGAACTACCAATGAACAATATTGTACACCATAAACAAAGCTTTGACCTGTTAGATTGCTAGAATACTTATGTAAGAGCACAATTAAAATTTCAGCCATGTAGATTTCTTTATTAGTGCTTTATGACCCCTGTGTCAATTTTATAAGGGTCATGGTACCCTTTTTAGAATAAATTTAAGAGTTTTGTTATATGATCTTATATGCCTTCTTTTAAAGAGGGGTATAATGCTTTGTCTATTTCAAACACAGTTGGTTTATCCTTTTTGCCATCGAACTAATCATTTTTGTCTCTTTTTTCAAAGAGTCTACTCAAAACGGTTGTTATCAATAGTGAACAAAAACTGTCGCTTACTTGAGCTGAGATATAAAAAAACAATTTTCTTAGTAAATTACATATGGTAAAAAAATGGCAATAACTGTACGTGTCACTCAACATTTATTGTGTTTATATCTCAAACAAAATCAAAAGCTGGATATTTTGTAGTCCAAATAATTATGACGTCTTGAAAGGCTATTATAATTTTTTTCTTTGACGCCTTTTCGACGAAAAAAATTATAATAGCCTTTCAAGACGTCATAATTATTTGGACTAGATATTTTGATAACTCAGTATTGTCAAATTACCTTCAAATAGTAAAAAAAGAAACTAAATCATGCGGCTATCATTGAACTTTTAGTTAACCTAAATAAATTACTTGGTACTTACATTAATGAAATCGAAGTTCAGTGTTTCATTAATATATTTCACTTTTCAATAATTACATTAGATGTATGTTTCATTATCATGATACTTTATTCTGACTGGCTAACTGCACATCACGTGTTATTCCGTAAGCAATTGCATTGCTCAATAAAACTTTTCATTCATGATAACACGTGGTCCCACAATAAAGTGCACAGGTGAATTAAATAAAACAATAATACAATTCGTTTTTTTATAATCATTGCTAAAAAAATGTGTATTGAATGCTTCTTTTTGTAACTTCATAGGGTTGTTAAAGCGTTGACTGTGCGCAAATTTTTAGTATGAAGCGCTTCCATGCTTCATACAAAATGTACTTAGGTCAACGCTTTTACACCCCAATGAAGTTACAAAAAGAAGCATTCAATTCTTAAATAAAATATCATTTTAAAATAAAGGATTAAGTGACCTACATATTGTGAAAAAAAAGGTAACTCACTGATCACATATCATGATGTTTTGTTGTGAGATAAATTGAGGTCAGATATGAAAAAAATATTTATTATGTGACCTACATATATTTAAAAATTTGCAATGACTAGGTCAGTCACATTTTATTGTGTTTTGAGGTAAGGTATGAACAACTATTTGTTAATTGACCTATATATGGTAAAACACAGTAAATAACTGTGTCACTCACATTTCACTGTGTTTGTTTTGAGTAGAGAGCTGAAAAAGTATTTGAAAAGTGACCTACATATGGTAACAAAACAATGGCAGTTGTTTAGAATTTACAATTTGAGATATGAAAGGATATTTGATACTGGAATAAGATTCTGGGTTTTAGACAAGTCTTCTTGGAAGGATTATGCTATATCACTAAATTGTTTAAAAAATGGGCTCTACGTTTGTTAAGTTTGTTGCTAAAACTTTGCAGCTTTTTTTTATGTTTACTGTTGAAGCCTTTAAGAGTATGTGTATTAGTGCCTCATACAACTTATTAACATTCTGTCATCGCATAGATATACGAATGATTCATAACATTCAAGAAATTCATGGAATTATTAACAATATAGGGACAATAAATACACTTTTTGATTTCATTATCATTATCATTTTCATTAAATTAAATATATTTTAGAACAATGAAATTTGATGAACCAATTTATTATGTAATTGCTGGGGAATTATTTTTGGGGAAACAACTATTGGTAGGTCAATTATATTAGGTACACAGTTGAATTAGCATTGGCACACTGCATTTCCATGGAGATTGTTTGGCTCCCTCCTAAGTCACTGTTCATTGTTTGGCTCCCTCCTAAGTCCCTGTTCATTGTTTGGCTCCCTCCTTAGCCAATGTCGATTGTTTTGCTCCCTCATCAGTCATGGTTTATTGACATTTAATGTTTTGTATTATTTACATATCAAAGGTAACATAAGTTTAAAATGAACTTCTAATGGTAAGTCAATGATATTTGGTATGCAGTTGTATATTAACATTTGTAAGTCATATCTCCTTGTTGATATGTCCATACCCCCTCATCATAGGTTTTTGACATTAAAACTTTTACATAATTCATACTAAGTGGGAGTTTGTTTTTAGGTTACTTTATGATAAGTCACTGGTATTTGATATGCAGTTTTATAAGCATATTTAAGTTGATTGACTTTGAATGAGTGACATAGTTTACATGTTAGTATTGACATTTTAATTTCAACATAATAAATATACCATTAAAATTACAAAACAGGAGACATATCTCTGTGTCATTTTTTTGTTTATAAAGAAATTATGTTTATGGTTAATTTGTGTGTGCTGGTTAAAGATTTATTTAGTATTTAGTTGAAGTCACAATTGTATTAGCTTGATATAGGCACATGTTATGAAATAAAAATTTAAAAAAACCCTTCTGCTATCTTTATTGGATTTATTATTTTGTTGGGTAGTTTGATGATTAACTCACATTGCTATATTTGATTGATTGTTATGAATGTATGTCCACAGCTCAATTCATCTCACTCTTCAATTTAAGATAAAACAAATGCATGCAAAAGGAGGAATGTGTGTTGTTTAAAAGTTTTAAGAATTTTGATTCAATTCATGGCAAAGTAAATGGCATTTAAACAGGTAAATTTTAATCCCCTTTTCCTCCAGCTAACAAGTTGAAAATTTCACCAACATTTGCATGATTATCACCAACTAACTGTTCCATCAGAATATTTTTATGTCCAATGTATGATAGTAATGGAGTATTTTTCTGAGACTGTCAGTACATTTGTGTAGGACCAAGTTAATGTTTGGGTTTGATTAAGTTTAAAGTGTTGGTTTTGGGTAGTTTGTTGTCACATTACCTTGAAACTTACTCTATGCCAAAGTAGGTCTTTGACCTAGTTTTCATGATTCACTGAACATAAAAAAGGACAAGAGGAAGAGAGATCATGAATGGTGTTTTTTTTATACATATTCTTGTATGAATACCTTCTTTTCAGTACCAAAGTAAATTTTAGGTTTTGCTTTGTTTAAGAGATAATTGGACATAAAATAATGGACCCTGTTCATCTAATTGAGGAACTTATTACCAAAGCACATCCCTGCATGGGAGCTTGTAAGTTTGTGTGGAAGTATCAAATTAGCAACACATGTCAAGAGATTGCCACACAATCTGTGACATATAAAACACACCTCCAGGGTCTCTGCGGGTTGATGATGTTGATTTGTTTTATCCTACCAAACTATCTTTGTATTGCTAATTGTTTGTCAAATTTGTCACCTTTGGAATCAATTTCACAGCTTTCTACTCGTTGAATTGTTTTTGTATTGAAATATTCCCCCATTTTTTTTTTTATCAAAACTTTGATATTAAAAAGTAGTTCCTTTTGAAAATCTCTCATTTTATCTTATACATTTGAAAATGGTGAACTTTCTTTACCAAAACAATTTAGGATTTGTAGGAATCATGAATATCCAAAATGATCAGAAGCTAAGGAATGGCTTTAATATAACCATGGCAACTTCTTTAACAAAATGGATCACTGGACTTGTTTATTAAGAAAAATGAAAAAAGAAAAAAGAGGTTTTGCCCTTTGAATTGCTTCCTCTTGTTGGTCTTCAATGAAAGTCAGTGACCGCTAGCAGATGTCTTGACTCTGTGCTAGAAAAAATGCTTGAAAAATCATTATTATTAAAGCTCTTGTTCATTTACATTCACCAGGAAAGCTCATCATTTGCATTATACCTTCAAAATGATATACAGTTGAGACACATCTCTGTGTCTGCAGTTTATTAAAAACAGTTACAGTATTTGATTAATTCTGATTATCTAATTCAGTATTTGTTTTTAAACTAAACTTTTCTATTTTCTCCAATTTACTAAAAACAAATATGTTCTCTCCCTAATTCAACATAAGATTGTTACAAGGACCTTTTCCAATAAAAAAAAACCATAACAGTTTGTTTTGTCACTTTGATTCTTGCATGTTTATAATGTTGTTTTTTCTATTAAAACCTTGACATTTTTATGTGAGAGTTTTTTAAATGTAATATTTGTATTTATAAGTATGAAACCATGGCAACTTTACTAAAGATACCATCAAAATTACAAAACAGGAGACATAAATCTGTGTGTTGATTTTTTAATAAAAAACACAGTTTTTTTTTTAACATTATAAGTAGATCGAATGAAAATTTAGGATGGTTTGATTGCCAATAAAGGCTCTTTATTAGGGACAAAATGACATAGACCTAAGCAACTATAGGTGAAAACTTGACTTCCAACAACACAACCTGCTTTTAAAGACATTAAAATTATAAATGTATAAATCAATTCAAATTAGAATTTGTGGACAAAACATTTTAATAAAATAAAAAATAAAATTATATACACCAACAAGCCACAATAACTGAATTACAGGCCACTGACTTGGAACAGGCACATAGTGAATGTGAGTGGTTAAACATATTTGCAGGCTTCTAATTAATCCTCTGCCAAAAACTTACAAAATCACAAAAGGTACAAAGGACAGATCTTAGAGTACTAACAGCTACTGTATCCTAGTTGAAGCCAAAAAACAACTAATGAATAAAAAAAGCATTTTTATGGTTCAGTGGTCAAAATTGAATTTGATTAATTGCCCATTAGGTCTGAGAGGTTTAGCTAGCTATAAAACTAGGTTCAATCCACCATTTTCTACATAAGAAAATGCCTGTACCAAGTCAGGAATATGACAGTTGTTACTCATTTGTTTGATGTGTTTGAGCTTTTGATTTGCCATTTGTTTAAGGATGACTATTTGATAACTATTTAAGGATTTCCTTTTTGAATTTTCCTCGGAGTTCTGTTTTTTGTTGTTGAGATTTTACTTTATTATCATATCTTAAAACTGGAGATTGTATGTCATTCTACATATTTAGTCATATATGTTTATTTTTCTTTATAGCTCTCTCACAAGAAAGTGGTCATGTGACAATCCAGTCTACAGAAGCTTCTAATTCCAAGAAAAAGAAAAAGAACAAGAAAAAAGGAAAATTGCTGTAAAACCATAAACAATGGACAATGAAAAAAGGAAAAACCATAGACAATGGAAAAAGGAAGATACATTTTACTAGCAAATGCAAATTATTAATTCTTGGCATGATTCTAAAAACATTTTTTTTGTAAAAAAAAAAGAAAGATTCATTATAGGCTCAAATGAGGTTTTTAAAAACAAAATTATATTTTGTAGTTCTTGTTCAATTTTTTAAAAATTTTAAACTCCTTATAAACATATGTTTTTGATTTCAAAAAAGGGTTAAGTTCACATTTAACTGAACATGAATTAGTGCTTTACTTAAAAAATAATGTTTATGTATTTAATCCCCATAAACTAGTGCTTGGAAGCTGTGTAATGGTATATTATAAATGTCTTCAGAGAAATGAATTTTAAGCTCTATTTTTTTTCTCTTCCAAGAAATAAGTCAATGAAAAAAAGGAGAACACTTATACAATGGGGACCATTTGTTATATTGGTACGGAAAAGTTTGCAATTATCCAGATGAGTGCTGTGGATCAAAATACTTTGCCTGTACCATATCCATTTGCATATCAAATAAAGTAATTTATTTAAGCTATATATATCTAGCTATTTTGTAAAGTTAATTCTTATTTTGTCAAGGTCTTGCAAAATTCTATTCTTCTGAAAAGGAAATTTTAAAATTTACTGTTGCTTTTTCAGTCAGGAAGGGGACCATTGATTTTATTGTCATATTTTTAGGGAAATGTAGCAATTTTCCAGACTGGTGCTGTGATTGTTTTTATTTTAAATTCTATCATGCTTTATATTTTATAAGAATCCTGTTAAAAGGATTTTGTTTTTTTACTTTTACATATGCATTGTTGATCTGTAGAATAAATATCATGCTTGAAATGTGTCTTATTTTACGTTCATAACAAATAATATTGAGAATGGAAATGGGGAATGTGTCAAAGAGACAACAACCCTAATGGAAATCGGGAATGTGTCAAAGAGACAACAATCATACAAAAGAGCAGAAAACAGTTTAAAGCCACCAATGGGTCTTCAACACAGCAAGAAAAATCCTGCACTGTGAGGTGTGCTTCAGCTGACCCCTAAACAAAAAATGTACTTGTTCAGAGATAATGGGTGTCATACTAAACTCTGAAAAATATAAATGAACTGCAGGCTCAAAAATGCTGTGGGATTAAACATGTTTTGTGAGTTCACCACCCTTCCCTTTTACCTCTACAGACACATCAATAGGAACAGTAAAACTCAGTTTAAAAGAAGTCCGAGTCCGATGTTAAAATAGGTGACAAAAGAAATTAAACAAAATGACAATGATACATGAATGAACAAAGGACTACTATCAGTTACTGACATGCCAGCCCCATACCTCAATTAAACTGATTGAAAGATTTGCTAAGACACCATGTGTGTAAACAGAAAAAAAAATATGTGTCACAATCTATCCTCAAAAATTAAAAAAAATGCCATAGTTAAGTCCTTCTGTCTTGTGTATCCTTAAGCCCCGGTCACAACAGATCGTACGATATTTTGTTGTGGAGGATCTTTAAAATAGTTATCATGACACTGTCGTGCAAATGTCAAAAAAAAAAATTCGAGTGGTCACATCAGCCATGACATGTCCTCAATGGTTCCACGATGGGTACACGACAGAAAAAAATAATTGTAAATGCACGGTCTCAATGTAGAAGAAAAGAGAGATTCAGGCTTACTGCATTGTCAACAATATATTTTTTGGTGATAAGATTAATTTTTTGGGAAACAACTAGTGGTAGGTCAATTATATTAGGTACACAGTTGAATTAGCATTGGCACACTGCATTTCCATGGAGATTGTTTGGCTCCCTCCTAAGTCACTGTTCATTGTTTGGCTCCCTCCTTAGCCAATGTTGATTGTTTTGCTCCCTCATCAGTCAAGGTTTATTGACATTGAATGTTTTGTATTATTTACATATTGAAGGTAACATAAGTTTAAAATGAACTTCTAATGGTAAGTCAATGATATTTGGTATGCAGTTGTATATTAACATTTGTAAGTCATATCTCCTTGTTGATATGTCCATACCCCCTCATCATAGGTTTTTTACATTAAAACTTTTACATAATTCATACTAAGTGGGAGTTTGTTTTTAGGTTACTTTATGATAAGTCACTGGTACAATGTGGTATTTGCTATGCAGTTTTATAAGCATATTTTAGTTGATTGACTTTGAATGAGTGACATAGTTTACATGTTAGTATTGACATTTTAATTTCAACATAATAAATATACCATCAAAATTACAAAACAGGAGACATATCTCTATATGGAAGTGGGGAGTGTCAAAGAGACAACAACCCTAATGGAAATCGGGAATGTGTCAAAGAGACAACAATCCTACAAAAGAGCAGAAAACAGCTTAAAGCCACCAATTGGTCTTCAACACAGCAAGAAAAATCCTGCACTGTGAGGTGTACTTCAGCTGACCCCTAAACAAAAATTTGTACTTGTTCAGCGATAATGCATAATTGTAAATGCACGGTCGTGGGTTTGTCGCAAGTCGGTCGTGCGACAATTGTGAGTTGTTTAGGCCTATTTTTCAGGTTTTCATGTCATTGGATGCGCGAGTTACTGTCGTGTCACTGTGGGGCCACTTTCGTACGACTGTAGTACAACAGTCATGGGTCACTCGCGCATTTAACTCCCAACTACGTCTTTGTAAAAGATATTTTTACCACATTCTTATCTTTTTAAAGACAAGTTACAAAATATTTGTTATGTTTGCATTGTAGCTGAATATTTAAAATTAAAAAAAACTATGACAAACAGCAGTAGACAAAACAAAATATAGAAAACTAGAGATTGAGCAACACTTAACATCATTAAAAATTAAAAAAAAAATGAGGGATTTGAGCAAATTTGCATTTAATACACAAAATATGAAGCCTTGAAGCAAATATGTGAGACAAATAAAAGGTACTGATGACTAATGTCTTGTGAACATCTGTAGGATGTTATTTGAACTACTAGTATTTTTATTTTTCAATTTGAAAAGGAAAATTAAAGGTGTAAAAGGTTTAGATGTAACAAGGACCTTATCATACTTTCTCTTAATGTCATCTTGGTACCAAATCCGGATGTTGACAGAATATTGACCGGATATTGCAAAGATGTCAGATTTTGATCTTTCTGGTAAGAGATATTTCCCATAATTAGTCTTCTTATGTGGACTTTAATATTTTCATGAACATGAATATGAATATTGATATAAAAGTTTACATGTTATATTCTATCCTTAAAATATACCATTACTTACAAAGAATCACGGTACAGTATTAACTTCTTCTGCTGCTGCCTGCAAGCAGTTATAAGCCAGAATGATACTGATACAAAGTAAAAGTCAAATGAAAAGTTACGTTCTCTAACGTCCGGAATGAGGAAAAGAGAAACAAGATTGAGGTTACTACCATTTGAGCATACTAGTGGTCACCTGAAAGACGCAAGTTAAACTTTCGAAGGAATGAATTTAACTTTACCACTTGGATAACCTTGATGCAAAAAAAATCATTTGTAGTAAGTTACCATTTGTCAAGGAAATCATGATAGAAAATGCCAGCTTTTGAAATTGACATCAATCGCATCAACTGGGAGAAACATGTTTTATGCAGGTATCTAAGTTACCTAGAAATGTAAAGTTTTAACTAGGAAAATTGAAATCTAATCATTAGTCGTAAAGGTTAGCTCGCCAACGACTCTTGCAAATTTAAGTTGCATCAATTGAAAAACATAAAATGTTATGATTGAAAATAACTCTGGCAAAGTTGAAGTACATTTGACTGCATTGGTTTGTTATGATATGTTGGGAACGACATGTTCTCGGATGTTTTAACACATGTGTGACCTACATGTAGAAAACCATTGGTTTCAAGTCTAGCGGACGAAAGTTATTTAGGAAACACGGTATCTTATAAATCTAATTTAACAGTGTTTGGACCTGATCCATCATCACTATAATTATAATGTTACACGGTTCATTTCAAAGAACCAGCCATTGCACTTTCGAATAAGAAAGAAATTGAATAAAGTCCAATGAAACAGCAACATAACGACAACGATAACCAATTGATTTCTGAAAGATTTTATTCTCACAAACTAATGACATAGTTATGGAAACTAACACAAAGATATAATGTACAAATTAAGAACATTTCCGAAAGAATGATCTATGGTACATTATCAAGCTTAAGGAGGGTGACTTTCCCATTAACAGTTTTGGTAGATTCTTATAGACTCTATATATATATTTTTTGAGAGCCCAGGTGGTCGTGTGGTCTAGCGGGACGGCTGCAGTGCAGGCGATTTGGTGTCACGATATCACAGTAGCATGGGTTCGAATCCCAGCGAGGGAAGAACCAAAAATTTGCGAAAGCAAATTTACAGATCTAACATTGTTGGGTTGATGTTTAGACGAGTTGTATATACATTATGTACACAGCCATGTATCACCATCATTGATGGCGATCCGATGGATACATCTGTTGTAGGGTTGTCACTGACTCAGACGTACTTATGAATATAATTATTTTCTGTGACTGTATCTTACATTAATTTGTAGGATCCTTTACTATAGATAATTTAGCTGATCTGTAACAATAACATCTTCATGCCTTATATATCATGTACTGTAGTACGCCGCTAGATTAAAACTGACGTGGAAAGGTAACACATGCCCACCGAAAGCTCTTTTTTGAGAGCCCAGGTGGTCGTGTGGTCTAGCGGGACGGCTGCAGTGCAGGCGATTTGGTGTCACGATATCACAGTAGCATGGGTTCGAATCCCAGCGAGGGAAGAACCAAAAATTTGCGAAAGCAAATTTACAGATCTAACATTGTTGGGTTTATGTTTAGACAAGTTGTATATATATATATATATACATTGAGCAAAACAGTTTAGTTACTTAATATTAAGGTGTTTGCATTTTTACATCAAAATTCCAGTTAACATGTATTAAGTTCATTGTCTTAAGATTTGCAAAACATAATATATACAATGATACTCATCTCCGCTTCAGCTGAGCCACGGGGATAATACAATCTAGCTTGATATATGATTGGTTAAAGGACTATACGTGGTGATTATGTATATTTGATATAGGGTGTCCTAAAAAATATAGGGTTAGCAACCATACATGTTAAGTTACCATATGGCTTAGTAAGGAGTTACTTCCCTTTCAAAACAAAAAAGATGGCTCAACCCTTTATAAAAACAACACGCTGTTGAGGAAAAATCTGAAAGGGTTCGGCAGACGAAGAAATTGATGACGAAAGGTTGAAATAAATTCATAAAACATAATTAAAGCTAACAAGTTGTTACTGTTGGCTTTAACGAGTCACTTTCCTTTAAAAATAGAAATCTGGAAGTTTTCAACAGATGAAGAAATTGATACATGTAATGAACGATTAAAATAAATTCATAAAAGAAATTTGAAACTAAACAGTTGTTATTGTTGGCATTTGTTTTGTGTATAATAGACAAATGTGAAAGTAGGATCTTAATACTAAGTATTTTGAAGAATTGATCACTTTGATAGGCCACTAGTCAAAATACCACATGTGAAGATAGTCGGTAAGATAAACTCATATATACATACAACTCGTCTAAACAATGTTAGATCTGTAAATTTGTTTTCGCAAATTTTGTGTTCTTCCCTTGCCGGGATTTGAACTCATGCTACTGAGATATCGTGACACCATATAGCCTGCACTATATTTGACACGCTAGACCATTCGACCACCTTGGCTTTACAATAATAAAGCTTTCGGTGGCCGGGTGTTACATTTCCTCGTCAGTTTTAATCTAGCGTCGTAATACAGTACATGATATATAAGGCATGCAGATTCTATTGTTACAGATCAGCTGAATAATCTAAAGTAAAGGATCTAACAAAAAAACGTAAGATACAGTCACAAAAAAAAAATTTGTTAGTACGTCTGCACCAGTGACATATATGTAGGACTTAAATCTATTGTGGGTTCCAAATCTATGGCAGATGCCTAATATATGTCAAATATGACGTCATGCCATCCAAAATCTATGGCAGATTTTTTAAAATACTAATCTACGGCAAGTTTTGTAATTTCATAATCTATGGTGGATGTTTGTTGTTTCAAAATCTATTGCAGATGTTGTGCAAACCAGGGAGTATTTATACAATCACTGACTTGAAGTTGAAGTGTACGATAACAGGAGCATGTCTATAAACATTTGTGAAATAAAAAAAAAAATCAACCGAATCGTGATGTCAACCATAAAAAAGTATAAATTTAAAGTCATAAGAAACCTTAAATGAAAAAAAAAAGTATGCAGATGTTTTTTAAATAACTATTATATAGATAGTTTTCATTATACAACTTATGTACATATACTTTTTTCTGAGGAAAATTCTTTAATTTGTCCCCATTTAGAAGAAATTTACTTATTTTTAATTGCTTCCTTCCAGGAAACAATTCGCCGACATATTTTCCGTATGCATAGTGACCTGAGCGTAACCCTCCTCGTAAAAATCAGGTGGTCGTAATATGCATGGATCTGTCATTAAAATAAACAATTTTCTGATTGTACATGTTAAACACGCGCTCAATACCCATGATTTTTGTTATTTGTTTACTATAAGGTGACAATCGGTAAACTTCGGCTTCAAAAACGACATTTAATGAGCAGCCATATTTGTTAAATCATAACAGACAGAGAGAAAAAAAATGATGATTATACGTTATATTTGCGTAAAAAATGGGAAAATCGCACACAGAGGACTAAGTTTATGATATAATACATGCATTGGTAAAAGAATTGGATAAACATTTTTTTCACCACTCACTCGTTTCATATGACTTTAAAGTGATATTATAATACAGATATCAGGATTTTAATAATCTCTTCCGGAAAAAAGCATTCCCTAATCTGTGCTTGGTACCTGTTTAATCCATTAATTAAAATAACTAGACAAACACTTAACAAACAAGAAAGCATTTAAAAAAAAGAAAACAAAACAGTTTGACTTTTCACAGAATATGTATTTCAGCGTTAATATTTTTTTTAATTGGTGACGATTTAAGTCAAAATGGTAACCTGTAATTTCATTTTTCTCACATTATATACTTTGCCAGTCGCACTAACTAAAACATTTTAAAAATAACATTTCCGAAATATCCACTACTAAAACAGCTGTGCCTTTCTTGATTGCGGGATTCGAAAGTTACATCAAATTATTGTCCCTCCTATGGATAAAAGATCAAATCTTCCTTTAAATCATAGGCAAATTGTTATAGAGGGAAAGCAGAAAGTGTTTTCCTGAGTATTTTAAACACAGGAGTTCATGAAAATTTGGAAAGCCAAAATATGGGCGGAAATTGGCAAAGACATATATGGCGTTATTTTATTGTGAGGTTATATTTTCCTCTTTTCCCAGACGATTACTAATTCCTAAATATGCCATAGATTTTGTTAAAATCTGCTATAGATTTTGTTAAAATCTGCTATAGATTTGAATTGTTTAGCGTTTATAACGTCACATTTTCCATAGATTAGGAATCTGCCATACATTTAGAACCCGCCATAGATTTGAGTCCTACATATATGCCAACTCCCTGTCCACACATTTAATTTTTCCAAACTTGCTTACTGAATTAAATGGTAAAAAAATATATTCTTCAAATTGAAAATTTGTTTTAAATATTCTTTAACATATACATTTTCTTCAGTTAGACACACATGATAAAAGCAATAGTAGTATGTAACGTCCAATAACACAAGTATTCCATATTCCATGCTAAAAGAAAATTAAAAGAGCTGGTCCTGCTTTGTTTCATAAACAACAATGACCAACCTAGAGTAGCATGTCTCAGGATGAGATGAGTCCCACATTCAATTATCTGCAAAAGATATTATCAAGTTGCTTGATTTCTTAATTGACAAGATTTGTTATGTTTAGAGGACATGCAATATGATTTCCCATGGGAACCAAATATGCCCCTCTTTTTGCCGCTTATTAATTTATTCACATGTGGCTGACTTCATACTGGAACTGCTTAGGCAGAAAGAAAAGTAAGCAGTTTCTTTTAACTTTACTTTCTGCTATATAGATGATGTTCTCACGTTAAATAAATCCAAAACTTGGAACGCATCATATATCCGATCGACCTTGAGATAAAGTATATAACAGACACAGTGTGCCTCATGTCTTGTTTTACATCTCGGAATTGACAATTAGGGTCGGTTGCATACAAAACTAAACGACGAAAGAGATGATTCCAGCTTCCCAATTGTGAACTTTCCATTTCTATGTAGCAGTATGCCATCAGCGCACGATACAGAGTATATAACTCCCAGTTGTTACGATATTCCAGGACTTGAATTTACCATTAGAAGATTTACTTGTGAAAGGCTTGCTGTTCACAAAAAGTTCCATGTAATGAAGTTACAATAATTCCTTTGTAAATCTAACGGACGCCATAACAAGTTGGTTTGCCTTTATGGATTATCCGTTTCACGATGATAGATTGTATGTACCAATGTATCAATCAACAATCCCGTCCCCTTTTCCACGAATGGGAACTACCGAATTAGACTTGCTATCGGGTTTGTAATAACATGAGCAACACAACGGGTGCCACATGTAGAGCAGGATCTACTTCCGTTTCCGGTGCACCCGAGATCGACCTAGGTTGTGTGTGTGTGTGTGTGTGTGTGTGTGTGTGTGTGTGTGGGGGGGGTGATGTTGCTTAGTCTTTAGTTGTGTGTGTTATTGTTTGACTGTTGGTTTTTCTTTTTCAGCCTTACGTTGTCAGCTTACTTTTTTTCGATTAATGAGTTTAAATGTTCTTTTTGGTATCTTTCGGTTCCCTATTTAGGGGTAGACAAGATCTTTTTCATCCAATTCTTGTATAAAATTGTTTTACACATAAGGTTTGCAAAAGACAAAATGAATCTCTATATTTCAAATATTTGACATTTGTTTAAATGAAACATAAACTATTTCTCTCAAATTTATGATAAATCGAATATTTAAAAGGGTTTCGAAGATTACAGATTTCTTCCTTGTAAAAGACGATTTTTTCCTTGAAAAACTAAATTTTACCATACGAACTCGAGCCTGAAATGGGTTATCTCATTTCAGCTCTCCATATATCGACTGTTTAAAATAAAGCATAACATTTGAAAAATCGCAAATGCAATCTTTCAACTAATTCCAAGTTTAAGACACCAAATTTCAGATCCATACAATAGTATAGGTTTAAAGTAAAATAGCAAAATAACTGAACTCCGTGGAAGATTCAAAACAAAAATTCCGAATAGAATGGCAAAATCAAAAGCTCAAACACATCAAAGGAGAGGATAACAACTGTCATATTCCTGACTTTGTACTAACAATTTCTTCTGTAGTAAATAGTAGATTAAACCTCTCACTTGAATAAAAGTCACATGAAATTCCATGATATTGATAACAATGTTTGAACAATGCGAATAGACATAACCGGTTAAAATGTCCATAATAGGGGTAAAGCAATCAACATATTGTGTTATAATCTTAATCACATTAAAACAAACAAATATGTAAAAGTGGAAAAGCAAAAAGGTTTATAAGACAATACAGATTAGCAAAATCGAAAAACAATGAATTAATACACAAATTTTACCATGGCACAATAATACCATGACGAGTCACATCAAATGGTTATAACAAAAACAGTAAAAGTAATAGTTTATAAAGACAAATAAAAGAACAATATAACACGGGTTTACGATGATAAACAACGTAATTACTAAGAATCTATATATCAAGACCATCATGTATTATTTGTGAAGTTGATACGGAATATTTATCAACAAGGTCTTAAGCTTGGTATCTTCTGATGAACGTTTTTACAAAAAGGACGAGACGTTATTTGACATAATCATGGTCAGACACTGAAGACATTTTACATAGTCTGAGTATCAGCTGAAAACTCTCCAATCACGGGGGGGGGGGGGGGGGGGTCTCTTCCTATATAAAGGTATATACATATGTGCCGCTGGAATGGGTCCCTTTTTTGATCCGTCAAATATATCAATGGGGTGCAATTTTACCGAGGAAATATATCAATAGGTAGTAATGGACCGATTGTGATATATCAATGGGTGATAAATATATGAATGGGTTATGATTTCGCTGTGAAATATATGTATAGGTTGGGATTTCACAATTATTCAATATATGAATGGGGGGTGTTTTTAAAATCCCAGCTGCACACCTGTACCCAAAATCCCATGTTGAGACCCCCCCGTGTCTCCAATACAACATGAGTTGGGAAATATCTATCCAACATGTTCTATGTGTAGGTTAAGTTGGTATATTGCTACTTGATTGTCGTCGATTCTTGAATTGAGGTGACCGCTTATGTCAAATTCAAGATTTTTAGTCTAAACATGATAGTTATCAAATGTACCAGGATTATAATTTAGTACGCCAGACGCGCGTTTCGTCTATATAAGACTCATCAGTGACGCTCATATCAAATATTTATAAAGCCAAATAAGTACGAAGTTGAAGAGCATTGAGGGTTCAAAATTCCAAAAAGTTGTGCCAAATACGGCTAAGGTAATCTATTCCTGGGATAAGAAAATCCTTAGTTTTTCAACAAAATTCAAAGTTTTGTAAACAGGAAATTTATAAAAATGACCACATAATTGATATTCATGTCAACACCGAAGTGCTGACTACTGGGTTGGTGATACCCTCGGGGACGAAACGTCCACCAGCAGTGGCATCGACCCAGTGGTGTAAATAGTTATCAAATGTACCAGGATTATAATTTAGTACGCCAGACGCGCGTTTCGTCTACATAAGACTCATCAGTGACGCTCATATCAAATATTTATAAAGCCAAATAAGTACGAAGTTGAAGAGCATTGAGGGTCCAAAATTCCAAAAAGTTGTGCCAAATACGGCTAAGGTAATCTATTCCTGGGATAAGAAAATCCTTAGTTTTTCAATAAATTCAAAGTTTTGTAAACAGGAAATTTATAAAAATGAGAAGAAATAGTTTTGATTTTATATCTAGTTCGGAAGGATATATTAATTTAGCCCAATCAGAAATGTAAGGATTGTCAATATATCTTAACTAGAAATTAAATAATCTGGCTTCTGAAGGACCTCGTACTCATACGAAATTAAGAAGAGGTTGACCAGGAGAGGTGCACAGCTCGTTCCCAAATGAATGCCGATAATTTATCATTGACATTCAGGAAAAAGATTAGGTTTTATTTTCATCATTTGGTAATAACCTATATATTGCTTTTGTAGCTTTTTCTTGAAAATATTGTTTTGCCTTTAAAATTAGAAAACTTTTCGAAATATACAATTTAAAGATAGTCATATTCATTTACTTTCTTTAAATCATGATTATCAATATTAAATTAAAACTTTTTAGCAGTCAACCTTTTGAAAATATCATTTTTTTTAGCACATTTATTGTCAGTTTCAATTGTATAGAAATCAAATGTTTTGAACTTTACAATACCATTATCCATTGTTTCATTGCAAAAAGTTCACTGACAGTTAATGTTTCTTTAAATATATTTGAACTATTTTTTTTCAAAGTATTTTCTCTTTTCTAAATATTTTCATTTTACTTTAATCAATCGCATTCAAACCGCTGCTTTTTAAATGTCTTTCAAGGGATATATTGCTGACGATTCCGAAAAAGTTTCTGCAGATTTCAATCAAAATTTCATAGATCAAACACTACCTTATCGAATTCCCATTGTAATGCGTTTTGTTTGGCATTATATCTAGACTGTATTATTTCTTAATCATTTTCCATCTAAAAGATTACTAAAATCCGATAGTTCTATTTACCATATTTTTGTATAAAATTTGACTCCACGTTTAAACAGGTTGAGGTAAGGGAAATAGAAATGGGAACATTTCAAACTTTTGTAAATGAAAAATTGAGCATACTCTCAATGATATAACAAGTCCATATCATATAATCAACTTAACTTTTTATAAGTCATTCTACAAATACTATCTTTCCCAAAAATACCATTTATTGAGATAAACATATTACTTTTTCTACAAAAGTCAACCAATTTTACTTATTAACAATAGTGTCAGGATTTTTTAACAGACCTTTAAATGTTCATTATCAAGAACACGTACACATTTGATCTGGAAATAGAATTACATTTATATCGGAAATTTCATTAGTTAGATTAACAATTGTACGAAAATATCGGGAAAGGCGTCAACAATGATTGCGTTGTTATTTCAAAGGGTATTTAAATTATGGCAAATGTTATATTCTAGAAAATGAAAAAAAAAAAAAAAAAAAAGCACAAAATATTGAGGTAGTCATGCAAAAATTTTCCTTATCATGATTTATGCTGAAATTCAACATATATTTGATTGCATATTTGTGCTTACTGGTTCCCTGCAGGTTTATACTACAAAGAGAGGTAATTGTTTTCTGAACAACAGGGTAACTATGCCCACCTTTTATTATATTATTCAAGAGAAACTCTAAAAAAGAGTTGAACAGTGATCCCAAGTCCCCATGCTTTCATTTGATACAAAAAACTACCCAAATTTTTCACCTATTGTCAAAGATAAAGCTATGCGAAGGAACTATTTTGATTAAAATATGTTCTTTCTTATATTTCCTTTCCGAAAAAAATGTTCAAACCTTAATAGACTGTCTGGTTCTATTACAGATATGCAACGTTCTGTATAATTTTGCAAACTATAGCAATACTACCAGATTTTTAGTTCTAAGTTTTATTTCTATTTCTGCACTTGAAAATAAAGTTTTCACAAGCAACACTGTTTATATTATCAAGTTATATTTCTTGTTAACAAATATATCACATTTATTTATTAACTATCTAAATGTCGAATGAAATAATAGTTTCACAATAATGTTTTAGTATATGACTTCTTGTTCACTGTATACCAAGTGCATCCGTGACAGCAACCCGAAAATCATTCCCCGTTTGAAAAAAAAGGCTTTTGTGTTATGACATCTTATATTATTGACATCTTTCGTAAATCGTTCTTAAACACCATATTAAGTTTCCTTAAGATTAGTTGCAGATTTTCGTACTATTTCTCTGTCCTTTCGGGGTAGCTGTTTCTTAATTTCTGCTGTCATAGAAATTCCCGCCAGCGTTAGGTTAACATCGACCGAAGTTTGAGGTCCTGGTGGTATTCGTGTAGTTTATTGTTATTCTTGTATGTCTCTCTTGGTTGCTTTCATGTCGTTCATTAATATTCTTCAAAGTCTCTGCATTTTGTTTAGCTATTTCGGTGGTTTTAGATTAAGTTACCAAATAAATATGTAATGTAATTAAAAATTATAGGATATCTGATTAACTTACACAATGTTCCCAATGTTGTCATTTTGTTAAAAGGGAGATGGATTTATATAAGTTCTTCATGATTGAGAATCCCTGTATATCCATAGAATGGTTGTAAGTTGTGTCTTTTTGAAAAAAAGGTTTTAACTAATCATTCATTTCTTATTAATTCAAACTGTGAGTCTTAAAGTCAAAACCTTTTTATTCTTCACCTTCTCTTTCGGGATTTGGTGTACTCAGTCACGTTAGTTTGAATTAATTTTTTGAATAGCACAAATCTTTCAAAGTATTTCATTTTTTTACCAAAAGAATACAATTTTGTTTATCATAATGTTTGTGTCCTGTTTAACCTAAGAAATCATAACTGGTTGACTATTTGAAATAGGTTGTTGACCATAAGGCTAATGCTTTGTTTTTGAAGTGAAGTTCTAAGCAGACATTTGCAGCGTCGTATATTGTGATATATTAAAACTTACAGGGATTAGAGGAGAATATTTATTTGATTTGTAAGTCTGTAATTTTATATATCGACAGTTTTAATTTATTTTTTCATATAGAGGATAACTTTCTACGACCAAAGACCTGCTATTAACGTCATTTTTTTTTAAAAATATAATAAACATTAAGCTATTATGAAATTCTTGAACTACTGAAACACTTGCTTGGTTAAACATTTTTTAGATTATTTCTCAGGAAAATAAACATACAATTTCAAAAGTACAGGAGAAGGACGTGGCTCTAAAATAACAGTAATATAGATAAAATATTATTGCTTTTAACCGCAAGTTATCAAATTGATATGTATTTCCAAAATAAGAGACGCAGAATTGATAAACATTTCGCATTGACATTAATGTATCACAATGGCACATGAATGCGTAAACATTAAAAAGGCCCCTCATGGGGTTGTCCAAATTATAACATAAACACAGATTGTTTGCCAAATTCATCGCATAATCATTAACTGTTTTTAACAAGATAATCAAATATCAAAAATACATTCCTAGATTATCAAATATTCAAAAATAATCACGAAATATTTTGTCTTGTTCTCAAATTATTGCTATAATACATTTCACGGTATCAATTTTCTTGCACAAGATGCGCATTTCGACAATACATGTCTCTTCAGTGATGCTCGTGGCCAAAATATTTGAAATCCAAAGCTTATATAAAAGATGAAGAGCTATAATCCAAAAGGTTTAAAAAGTATAGCCAAATCCGTGAAAGGAATCAGAGCTTTGCATGAGGGAGATAAAATCGACCATGTAATAACATTTTCAAGGACCATATGATAAGGTTCATCAAAATGCGTTCAGAACTAATTGCATGGATCTCTCATAAAGCATTTATGAAAGGAACTGACAAAAATGAATGTGGTATAAAATCTTGAAATTTTATGTATTATGTATTATTAAGAATTAAACTACAAAAACTTGTTTCGAGGTTCAATTGATTTTTTTTTTAAAAATATTCTGACTAGCAATAACCTTTACGTACATATTTTATATAGATACTGAGTTAAATTTTTCTGAATACAGCCAAAATTTGGCAGTACAAATCAAATTCCAAAATCACGAAAATACTGAACTCCTAGGTAAATTCAAAAAGGAAAGTCCCTAATCAAATTGAACAAATAAAAGCCCAAATACATCAAGCGAATGAATAACGACTGTCACATTCCTGACTTGGTACATGAATTTTGTTGCGTAGAAAATGGTTGATTAAACCTGGTTTTAAAGCTAGCTTATCTTCTCTCTTGTATGGTGATCTATCATTTCTTTTGTCTTGGCAAGAACAGATGATTTAATTTATGACACTTAGATTTTATTATGCTGACCTTAGCACATGCCTGACATTTAAATAAGAATATGCTAGGTGACGTAAAACATTGACACCAAGGATTGTGTATTTTGACCTTTTGATTTGAGTAAACTATCTGTACTATAAAACCACAGGTAGTCATCATACTAGTTTGAAAAATTCCATAGGACAAGACGTTGTTTTATATAAAAAAAAGAAAGTAAGGAAAGTAAAACAGTAATGTCAAATTTCTTTTTGAACCATAGTTATGTAATGAATTTTAGAGGATTGAATTTGACATTAGAAAATAAATCGTTTTGGGACAATTATGATGATCTTTTGAGTCCAGCAGAAGATGTACTTTTCGAAACTTACGATCTACCGTTATCATTCATTGTTCTGGTGTTGTTATTATATGGCATAGTATCTGTCACCAGTTTTGGCGGGAATATTGTCGTTTGTTACACCTTATGCAATGGTAAAGTTCTGCTTACAGTGACAAACTTTTTCCTTGCAAGCCTTTCAGTCAGTGACATTCTGATGACAATTCTCTGCATACCGACTACTATCATCAGCGATATCATTTATAAACATTGGGTACTTGGTTCATTCATGTGCCATGTGCTACATTATCTTCAACTTGTAGCAGTTTTGCAAAGAACATTTTCAGTTGTAGCCATAACATGTGATCGGCATTTTGTAATTTCTAGACCGCTGAAAAAGAGAATGACCAAGAAAACAGCCAGATTACTGGTGCTTCTTCTCTGGATACTTGCATTTATAATTGCTTTGCCCTCGGCCTGGTACTCTCAAGTCATATATCTACAGTATCAGCCAGGATCACATGGACTCTGCATTGAATTATGGGATGACCAGCAACTTCAACACATCTACAGCGTTATACTACTACTGCTTCAGTATTTCATGCCTTTACTGATAATGATATGTGTATACGTTCACATAGGATACATAATTTGGATAAAACCAACTCCTGGTGAGGCAGATAAAGTAAGGGATAAGAGAATTGCTTTATCTAAAAGAAAAGTGAGTTTTATATTTAGGCATTAGGATAGAAATATATCATAAGGTGTGTTATAATTGCCAGTGAGATAAATATTCTTCTAGAAACAATAACACGTACTTTAATTTTGTTCACTGTCACATATCTAGAAAAACAGTATTTCTATGTATTAATGCACATGGCCATTACCTAGTTTTGGTTGCGCCCGTTGTGTTACTTATGTTATAAACCATGCGATAAGTCTTATACGGTAGTGTCGTGTGTGTTGTTGTTTGTTTGTCTTTTTCATTTTTAGCCATGGCGTTGTCAGTTGTTTTAGATTTATGAGTTTGACTGTCCCTTTGGTATTTTACGTCCCTCTTTTAAGTGAAAGTAGTCTTAGAGGTAAATATGTATAATTTTCGAAATATATAACACTTCATACCCAAGGACTATAGCAGGTCTCGTGTGTCATTTTTAGGGTTTATAAATACTTTAAACAGTGTACAAGTTATAATCTTATTTTGGCAATTAGTCAAAACAAGGAAATAACTGAAACAAAATGATCGTATGATTTCTTTTAATTAGAATTGATCTGTATATTTACATGATACATTGATGTACCATTTTATTTCGTTACAGAGTTTGAAAATTTTATTCATCTTAGTATCTGTCTACGCTCTCACATGGCTTCCAATCCATATCATGACTATCATAGGTGATCTTAATCCAACATTATATGATCACAGGTTTGCTCACATAATATGGTTGTTTTTTCATTGGCTGGCATTCAGTAATACTGGTATCAATCCAATGATATATTGTTGGATCAACAAGACATTTAGAAGCCAATTAAAACAAGTATGGTGTTTTTCTGTATGTCGTCGTTTAAAGGCAAGGAAAGAACGTCGTAAATCAATCGAAAAATCTCTCGAAAGAAGAAGAAAAAAAGCAAGTAAACAGAACATGCAGAAGTTAAACAAAACTAGTAGAGGCTGGAGTCAGGAACACATATGCGTTTAGTCTTTCTTAAATTCTGCGTCTAACTAAATTCATATATATTTTTTGAAATTCTATTACTGAATGTCTAATTCATGGAAATCAACACGTCTGTCAATTACATGTTTCAAATTTATATGTTTGCTTTAATTTGACAAAGCCTAATATTCTTTTTTTTTATTCCCAATAAAGTGACGTTGGTTAAGATAAGGCCGATGACTATCATAATATGTACTTCGTGTTGTTTATTTTTTAGTTTTCTATGTTGTGTCGTGTGTGCTGTTGTTTGTTTGTCCTTTTCATTTTTAGCCATGGCATTGTCAGTTTGTTTTAGATTTATGAGTTTGACTGTCCCTTTGGTATCTTTCGTCCCTCTCTTATATATTCATATGCCATCAACGCACATTCGTCATTTGCCTTGAGTATACTTAAACAGTTACCATTGTCCTCAACAAAAGGTTGATGGCTTACAAATAGGGAAGTTTTTCTTCAGCGTCTGTCTGTTCTACTGAAAAATAAAAAATAAACGGTTAAATTAATCGAAATGAATGTTTTACAAGAACTAAATAAAGATATTCACAGATGATTAAACTAGTTTAAAATTCATTGATATCGTGTGTGCCTTATACAAATAATTGTTCAATTGTATGAAATGTTATAAAGCCGTCGCCTTCAGTTTTGTTTTAAATGAGCTCGTAGTATTTTAAGTATTCCTAGTTTTTACTTGATCGTTCTTGTTTTTGAGAAAACATGTATCAATATCATAATATATATAGATAGTGTTCGAAGTTGGTTTTCTTCGTAAATACCAAGTATGATTGTAGAATACACATGATTTTATATACCATACGGGGAACGTGCTATCCTTGAATATTTAACTAGCGCCAGTAAGGCGATGCGATATAGGGGGGATCAAGACTTGATTACTACGCATGTGCATAGTATATAAGCAATACATATATTGATCAGATCACGATGTAAATCAGAAAGGTTTTGATTATTATTGATATACTTTTACAGAAAAAAATATTTTGCAAAATTAAAAGTAGTTTTTAACACATAAGTGACTATATAAATACTTCATGTCATGTGTCGAAAAAAGCTATCACTTTAAAAGAGGGACACAAGATACCAGAGGAACAGTCAAACTCATAAATCGAAAATTAACTGACAACGCCTGGCTAAAAATAAAAAAGACAAACAGACCAACAATAGAACACATGACACACCATAGAACACTAAAGAATAAGCAACACGAACCCCACCAAAAACTAGGGGCGATCTCAGGTTATCCGGAAGGGTAAGCAGATCCTGTTCCACATATGGCTTGGATCAACTATCCTATGCACAATTATGTCAGTAAATTTGGTTGACAGTTTTAGATTGGCAATCATTTTAATTTTTTTTGTCGTTAACAAATTTGCCAAGTTTGAAGCAAATTGTACATATTAACCAAACTTATGTACTTCTAATTTTGCTATTTATATGCGATGAAGTGTCTCAAAGACTGGTTAAAAAGAAATTAGATCAAGCTGAAAGTCCTTGAATATAATATCACATTATTATATATCAATGATTATCATGATTATACAAATAAGGCTATGTGTTTTTTTTTCTAATTAGACAACTATTCGGTAGATATCAAGTAAGGAAGATATAAGCAGTTAAAGTTAACAATACGGTCTTCAACAATTGGAAATGAAGGCAATGGGAAAACACAAACGGTATAGCCATTTACTAAAATTACCGATATGAAAAATGTAAAACCATACCAAACAAGAAAACTTACGAGTTTTTAATTACAATACGATGTACGAAAAAAGTATAAAAAAGTATATGTCACACATGATCGAAATAGAACCATTGAATTACAGGTACATGATTCATGACAGACATAACCAGAGTGTTTCGGGTTTTTAAATGTGTGTTGGCCCTAAAAAAAACTCGACTATTCGGGGGATCGGGGGGTGGGGTGGGGGTTGGGGGGGGGGGGGGGGTGAACTGCTGCAAGATGTGGTTATCCGACATTGATTTTTACATATATCTATATGGGTGAACCATTTTTTCCCAAATTAAGTTAAGAGGGGGATGGGGGGTCAGTGAAAAAACTATGTGAACTAAGTTTTTTTTATCCTTCATTGAACTTTTGATGTCGTCCCTTAATCAATAATACAAACTTATTAAAAAAGACGTTTTGGCCTTAAACTCCTATAAGTTTGGACAGTGTTCTCTTAATCAATGATACACAAAAGAGTTTATGATACAGCTGCCATGTTTATTGTAGGTCTATGCATCAGCTTTTAAAATTGTACCATTTCAGTATCAATACCTCCAGTCATTGTGTTGTTTACTTTATCTTCCATATTTGATTTGTCCGTATGACATTTTATGTTTGATATATATGACGTGGCTCTGTACTTAAACATTCCGATATTGTGTTTTTGTTCTATCATAATTTTTGTATTCCGGTCTTTTATATTTGTTAATGTTTTGCCTATATGTTCTCTTTGTTTTTATTTGTACATAATGACCAGTCCTTTTTTTTTTTTAGAAGAAACACACAACAAGCATATAGACAAGCACAAGAAGGAAATGTAACTTCTAATTTACATTCTGCAAAGAATATGCCTAAAGAACTAAAGACTATAATTTTTTAAAAGAGTTTCATACTTTGAACGACAACATTATTCTATATCTCTACCTGTGTGACGTTTACAATCTGACTTCAAACTTAAAATTCTACGTTAGAGTCAATGTTGGTCTAGCTATTTGTTCCCAGTACTCAAGTATTTCAGTAGTTTATGTGTGGATTTGGCTTACATAGATAAAATTCAAAATGGGAAAGTGATGAGTGAGGTTGTTATGTTTGTTATATGACTTGTTGTGCTTCTTTGTTAAATATTTGTTTGTTTTTGTTGTGATTAAGACGCTTGTGGTACTTATACGTCCTGTCATTATTGTTTGTGATATTCTCGTATTCTTGTCTCTCGTTTTTTGCTAATGTGCTTTATCTGTATGCCTTTTAGTGTTACTTTGATGCATGTAGCGTGACGCTGTGCTGATATATTCCAATATTGTGCTATTGTAAAACTTGTTTGTTGCTTTTCTTTCATTTTTGCTTTGTACTTTGTCTACATGCCTTTTAATCTTTCTTTGTTAAATATATGACGTGGCTCTGCACTTAATAATCCCGTCATTGTGTTATTATACTATGGCAAATTTATGTATTCTTGTTTTTAATTTTTGCTAATATCTGCTTGGTATATATCCCATTTTGTGCTTTTTTGTTACATATTTTTTTTTAGTGATTAAGATTACAACACAATTTTCACTGCTGTATATTTGACATGTTTACCTATGATGTCATTTTGTTTTGTTCACGATTCGTTGTCAATATAATAGAATTTGATGTGACTGTCAAAAAAGTGAGAGGTTTAGTTAGCAATAAAACAAGGTTCAATGCTTGTACCAAGTCCGATATATGACAGTTCTTATCCATCAGTTTGGCTTGTTTGAGCTTTTGATTTTGTGATTTTACTTTTTTCTTAATTTTCACGGGAGTGCTAAAATAAACAAATGCCTGAAATTCATTTTAATCGGTTCACTCATTTACACAGCTTAAATCGTGCATTGTTGTGAAGATACCTTCTGTCGGTGTCAATTAAAAAGAAAATAACAAAAAATAACGATCTCCGCGGAAAATTCAAAACGTCATGTCTTTAATAAAATGGCAAAAGCAAAAAGCTAAAAAAAGCTAGGATTTTGCCATATGAGTTTGACAACTAAGGCTGAAAAAAATATTTGAAAATAACTTACCGTTTTCTCTTGATATCTAACGTTTGAAAAATAGCTTATAATCAAACAAATCCAAACTTACAAAGTAACAAAAAGTACTACAAACAGTAAACCATGCTGTCTCTCATTTATTGATTGTAACATATAATATTATTGACAGACTATTATTAAATAATAATGTTTAGTTTAAACATATTTTATTGTTCGAAACAAAGGGATTTGACACAAGTTTTTCAACTTAGTTCCGTCTTCTCCATAATATACATGAATATACATTATATTTATATAGCACATTACATAAATTTGTAATTTTCTAATAAGCATGAAGGCATGAAAAATAATTAAATAAATCACTACTATTGTTATTATAATATTTATACACAAAAAAATATATATAATAGAAACGGCTCAATGGATATCAAACGTTCTTATTTTAAATAATCAAACACAGCCAAAAGATGGGTCTAAAGGGAAAACACCTACTGTTACTAGTGTGTTTTTCAATGACTTTCTATAATATTTACCTGTATAAGTTGTAAAAAGTAACGTGCAATATTGTGAATATATATTATTGTGATACGGACATTAAATTCTGACTTTAAAATACGGATAAGAGGATGACAAGAACATAGATTTAATGTAAGTATCGTTTTTGTAGTAACTTCAATAGTTGGAAATCCATTGAGGCGAAACATTATGTTTACCGTTATGAACAACAAATCGATCACTCGAACAATACATCGTCTGTACCTTTAGACTGGTAAATAAAACAATAACCAGCAAGGCTGTTATCAGTGTGAGAAACGTTGAGTTTCTTTTATGTATTTATGTACTGCAGAAAATATTACAAAATTGTCTTTTGTATCTAAGTTGTCATTACCAAACAATAACAAATCAATTGTAACAGGAATGACTAAGTGGGTCAGTTCAGTAAGCATAACATTTCTTTGCGATGCAAAGTTATTACAATATGATAAATAGTGTTCAACACTTTCACTAGCGTAACCACATGCACAATATGCATCATGTACTAAATTGGCCTTGTTTAATTCTGCGCTAAGTGCACTGCACTTGTTGCGTAGCCCTGCAAGTAATATAGATAGCAGTCGATCTCCATAAAAATAGTACCTAGGAGGTTTTACATTATGAAAATTCAGTTGTTGCAATTGTAGCTTGAAATAATAATGTACCGTAAATATTGAGACACAGCGCTGTCGAGTGTATAAACATTACTTTAATATGATCTTATATCGTATTATAATTATAAAGTAATTATGAAAAATATTCGAACTGTGTTGACGATGGATAAAGAAAATAATTTTTACTGAATATTCTGGATATTCCTTATCAATATAACAGGGAAACTTGATGGTATGTCGGATCACACTAAAGCGATTATACATCTTTATAAAATGAACCTATGCTACATGATATAAATAAGATTCAGTGATATACAAAATAAATTTTTTCAATCGGTTTATTGGTAGTAGCGTTTACAAATGTATGTAGGACAACAAACAAACAACCACATCTCAATATGTGCCACTCGTTGTTATAAGCAGGGGCTTATGCAAACAAGACCCCCTAAAATATAAAATTCAACTGGAGACAAACACCTGACAGAGTTACTGATATTTGAACAGCACATGTATTTACGGGGTGGTAGAGTTAATTTTTGTTGTTTGTACTCTTTTATGTCGTGAAATCTCCAAATGTAAGTAAATTAATAAAACTTGCGTATACGCAAATGAGACAAGAAACATATCAAAACTCCAAAACATATGTATCTCAACACAATTAACTATGTGTTTTTCGGTTCCGATCAACTGTCATTAGTTCATGTGACATCGTTTTATTATGCATTTCACAGATAAATGCAATATTGAAATATCAATTATTAATACGTGTTTAATTGCTTAGTTACTCTGCAATTTGTACAATTTGCTTTGCTAAACAATGTTCCTATACAATGTTTACAAAAATGCGTTATCTGTATTTCATAACTTCTTACAATATAGGCACACCTCCAGAAAGGCACACCTCAAGATCTTAAGAGTCGTGTCTAAATTCATAATTGTTATAATTTTCAACATTTTTTTTTTTAAAGCATGGGTGTATAACGCACACTCTTAAGGATGTACTTAGGTGAGGTTAGGTATAGATTAATAAATCAAGAATTTAAAATTGATACTATAAGCTGGTAGACCATTCTTTAAGGATAAAAATAAGCTAAAATGTTGATAGGCCATGGACCTCCTTTTCGAGATATTTGAGATTTAAAATATGGCGGGAAAAGGCTGACTCTGACTTTTACCTTACATTTGCATTGGTATTATTTGGGTCGCAAAACAAAAGAAAGAAAATCAAGAAACTTCTTAAATTTTTGAAAATAACCTTTTATGGGCTATTAAGTCTTATATGAAAAAATAAATGGGTGTTATGGGGCAAAATATTTTACCTTGTATTGTATGGAAAAACACCGAGGAGTTCGAACAATTGACACAAATTCCAAAACCTAACCGAAGTACATCTTTAAAGTACATCCATTTTATATCAATCAATATCTTAAAATACCACATTTCCAATACTAATTTAACAACCACATGCACACATATAACCTTAAATTAATGTAGAGCGAAGCAGTCCAATGCTTTTTAGAAAGCTTTAACTTGTATAAATTGTTATTTTTGATAGATCTTTTACACTTCTATGAGGTCTTGAAAAACCCCAACAATAACAGAAAGTGCAAAAAAGATTTTGATAAAACAAAATAGATATAGCTTGAAATATTAAAACCAAATATTAAACATAATTCCGAGTTTAAAGGCTGTAAAATGCTGAAAAGCTGAAAATTAAAATGTATTATTAACCAGTTTGGTAGGTCTTCATAATTAATTAAATTATCATTTATCTCCTATATGTGGTAAAACTGTGAAAAATCAACAGTGGATAATCTGGTTGCAAAACACTATGATGATCGAAAATTAGATAACAACTAAATTATCATATAATGTTATAATTTCTGATTTTATATAGCAATCCATGAGGAAAAAGTAACTTCATGAATGGACGGATTTATTGATTTTTGACGTCCAATGGTATTAAAATTGAACACATATTCAGGACGAGAACATGTTAATACAACATGAACATAAACCCTGTTTTGTACCAGACTTACACGCATAGTAGAATCTTTAACGTGCTGGTTCACAAGGAGGCAGTCCGTAATAAATTTGATACATATGAGACATTTTGTTCTAAAATGTTTGTTCCCATTGATAAGGAATGCATTTTTTAAATTGATATAAGAAATAATGTGGTACCTAAAAATTGGTTTTTTTATTCATTATTATAAATATGCAGCCCTTATTATTTACTTTTTGTTAAATTTGATCACATATTGCCAATAGATCTTAATGTTTAACAGGAATGATTTACACTTGTTACTACTAGACTTATAGTACCACTTAGCCAGCAGCAAGTGCCTCGGTACTTACATAATTTAAATACTGTGGATTCATTTATTTTCGTGGGTACCAATTTTCGTGGATTAGGGAAAACTTGTATGTTCGTGGATATTTAATTTCGTGGTTTTGATGCAGTCTACATACAAGCCTGTAGCCAATTTGTCATTCGTTGAACATTTCATTTCGTGGTTTATCTGTAACAACGAATTCCACAAAAATTGGTATTCAACGAAAATTAATGACTCCACATTAATACACATATAAATTGCCTTTGCATAAATTATTAAATTGTACTCAGAACTACTTACTTCTTTTACTGCTAAATAGTTCATTTAACGAAATCAATGTCATACGATTTTTTTCACAATATGTTACATAATCTGTTATTTAAGAAATATCTTTTACACCTTTGATGTCTTGAAAAGTCATTTAAAAAAAACAACTGAAAGTCGTTAATAAAGCGTAAAGAAGATCTTATAAAACAAAAAGATAGGTTACTCGAAAGCTAAAAGTTCAAAGGTGATATTGACCAACTTGATATATCTTCATACTAAATTTATATATATATCTGTATTGACTTGAGAGTTATCATTGATATGTTCATAATAATAAATTAACTGTTAACACAATTTTGAATTTTTGAAATACTAACTTAAAGGCTTTTCTACCTCATGAATAGATTAGATTACCTTAGCTGTATTTGGCAAATCTTTTAGGAATTTTTGGTCCTCAATGCTCTTCAACTTCGTACTTTATTTGACCTTTTACAATTTTTTGATTCGAGTCTCACTGATGAGTCTTTTGTAGACGAAAAGCGTGTCTAGCGTATATATAAAATTTCAATCCTGGTATCTATGATGAGTTTATTCACATATGTCGAAAAGCTGTGAAAAATCAGCAGAGGAAAATCTAATGGCAAAACATTAAAAGGAGCTAAAATTGAATAAAAATAAATTATTATACAATGTTATCATGTCCCTCCCTATAGAGCAATCAATGAGGAAAACGTTACGTCATATATGGTCGGATGGCTGATTATTTTCCAATGGTTCATTTCATGCATATTCAGGAAGAAATAAAATTGAGAATGGAAATGGGGAATGTGCCAAAGAGACAACAACCCGACCATAGAAAAAAACAACAGCAGAAGGTCACCAACAGGTCTTCAATGTAGCAAAAATTCCCGCACCCGGAGGCGTCCTTCAGCTGGCCCCTAAACAAATATATACTAGTTCAGTGATAATGAACGCCATACTAATTTCCAAATTGTACACAAGAAACTAAAATTAAAATAATACAAGACTAACAAAGGCCAGAGGCTCCTGACTTGGGACAGGCGCAAAAATGCGGCGGGGTTAAACATGTTTGTGAGATCTCAACCCTCCCCCTATACCTCTAGCCAATGTAGAAAAGTAAACGCATAACAATACGAAATGTAACATGCATATTCACCCTGTTATGTACTAGACCGACATGCTGAGCTGGATCGTTAACGTGCTGGTTAACAAGGTAGCAGTCGCAGGACGACATGTCACCATACCAGCCACAATGTTCGGACTCCGAGTCGACCAGACTTTCTTGTACTTCTTAATGCCTGGTATACTAAGGATTTTCTCATCTCATGCACAGATTACCTTATTCGTATTTGGAACATCTATTTGGAATTTTGGGTCCTCAATGTTCTTCAACTTTGTGCTTGTTTGGCTTTGTAACTATGTTGGTCTTAGCGTCACTGATGAGTCTTATAAAAACGACACTCGCGTCTAGCATATCAAAATTATAAGCCTTGAACTTTTAATGACAATATGAAAATGAGCATCCAATCTTCATTTTTATATTAACTCAAAAACATGGAAGATCACAATTATCAAGCAGGAAATATTTAAGAACTGTATTGTATATATTGTCATCTAGAATAGAAAAGATTTATCTTTCTTTATACTGATTATTAGTATTTGAGCAGCTGAGATATTATATATATATATATATATTGACATACAATGAAACTATTCATTAATCTTAGATATTCATTTTATGATACGACCAACACAACCTAATTACAAATAGGATATTAAAATGAGGCTGTGTTTCCGACCTGTCGTGTTTTATCAGCTGTTCAATTTCTTCAACGTTTGTAAGATAGATTTACAATAACTGTCTGACTGGGAGGCGAGTACCAGTAGGACTACAAATCATACAAGTAATCTATTGGGGGTGATCTCAAAATCATATTTAGGCTTATTAATTTTGCCAAGTTCAATCTTTAATTGACGTTTGCTTTACTAAAGGAGGGGCGAAAGATACCAAAAGGGACAATCAAACTCATAGATCGAAACTAAAATGACAACAACATGGAAATCGAAAAAAATAAAAACGGATAAGTAATAGGACACAAGATTAAACATAGAAAGAAAAAGACTAAGCAACACGAACCCCACCAAAAACTGGGGGTAATCACAGGTGCCCCGGAAGGGTAAGCAGATCCTGCTCCACATGTGGCACCTGTCGTGCTGCGTATGTCATTACAAATCCTGTAAATAGTCTAATTTGGAAGGGTCATATTCGTGAAAAGGGAAGAGGATTGTAGAAACGACGTAAGGAAAATATTCGATATCATCTGTGAACGGTTATTCTATAACGGTCAATCACCTCGTGAAGGCGTCCATTCAATTTACGTAAGAATAGAAAGTGCATTTTTTTGTTTCAACTCCCTAAAAGATATGTTCAGAATTTAAAATCTTCCCCAGTTACAAAGATGTTTAGTGGAAAGACATGATAAGAACACTTATTCAATAGCATGCGTCCAAAGCGCATTTCTGGATTTACCTCCATCAGATACGCTAAAAGCAGATTACTCGAAAGCCAATGTTCGATGTATAGGAACCAAACCAGTTGAAGATATAATGTCATTACTTTTTCTTTCTTAAATGTTCTGTTGATATTTTTAGAAATTATAAAGAAACCAGGGTACTTATTTCACCTTCTTGACCTCAGGTGGAATTAGCTTTAATTTTTTATCTTACATCTTTTCAAGTGTTTCATTATTTATACACCCTTGACATTTAAAGTTTTTGATTTGAGCGTTTTCAAGGCAAGTTATTCCGCAATGTTCTTCGGAGACTCAGAAGACGTAAAGAGTGTTTTACACATTAACGATATAATATAGCCCCAACTTTCGTTTTTTTTTATAGATGTATAAACAATTTAATATCATTAACGATACGCTTTTAACTAAACCAGATTATCATTTCGACAATCAATGATGTTCTACACCACACAATTGGGAGTTTACAGCATAATACAGATTTGATATAAGTTTGGAACTCTAACACGAGTCCGAATACGAGTCGAAATAAGACTATTTAAATGATTTGGGCGATCTCAATGTAATAACATTATTGTTAACATTGTACATAATAATAGTATCACTCTGGTTGTTTCCGACTAATGGCAAAAACTTGAAATCAACAAACTTTAGATTGGCCTTTCAGTGTGTTAAATGGAAGCCTCCAACGAGTTCGAATGACGTTTTAACCTTTCAATGCGTCAATAACATGTTCAACAGAAGATCGGCAAAACAGTTTCACCTGCAGCTAGCCAGAGCAATATGAATGGCAATCCTGCTACAAATGTAAGGGTTAAGTCATTCTCTTATTGAGCGGTTTAGAAATTAAACAATGTATATCACATGTAAAAGCTACTATGGCGAATGCCCTTTGCAAGTTTAAAATAATGTAAAACAGGGCATTTGTATGATCCCATCATCCAATGTTTATAAATGATAAACAGTAATTGAAATGCATATAAAGGTCATCAGAATGTCACTGATTGATAGGTTTGCAATGAAAAAGTTTTTAACTGTTTGCAGACCTTTTACATCACATACAGTATAACAAATGATGATATTCCCGCAAAAAATAATGACAACCACAACTCTATATAGGATCACTAAAGGAGCAATAAATGACAACGGTAGAGGATACATATCAAATCGTACATCATCTTCGGCTGTCACCGGACGGTCATATACAAATTGGTCCAAAAGAGATTTATTGAACAATGTCAATTCACAATGACTGCAGTTCATAGCACTTCTTTGTATTAATCTGTACTTTATCTTATCCTGACCTTTTTCAAATACGAAGTTTTGTAATCAACTGTTCAATGAAATATTAACTTGATTCTTGACGTGTAATATTGTATGATAAGTTTGCTAACTTTAAATATCAAAAGGTTCGAAAAACAGCAACCCAACGTGTGAATTGATATGAGGGTGTCTTAATGACAATACAGTTTGACTTCGACAAACACCAGATTTTAAAATTTAATTTTGATAATTAAACTACATGAAATTATCAATATGTCTGAAAATGAAGATAGATGTAGGAAGATGTGGTGTGAGTGCCAATGAGACAACTCTCCATCCAAATAACAATTTAAAAAAAAGTAAACCATTATAGGTCAATGTGAGGCCTTCAACACGGAGCCTTGGCTCACACCGAACAACAAGCTATAAAGGGCCCAAAATAACTAGTGTAAAACCATTCAAACGGGAAAACCAACGGTCTAATCTATATTAAATAAACAAACGACAACTACTGTACATCAGATTCCTGACTTAGGACAGGTGCAAACATTTGCAGCGGGATTAAACGTTTTAATGGATCTAAACCTTCTCCCTTTTTCTGAAACAATAGCATAACATCACAACATACATAGAAAAACACATGCTTCTTTTCTTTTGCTTTTTCAGAAGTTTTGGTCATTGTGCCTTTTCACCATTTCGTTCGTATGTGACGTCATGGTTATAACTTATTGCGTTCAGGCCTGGTTTGTCACTGAGTCGGGTGTGTCTATTTTCTGTGTTGGTCTTCAATGTATTATGTATTCGGGTTTTGTTTTCTGTAATTAGTTAAGACGTCAGTGTTATGATGTAAATCTTTTATATTCATTTGATTAAATTTACTGTTTGCAAAAGCATAAATTGTTCTATATAATAAGGATGTTCTTATCACAAGCAGAAAACCCTAACCGTATTTGGCACAACCTTTTTCAACTTTGATCCTCAGAGCTGTACAACTTTGTACCCCACCCCCTTTTTTTGACTTTCGAACTTTTATATCTGGGCGTCACTGGTAATTCTTGTTTGGACGAGGCGCGTTTTTGACGTAATGAATTTTAGGAAGATGCCTTTTGTTATCTGTTGTTCGTGTGTTTCTAATACGTTCTCATATTTGTTTGTATTGTGGTCCTGTATTATTATGTTGTTATTTTGATGTTATATTTAACAATGCCATCAAAGTCCGAGATTTCGCATGCCACAAAACCAGGTTCAACCCACCATTTTTTTCTTTTAAAAATGTCCTGTACCAAGTCAGGAAAATGGCTATTGTTATATCATAGTTCGTTTCTGTGTGTGTAACACTTTTACGTTGTGTTTCCGTTGTGTCGTTTGTTTTCTCCTATATTTGAGTGTACTATAAGACGTGTCACGGTACTTTTCTATCCCAAATTCATGTATTTGGTTTTGATGTTATATTGGTTATTCTCATCGGATTTTGTCTAATGCTTAGTCCGTTGCTGTGTGTGTTACATTTTAATGTTGTGTCGTTGTTCCCCTCTAATATTTAATGCGTTTCCCTCAGTTTTATTTGTTACCCCGATTTTGTTTTTTGTCCATAGATTTATGAGTTTTGAACAGCGTTATACTACTGTTGCCTTTATTTGGTGTGTACTTTTGTCCATATGAATACAAAACAACTCGGCAGTAGAGTTGTTGTATCTTCTTATGGTTCCTATAATTTTTTCTAGTTTCCGCGCACATATCTTCTCTTTTTATTATTTGCAAGTTATTTCGTGTTCATTTATCGCGAAGCTGTCACAAAATTAATATTCACAACTCTTGTAATTTGCTGTCAAATGCACTTCTAAAGCAACGCAACTCCTGGTTTTGAATTGAAATTCGCATTATCCAATTACTTTGTCGTAATGTTATCTGTTTAATAACGAAATAAGCCTGCGTTTATTGTTGCTCTTGATTTATCATTCAATGTCTTCTTCATTGATCATTCAATCTCTTCTTGATTTAACTGTTTGAATTTTATTACAGCTAGTTTAAGATTTTTATACTTTTTTTTGTACAATGAGACACCATTGACACACGGCTCCAGAACAATATTTGTTAATACCAGTTTAATGTCGATGAAAGACTTTATTGTTTGTGAATTTACAATATCCAGTCACCTAATAAAGTATGACGAAGACAGAATATATCAGTTTAAGTGATGTCAGAATCTAGCATTTCAGTAACGGATCATCATAGTTCTTTGTTCATTTATGTTATTGGCATTTTATTAGTATTTTTGTTACTTATTCTGACATTTTAACTGTGCAATTGATGTGATTTTGTTTATTCTACATAGGCCAGAGGTAAAGGGAAGGGTTAAAATCTCACATTATATGTATAAAAGAGGGTAAATTGAAAATAAACTGTCAACGCCATGGTTAAAAAAGAACAAGACAAACAATAGTACACAAAACACAACATATAAAAATAAAGTCTAACCAACACGAAGCCCGCCGTATTTTTTGCGCCTGTCCTAAGTCAGGAACCTCTGGTTTTTGTTAGACTGTTTGTATTTTAGTTAATTTTTTACATTTTGGAGTTTAGTGTAAAGTCATTTTTCACTGCATAAGTACACATTTTGTTGAAGGGCCAGATGAAGCCCGCCTTCCGTTGTGTAATTTTCTCGCTATGTTGAAGACCAATTGGTTGTCTGCGGTTCTTTTCGGCTCTTTGGTCTAGTTGTTGTCTCTTTTTGACGCATTCCCATTTTTGCTTCTCAATTATTTTGTGACAAATATGTATTTGTTTTTTCAATTGTTTTTCTAACGATACAGCGTGATCGATACTTCCTTCAGTTGATAAAATTGTCATATTTTCTTTTTCCTTTGTTTTGGGTTTATGCTAATTATTTATTGAATGTGAATATATGCACATATTGAAATTAGTAATTGTATTGTAATTAAAAGTGATAAATTCAAGTGCTGTGCACACATCGAAGTACTCTATAGATGCATATTTCTATGCACAGACAATTTGATCCTTGTCAATACGATAACTATTTATCTAGAGCTAGTGGAAATTACATTATAATAGTAATCTACAGACCTGTAGATATTTAAATTCACGTCATTATGAATTCTTGTGGATTGTTGTTTAATAAGCAACTATACCACGTCTCTTTATTCTTTAAAGCAGTATTTCTTTTTTTAAACTTAAATTGTCAAATTCTGTAATGTTTGATATGAATACTTTACAATAATCAGGTAGAAAATATTTCAAATTTCGAAAATGTACGTATGTTCTTACTATCACGTCATTAATTTTAATTTTTCACTAAGTTTAATTGAAACAGGCAAGTTATAGTTTGTTTTTCGGACATCATGCGTCGACAAAACAGATGGTGTTATAAAAATTAACATGTCTTGCTACAATATTTAGTTTGTCGAACCCTGTGCTTTTTTTGTATCAATTTTCTTGGAATCTAGACAATTTGTCAATTTTCTCTTTTTTTGGTAAGTGTAGTATACATGTAAATGTCAATGATTAATAAAATAATTTCTAACAACACCGTTCTATTCCTCTAGATCTTCTTCCCATGTCTTCTTATTATATTGAAAGACGTTTTTTTGGTCTAGACTATGCCCTTATCGCACCGATTCCCCTGGCTATTTTAGTCTCTTTTTGTCTAGTGTTTTTTTTTTTTATTTTGTCATTTAATTTAGGTCTCTCTGTTTTTAATTTTCCTTGGAGTTCGGTATTTTGTTATTTTACTTTTTATAGCGGTTCAGAAAAGGAAAACATAAATGCCGATAACAAGTTACGGATACTACTGGAAATTCCCTTTGATATATGTTTAAGGATTACAGAGCATACGCATTATCCGGGCACCATGGGATTCCTCATAAGAATACAAAAGTCATGTACTCGATTATGCATCATTACCATTCACATTTGTAAGTGCGTTTTGATGAACGTGAATCTAAATTAACTATAGATTTAGGATCTTATCAATCTAAATTTCATTATAATTCATGTAACATGTTTAAGAGAGGTGAAAATGACATTCAAACTCATAAGTCGAAAATAAACAAACAATACATTTCTATGTGTTTTTCAATGGATCCCAGTTGAAACCGATATAGTTCCAACCTGTAAATCTAAAATACTAGTTATGTAAGGTATTATCTCGTTAGTTGAAGACAAACTTCATTTTTTTCAAATTATTGACATCACAAGAGAAAAGGCTGTTAAACACATCTCTCTACCTATTAATCAGAAAACAAAAAAAAAAAAATCTATAAAAACAAAACACATCAAAACAAAATAAAAGTGTTTCTCAACTTTTCGAAGATTTTCCAACAAAAGGAAAGAACATGATTAAAAACAACAAATAAACAAGAAAAAAGTATAACAACAGACAAATAAACAAGAAAAAAACAACAGACAAATAAAACACAATTGGTAAAACACTATGATAATTGACGTCATTAGAATGGCACCTTCTGCACAGTTGAAATGTAATTGATCAATTAACACTTTGAGTTGTAGTATCATAACTTCTAGAGTCTACTAAAAACTGTCACGTCTGATATGATCACAGCCAACACATCACGTTTTGAATTCCGTTAACCTTCAAACGACAGGACTTTGACAGTGAATCAGGAATGTCAAAGAAAAATAACGCTATTATGCATTGTAGTGGATGTAATTGGACATTGATGAATAAATCGTTTTGGGATCAGTTTACTTCTGATAATCCAGGAACGACAGAAGAGGATGTACTTTTTGAAATGTATCAGCTACCGTTGTCATTTATTACTCCTTTGGTGTTCCTTTATGGAGTTGTCGTTGTCATTAGTTTTTGCGGGAATATCGTCGTGTTTTATACTATATGTGATGTGAAAGGTCCACATATTACAGTAACAAACTTTTTCATTGCAAATCTATCTATCAGTGACATTCTAATGACGGTTCTCTGCATTCCGACTACTATTGTAAGCGATATCATTTTTAAACATTGGGTGATGGGATCATTCATGTGCCCTGTGTTACATTATCTTCAACTTGTCGTTGTTATGCAAAGGGCATTCGCAATGGTAGCTATTACATGTGATCGACATTTTTTAATGTCTAATCCGCTCAAAAAGAGAATGACTAAACCTACAGCCAGATTGCTAGTTATTTTGCTCTGGTTAGCTGCATGTATAATTGCAATTCCAACAGCCATGTTTTCTCAAATTCACTATTTACAGTATGAACCAGGATCTTACGGGCTCTGCATAGAAATTTGGGAAACCCATAGACTTCGAAATGTCTATAGCATTATAATACAACTACTACAGTATGTTATTCCATTAATTATAATGATATGTGCATATATTCACATTGGATACATGATTTGGATAAAACCAACACCTGGTGAGGCAATTCAAGAAAGAGATAAGAGAATTGCATTATCCAAAAGAAAAGTGAGTTAATTGGCACAATATTGATTAAAAAAAAAAAAACATTGACTTATTGATAAATTGTTCTTCAAAATTATTCAATTTTTTGTTTTGCATTTTTTAATTTCATACACGATTTCTCAGCAGTAGAATTGTTTTAATAATAACTAAATTAATTTATACAAATTGAACTTTCACTTAAAAAAGAATGAACTACATGAACAATTTTAATCAGACCTGTAAGATCAAACATACACGATTAAACCAAAATAAGTACAAAGCATACTCAGAATTATCATAAAAACTTCGAATTGGGATGAAAATAAATTCGTTTGGAATAAAAAGTAAAATCACAAAAATACGAAACTCCAAGGAAACTCAAAATAAGGAAAGTCGCTAATAATCTCATTGTTTTAAGGAAGAAATTTCATACTGAATACCTAACAAATATTTCACAAGTATGTTGATCCTTATTATAAAAAAGTTTGATTTATTTCGCTATAAGACTTAAAATATCATATTTGTTTAATACAACTTTATAATTCACAATTAAATATTGTTTCATTTAAGAATTGAATGCTTCTTTTTGTAAATTTATTGGGGTGTAAAAGCGTTGACTGAAATACATTTTGTATGAAGCGCGGAAGCGCTTCATTCTAAAAATGTGCGCACGGTCAACGCTTTTACAACCCTATAAAATTACAAAAAGAAGCATTCAATACTTATAATTTCATTTTTTAGCTATGATCATGAAAACACGAATTTTATATATTTTTTTATTTAATTCATCTGTGCACTTTATTGTTAGACCACGTGTTATCATGAACGAAAAGTTGTATTGAGCAGTGCAACTGCTTACGGAATAACACGTGATGTGCAGTTAGCCAATCAGAATAAATTATTATAATGAAACATACATCTAATGAAATTATTTATACATGTTTAAAACATGCAATTTGCCTTTTGTTTTAAGATATAGTTGATTTCTTTACAGAGTTTGAAAATGTTATTTACATTGGTATCCGTCTACGCAATCACATGGCTTCCGATCCATATCATTACAACCATTGCCGATCTTAATCCAACGTTATATGATCATCGATTTGCTCACATACTGTGGTTGTCCTTTCACTGGCTGGCATTCAGTAATACTGGCATCAATCCAATGGTGTATTGTTGGGTCAACAAGACATTTCAGAAAAAGCTAAGGCTACTATTGCATTTGCCTGTTGGTAATCGAAGAAAATCATACAAAGAACAAAAAGGATATCGTCTTTCAAACGGCAAATGTTTTTCCAAAAGAAGAAAAGAGGCATTCAAGGAGAAGAAAAAGGAAACTGTAATTTCTTAGAGGATGTGTTTCCAAATAAGAAGTCATCAGTTATTGTCAAACTTATTCTGAAAGAAGCAGGACATTCTCTACCTTGAGTTATGTTCTAGTACAGTCCACTGCATTTTGTAATATATTTTCCATTTATGTATATCTGTTAATAATGAGTTCGGAAATAAAACAAAAATCACCAAGTAAACGAGTCTCTCACTTTCTCTCATGTATATTATTTTATTTCATTGTTGATGCACTACAGTCATAATAGTCAGCTGCAAGTAATGACTTATATGTAAATTGATGATTCTTACCAGAGGAAATAAAATTGACGGTACCAATTTTTTTGCACCAGATGCGCATTTCGACAATACATGTCTCTTTAGTGATGCTCGTGGCCAAAATATTTGCAATCCAAAGCTTATATAAAAGATGAAGAGCTATAATCCAAAAGGTCCAAAAAGTATAGCCAAATCCGTGAAAGGAATCAGAGCTTTGCATGAGGGAGATACATTCCTTAATTTATAAGAAAACTCGGCTTGTAGCATTGATATATATACATACCTTTTATACAAATGCAGGATATGTGTAGTAGCATCGTAATCGAAAACTCAAGCGCTAGTTGCACTAAATAAGTTTTGAATTAATAAAATGTAAAAATACGGTATTGCCATGCGATTATAGACTTTCCGAATTGATTTTCCTCTGAGTTCAGTATATTTTGGTGATTTTACTTTTTACAACCATTAAAAAATTTCCGAAGAACCAAACAAACCACGAACGTTTCGCAGCAGGGAAAGGTTACTGAATGAAATATTTTTGTTAATTATATGTTCTTAAATATAGATAAATGTAACAATCGTACACAGAGGACTTGGTCTACTGAATATACATGCACTGGATCATCAATAACTTCTTTAGCATGATCCTGTCTAGAAACTAGCTTCAATTGACTTTAATTGCCTCAGCAATAATTTCCTGCTGTTTAGAAAAATGTATTAAAAAAACAATAAAAGAAGTAGGTCCGGTAAGGACCGATTTTGGCCTCAAATTTCAGGTTCATCTGACGAAAGGTGTTGACCACTTTTTAAACACTTATATGTCTATTTTATTTGATTCAATTAGTTTATGTGAAAGATTTTAACTGAGTGTGTCATTCAAAACAATCTGATTGAAGCTCAAATATGAAAAATCTACCAAATATGCCGAAAAATGTCACTTTTCGGATGTTTTTTTTTGTGACAAATACAAGTGGCCGCATCCGTGTTCATCCTCAATCTTTATATATGCTATGTATTATCATAAAATACAACTTACATTTTAATATTAAGGATATACACGAATGCGGCCACTTTCGTTTTACACGAAAACGGTCTAAAATTTAACTAAAATGCTAGAATTGTGAAGATTTCAGTGATTTAGCATGACTTAATGGTGCTAGTATCCGATATATGTGCATTGTATTGTCAAAAACAGCCCATATTTATGTAGCAGAAGCATTCTATTGTTCAATAAATAATTAAAAGTTTACATTTTAACAATTTTGTAAAACGGCTATATTTTGGGGTCAAAAAGGGGTCTTACCTAACCTACTCCTTTGCGTTTTAGAAATTTTTCGCTGTTGTGGAGTAATGAATAAAGGCAATAATACTATACCACTGTTTAAAAGTAATAAATCAATTGCTAGATGATAAATTTTGGTTACAAGCTAAACACAAAAGGAAACACATTAAGTAAAAGTAGACAACAACGGAACCACAGACACAGTGAAATGCAACAAACATGTCAACGTACATAGAAACTAATTGATTACAACTACCATATTCCTGACATGATATGGGAAATTTTAAGAAAGAAAGTCTTGGTTGAATTTGGTTTTATGGATAGCTCAACCTCTCACTTATACATGTTAAAAGATAGCGCTAAAATGACAACACTACGTGACAGGATACAGAACAAACAAACGCAAGAACACTCAGCACATAGAATTGTAAAATTAATTCTATGAGAGCACATTTTGACATGCACACCGCAGAATAACAACGGACATCTTCCTTCAACAATCACAACATACCACAAACAATTACGCATTTCTGTGACCTATAAAAAATCTTGAAATTCGTACAATTATATGAATAATTATCAGTTGTACCAGGATTATAATTTAATACGCCAGACGCGCGCTTCGTCTATATAAGACTCATCAGTGACGCTCAGATCAAAATAGTTAAAAAGCCCAACAAGAAACGAGAGCCAAAAATGTATTTTCAAAAATTGATATTCTAAGTTTTTTAATTCGGCCAAAAAACGTTTTATCTGTATTATCAAATATGGAATTAATATCTTTCTATAATATCTATATCTCACATTGTTAAGAAATTTTTCATGTTATTGTAGCACCTCCTAAACTAGGTATATTACACACAAGAACTGTATTTCAAAATATTTCTTTTGTTAATCCAGTAATGCGTTTCTTATTCTGCTAAACATGGGGCATGATAAAATTTGAATCGTAGATATTAGTACAGGTCATTGTTTTCCAAAATAAATTTTGAAGATCACGTTTGTCCTAAAGTAAGTCTTACAACATAATCTACTAAATTTATTAGGCGACACAATTAAATTTATGTTCATATACTGGGATGCATTTATAATTCGAAGACATATTAGTGATACTTATCCTTTTCCTCACTAGTTACGCTCATTGTTTTCATTTTGGTAATACCTTTTTGAATATTTGGTCTACAAAAAGTAAAGTCACAAAAATACTTTACTACAACGGAGAGTCCCTAATCAAATGGCACAATCAAATGATAAAACACATCAAACGAATGGACACCAACTGTCATATTCCTGACTTGGTACAGGCATTTTCAAATGAAGAAAATGGTCGATTGAACCAGGTAACTCACTTGTATGGCATTCGCATCAAATTCCATTTTATTTACAAGGATGCGTGAACTAAACAGACATTATACATGCAATATGTAAAATTGTCAAAATAGGGGTATAGCAGTCATGAACGTGTCACAATCTCAAACAGAACAAACACAAACAAATATTTAACAAAGAAGCACAACAAGCATATATCAAATTTAACAACCACGTACATGTGCATTGCTAACTCTTTTTTTGTATTTTAAATCAACCCATAAAGAATTGAAATTGAAGTCCTGTGAATGAATGGATAGGATCACATCAACTCTGTAGTAGAATTGTCAGAATGCAGGTAGATATATAAATAATTTTGTCGTTCAAAGCATTTTCAAAATTATGATAGAACAATAACATAATGTCGGGATGTTTCAAAGTACAGAGCCACGTCATATGTACCTTCAAAACACACAAGGTCACACGTACAAAACACACCAGCAAAAATGAAAGATAATACAAACAACACATTGACAGGATACATAAGTACCGCGAGCCACGTCAAATGGATATCACTAAAAACAGACCAAACAGTAAAAGTAATATTAATAATAGAACAAAGAAACAATAAAAGAACAAAATAACACGTTATTAAGATGATAAACAACGTCAGTAAGCAGAATATATACACGAAGACCTTCAGGTATTATTTGTGAAGTTGATATTTATCAACGCTCTCCACCTTCGTCTTTAAGTGGCCCTTTGTCTTTTGTAAATTCGGGTGTCAGAACGTGCCTCTGATGTACACAATTAATCTATGGTCAGTTTGAGACAATATTGTGCATTTTTTTAAATGATAGTAGTGATATTCAAAATGATGAGTCAATGTTGCAAATGTATATGTGTTGATACATAATAGGATTTTTTCTGTTCAAATGTTCAACTATTCAACTAAACAATTGCAAGGAAAAATAAAGGCTAAAAAAGATATAAAAAAAAACAACAAATAAAACAACAAAATAAAACCCATTGAACTCTTCTAAGATGTTGAAAGAGTAAAGAAATTGTAATCCGAGAGGTCTGCTGTAAGAAAAGTTCTTAAAAGTATAAACAGAAAAAAATACATAAAATTTCCAAGGACTCACAAGGACTTACTTACTGCTTGCTCTATAAAGCCCGTGCGTAATTATTCGCATTTATTTTCTCTTTTTCTGCAATTATGAAAACGTCATATATATTACTTATTGTTTTTTTGCTAGTTCAAGTACAATTTCAATATATAGTAGCTGCATGTTAAATTAGACAGAAATCTCTGTAAACTAATTTTGAACTACCATTTGGTTGGTACCGCTACACAGGTGCTTTTGCATAAGTACTATTTCTGTACTAAACAAATTTAGTACTGGAAATTTACTTTTAATATTTAGTACTATTACTTTACCTTAAAACTATTGTAATATTTAGGTACTTGTTATTTACAGTACTGGATTTGAACTAAATATTTTGGTACAGAAATAATACAATATTCCATGTTTGAAAATCATAACTTTAGGAGATTAGAAATAGAAAAACTTTCAAAATGCTGACAATGTAACGGTAGTAACAAAAAATCTGTAGTACTTAAATTTCAAGTAAAAATAAAGTACTGTAAAATACAGGTACCTAAATATTACAAAAAAATTAGAGTAACAGAATAGTACTGAATTTTAAAAGTAGATTTCCAGTACTACAAATTTTTAGTACAGAAATAGTACCTATGCAAAAGTAGCTGTGTAGTAGCTAATTATTAATCACAGCCATTGAATGAATGGTTCAAATAAATATAAGCAACAGTAGTATATATACCGCTGTTCAAAAGTCATAAATCGATCAAGAGAAAAAAAATCGGGGTTACTAACTAAAACCGAGGGAAATATTACAGTCTATATAATGCTTGTATATAAATAACATTGGCATCTTCGGGAACCTAATGGCCTATGACGAAGCTAATATAGTATGTCCTCTGGACCAAGTGTCCTTTTTAAAAGTCCAACGATCAGAAATTTCGTTTGCGTATGTGTGTGTAAACTGCTGAAAAAGCAGTGAGTAGTTCCATTAAAATGTAAAATTGTGTAAATATATGAGAAAAAAGGCAACTATCGTTTAATATACAGAAACGGCGATCGACAATAAAACCCAAGATTAACTCCGAACCAAAATTCTATTAGTCAGTGACTGCTTTTTTAACATTTCCTCAGAATAATTAACTGTGGAATAATTATTATTCGTTGGATACCAATTTTCGTGGGTTACGCAGCTACTGGGTACATATGATCCACGAATTCCAATGTTCAACGAATAACAAACTTTCGATAGGCTTTGTATGTAGAGATTGGCAAAACCACGAAATCATATACCCACGAAAATACAAGTTTTCCTCAATCCACGAATATTGATACCCACGAAAATAAATGAATCCACAGTATAATGCTTTCTGACACATTTTATTGATCGCGTATCATTTGCATTGTATAACATGTATCAGTTTCATAATGATACTCTCGAACTTGATAAAAAAATCTCTCTTATTTACGAGTGTCTTTAACACGTGTCCTGCACACAGAAAAATTTAGCATTTTTTTCTGCCTGGAAGAGTGTTACGTCATGAGTAAATCAACTAGTGATGATGTATTTTAAAGTATAAGAAAGAAAATTGAAAAGGAAGAAAAATAATTTACATAACTAGTAAATCAGCTTCCTACTGTGTGTTTACGCAGTTCGTTGACACCTCTACACTCAACGTGGAAATATCATGTTCGTGGTTTTGTGTAAACTGTTGAAAAAACAGCGGGGAATTTAGTTAACAGATTATATTGTTTAAATGTATGAATGACACAGCAAATATCCTTCAATGTATTGAAACGACAATTGATGATCAAAATAAGGCTTGCTCCAAGTAATAGAAAAACCAGAAACATTGAATTTTTTGACAATGAAATAATATCGAGGATTTTTTCAATCAAACTTTATAACATGCATGAAAGACTTACTAAATTTAATGTTTTTAGCTAGGTACTTTTGTTACTTAGCAACTGATTCATTGGAATTCACCTCAAAACTATTCCAACTAATTCAAGCTGTAACGTGATAAACGTGTCATTAACACGGTTTGTTGAAGATAATTAATGCAATTGTGTCTGTACCACTTCTAGAGGATTATCAATACAAAAATAACTACTATGTTCACGTAATTCTAATTTGCATGGCAGGATATCAATGATAATTTTGTTTATAAATATCAAGTTCAATAGGTTTAAAATGATATTCTCAAAGTTTTACAAATAAGGATTCCAAACTCTTAGTTCCAAGGATACATGTAGATACACATTACGTAACAATGTGACCGGCACTAAGAAATAAGTATCCTACATAACCTTGAAGAGTTCTACGCTATGAAGATATCAGCTAGTTAAGATCGATTTTAAAAGAATAAAAATGAGTAAAAGTCAGTATACAAAGCTATCATATAGTTTTTGACATCGCTACAAGCAAATTGAAGATTCATATTTGCGTCTATGTGACAATCGTTGAAAAAGCAGCTGGTGGTTAAGTTACAAGTTTATAAGATTTAAGTTATGAATGGTAATGCAAAAATAGTTAAATGTGCAGAAACTCGTCAATTCATACCTGGAAGTTATTTGCTTATTGCAGGATTTAATACTACATTTTGTTAACTTTATAATTAAGTATTCGTTCTCATGTTCGAACGAACCTGATGATGATTAGCACATAAACACATGTCTTGCACACAGACAGAATTTTCCTATTTTTTTCTGGAAAAAATTTAAGTCATGAGTATATCAACTGAGCCCAGACAGGTATAAATTTCAAAAATGAGAATACCTGCGGTAGATCACATCAGGTATTTTTAGAACCTGAGTGGTAGAGCCCAGACAAGTATGAATTTTGAAAATGAGAATTCCTGCGGTAGATCCCAACAGGTACTTTTAGAACCTGAGTGGTAGAGCCCAGACAAGTATGAATTTTGAAAAATGAGAATTCCTGCAATAGATCCCAACATGTAGTTTTAGAACCTGAGTGGTAGAGCACAGACAAGTATGAATTTTGAAAAATGAGAAATCCTGCGGTAGATCCCAACAGGTACTAATAGAACCTGACTGGTAGAACCCAGACAGGTATAAATTTTGAAAAGTGAGAATTCCTGCGGTAGATCCGAACAGGTACAAAAACTAACTTAATTATCACCCATAAATAGAACAAAGCCTTAATTATTTATAAGATGTATTAATGAATTGGCGGAAAATAATTTCCCTGAAATTAAGTTGGCAATACAAACAAAAATCACAAATTAAAAACAAACAAAAAAAATCACAAATTGTTATGAGTATCCCCTTTTAAAAAAAATAATGAAAAATAATTAACATTAATTTAAGGTGTAACTGGGGAACGGTGGGTGGGCTGAATTAATTTTGAACAAGTAAAAATATGACTGTTAACAGTGTAATGCTCAAACAACAACTGACCATCCTATCAAAATTATATGCAGATGTTTCTCTGATTACACCCATACTGTCATCATGCTGTTTCCTATCTATGATCTAATACCTATCCCTTAATCTCTTTATTAAAACAAACTGACAAGCTGACAAGCTGACCTTAACATGAAATAAACATGAAAACCTGGGAAAATACAGACCTTAGGAATTTATCAAAATATGTATAAACTCTAATTTAATTCTTTAAATTGCCATTTATACCTATTACTATCAGAACAGTAGATGTCTCCTTATAACACCAACAAGTCTTATATACCATATCACATAGAAACAGTAGATGTCTCCTTATTAAACCTTACAAGTCTCATATACCATATACCACAGTGAAACAGTAGAAAGGTCCAATAGACAATAACTAGTCTCATATACCATACCACATTGAACAGTAGATGTCTTCTTATAGACAAAAACAAGTCTCATGTATCATACCACAATTATCTATACTAATATAGATAATACGAGTAGAAAGGGAAATGTTATTCTTGAATGGAACACTTATTCTGCCATAATGGATATTTTGATATCATACGCAAAACTTTATAATAAACTATTCTAATTTATTAACAAACTAATAAACTAAGACACAATTGTATACACAGTATACTAGTATCATATTCACTAACAATTAAAACTAATATTACATTGAATACATATGAAAATAATAATAAAAGTATCATTTGGCTTTCTAGGGGGCTACTCATTAAAACTTGCAATAATACTAGTATTTAACCAAATAAAAAAACCACTACCTACTCAACATAATTTTAAATTTATAAAAATAAATTACCTAAATTATGCAATTTTAAGAACAGGTGAAAATTTTATTTTAGAACCTGACTGGTAGAGCCCAGACAGGTATAAATTTCAAAAATGAGAATACCTGTGGTAGATCCCAACAGGTACTTTTAGAACCTGAGTGGTAGAGCCCAGACAAGTATGAATTTTGAAAATGAGAATTCCTGCGGTAGATCCCAACAGGTACTTTTAGAACCTGAGTGGTAGAGCCCAGACAAGTATGAATTTAGAAAAATGAGAATTCCTGCGGTAGATCCCAACAGGTACTTTTAGAACCTGAGTGGTAAAGCCCAGACAAGTATGAATTTTGAAAAATGAGAAATCCTGCGGTAGATCCCAACAGGTACTTTTAGAACCTGACTGGTAGAACCCAGACAGGTATAAATTTTGAACAATGAGAATTTCTGCGGTAGATCCCAACAGGTACAAAAACTAACTTAATTATCACCCTTAAATAAAACAAAGCTTTATTTATTTATAAGATGTATTAATGAATTGGGGGAAAATAATTTCCCTGAAAAATAAGTTGGCCAAATTGAACGAGTAGCATGAGTGAAAGCCCCCAAGAAATGATACATGTACATATATATAGTTTTAACAAAAACAAATTTTATAATAGAACAGGCCTTTGTTAGTCTTGTATGATTTTTTATTTTATTTTCTTGTGTAAAATTCAGAGTTTAGTATGACGTCTATAATCACTGAACTAGTAATAGCCTGTGGTAGAACCCAGATAGGTAAAAATACTTGAATACTGTAGTAAAACCCTGACAAGTGAGACATATAATAACGTGTAGTACGACCCAGATAGGTGAAAAAAATTATAACACTTGGTAGACCGAGAAGGTAAAAATTCTTAAGACTGCATGTAAAAATAGAGCAGGTCTAAAAGCCTTGCTTACATGTATGTGAAATGTACGTAATGTGATACGATGTTTACTGGATTGATTGATTGATTGTTGGTTGCTTAACGTTCCGATTTTCACTAATATTGGAAATATATGAATGTTGAATCCTGCACAGCTGCATCTGCCAGATACCATAACTTTGAGTTCACTTAAATGGACTGACAAGTCATCTAGCACTTCTAGGCGGATTAGTTACAATTTCACCTACTATCATTCCTGAGAAACATAAACAACATACCAGCTGGGACTATTATACTATAATAGTCCTAGATTCCTGCTGAAATATAAAACTTAAAGCAGTATCATGTCTTAAACATTAGGTCCAACCTAAACAGGTAAAAACAATGTGTGAACCTGTGATAAATCCATACAGGTAAAATCTTGAAAATGTGGTATAACCCTGACAGTTGAAAACATGCAATATCAAGAACCCAGACGGGTAAAATCTTGAAACCTATGGAAGAACCCTGATAGGTGAGCATTAAATACATACATGTGTAAAACGCCTGTGGTTGAATCAAAGACAAGGTTTTAGATGAGAATCACTCAGGTAGATTTTAACAAATACTTGGGCTAGACGGTCAGGCACTCAAACCTGCATGCTTGATTGATTGATTGTTGGTTGCTTACCGTTCAGTGGCCATCCTGCATGAAAACCTGATATCAAACCATCAATTCTACTACTTAAAATTCATAGTACGAATGGTCAATCAAAATCTGATAAACTGTTAGTGTCAAACTGGAACCTGAAAATCAAAACTATCTGTGGAACTAAAATGTCTCCAAGTTGCCAGATCGGATACTCTGGGGCTCATATGGTTCTCGGTTTTTTAGTAAGTTTATGCATATATAATTTCAGATTTCCCCTTTACAAACCCAACACATATTATGACTATTGCAGCATCTCATAACTGCGCATCCTCTGATACCTTGAACATATTACGAATTTCCCAACTTAAGACGATTAGTTTTATCTTACACTTGTGCTTATATGACTGTGCAAAGCCAGGAGTGGAAAAATGTGTTACCACATAGGTTTGGACGAGTATTAGCGAAAAAATTGATACAAAAGAGACTAATGTTTCTAATAGACCACTCACCTGCTATATTGTAAAGAGGCATATGAGCTGTGCATTAACAGTAGTGATATTCGCAGAAACCTATACCTGAGTAATAAGTGGTCATACAATGTATCTACGTGATCCCTCCTAAAGAAATCACATTACTCTTCATCGGGGGAAGACAAGAGCACATACTATATATATAAATATTAGATATATAATATACTAAAAACGTGAAATAGACACCCCTATAACAACTGATGAAAACCTAGCTAGCCTAGGGATGGATTTGTAATGTAAAGCCTCCATTGCAATTTCATTTTTTCAGACCCGTCATACTAAGGGTTGAGTATAAGGAGTTCTTACCTGATGTGGTGTTTTCCTCAGTGGGGAGAAAGGCAGTCATTCAGCTGCATATCACCTTGTATTCCGAACTCCACACACTTCCTGGTTTTTCTACTAGCTGCAGTCTCTGATATAGAATTCCTAGTGAAGGCTGCATATCCTGATCCTTCGTATGTTTGTAGTAGGGATAAATTCCTCCAATGTTGACATTGTCACATCGTAAACTTCCGGTTGAAGTGAAAGTAGAAAAATCGGCTGCTTTATGTCCTGTCAAGTATTCTATTCTTATAAGATTTTGATGATTACTAACTCCGTTCGGTGATGAAACATAACATTTCCACTGAAGCATGGTTGAATAAAGTATGGAGGTCAAGTTAATTAAATTTCTTCTGTCCATTTAATAATGAAGTTGAATTCGAAACCACGTGGTCCTCTTGTGTAATAACTGATGTATAGTGGGATCGCGCACTACCATATAAGGTGTAGCTTGAATTTTATCTCTTATAGCGGAATATGTCCTACATTTCCATTATATTATCATTATTGGTAATAAAGTCTTGAAAAGCAATATTGACAAGCACCTTTCCATGCATTTAATGGTACTATTATTCCATAGATTGTTCCGTAACTGACTAAGTCTTAAACCTTGCACTTTCACGGTTAATCCCAAACTATTACCGTCCCATACATGTACCGAAAGAGAGCTAGGTCCAATATAGTTAATGAGAAGCAAACACATTAACTAACAACTAACTAAGTTGATAATGAAATGAATAATTATCAGTATCTTAGAAGTAGGTACAAATATTGAAATCCATGTTACAAACTTCAACTTCAATACAAAGAAGTTTCTAAATGTTTTCAAGAAAATGGAAAGTAGTTTCGTGAATTAATTTTCAACAAGTAAAAATATGACTGCTAACAGTGCAATGCTTAAACAACAACTGACCATCCTATCAAAATTATATGCAGATGTTTCTCTGATTACACCCATACTGTCATCATGCTGTTTCCTATCTATGATCTAATACCTATCCCTTAATCTCTTTATTAAAACAAACTGACAAGCTGGCAAGCTGACCTTAACATGAAATAAACATGAAAACCTGGGAAAATACAGACCTTAGGAATTTATCAAAATATGTATAAACTCTAATTTAATTCTTTAAATTGCCAGTGATAAATCGTTTTAAATTATAAGAAAAGAAATTGGAAATGAAGAAAAATAATTACATAACTAGTGTATAAGCTTCCTTCTGTACGTTAAGCAGTTCGTTGATACCCCTACAATTAACGTGCACAGATCATGTTGTGCTTTTATGTAAACTGCTGTAAATGCAGTAGGATTATAATATTTTCATGTATCAATGACAACGCAAACACCAAATAATGTATAGAAACGACAATCTACGATAAAATTAAGCTTTTCCAAACAAAGAAAAAACAGAAAAATTGAATTATTTCATAAAAAACAAATATCGAGGTATAATGCAATCAAATTTAATAACATCAATAAAAAAGTAATAACTTTTTTTATTGAGTTACATGATTCAATAGGATTCCTTCGTGTTTAATTCAATACAATTGAGAATGGATATGGTGAATGTGTCAAAGAGACAACAACCCGATTAAAGAGCCGAAAACAACTGAAGGCCGCCAATGTGTTTTGAACACAGCAAGCAAACCGGCACCCGGAAGCGCTTTGAGCTGGCATCTAAATGAAAATGTCTACTAGTTCAGTAATAATGGACGACGAACTCCGAGATATATAAATGAACCAAAAAAAAAAACCAATTATACAAGACGAACAAAGGCCAGATGCTCTTGACTTAGGACAGGCGCAAACGGTGGGATTTAATATTCCTTGTGCGATATCAACCCTCTCCTTATACCTCTAGACAATGTAGAAAAACAAACACATGTCGCAAAGAAAAATTCAGTTTAAAGAGGTCCGAGTCCAATGTTAGAATAGGTAAAAACAAAAAATCTACAGATTACTTAATTCGAACTGTTAGTCAGATATTTTCATTACAATTATGTCTGTACCACCGCTAGAGGTTTATTAATTAAAAAAAATGGCCATTTGCACGTTATTTCAATTGGTATGGCAGGAGTTTAAGGTAGATGGGGGGTCTAATTTTTTATCCATAGATTTTTTATATTTTTTCAGGAAAACTTATTAGTGATATATACTTTGAAATTATCAAATAAAAATGTGGGGTCACCAGTGTTCCAAACTCAAAATTTTGATTTGAAAATTTAAGACAAAATGGACATATGAAGGAAAAAATTTGATACATTATTTGAATCAAACGTTGCATTTCTTATCCATAGAATTTTCTAATTTTGTGTTTTTGAATTCTCCAAACATTAATTTAAAAGTTAAGATAAAAACAATTGGTAAGTCACCGTCCATATAAGAAAGATACAAGCTAATTTTGACAAGCAAATAGATAAAACCAGATGCTCCACAGGGCGTAGCTTTATACGACCGCAGAGGTCGAACCTTGAACGGTTGGGGCTAGTATGGACACAACATTCAAACTGGATACAGCTCTGAATTTGGATTGTGATTAAATAGTTGACACAGCATAGGTTTCTGACTCAGAATGAATGTGGTCTAATGAACTTATAAGGTTGTTTTTTTGCTTTTGAGCAATTCTGTCCCGCTTGAACTATTGACGTCATATAACAATCACTTTTCCATTGTTGCGTCAGATATTTTGTATTATGATGTCAACATTTTACGGGACACTGTGTGATGTCGAGTAATGGCGGACAAATACCGATAAGATGTATTATGACTGTTCCAACGCTACTGGATTATGAGAACTTAAAAAACCCCGCATAGTGACGAATACATTGGTATTAGGAATATTTGAGTGATAAATATCAATGTAATGAGTTTTATAACTTTATACTCAAACCTGTATAAATACAACTTCCCAAATTCTTAGTCTCGAGTTTACCTGATGACAAATTTATCTATATGTGTATACTAAAGAAGATCATACGTATACTTTGTAATCTATAACATATATCATCTCAGCAAAGGGAATTTTCAATGGTTACCGTAACTTGTTATCGACATTTTTTTGTCATTTCAAGACCGCTGTAACAAGTAAAATATCAAGTCCAAGTCATATTTAAAACGGCAAATCTGTAATCAAATGGCAACAAAAAACAAACTCAAACACACTAAACGAATGACTAAAAGAGATTAAAAAAGCCAGGGAGATCGGGGTGACAAGGGCATAGTTTGAATTAAGAAACGTGCTACATATTAATAAGTAAACAGGAGAAGAAGAGAAATAGAAAATGGTTTATAGAAATTATTTCACGAAACATTGATATTTACATATATACTACGCTTACCAAAATAGAAAACTCGGCTTGTAGTATTGATATAATATATATATACAGAACTTTTATACGAATGCAGGACATGTGTAGTAGCATCGTAATCGAAAACTCAAGTGCTAGTTGCACTAAATAAGTTTTGAATTAATAAAATGTAAAAATAAGGTATTACAACCATTTAAAACTTTTCGAGGAACCAAAAAGACCACGAGCGTTTTGCAGCAGGGAAAGTTTACTGAATGAAATATTTTTGTTAATTATATGTTCTTGATTATTGATAAGTGTAAAAATCGTGCACAGAGACTTGGTCTACTTAATATGCATGCACTGGATCATCAATAACTTCTTTAGCATGATCCTTTCTGGAAACTAGTTTCAATTGACTTTAATTGCCTCAGCAATAATTCCCTGCTGTTTAGAAAAATGTATTAAAAAAAGAATAAAACTTGCGTTTTAGAATTTTGTCGCTGTTGTTGAGTAATGAATAAAGGCAATAATACTATACCACTGTTTAAAAGTAATAAATCAATTGAGAGATGATAAATCTTGGTTACAAGCTTAAAACAAAAGGAAACACATTACCTAAAAGAGGAAATAAACGGAACCATAGACACAGTGAAATGCAACAAACACGTCAACGTACATAGAAACAAACTAATTGATTACAACTGCCATATTCCTGACATGATATGGGAAATTTTAAGAAAGAAAGTGTTGGTTGAACGTGGTTTTATGGATAGCTCACTTATATATGTTAAAAAATACCGCGTGACAGGAATACAGAACCAAAAAACGCAAGAACACTCAGCACAGAGAATTGCAAAATTAATTCTATGAGAGCACATTTTGACATGCACATCGCAGAATAACAACGGACATCTTCCTTCAACAACAGCACAGCATACCACAAACAATTACGTATTTCTGTGACCTATAAAAAATCTTGAAATTCATACAATTATATGTCTATTGAGTAATTATCAATAGTACCAGGATTATAATTTAATACGCCAGACGCGCATTCGTCTTCATAAGACTCATCAGTGACGCTCAGATCAAAATAGTTAAAAAGCCAAACAAGAAACGAGAGCCCAAAATGTATTTCTAAATTTTACATTCTACGTTTTTGAATTCGGCCAAAAAACGTTTTATCTGTATGGTCAAACATGGAATTAATTTATGTCTATAATATCTATATCTCACATTGTTAAGATATTGTTCATGTTATTGCAGCACCTCATAAACTAGGTATAAAACACATAAGAACTGTATTTCAAAATATTTCTTTTGTTAATCCAGTAATGCGTTTCTTATTCTGCTAACCATGGGGCATGATAAAATTTGAAACGTAGATATCAGTACAGGTCATTGTTTTCTAAAAAGAATTTGAAAGATCACTATTTCGTTTGTCCTAAAGTAAGTCTTACAACATAATCTACTAAATTTATTTGGCGATACAATTAAATTTATGTTCATATACTTGGATGCATTTATAATTCGAAGACATATTAGTGATACTTATCCTTTTCTTCACTAGTTACGCTCATTGTTTTCATTTTGGTAATACCTTTTTGAATTTTTGGTCTACAAAAAGTAAAATCACAAAAATACTGTACCCCAACGGAGAGTCCCTTATCAAATGGCACAATCAAATGATAAAACACATAAAACAAAGGAACAACAACGGTCACATTCCTGACTTGGTACAGGCATTTTCAAATGAAGAAAATGGTCGATTAAACCAGGTAACTCACTTGTATGGCATTCGCATCAACTTCCAATATATTTACAACGTTGTGTGAACAAAACAGACATAAAACATGTACAATAGCAGTCATTAACGTGTCATAAAATCACAAAAATACTGTACTCCAACGGAGAGTCCCTTATCAAATGGCACAATCAAATGATAAAACACATCAAACAAATAGACAAAAACGGTCACATTCCTGACTTGGTACAGGCATTTTCAAATGAAGAAAATGGTCGATTAAACCAGGTAACTCACTTGTATAGCATTCGCATCAACTTCCATTATATTTACAACGTTGTGTGAACAAAACAGACATAAAACATGTACAATAGCAGTCATTAAGGTGTCACAATCTCAAACAGCACAAAAACAAACAAATATTTAACAAAGAAGCACAAAAAGCATATATCAAATTTAACAACCACGTACATGTGCATTGCTAACTCTTTTTTGTATTTTAAATCAACCCATAAAGGATTGAAATTGAACTCCTGTTAATGAATGGCTAGGATCTCATCAGCTCTGTAGTATAATCGTCAGAATGCAGGTAGATATATAAATAATTTTGCCGTTCAAAGTATTTTCAAAATTATAATAGAACAATAACATAATGGCGGGATGTTTCAAAGTACAGAGCCACGTCATATGTACCTTCGAAACACAAAAGGTCACTGGTACAAAGCACACTAGCAAAAATGAAAGATAATACAAACAACACATTGACGGGATACATAAGTACCGCGAGTCACGTCAAATTGATATCACCAAAAACAGACCAAACAGTAAAAGTAATATTAATAATAGAACAAAGAAACAATAAAAGAACAAAATAAGACGTTATTAAGATGATAAACAACGCCAGTAAGCAGAATATATACACCAAGACCATCATGTATTTTTTGTGAAGTTGATACGGAATAGTTATCAACGCTTTCCACCTTCGTCTTTAAGTTGCCTTTTGTCTTTTGTAAATTCGGGTGTCAGAACGTGCTTCTGATGTACACAATCTAATCTATGGTCTGTTTGAGACAATATTGTGCATTTGTTTTAAATGATTGTAGTGATATTCAAACTGATGAGTTAATGTTGCAAATGTATATGTGTTGATACATAATAGGATTTTTTCTGTGCAAATATTCAACTATTGAACTTAACAATTGCAAGGAAAGATTAAGGCTAAAAAAGATAAAAACAAAAACAAAAACAAATAAAACAACAATAAAACCCATTGAACTCTTCTAAGATGTTGAAAAAGTAAAGAAGTTGTAAACCGGGAAGTCTGCTGTAAGAAATGTTCTTAAGAGTATAAACAGAAAAAAATATATAAAATTTCCAAGAACTCACAAGGACTTACTTACTGTATGTTCTATAAAGTCCGTGCGTGATCATTCGCATTTTTTTTCTCTTTTTCTGCAATTATCAAAACGTCATATATATTAGTTATTGTTTTATTTTTAGTTCTTGTTTAATTACAATATACCACAGCTGCATGTTAAATTAGATAAATCTCTGTAAACTAATTTTGTACTACCATTTGGTTGGTACCGCTTGTAGCTAATTATCAATCACAGCCGTTGAATGAATTGTTCAAATAAATATAGGTAACAGTAGTAAATATACCGCTGTTCAAAAGTCATAAATCGATAAAGAGAAAAAAAATCGGGGTTACTAACTGAAACCGAGGGAAATATTACAGTCTATATAATTCTTCTATATAAATAACATTAACGTCTTCGAGAACCTAATGGCCTAGGACGTAGCTAATATAGAATGTCCTCTAGATCGGTACCAAGTGTCCTTTTTAAAAGCCCAAACGTTCAGAAATTTCGTTTGCGTATGTGTGTAAATCGCTGAAAAAGCAGTGAGTAGTTCCATTAAAATGTAACGTTGTGTAAATATATGAGAGAAAAGGCAAATATCGTTTAATATACAGAAACGGCGATCGACAATAAAACCCAAGATTAACTCCGAACCGAAATTTTATTAGTCAGTGACTGCTTTTTTAACATTTCCTCAAAATAATTTACTGTGGAATAATTATTATTCGTTGGATACCAATTTTCGTGGGTTACGTGTCTACTGGGTACATATGATCCACGAATTCCAATGTTCAACGAATAACAAACTTTCGATAGGCTTTGTATGTAGAGATTGGCAAAACCACGAAATCAAATACCCACGAAAATACAAGTTTTCCTCTATCCACGAATATTGATACCCACGAAAATAAATGAATCCACAGTATAATGTTTTCTGACACATTTTATTGATCGCGTATCATTTGCATTGTATAATATGTATCAGTTTCATAATGACACTCTCAAACTTGATAAAAAAAATCCCTCTTATTTACGAGTGTCGTTAACGCGTGTCCTGCACACAGAAAAATTTTGGAAGAGTGTTATGTCATGGGTACATCAACTAGTGAAAAGTATAAGAAAGAAAATTGAAAAGGAAGAAAAATAATTTACATAACTAGTAAATCAGCTTCCTACTGTGTGTTTACGCAGTTCGTTGACACCCCTACACTCAACGTGAAAAGATCATGTTTGTGGTTTTGTGTAAACCGTTGAAAAAACAGCGGGGAATTCAGTTAACAGATTATATTGTTTAAATGTATGATTTACACAGCAAATATCCTTCAATGTATTGAAACGACAATTGATGACCAAAACAAGGCTTGCTCCAAGTAATAGAAAAACCAGAAACATTGAATTTTTGACAAAAAACTAATATTGAGGATTTTTTCAATCAAATTTTATAACATGCATGAAAGAATTACTGAATTTAATGATTTTAGCTCGGTGCTTTTGTTACTTAGTAACTGATTAATTGGAATTCACCTCAATACTATTCGAACTAATACAAGTTGTCACGTGATAAACGTTTGTAACGTGTCATTAACACGGTTTGTCGAAGATTATTTATGATTATTAATTATATAAAAAAAATCACAAAGTAAAGAAGTCTCTCACTTTCTCTCATGTATATTATTTTATTTCATTGTTGATGCACTACAGTCATAATAGTCAGCTGCAAGTAATGACTTATATGTAAATTGATGATTCTTACCAGAGGAAAACTCGGCTTGTAGTATTGATATATATACAGACCTTTTATACGAATGCAGGACATGTTTTGTAGCATCGTAATCGAAAACTCAAGTGCTAGTTGCACTAAATAAGTTTTGAATTAATAAAATGTAAAAATACGGTATTACAACCATTAAAAACTTTCCGAGGAACCAAAAAGACCACAAACGTTTTGCAGCAGGGAAAGTTTACTGAATGCAATATTTTTGTTAATTATATGTTCTTGATTATTGATAAATGAAAAATCGTGCACAGAGGACTTGGTCTACTTAATATGCATGCACTGGATCATCAATAACTTCTTTAGCATGATCCTTCCTAGAAACTAGTTTCAATTGACTTAAATTGCCTCAGCAATAATTTCCTGCTGTTTAGAAAAATGTATTAAAAAAAGAATAAAATTTGCATTTTAGAAATTTTTCGCTGTTGTTGAGTAATGAATAAAGGCAATAATACCATACCACTGTTTAAAAGTAATAAATCAATTGAGAGATGATTAATCTTGGTTACTAAACACAAAAGGAAACACATTACCTAAAAGAGAAAATCAACGGAACCACAGACACAGTAAAATGCAACAAAATTTGAATTTTTGGTCTACAAAAAGTAAAATCACAAAAATACTGTACTCCAACGGAGAGTCCCTAATCAAATAGCACAATCAAATGATAAAACACATCAAACGAATGGACACCAACTGTCATATTCCTGACTTGGTACAGGCATTTTCAAATGAAGAAAATGATCGATTAAACCAGGTAACTCACTTGTATGGCGTTCGCATCAAATTCCATTATATTTACAACGTTGCGTGAACAAAACAGACATAATACATGTACAATAGTAGTCATGAACGTGTCACAATCTCAAACAGAACAAAAACAAACAAATATTTAACAAAGAAACACAAAAAGCATATATCAAATTTAATAACCACGTTCATGTGCATTGCTAACTCTTTTTTGTATTTTAAATAAACCTATAAAGGATTGAAATTGAAGTCCTATGAATGAATGGCTAGGATCACATCAGCTCTGTAGTAGAATCGTCAAAAATGCAGGTAGATATATAAATAATTTTGTCGTTCAAAGTATTTTCAAAATTATGATAGAACAAGAACATAATGGCGGGATGTTTCAAAGTACAGAACCACGTCATATGTACCTTCGAAGCAAACAAGGTCACACGTACAAAGCACCCCAGCAAAAATGAAAGATAATACAAACAACACATTGACGGGATACATAAGTACCGCGAGTCACGTCAAATGGATATCACCAAAAACAGACCAAACAGTAAAAGTAATATAAATAATAGAACAAAGAAACAATAAAAGAACAAAATAACACGTTATTAAGATGATAAACAACGTCAGTAAGCAGAATATATACACGAAGACCTTCAGGTATCATTTGTGAAGTTGATATTCATCAACGCTCTCCATCTTCGTCTTTAAGTGGCATTTTGATTTTTGTAAATTCGGGTGTCAGAACGTGCTTCTGATTTACACAATTTAATCTATGGTCTGTTTGAGACAATATTGTGCATTTGTTTTAAATGATTGTAGTGATATTCAAAATGATGAGTCAATGTTGCAAATGTATATGTGTTGATACATAATTTTTTCTGTGCTAATATTCAACTATCCAACTAAACAATTGCAAGGAAAGATAAAGGCTAAAAAAGATAAAAACAAAAACAAAAACAAATAAAACAACAAAATAAAACCCTTTGAACTCTTCTAAGATGTTGAAAAAGTAAAGAAGTTGTAAGCCGAGAGGTCTGAGGTAAGAAATGTTCTTAAGAGTATAAACAGAAAAAAATACATAAAATTTCCAAGGACTCACAAGGACTTACTTACTGCATATTCTATAAAGTCCGTGCGTGATCATTCGCATTTATTTTCTCTTTTTCTGCAATTATCAAAACGTCATATATATTACTTATTGTTTTTTTTTAGTTCAAGTTCAATTTCAATATATCGCAGCTGCATGTTAAATTAGACAGAAATCTCTGTAAACAAATTTTGAACTACCATTTGGTTGGTACCGCTACACAGCTGCTTTGGACTAAGTACTATTTCTGTACTAAAAAAATGCAGTACTGGAAATTTACTTTTAATATTTAGTACTATTTCTTTACCTTAAAACTATTGTAATATTTAGGTACTTGTTATTTACAGTACTTGATTTGTACTAAATATTATGGTACAGAAATAATACAATATTCCATGTTTGAAAATCATAACTGTAGGAGATTTGAAATAGAAAAACTTTCAAAATGCTGACAATGTAACGGTAGTAACAAAAAATCTGTAGTACTTAAATTTCAAATACAAATAAAGTACTGTAAAATACAGGTACCTAAATATTACAATAATTTTAGAGTAACAGAATAGTACTGAATTTTAAAAGTAGATTTCCAGTACCACAATTTTTTTAGTACAGAAATAGTACCTATGCAAAAGTAGCTGTGTAGTAGCTAATTATTAATCACAGCCATTGAATGAATGGTTCAAATAAATAAAGGCAACAGTAGTATATATACCCGCTGTTCAAAAGTCATAAATCGATCAAGAGAAAAAAAAAAATCGGGGTTACTAACTAAAACCGAGGGAAATATTACAGTCTATATAATGCTTGTATATGAATAACATAGACGTCTTCGGGAACCTAATGGCCTAAGACGTAGCTAATATTGTATGTCCTCTGGACCAAGTGTTCTTTTTAAAAGCCCAACGTTCAGAAATTTCGTTTGCGTATGTGTGTGTAAAATGCTAAAAAAGCAGTGAGTAGTTCCATTAAAATGTAACATTGTGTAAATATATGAGAGAAAAGGCAAATATCGTTTAGTATACAGAAACGGCGATCGACAATAAAACCCAAGATTAACTCCGAACCGAAATTCTATTAGTCAGTGACTGCTTTTTTAACATTTCCTCAGAATAATTAACTGTGGAATAATTATTATTCGTTGGATACCAATTTTCGTGGGTTACGCGGCTACTGGGTACATATGATCCACGAATTTCAATGTTCAACGAATAACAAACTTTCGATCGGCTTTGTATGTAGAGATTGGCAAAACCACGAAATCAAATACCCACGAAAGTACAAGTTTTCCTCAATCCACGAATATTGATTCCCACGAAAATAAATGAACACACAGTATAATGCTTTCTGACACATTTTATTGATCGCGTATCATTTGCATTGTATAACATGTATCAGTTTCATAATGATACTCTCAAACTTGATAAAAAAAATCCTTCTTATTTACGAGTGTCTTTAACACGTGTCCTGCACACAGAAAAATTCTGCATTTTTTCTGCCTGGAAAAGTGTTACGTCATGAGTAAATCAACAAGTGATGATGTATTTTAAAGTATAAGAATGAAAATTGAAAAGGAAGAAAAATAATTTACATAACTAGTAAATCAGCTTCCTACTGTGTGTTTACGCAGTTCGTTGATACCCTTACACTCAACGTGGAAATATCATGTTCGTGGTTTTGTGTAAACCGTTGAAAAAACAGCGGGGAATTCAGTTAACAGATTATATTGTTTAAATGTATTTATGACACAGCAAATATCCTTCAATGTATTGAAACGACAATTGATGATCAAAACAAGGCTTGCTCAAAGTAATAGAAAAACCAGAAATTTTGAATTTTTTGACAATGAAATAATATCGAGGATTTTTTCAATCAAACTTTATCGTGTTATTAAAATTTACTGATACAAAATATTAGAAATAATTATAAATTAAGGAATGTATCTCCCTCATGCAAAGCTCTGATTCCTTTCACGGATTTGGCTATACTTTTGGGACCTTTTGGATTATAGCTCTTCATCTTTTATATAGGCTTTGGAATTTTAAATATTTTGGCCACGAGCATCACTGAAGAGACATGTATTGTCGAAATGCGCATCTGGTGCAATAAATTGGTACCGTTAATTTTATTATAACATGCATGAAAGAATTACTAAATTTAATGTTTTTAGCTGGGTACTTTTGTTACTTAGTAACTGATTAATTGGATTTCTCCTCAATAATATTTGAACTAATTCAAGCTGTAACGTGATAAACGTGTCATTAACGTGGTTTGTTGAAGATTATTAATGCAATTGTGTCTGAACCACTTCTAGAGGATTATCAATACAAAAAAAACTACTATGTTCACGTAATTCTAATTTGCATGGCAGGATATCAATGATAATTTTGTTTATAAATATCAAATTCAATAGGTTTAAAATGATATTCTCAAAGTTTTAAAAATAAGGATTCCAAACTCTTAGTTCCAAGGATACATGTAGATGCACATTACGTAACAATGTGACCGGCACTAAGAAATAAGAATCCTACATAACCTTGAAGAGTTCTACGCTATGAAGATATCGTCTAGTTAAGATCGATTTTAAAAGAATAAAAATGAGTCAAAATCAGTATACAAAGCTATCATATCGTTTTTGACATGGCTACAAGCAAATTGAAGATTCATATTTGCGTCTATGTGAAAATCGTTGAAAAAGCAGCTAGTGGTTAAGTTACAAGTTTATAAGATTTAAGTTATGAATGGCAATGTAAAAATAGTTTAATGTGCAGAAACTCGTCAATGCATACAAAACTTGGAAGTTATTTGCTTATTGCAGGATTTAATAATACATTTTGTTAACTTTATAATTAAGTATTCATTCTCATGTTCGAACGAACCTGATGATGATTAGCACATAAACACATGTCCTGCACACAGAAAGAATTTTCCTATTTTTTTTCTGGAAAGAATTTAAGTCATGAGTATATCAGCTAGTAATAAATCGTTTTAAATTATAAGAAAAGAAATTGGAAATGAAGAAAAATAATTACATAACTAGTGTATGAGCTTACTTCTGTACGTTAAGCAGTTCGTTGGCACCCCTACAATTAACGTGCACAGATCATGTTGTGCTTTTATGTAAACTGCTGTAAATGCAGTAGGATTATTATATTTTCATGTATCAATGACAACGCAAACACCAAATAATGTATAGGAACAATCTACGATCAAAATTAAGCTTTTGCCAGTGCTACATAGGAATTTCGATTCTTATTATGGTTTCAATAAAATGACATTTGGTTTATTGGTTTTTATCTTATTTTTATATGTAATTTAGTTCAAAATTTATTCAGTTTTTATAAACATGCAATTAGTTGAACAGTGTTGTTAAATTTTCAATTTTGTTGTAAGTTGTAAATGCACAGTCAAGTGAATATATGTTGAGTTGTAACTATGATACATAGTTAAACTGTCCTAATAAATCCATGACAAAAAATTGCCAAAATTCAAACTTACTATTTGTTGTTTTTATTATGATCATATATTAGTTTGTCTTACAATATGTTTACATTTATATAACGAAGATAATCTGGAGTCGTTGGAAATATTTTTACGAGGGATTGCAACGAACTTGGGTTATCTTTTATCTGGTATATCGTATTCCTAAATTGACTTCTGTTGGTTTCTTTCGAATATTTAATAATAAGATTTAATCATTAAGCATTAAATCAATTTAATAAATTGAGGATATCGTCTACTAAACTAGAGTTACCTTTTCTTTAATTTGGACAAACTTAAGCGTCTTTTGTTAACTTACATTTTTCATAAGCGGCTTTTCCGCTTTTATTTGGTATAAAATTGCATGCTTTTCGTGATTTGTTCATTGCGTGATTTGAATTCTGAAGTAACACAAAAACCCACCCTATCCCACCCTTTAGAATATTTTTTCTGCTGTTTGTTGTATATTTTCAGATATTGTCAAAAGAAGCGTCATCGTCATGGATTGGACAGAATGTTACCTGAATACATAGTTTACTGAAGGGCTGAATTTATCACAGTTGGCGTCTGGTGGCCCAGTTGCCATTTGGAGAAAACATGCCCTTTAATGATTTTATCTTGGACATTAATGAGAAATTGTCGATGAATGCAAATTCGTTGGCCGGTTGATACAAAGTTGAACTGTCCTAATAAATCCATGACAAAAAATTTACGAAAGATTGCAACGAATTTGGGTTATCTTTTATCTGGTATATCGTATTCCTAAATTGACTTCTGTTATAGATAATGCATATTTTAAGGTTTTTCTTGTCGTAGAACACACCGAGGGGTGTCAGGATTGATCAAATGAAAGACCGACCGGAGGGAGGTCTTTCTTTGAACAATCCTGACACCCGAGGTGTATTCTACGACAAGAAAAACCTTAAAATATGCATTATCTGACTTATATACCGTAAAAAAAATATTAATTTTATAAAGATTTGTAAAATTTAGTATCCTATTTTACCGACAACACTTACGTGGGATATTCCTTTCTAATGCGTTCAGGTTTTAATACGCCCTGCGGCTCATTTAGAATGTGAAATAAAACTCACTAAATAATTTAGATATAAAACCTTTTCAAAATTATTATCCATACACAATAACAAAATTACTGTAACTGCATGAAGTAAGACATTAATGTATTGTTACCATCCGATAACGGTGTATGATAAATACAAGACACATTGTAAGTAGTTTATTGTACCACTTAGCATATGGAAAAAGGGGAGGGTATGTTTTTTTTTCTATTTGTTATGTTTTTTCTATCGCGGAAAAGTGGTTATTGTTTTAACAATTTTACTTGAATCGAATGAAAAATTCAGAAAGATTGTCTTTTGAATAGCAATACATTTTATTAAAAGATAATCAGGATATAATTATATACCCTCCGCACCCGATCCGTTCATGAGTTACGTTAATGTTATTCAATAGAATATAAGATTATCTTATTAGTTGATCATTTAATAGAGTAAAAGGTATACATAAATTTTAAAAAGTTAAGAACTGACACGAAGACGAATATAAATGCATGAAGGTCACAGTATGATTTCCTATTCAGTGTGTATCGTTCTGAACATGAATGAAATATTTGCCACTGGACGTTAAGCAAGCAACCAAAAATCAATCGACCTATTCAGTTTTACTCAATAAGATTTTCAAAATCTTACACACGAATATGTTAAATCTAGATTTATTTTATGAAAGTCTACATTAAAATTCATCTGACATATATGATAATGTTTCTTTATTGTAGCGATAAATTAACAAAACTTCACGTACTTCACGTTATTTGTTTCTGAAATTAAAATGCTGGACTACAATGACGGTTTCTTTTACACCTATCATCGACTGAACTGAAAAAGATAAATTTTCAAATCGGCAACAAAAATTTATTAGACGAATAAAGTTTTGAAGTAAATCATAGATTGCATGTTTATCAATGAAAATAATGACCTCACACAGGTCATTATTTTATGCCTTGGAGCATATATGATTGAAACATGGTATCGTCCGGGTTGATTCTGAAAAAGAATGACCTGTCGTTCTGAAAGAGAATAACTCCATATAGGTATATAAGTTGGTTTCTTTCGAATATTTAATAATAAGATTTAATCATTAAGCATTAAATCAATTTAATAAATTGAGGGTATCGTCTGCTAAACTAGAGTTACCTTTTCTTTAATTTGGACAAACTTAAGCGTCTTTTGTTAACTTACATTTTTCATAAGCGGCTTTCCATTGCACAAGGTCATGTTTTTCTCTGACTGTCTATGACGTCTTTACACTAAATCCATTGGATGTTGGATGTGTACGGATTGATAGTTTAGTCTTAGATGCATGATTTTATTTATGAGTAGTTAGTTGCTTTGAACTAGCTGTCAGATAACTGCAAGTACTCTCAGATATGTTGGGATCCCGTTAACATGTTTAACCCCGCCACATTATTTATGTATGTGCCTGTCCCTAGTCAGGTGCCTGTAATTCAGTGGTTGTCGTATGCTTATTTGCTACATATTTTTTGTTCGTTCATTTTTTTATATAAATAAGTCCGTTGGTTTTCTCGTTTGAATTGTTTTATATTGTCATATCGGGCCTTTTATAGCTGAATATGCGGTATGGGCTTTACTCATTGATGAAGGCCGTACGGTGACCTATAGTTGTTAATGTCTTTGTCAGTTTGGTCTCTTGTGGACAGTTGTCTCATTGACAATCATACCACATCTTCTTTTTATACATGTCTACACCCTGGCGTCTTGTTTGGAAAGAGATTAGTGGAAGGGGATGACGTTCTTTAGAATTGTCAATTCCAAGTTAGAATATGAAATAATTAGGAGATTACATATCATGATATACAGGTACATTTAGTTGCAACTTAAAAATATGTATGAATGGGTACATGCCTATTGATTTTGATATGATAAAAGTTATATATGCAAATAATAAAAACAACATGTAACGTGTTTATTGATACTATGCATGGAAGCATGGCTGCTAATTCCATAAGGGTCAACCAACTCCAACTTGTGTTGGCGTCCGTAAATTTTTTCAGTTGATGACTCAATTTTCACCTTTTTATATACGAAAACAAACCCATCATGAGATATATATAGTGATAAATAACAAGGAGAATTGAAACTCAATGTGAACACAAAAATCAGTATCCGATTTCTTATATTGATCTCACTGTTCGAAAGGCAACCCATCCTGATGTATACATACTACTAATAGACAATGATGGTACAATATATATGTCCAAATGAAGCCATTTATGCACTTCTAATGGACTCCAGGTAATCTTAAAGTACGTGTGCCTTTTCTAATTTAGTTTTATTAAAAGAACGCCCTGAGATACAAATATTTCTTATATCCAACCACATGTGTACAATTTGGAAATTAGTATGGCGTTCATTATCACTGGACTAGTATATATTTGTTTAGGGGCCAGCTGAAGGACGCCTCCGGGTGCGGGAATTTCTCGCTACATTGAAGACCTGTTGGTGACCCTCTGCTGTTGTTTTTTATTTGGGCGGGTTGTTGTCTCTTTGACACATTCCCCATTTCCATTCTCAATTTTACATAACACAATTTCCAAAACAAACTTGACACTTAATATCATTTCAATATTTTACGTACTTTTTGGGCGAAACATCATTAAAATTTGGCAGAAAGATCATACTAATCAGACGAAATACAGTAGTAAAGTACCATCAATGATATAGTGAGACGAAAGATTTAACAATAATAATTAAAATCAGAAAATTACTATAAGATCTGTCCTTGGAGTGAAAGGAAAGACCTTGATTTTCAATTATCTTAACAATAAATAAAAAGATAGTATGCACTGGTATTAAAAGTGTCAAACACGTCAATAGAAATTTTGTCCAAAATCAAAAGCAAATAATAATCTTGAAGTCATCAAAACTAACCTAGATGTTGTCTGCTACTGAAAAGGTAGCTTTTCTGTCTACGTCAAAATATGTTACATTTAAATGATGTATACATGTCTGCTCATAATGAACTTTTGTACTGGTAATGACTGCATCAATTTTATAATGTTATTATGCAACCAATAATGTTCGATTGAGTTTGACTCGATTTCCTCTTTTTCAGTGTGGAATCCTTTAAGTAGGAAAAAAGTCGAAACAGCAAACACTTGTAAAGGTCATGTTTTTCATTATGCTGGTGTAGAACTATTTTCTGTTTTCGTTGCAAACTGTGAAACAATAGCATAATGTGTAAATCAAAACGTTGATAAATTAGCGCGTGGTGGTATTAAAGGTCAAGTTGTTTACATATATCAAAGACATTATATAAAAGTCGGTCATTAGACACCAGACTATTTTCAATCACGTGAATGCGTTTTCCAAAGTATAACAAATGAAAAATTATATACTAGTATATTTAAAAAAGAAATGGGATAAAAATTATATACTAGTATATTAAAAAAATCATAGTCAGAAAAATGAATACAGATGCATCTAATAACCAGAATGAATGACATTTTGTTTGAAATTGTGTTTTATATTTACAGTGTCGGTGGCGTGTACACAAAACCTCAATTTATCATACTGAAATCAAAATAATCAATAATTAATGTCTTGGTATAATTACCTGGATCAGCTTTCATGCTGACGAAAATCAGTTTTATCCCACTGCTGGTTGACAATAATCACCGATCGCGAAGTCCAGTTGCCAACGATTTGGTACTAATATGATCTTAATCATGCTTTTCGTTTATAATACAAAACTGACGTGTATATGTCATATACTGGTCCTCTCAAACGTTTAGTGTTTAGATCCCGAAAGAACCTGGTTATGTTTATCAAGAAATACATTTCCTATTGAAAGATAAACACAGGAAAGAATATACATTCTGTTTTGAAAAGCAAACTATTTAACAAAATATTTTGCACCCCTTTCAAATAGAATACAAACTATTCCAAGTTTTGAGAAATAATCTGAATATTTTACATCCCTATAATAGAAAAGACAAGCTATTTGAATTATTGCGAAGGATCTATAAAACAGTACAAGAAAGACTTATTCAGAGCACAAAGCAAACACGCGACATAACATTTTGAAACTACAAGGTCGGTGGAAAGTTTATAACCTAGAAAAACATACACAACAGTTAATCATTAAGTCAAAAATAACATTAAACATATTTTGATATTAACTTGTAAAATAGGTATAATTGAATGATATTTCCTCTTCATTTTGAACAAATCTGTTCAACATATGCATTGATGATAATTGGCAGTGAAAACGGGAAAAATTAAACAGTTGCAGTAACGTTCTGCTTTAAAGAACATGGCTCAAACAAAAAGGTAAATAAATTCCACTCATTTATGTGTTAATTCCAAGATAGTTTTAACGAAATATCTTTGTAACTTTTTCTTGAACTTTATATAATGCAAATACATCTCTTTATTGTTTGGGACAGTCATGATGGTTTTTTTTTATACTGGACTACTGTCTCATTGACGGATACTCGGATTTATCAATTCTTACCAATTCAAGGTTTATATTTTACAGTGTGGATGCAGTTATCGGTTGTAAACATGTTTGTGATGTCGATGATCTGGTAAACTTTCATTTAAACATGACATATTCTGTACTTTTATTTCCTTTGGCCTTTTTCATATTAAATAGTTATTATGCAACGAATAGTATCTTCCTGATATTAACACTCTATATCCCGCTCATTCGTTCTCTACCTTATACCAATTACAGAGAAACAAAAACGCGTGTACAGACATCACGTGTCATTCAAAAATATCATATAGTGTCTACAAAGTTATCCTGGTTATAATTGCATATTGCTTGATTGTTTCAATACATTTTACATTTGAATGTGATAAAATAACAAGCAAAAAAAAGATAAATTATTTTTGTGTGAATATTATATAAACTGAGATTACTATTACAAATTCTATTCCTTAAACTTGCTCTAGATAATTCGAAGTTAATGTTGACTTATTTCTAGTATGTCGAATAAAAAAAAAACCATGATAATGACGCAAACTGATTAATTATTTTAAAATTGAAAATAATATTCACGTTTTTCTACAGATTATCTTTGATTGAAAGATAAACATTGATTGATAGAGATTCATTATTGACAAACGAAAAGGCGTCATTGTTCCAGAAATATTTGTTTTTATTATATATTCTATCACAGTTTAAAAGATGTCTAGAACACATAAGTTGTGCAATATATATAAGTAATAATATATAAATATACATGTGTATTAACGTCATTTGGACCACACGCTGTTTCCTCTGAAAGACTTAACAATGTTTTGATATGGATTTATTCGACAAAAGGAAACAAAATTACATAGAGTTGCTAATTTATAACATATTAACACAATACCGAGTAGCAAAGTCGGTTGTTGATGATTAGGACAGGCCCCAAGCACAAGTTCTTAACCGCTTATTTGTTTATTTAACAATAAACATGTACGAAATGATTCTTGCTTTAATAACAATACTTGACTAGAGATTCGGATAACAAGATTATCATGGCTATTCCAAGTATTGTACGGGTCAAGTCGACATCGATTCGATAGAAATCATGTAGTTGAATAATTGTTTCTATATGTAGAAACAAGATCAGTATTCGAAAACTTGTTTTCTTTTAATTTTATATTGGGTAAAGTTCCTTGTTTATTTCATATTTATGATAAAAAAAAAAATTAAGCAGAAATGGACGTAATGATATACTCAGCTAACTTATAGCTATATATTATAAACTATTATTTGATAATTTTGCTAATATTGAGATGCATTAATATTATCTATATATCAAAGATATACTCGGCCTATAATTCCTTCGCAAATCATAGTTTGTTATAATGCCCCATAGTGTTGTGAGGCAAAACAAAAACGAAGTGAAAGATACTTGAGACAATTCAAACGAATCAAACGAAATAATCCTATACAATAACGGCTAACAACAACAAGGGAAAATCATACAATCATCACGTGTGGTACCCGGCCTGTTGCTCTACGCCGTTTGGTCTCTGGAAGAGAGTTGTCTCATTACAAATTATACACCATTTCCTCATTTTTAAATTAGTTCTTCATACAATAGTTAAGACTAATCTATATGAGTTACACCGGATGATCTAAGGTGATAATGAAGTGTAGGCAGATCCGGTTTACTCCGGGAACCCTTCTCGTAGATCATGTTTAGTTCACAATTGGTAGGCATATTTATTCTTAGGTGTCCCAATAGAAGAAGAGAGGACGGAAGAATTCAAACAACAATTGGTACATATCCAATACAATCTATAACACAGCTATTTAATAAACCTAGGTGTTTAATTTATCAATAAAGAGAATACTACAAATCAACCAGTTTTGAGACCATTTTGATTTATTAATACTCAAATTGTATATCGGTTTAGATAATTAACATAAAACACAACATTGATTTAAGGACATATATGCAATTTGGATAAACTTCCCGTACGCAACAGATGGAGTACATGGTTTCATGCAATGGTTCCCCATATCGTTTCACTTCATATCCTTCATTTGATGAACATCTGATTACAGTTGCTTGACACAAGATATTTTGCTAATGCTGCATCTTCTGATGGTTTGACATGGATTATCATTGATATGGACATAATTATAAATTATCGAACATCTGAATATTTCGAGAAAAAAAATGATTATATACTACAGGAATATATTACATAAGCTGTATTTGGCAACTTATTTGGAATTAAGGTTTCAGTACTCTTCGACTATGTACATTTTTTGGCCTTTTCAACTTATCTTTTTTAGTATAAATTTGTAGACGAAACCTACGTATGACGTACAAAGTTTGCAGCCTTGTATCTAGAATAAGCTTTTTTATTCATGGTTTCTTTAACGTTGTATAGCGTGGTACAATTGTATTTAGCATTCTGTATCTAGAATAAACTTTTTTACTCATGGTTTCTTTAACGTTGTATATCGTGGTACAATTATATTTAGCATTCTGTCGTTTTTAAATTTATTAACTAACTAAACTCATCATAGATACCAGGATTAAAATTTTGTATTTGCGCGCGTCAGACGCGCGTTTCATCCACAAAAGAGCCATCAGTGACTCTCGAATAAAAAATAAGTAAAAAAGGCCGGATAAGGTACGAAGTTGAAGAGCATTGCGAACCAAAAATTCCTAAACGTTTTGCCATATACAGCTTATGTCATCTATTCCTGAGGAAAAAACACTTTATTATTTCAAAAAGTCTAAGTTTTGTAAACATAAAAATTTTGATTTATAACAAATTTTATTTATAAAGTACATCAAGTTTGTTGTTCAAAGTGTATTTTTCTTTGTAATGTAGACAAAGAGAAAAGAGAATAATACTGCATCATATAATTATGATTTATGTTTTGAAAGAAGGAAAACAATAATAAAGTAATACAGCCGGAAAGCTGACCCCGGTTTGATCCCGTTTCTTAAAGCAATAATGAAAGTCATGTAATTACCATATTTGGGCATTTTTTGCCAAAAAAAGTAAAGCCCGTTTTTTAGAATTTTCAGTTTTTTGCATGAATTAAAACTAACTTGCTTATAGTTGAACATTCTTGAGTATGTAAGAAATATATTCATCAACTCAATGATGAATTGAAATCATTTTTTCTCTCAAAATGTGTCTTCAAAGTCCAGGTGTTGACCAAAAAATGTGGTCACAAGAAATTAAAATCATAATTTTCTTTCTTAACTTCTCGGGAAGCTGTGCTGAATTTAAATTATGTTGTGTAACATAACTTGGACTAATAGTATGATATCTCACATGTGTGCCACTTAATACGCTGTAATACGCAAATGTGCCACTTCGATGTGTCGATATTTCTGACGAAGCGGGGCCGACGGTAATTTTACGTCCCTTTGTTTGACACTATCATTAACAAGCTATTGTCATATTAAGCACAATATGCTGTTTTTAACATGTGGATATTATTAAAATAATTCTATTAAATATTTTTTGATGCTAAGGACATGTGCAAAAAAAATAGAAAAACACATTTTATCACTTTTAAGAACTTAGTGTCAGTGCCCTACATATATGTGCCATAATAGAGATAATAATGTAATATTATTATTCAAAAAGTTTTTAATATTTATATTATGGTAAGTATTTTTATTGCTGTAACCAAATTATCTCAACACAGAAATAAAATGTCTACTACAATAATACAAGGGGTAGCCAAAATATTCATGAATAATAGGCCAAGACAGGATTTAAAAGATCAAAAACAGGAATTCCTTTTCATTACTGACCTGGTCCTACATTTTTCATTTAAACTTAAAAGAGATAACAATGAAAGTATTTTGAAAGTAAATTCTTCATTATTTGAAATAAAAGGAAATTAAATTGCAATCCTTGTATGAACAAACTAAATTTAACAATAAATTTTGTCTCGTTGATTCCATGCAAGTAAGAAAAATGAATGGAGTCAAATTATAAAAAAAACCCCATTAAATCAATAAAACTAATTAATGGTTCTAATCATGAACTTGAATTCTTCTTCTATTCAAAAAATTTAAATAACTATGCATTTTTATATTTATAAGTATTTCAGAGTAATTTCTGAGTGCTATTGAAGTCAACAATTATGTCATAAGTAAGTCACATTTCATGTCAGTATGAACATGCTTTGAATAAGAGTGATTAAAATGGTAGTCTGAAAGAGATTGTTTTTAAGTTCAAATTTAGGACAAGACTGTTTCATTTACTTTTGCAGGATTCCTTCAATCATCACAGTTTTTTTTATAATATTTTAAACAATGAATGAGTTTTGTTTAGTCATCTTATCCAGTTAACGTTGTACTAAGACAGTATTATTTAATTTTGGATGTAACGCGTCTTCTGATTGGCTGACGTCGTTTTGTTTATCATATCATAGACACATTTTTGTCATGTGACCATGACGTCATCAACGTTTTTTCATGATTTACGCCGGTTTAAAATGGAATTTAGAATTAAATTATAAGAAATAACTGTTATATTTTGTCAGTCTATTCGAAATAACATAAAAAATGTGGTGCACACTGTCTACGCGCGTTATTCAGTGTGCACCACATTTTTAAAGTTATTTCTTTATAGACAGAAAACATATTACTGTCATTCCTTAAATAAGATTTCCTTAAGTTGTTTTAATTAAGTCAAACATTTCACTGATTTAAAGAGAATAATTAATCCAGTCAAATATTCACAGCTGAACTCATCATTGCTTTTTCAAACAAACACACTAAATGTGTGTACATTATGTTCAGATGTAAGTTGACATCGATGTGTAAGACCAAAAAACTACAATGTCAAAAAATGTCTTTCGTTTGGACTTTAGTTTGAACGGGGTTTCCTAAGGAGTGATAGAACGTTAGACTTCTTTGGGTTTTTTTTAACTTTGAGATACGTATTATTGATTTTTTAATAAGTATACAGGGGCGGATCCAGCCATTATAAAAAGGGGTTTTTGCAACTATATCTCCCCATTCAAATGCATTGAGTGGCTAAAAAAGGGGGGATTTCAACCCCCGGAAACCCTCTGGATCCGCTATTGCTATAGCTTATATAATCTTTGTTTATCTGTGAAAAAATAAAGAAAAAAATAACAGACAATTTCGTATAACTTATAAACGACGATCAAAGCGCTACGTTTTTGTTTAAAGACGACCAATTTAACCTGTTTATTGTACTATTTTCTTTAATAATAAGAACCATGATTAAAAAATCGAAACAAACATATTTCTGACCCTAATGGTAAGTAAGAAACAGAAAAAAGAAAAATTTCCAAATTGGCACCAAATTATTTTTTCCGCGAAATTAACGCAATTTCAGAAAGGCGGTTTTTGATATTAGTCCCATTGTTGTCTTAAGAAAGTAGCAACAACGGTCGTTTCTAAGGGCTTGCTTTCCGACTGATAACTTCAAAAATTTTACTAAATGATTTTTTTCTCATACTTTTTTTTGCTTGTGGTCACAATAAAAATAACCATCATTAACTTAATCAAAATCATGATATTGTATCTCCCTTTTTGACAATAAAGATATTGCTGTTTCAGAAATACATGATGTCGTCAAATCAGAGTTATTGCAGGCTTATCACGATAAGCTAATATTAAAAAGAAGATGTGGTGTGATTGCAATTAAACAACTCTCCACAATAGACCTAATGGCACAACAAATAAGAGCTTAAGGCCAACGTACGGTATTAAACAATGAACAAACCCCATACTGCATAGTCAGCTGATTTTACTATGTATTGTTTTTCTTCTTAATATTTTAAGGAGATTATGAATATATGCAAACCATACAGCAATCCAAAGCCTCAAAATAACAAAAGACACTTATTATAAACAAATTAAACTATAGCCAAGTCTACAAACTGTTGAACACAATATTAACCAGCAACAATTCATTCATAAATGACAAAACAAGCATTGAATTATGACAATTGACAAACACAGCAAGAATATATTTCTTTTTCTGCAATCCTTCATCGTGTGTTTTATAAAAATTAAGTGAGTAACTGGTTAAAGTGTAAACATACGATAGAATTTATATTTAACAGACCAAATCTCCAATTTATATATCAGATATAAAAACAAATGCATGGTTGTTATGTCTACTAGAGAAAAAGGAGAAATCCTTTTGAACAGTTCATTTGACAATTTCTGTCTTTGGTGACAAAAATCGTAACATTATGCATTGTCACAATTTTAAGATAAATCCAGATTAAACACAACTTTGTTTTTGAATTTTTCAAATATACACGCTAGGCTTTACCTTTACAGTGGAGAATATTAATTAAAATGCCTAATATCTGTAATAATTTGATCCACCAGTTTCTTCTAGGGAAAGTCAGGAATATGACAGTTGTTATCAATTGTTTGATGTGTTCGGACTTTTAACTTGCTATTTGCTTATGGACTTTCCGTTTAACAGACGAGAAAATAAGTTTTGATGCTACCTTGAACATTGCAAAAAAGAACAACGTCATCATTTGACATTTACTTATGAAAACCTGACTGCAAAAAATTTAAAATACGTTGATTAAAAAAATACAATTCACCGGTTGGTGATCTTTAAAAGAATCGCTGTTTAAATACTTATTTTTACTCAAGAAAAATTATAGCAATTTGACTTCATATATGTATATATATCGTCCATAAATGAATCATTGAATAAGCAAATTAAAAGGAATATATAAAACAAACTCGATTTTGATTATACAATTTATTAAAAGTCATTAAGTTTATCAAAATAATGCGTTTGAGTTCTCAATAAAAATCAAATTATCAAAAAAATATAAACTTGACATTCGAAATGTTTGTTTTAATGAGTCTGTTTATCACAGAAACACATTACCATGGGATAAAATTATTAATATGTGTCAATAGGGGAAAGCAACAAGTGCTTTTATCATGTTTATCATATTATATTTAATTTGCTCACCACGACAATAATTGAAGCTTGCGACAGATGACGTCTAATTTGGTCATAATTTTGTAAAAAATGCAGACACATAATAATTGGTTTCTATAAAAACATTTTGATAAGCAGTGACATTGATAAAATTTGGCCTAGTTAACGTTGCACTTTAAATAAATATTAATGACCACTAAATTGATAAAGGGTAATGTAACTAGGAATACAATTTAAATAATTATCAATATTATTGACATACACATTTTAAAAAAGAGACAATTAATGGATGAAAATGATGTACGAAGAGCCTTTATCAGACTAATTGTTCACTGAATGTTGGCTTTCAAATTGAAAATGATGTCTATTTTAAAAAAAAGATTAATTGCAAAATGTCTAAAAGTTATATTTATTAATGCTTTAGACTTGCACTTAGAGCATATCCAGTTTTTCTTGTAACTTTTATGAGCTTGTTATTTCTAACCCGAAAATAGTTCTAAAAAGATGCTCTTTTTTTTACTGTTTTGAATCAATGAAAAAAATCTATTTTATGGTATTTTACGACCTCAAAATATAGAAGAATATCCTAAGAGTTTGAAAATACTTGTCGAAGAAGAAAATATACATGTAACACTTTGTCAAAAAGAGACTTAAAAGACAAACAACCAATAATGAAAAACTGTTACAAATATAGATATAGGAAGATGTGGTGTGAGTGCCAACGAGACAACTCTCCATTCAAATAACAATTTATAGAAGTAAACCATTATAGGTCAATGTACGGCTTTCAACACGGAGCCTTGGCTCACACCGAACAATAAGCTATAAAGGCCCCAAAATTACTAGTGAAAAACCATTCAAACTGGAAAACCAACGGTCTAATTTATTTAAAAAACGAGAAACGAAAAACACGTATAAATTACATAAACAAACGACAACTACTTTACATCAGATTCCTGACTTAGGACAGGTGCAAAAATTTGCAGCGGGATAAAACGTTTTAATGGTACCAAACCTTCTCCCTTTTTGAAACATTAGTATAACATCACAACATAGAAAAACACACGATAAAATATCAATTGGAAGGCTTAACTCAATCAAAAAGGGTAAATTAACACACTATGAATATGCATTATTGTAACGACTTTTTTAATCATGTTAAATGGTACAAATAAAAATCCACAAAAGCGTTATCCGCCAATAAATTTCTCTTCTCAATTATTTCGAAATTGAAATGACCCCGTTTGTATATTTTATAAGCCTTAAAATTGGTCACAATATTACTTTTAAGCTCTCAATTAATAAAATCAAATTCTGAAACATTTTTTAAAATAGACACTATCAAACTATATAAATGTATATTTAAATGAGTCTATATATCAAGGATATATATTCCCATGGAATTAACCAACTTATATGTGTCAACAGGGAAAAGAAAAAAGTGCATTTTATTATATCATTTTGAATTTCCTTATCACGACGACAATTCAAGTTTGCTACATTTAATGTCTAATTTGGTCGTAATTGGAACAAAATGCAGACACATAATAAAGAGTTTCTATAAATAGATTTTTATCAGCCGTGTTATTTGATGATTTTATACTTAGTTTACATGGTTCTTTTAATAATTGTTTTTAACAACTTGATTAAAAAGGGAAAAAGAATCTAGGAAAAGATTTTCTTTTATTTCAAGTAAATCACGAACAAATACAAATCGTCCTAATATTTCACTGATATTTGGACATTTAATAAATAAAAAATGATGTCTATTTTAAGGAGTATACAATACAACATTTTATTTGATTAAAAAACATTATAAATGTTTTACACACACACACACACACACACACACACACACACACACACACACACACACACACACACACACACACATTCGTTTGATGTGTTTTATCCTTTCATTTGGACATTCGATTAGGGAATTTCCGTTTTGAACTTTCCGCGGAGTTCAGTATTTTTGTGATTTTACTTTTTAGATGCTTCCTTACAAATTTCTTTACAAATAACGATAATAAAAACCGGCTGCAACAGAGGTGCAAAGTGTAACGAAGTTTAACATAATGTCAAACAGTTCAAATGTTTATGCACATAATTTGCATTCCGGCAATAAATGTCTCTTCTAGATTACCCTGAAAATGATAAAAATAGGACTCGGTCGTTATTATGATAACGTTTTGAACTAATTATAATCACAAAAATAGTTACATTTAAGGTGGTACCTAACACTACAGGGAGATAACTCTGTAAATTCAGCTAAACGTTTTAATTACGTTGTGTTGTAAAGGGAATATTAAGCTTCTGAAAGATCAAAATTGGTGTTTGTCAAACTGCTATATAACCAGTGTAATTTTTCTGACAAAACGGTTGGTTCAAAATTTTTGAAATTTTTATATTTTTGTTAAAGGGTCAAAGTAAATACTTTGTCAAAATTTACTCAAAATTAAACGAGCCAAATCAATTTTAGTGAAAGTGTTAGGTACCACCTTAAGCTCTCAATAAAAAATCAAATAATGAAACAATTCTAAACTAGACATTCGTACCGTTTGTTTTAATGAGTCTATACATCACGGATAAAAATCCCAATGGAATTAATTAACTTACTAAAATGTGTTAATTGGGAATAGAAACAAGCGCATTTTTTATACGTAATCTGATTGCTTATCATGACGACAATTAAACTTTTCTACAGTAATGTCTAATTTAGTTTTTTTTTGTTTGTGTTAAAATAATAAAGGTTTCTACAAAAAAAGAATTTGATCAGCAGTCTTACACGTATTTATTGAATGCTTATTTAGTTAAAACAATATATACTTTAGATAGTTAATAACTAGATTAGAATCGAAGTGTAATGATACTAGGCATGATATTCTTAAAAAAGTAAGAAAATCAAAAGAAAGCACTCGGTACAATAAGGGCCTTAATCCTTTGAAAATTAACTGAAATGAGCTTTAATTTAATTAAAAATTGTAAATTATGTCTATTAAAAAACGTTATATATTTGTACAACCCGCAGATATAGAGCATGTGCAGTTACTACCAAATAATTCACAACGATGCTTGTCTATTCAAACAACTTTTTTCATGCTAATGTTTATTTGGTATTTGCTTGTGTTCAATATTTCCAACTCAGAAATATTTCTAAAAGATGCATTTTGTCATTTTTATTGAAACTCCAACATGTCCAAATTTATGCTATTTTCCAACAACAAAATCTCGTATAAGTATTTGAAATTACTTACGAACTTGTAAAAACCACAATCATTAGCTTTATGAACCCCTTTCCCAAAAAGTATAAAAGAAACACACATCAGTCCATGGGCATGTTGAATTATTTCTTAATTCAATAACAATGCATTATTTACAAAGAGAATAAAAAACCCGGATTTGTTTTTCATCCAATAGATTTATGACTTTTGAATACCGGTATACTGCTGTTGCATTTTAAATTGCACCACAGTCATCATGATCATATCTACATGTAAGTGTTGTGTATATTAAGTAGTCGTTTATAAATGTCGACAGTTTTATGTTCCGGTTGTCCTTTTTTTTATATAGTAATGGGCCATGAACGCACCGAGCTAAAATTTATTTATTGTATTTTGTATTTTTTTGTAATTTACCTCTTGTTTCACATGTCAATGTGACGGAGTGTTTTGAAATAAAAGCATATTGTATTGTATATATCTAGGGTAACGTAAATGCAACAAAGTATAGGTACCAAGGGAATTCGATGTTTGCTGTACCTCGGTTCATTTCAACTCACTGGATGACAATACAACTATACTAGTCAGAATGGTGTATTTTTCTGTGTTTTAAGAAATGATTTTAACGTGTTTCTATATATTAATTGTGAAAGATTTAATGTTTTAAAATGGCGTATTTTCTGAATAAGACCTCAAATTCTGGAGACCTTTGACGCCAAAACTTTCTATTGCCTTCCATTAGTAAAGGTAAGTTCCAAAAAAAAGTATACCAATACATGACAACATGATTTTGATATTAATGCAAATCTTTTGCTTGTCAAATTTGCATTCCTTATTTCAAAACATTAACTTGATATACCTTTTATATTCTCCTTACTCAGTGTACTCCTTTTACTAAATATGATGTTGACCTGTCATTGTTATTGCATCTTACACAATTTGATTGGATAAGGTTATTATTAGTTTACCTTCAAACTGTTTATAATTTTCAAATATGTGTATTGATTAAATTAGGACATGCGTGAATGGGTACAGTAACTTAAATGACCTTCAAACTGGACACTGGATGAGTCCATATTATTTTTTATCAATAAAACAAAATGCCTATCCAGGAAAAAACCAGAAAGTTTACAAATCAGACATTTTATTCCATTTTACCATTAATTTTTCGAACAAAAATGCTGTAATACCCTCTTACGTATGACTACGCCAGGTAAAATATTTTTCAATCTCATTATAATGTTATGATTACAATTAATTCCAAGCAAAAGTAGTCAGTAAATAAAGTCAAAATATGTTTAAACTGCATACTTTTGGACATCAAATTTCAGTACGATCGTTTTAAGGTTAATTTTGTCTACCTCACAAAATCTTCTTAGGCATCATTGTACGAAATGTATTTGTTATACGTCTTCAAACTGATCATAATAATACTTTTTCTGCTGTCGTAACTATAATAATGATGGTAGAATTTGAATAGTCATTCGAAACGTTTTTATTTTATTTTTTATTATTCAGTATTTTACGGACTGAGTTTTTCAAGGAAATAACTTGACATCGTATGTCTATAGAGGAAGGAAACAAGTGCATTTTAATATTTTATTCAATTACCTCTCCATTGTGACAATTAAAGTTTGAGACATCTTATGTCTAAGTTGATCGTATTTTTTGTGAAATACAGACACATAATTAAGGGTTTCTAGGAAAAAATTTAAAAAAGCAATGTCGATTGATACAAGTGATATCTATTGTACTTTATAGCTTTATAGGTCTATTGTTTGTTGTTCTGTGTGAACCAAAACTCCGTGTTGAAGGTCATATTTTTGCCTATAATGGTTTACCATTAACGAATTGTGACTTGGATGGAGAGTTGTCTCATTGGCACTCATACAACATCTTCTTATATATATTATACAAAATGCTTTATCAACAAGAGATCAAAGCAAGATATAGCAAGGAATAACATTTTGATATACGATAGAAAATCAAATGATAGGATACGATTTTGTAAGACAGTATTTTTCCTAATTCTTCTCTGAATATGAACTTTTAATTCACAATTTCATATTCTGTCTATTTCAGAGAGTAGATGAAACGAAATAAAAGTAGACGTCTCTTTTTTTTTAAGCATTTTTATTATATATGAAGTTGTGTCATTACCTAAAAGACACTTCTGTTCTTTTTTTTAAATTAAATCATACAGTTTGGTCAATTTTTAACTTGTTGATCCGGCTTGTTGATATTGCTGAATTTACAAATGATTTAAAGAAAATTAAGATTTCAGAAAATTGTATTGAGAAAGATTTGAATAGTATATATATGATGATTTTGAAGAAGATTTCAAAAACATATTAAATAAACATGCACCTGTAAAATCTAGGGGTCAAAGAAATAAACCACTTCCTTGTATGAATAAAGAACTGAGAGGGGCCATATATAGAAAACAAATGCTTCATTCACAATATACTAAAAACCGGAGTGACAAAAATTGGGAGAAATTTAGAAAACAAAGAAATTTGGTAACAAAGATAAAGAGAAAATCAATAAAAGTATACTTTTTAGAACGTTGCTCTGGTGGGTCAAAATCTTGCGATTTTTGGAAAACAGTCAAACCATTTTTCTCAAAAAAGGGAAAGTGTGAAGAGCAAAAAATTTATTATGTGAAAATGACAAAATTGTTCAAATGAAGTTTCAAATGTTTTTAATATTTTTTTCTCCACAGTAGCAGACAAAATTGGAGCAGATGTTGTATATGACCCCTCAAATCACCCGAGTATAAAAGAAATTTTGGATAACAGAAAGCATAACTTTGATTTTGAATTTAAAAAAGTATCAAATGATAATGTCGAAAACATTTTCAATAAAATAAACATAAAGAAGGCTACAGGAGCTGATGGTATTCCAGCAAAAATAGTAAAAAATTGTAAATCTTATATTGCACCACAGCTCACAACTCTCGTAAATTTGTCAATTGATAATAATTGTTTCCCTGATGAACTTAAAGAAGCCCAAGTAACCCCCCTTCATAAAAAGAGTTACCCATTATTAAAAACAAACTATAGACCAGTTAGTGTCTTACCCATATTTTCTAAAAATCTTTGAAAAAATATATGAAATTCAATTAACTGAATATTTTGATAAAATATTTATTCCATTTTTGTGTGCATTTAGACGTGGGCATGGATGTCAGACCACACTTGATAAGCTCTTGATAAAACTTGTACATTGCAGCAGTATTAATGGATCTTTCTAAGGCTTTTGACTGCCTGCCTCACAATATTATGCTAGATAAATTATCATCATATGGTTTAACCTCAAATGCAGTTGCTCTTTTATAGTCCTATTTATCTAATCGAAAACAGCAAATTAAAGTCAACAATGTTCTGAGTGGTTGGGCTGACATCCATAAAGGCGTATCACAGGGTTCGATACTAGGGCCATTGTTGTTTAACATATTTATAAATGAAATTTTTCTTTTTGTTTAAAATGGTAGTTTATATAACTATGCAGATGACAATACTTTGTCTTTTTGTACTCCAGATTTTGATTTATTAATTTCAACTTTGGAATCTGATTCAAAAATACTTATTGAGTGGTTCAGGGTGAATAAAATGCAAGCAAATGCTGACAAATTTCAAGTTTTGGCTGTTGGCAAAAAGACCTTTGAAAAGAACCCATCTATACATATTCGAAATTCGAAACTCACTTGTGAAAAAACAGTAAATGATTAGGCATTAAAATAGACTACCAGCTAAATTTTGATGTTCATATCAGCTCAATCTGTAGGAGGGCATCACAGCAATTCAATGTTTTAACACGTTTAGGCTAAGTTAGAGGATAGACTTAGTAAACTTACTACATTTCATACTTTTATTCTTAGTAATTTTAATTTTTGCCCTTTGGCATGGCATTTTTGCACTGAGAAAAATTCCAAAAAACTAGAAACGGTGCAGGAAAGAGCACTCCATTTTGTGTATGAGGATTTTACCAGCTCCTACGAGGACCTCTTACTTAAAGCTAAGATGCCCTCCTTGCAGATCAGACGGATAAGAACAATGGCTCTAGAAACTTTTAAAAACAGCTCTTGTGTGCTTACAAAATTTGCTGAATGTCAAAAAAATCTAAATATTCTTTCAGGTATGTAAATATTCTTGAAATTCAAGAGGTAAAGTCAACCCGTTACGGTAAAAAAATCGTTCAAATTTGCTGACTGAAAACAGTTTTTCACATTTTAAAAGTCTTGTTCAGTCCTGGAACGGTTTGGAATGTCGCTGTTCTGCTTGCAGATAGTTCTTGAGCTGTTTATTATGTATGCTGCTTTTGGTTGCTCTGGTCAAGCATATTTTTACTTCATACGAAAATTTGTTGCTTATTTTTATTGCATGCTATGTATGTGAGATTTCAAGTTTGTATTACAGGTTGTTTTATATGTCAAAATGCACTGTTTTTATGTTATTTATATGTTGTTATATTCGGTCAAAAGCTCCTTAGAGCTTGTGTTGCTTATTTATAATTATGCCGAATCAAAATAAAGTTTTCTTATCTTATTCTTATCTTATCTAAAAGAGAGCATCCGCAAGTATGAACAAAACAACTTTGCTTTTCAATAGAAACAAGAACTTTGATGTAAATACAAATTTAAAATCACCAACGTGCATGTGTCCAATACATCCGACTCACATGTGTTTGTCAAAATATGCTTTTTTGAAAGAAAAAAATATATAGAAAATTAAATTTGGGTTATGTTATACTAAAAAATCTCTTTTATTTTTTTAATTACTTATGGATTGAATTTTGCACATACATAAAATTGAAAATGAAATTAAAGAATATGCTTTGTTAAATAGGCAACATCCCGACCACTGAGCAGAAAACAGGCAATAGAAATATATTTATAAAATTAGAAATACTTCGGTTTTTTAAAAAAAAATAAGTAAAAATAATCTGAAGCAGATTGTATATTTTTAACATATTTTAATTTAATCAAAATGAATGAAAATGGAAAACACACATGTAACTTTTTTTTGTAACTTTTGATAGAAAATGAAATTAAAGTTATTTCATTCTACATAATGTAATCGAATTAATAATATGACCCTTTGCGTTTGCTTTCAAAACAAAGCTATTATAGAAGTCCAATAAAACAGGGAATACATGTAAGTGATGTAACAATTCAAAGTACAATTTCAGTTGTATTATAAATGACTCCGGAGATAAAATTTGACATTTATGTTGATGTTTTCTAAGAAATTAAATAAATAATTATAAAAATATGTCTATACGTGTAGATACACTTTTTAATTGTGGGGAGGTTGGTTTTCTTGAACTGTTTTGCTTCATCAAATCAAAACACGCTACCTTTCTTATAAATATGCATCGAAGTACAAAAGTTATTAACTTCCCTTTTAATAAATATAGACAAATATAATACCTATTCAATCTGTTAAAATTAACGTTAAGTATGATATGAAAGATACATTTCTTATAGAACCAAAAAGTTTGCCAAATTTTGAGAAGGAATTAACAGGATATTTTATTTAAAAGTATCCATATATATTTATATTGACCTAAATATGACGCTTGATCAAACTTTTACCATTTCTTTTCTTACATATACCTGTTTGACAACACCCTTGCGAATGTTCTATCTGGTCAAAGAAAGGCAACTCCAAATGACCTTTATCTAGTATATCATTTCAGGAAATTCTGATTGGTAGAAATGCCTATGTAACCCTAAATATTGCATGAATGAAAACATCAAAAACAGACGCTTACCTAATATTTACTGATGTACTTCTAAGGAAACACTATATAACGACGCCTATATGAGTGCATTAGGGTCTTTCCTTCTTTTTTTTTTATCAATCATGTCAATTAAAGCATCGGTCGCTAAAATACCAAATAGGGAAACTATTCAGATGCCACACTGGTTTGGCAGTTATGAAAGTATGACCATAATTTGGTCCACATCCACTAAACATGTTAGCGTCAAATTTTGCAATTTTTATTTCATTGCATAATTGAACAATGACAGTTAATATTTAGTTTTAGTAGTATCAATGAGGATTATTTAATTTGATCGTTAAATCATAAAGAAAAAGTTATCACGTTTGCGTCAAATTTTGCAATCTGTATTTCATTGTATAATTGAACAATGACAGTTAGTATTTAGTTTTAGTAGTATCAATGAGGATTATTTAATTTGATCGTTAAATCACAAAGAAGAAAAAGTTATAAAAATGCTGTTAATTTTTTATCTACTCCTATCAAGTTTAATCGAAATCCTTGAAATTCAGCAGACCGGCTGCACAGTTATTACTTATTACTGTTTAAAGAATCGTTTTATATTTTATCAGACATTGAAGCCTTTTGACTCGTATACAGCTATCTACATGTACACGAATATATCCTTTCTATTTGTTTATTAAACTTATTCAATATTTTAGTTTGAGTAGGTCAAAACTCAAATGCACGGAATCTGTTGACATAATATATTAAAAAAGAAAAAAAACTTAAAAGTTTGAAATTTCCTTCTATCATTCGTAAAATTTAGTTCACAGACGAATCTGACAGAAAGCTTTTCATTTCTGCTTTTAACAATACTTCGAATTCGTCTAACATATGTTGGCCTTTGTCGTGGTTAAAATTAGCTTTTCTATCATAAATCATTTTGTCCTGTATGTCTTGCAGACAAATTTAACGGCTGACTCACAATATTTGTAATATTTAGTATGGTACTGAAATGTTTTATTTCCCTGCTTTTTTAACGTTTTGTCAAGATAGAGTTATTCCAGAACACACGTTCGATAGCATGGACAAACCATCAGTTCTAACTATCATAGAGGAATCTGCATCGATATATGCTGACTATCATTTCTTAGGAGTACATTGTACCATCCGACTACAAGATATTTTGTCAGTATTGGAATACTTCAAATGATATATGTAGTTTGTTTATTAACAAATTACGTAAAGGATATAAATCTTTATTTTTATTTTTTGGATGTTCGTTACAGACAATTTAAAGTTTTATTGTTTCTACGGATTTTCATTCAAACACTTTCTTTAAAAAAACTCGTGTTTTTACGAGCGGAAATGTTTATATTTTCTTTTGTTTTTTATTCTCAAATGAAAGTGGGATTCATAACTTGTCTTATTCAGTTTGACTGCATTTAAATTTTCGGTGCTATTGTTATTAACAATTAAAAAAATGGAGGTCCCTTAACCGAACTCTATCATATATCTTGTCTTTAAGAACAAAAGAATTTGAAAATTGGATTTGTTTTTCTTGATGAAGCCAATAATCTTTTTTGCAATACAAATATCTGTTCTTATCTGAACTCATCTGACGGGCCTGCACCAAAACAAAAAATACAATCATAATACAAAAAGTCGTATTCACTTTTTCAGTAATATTCGTGACATTTTCAAAACTATTAATCAACATAAAGTAAATGTTGACACTTTGCTCTTAGTATTTTCAATATAACACAAGGAAATAAAACAAAAAGATATATATGAAATTAAATGCAAAAATATCAATGCCTTTCATCAAATATCAAGACCACTCGACCTCCCATGGATCTGTAATATTTTTCTATTCAGGACAAGTTAAAAGAAAACAATAGACCATGTTTTATTAGCATGACGATCTTACGTATCTTTTCTTGTAATACATAATTTATTTATTTGTTCTAATTCAGCTTTTTATATAATGAAAGGATCAAAACATATTCGATTTAGTATTGTAACAAAACGTCTTTATATGTGACAAAACTCACAATGTTTCCCCACCGGATAACCACGACATATATTAATCAAAATTAACATATCTTTTTATTTACCTAGTATCATGTTGTCCTAAAAAGACATCAGAGTAAATATTAAAAAAATCTTTTAAATGATGTTAATCATTAATTTTAAAGTTTTGAAATTAACTGGAAGCAACATCACAAAAATGTTCTTAGCTCAGTGAAACAATATTTACATATAAATCAGATCCCATGACAATAGAAATATTAATAGTTATTAATAATGACAAAATTGTATATGTTTTAAGCAATCAGTTGAAAGGCCAAAAGGAATATCTATAGATAACATTTTACTCGATCACATCCACATAAAACATATGGTTTCAATAATGGAGTCATAGTCCTATTCTATATGCAATATAACCATTTAAACAGAAATCTTAGTTACTAGCATCCTTTTCAGGGTAACAATCTTAAATTAATATCTTTGTAAACCTCTAAGTTATGATTGATTAAAAGGGAGTAGAGGAGTAACACTAATCACTTGTAATACATATGTGTTTTAGCCAGACCATACCCTTATTTCTACATTTTTATATAAAACGTTAGAGAAATATAGATAAAAAAAACTGTAATACATTATGATAGTTAAACATTGTGTGCCTGTATGTTACATATAAAACTATCATAGTTCGTCAATGTTTGAACAACCGAATTGACGTGTTTTACTGTCCTTACTGTAATAAAATTAAAAAAAAAAATGAACTAATCTTCTTGTTTTAGATTTTTAGACATACTTATTCTCGTGACATTAATAAATACCTTCTTATATCAAATAATAAAACAATAAAAATAAAATATTACATAACGATAAGGCAAAATATCCCTTATTAAAGAATGCTTGCAGTAAAAGCTTAATATACGTTAGTAACATACTTTCCCAAAAATGTATAGAACTAAAAAAATGTATGTCAATTATCACGATCTTTAGTTTGTTTTTAAATAAAATATTGTTTTATTGACGTGCGTCTTTAAAGGTCAAGATTTGTTATCAAGTAACTCACATTACTTTTCTCTATAAAAAAAATAAATTATTGGTTTCATAAAAAAAATCTTAAGCAATCGAATACTAGTATAACTTTATTTTTATAAGTTGTTTTCTAATTGTAATAGATTTTTTTTTTCAAGGACAGAAAACACATTCTTGTTATGAAATACATTTATATGTTTTATGAATGTTTATACCCTATAGCTAAAACGTGCTATTTATAACTTGCTTTCCCTTGATGGCGATGTCGTATTTGACCGTTCATATGGTGAATATTTTTAAATTAATAGTTGTTTGAAATGCCCTGCTAAAAAGTTCATGCATATTTATCAGTGTTCAGGACGAAAGCAAATTAGTGATGAATAAAATAGTTAGTCTTGTACATGTTGTAATAGGGGTTGAGATTATGGGCTAGTAAATTGGTCTTCGACTGAATAACACGTATCCTGGAGGATGGCGCTCTTTAACAATTGTTTAAGAGGGTTTACAGCATGTCGAAAGAAAACCAATGGACACTGGTGTTAACAGAAATACAGTACTGTGATATATGGCAACCCAAAAAGGAAGGGATCTGGTGAGCTATTCAAAATGATGCATCAATATACAAATATGGAGATGAGGTACGATTATTAATGAGACAAGTATCAATCACAGTTCAAATAAATTAGATGTAAGCCGTTATAGGCAATTGTAGTCCTTTAATAATGATAAAACCAATACCAAACAGTCTGCTATCTAAGGCCCGACATGCAAAACATGGAACAATTCGATTATAACAAACTATTTCCGAACAAACAAATCTGACATGAACCAACAACAACACTTGTTGTCTTTATGTACTTCATGCCCCTAACTTGGGCCTTGCACATACAGAATGTTAGTGTTGTAACAGCAAAACAAAAAAACAAACTATAAAATCAGTTGATTATTTTTCCCTGTCATGATGGTTTGTGAATCAAATTCATTTTTCTCATAATTAGCTAACTAATCGTTTAAAACAAAAACAGTTTTAATATTTCTGCATTACAATTTGTTGTTTTTTTCTCACTTTTTCAAACTACTAGTAATTTCTCAACGGTTGTGCTCAACGTTAATTCCTCCATTACTGTTTATGATATATATTGGTGTTTAGTGAGCCGCCGATGTCAGTGTGTGGGAGCTATTGAATGTAATATACGAATGTATGTATTGCTGATACACAATTTATGCAAGGATGTTTTTACTTCATACCTTTAGTCTATTTTTCATAGATTTTGGAAGTTTGGCTGTGAATGTACAAAACTTATCCTGTAATCGGTTTACCATAATAAGAGTGGAAGTGTAAGTACCGTCATTGGTAAAACCTGTTAATTGTTAAAAAACTTGTTTACGTCATATTAAAGAATGAGATCTGAAACCCTTTGTCCCACAGCACAAAGGCACCCGTATGTTATTGTTAGAATTCATATTTTAAGATGCGTTCCCTTTATAGTCATAAGAAACTTAAAGTTAAAAAAGGGGTATGCGTGTTACATACTTGAAAGGATTAGTTGTATAATAAAACATGGACTTTTGTTTTTAGAGAAAATCCATTATATATCAAAATCTTCAAAATATATACTGCCATTGATCATTGTCTTCACGTACACTCATTCTTCGTACCTTTCCGTATGCAGTTATCTACACTACGAGACCTCTTGTTAGAGCTTCGACCATCGTACAACGAGGTACAAAAGTTATCAAAGGTACCAGGCTTTTAATCGTATCACCAGACGTTCGTTCCGTCTAAATAAGGCCCATGAATGACCTAGGATCAAAAGAGTTCAAAATCCAACACAAATAAAAAGTCGAAGATGACAAAATGTAAACACACATGCACTGTAAGGTAAAAAGTTAGACTATTTCCTACAGAACATTCTTAATACACAAAACCATTCAACATCAGATATTAAAAAGTTTAATAAGCGTGTTTGAAGTTAAAAAAAATACATCGGTCTATCAATACACTTATCTTCAACATGCGCCACGTGAGCTGTGTTTGTTGTTTGTCAATTTCACAATCTGATAATATTCCGTTAAAAACTCAAAAGTTAATGAGTTTGTGACACGGAATGAATTTTATGTGTCACGTATACGTTATAGATTCGTTATAAATGTCAATAATTTCCTGAACATAAAAATCTTTTGAAACTGATTTATAGGTTTTACTTCCGAGAAAACTTTTTTTAAGGTTTATTTTTCATAATTTCATCATACCTGATTACAGCTTTGATAACTTATCATTAAAGTGATTTAAAACCAAAACACAAATCAAGGCCATTATCATTGTCATTATCACCACTTAGATAACTCAGTTAAGATTCCTTGTTATTTCAGTTAAACCGGTTATTTATTCCGGGGAACTTTCCAGTTAAATCAGAATTTGAAATTTAAAATATCTCTTTTATTTCCGTCTTGTTTACTATAATTATTTATATGTATCATAATATACGTTGGACAATTCTATTAGGTGATTTGAGATCGAACTATTAAAATATAACACACATATTTACAACTGCAGATTACTAAAGAAAGGTGAAAATTATACTAGAATTATTTTTAATGTAAGTATAATCTTTTCCATTTCCATTTATTATATTCCTTCACAAATATACCCTAGAAAGACTAATTAGCAGAGTATATATTAAATGTAAAGAAAAATACAATAAATAGTAGGCAGAGAACATATCTAATGTAAAGGAAATAATCATCGTATGAGGCATTTTATATTGACAAATCAGGGATGTATGTCACAACGCATCATGATTTCTACTACAATGTATTTCTTTTTTTAGAGAATAACTAGAGGCTCCAAGGAACCTGTGTCCGTCGCATGAGATTTTTGTTTACAATTTATGCATAAAAATGCAAACATTATTCTTTTGCTTTAGTTTCAGAGATATATGTCAAAAAACTGCATTTTACCCCTACGTTCTATTTAAGCAATGTTGATCTAGTTGGTTGGTATGCGGGGTAACCATACATATTTTGTAAACTAGAGACCCTAATGTTTTTAAGATTAAGATAACAAAAATCCAAAGATGACTTTAACGGACAAAAAATCATTAAGGGGTCAATTGACAAGTATGGTCATGGTTACTTATTTGTAGATCTTACTTTGCTGAACATTCTTGCTCCTACAGGTTATCTACATGTATATCTATAATATTAGTCAAGATAATAACCATAAACTGCAAATTCCCTTAAAACCACGAATTCAGAGGTAGCAATCCAACAACGATTTGTCAGTTCGTCTGAAAATTAAAGGCGAGATAGATCTAAATTTAAACATAGTTACTCCATTTCAGATTTGCTGTGAATGCTTTCGTGTCAGAGATATAAACCAAAAACTGTATTTTACAACCCTTTGATCTATTTTTAGCCATGACAGCCATGTTGGTTGGTCGACATGATTGTCGGACCATCTTTAAAACTAGGTACCCTGATCCCTTTTTTGGCCAAACTTGATTAAATTTGGTTCAGTAGTTTCAGAGGATAAGATTTTTGTAAAAACTATCGGACGACGGATGACGGACGACGAACGTCAAGTGCTGAGAAAAGCTCATTTCGCCTGGTGGGCCAGGTGAGCTAAAAAGAAATGTATTGTGGTATAATTTTATTTTCTAAATTATTAATATGAAGCAGGCCCCGGCGCCAAAAAACTTTTTTTTACTGAGTAAAAAAATATTCTCAGAATGAATTATTTTACTCAGCTAAGAATGAGCAGTTTTTTATCCGCCATAAAAAATATTCTCAGCGTTGAGAATATTCTCAGCTGAGATTTTTTTTTCTTTGCTGAGAAATTTCTTCTCAGTGATGTAAGCGGTAAAATAGACGCTTGAACACTAAAAAGTATATCAAACTTCGATAAAACTCAGTTTTATTTCTTTAGCAATAATGTAAAACATAAAAAGAATCTATGATAGATAAACTGACAAGTAGCATTTTGTAAGCATCGGTAAATGGAAAGTTTGTAAGCATCTGTTAATGGACAAAAAGTCACAGGATACTGTATAAAGTCACACATAATTTGTGGGCAATTCACCAATTGTTTGAAATTACAAGAGAAAGATCTTGAAATATTTTGTTCTATTTACACGTACTTTCTTATAAATATATATTACTTTTCATATCTATGTATTTTTTTAAAGATTAAATGTAATCTTCGTTTACGTTAACGTGAAGAGTGCTTTCTTTCACGTCCGCACTTCTATCGTGTATGGTATGCCAAATAAACATTTATTACGGATCAATAACATTCATTATGTATTCAGACGACATAAAAAGACACCATATGACAATTTTAAGTCAACTATCTATTAAAGTGAAACAACAAACTAAAAACACATAAAAAATAGGATAAAAACGGATGATTTTCGGCAGAAACCATTTGATTTAGATGGGGGTGGGGGGGGGGGGGATTTTTTTGGAATTGTTTTCAGTTTTTGGAGAAAAAAATAATTTGTTTTTGACCCTGAGAAAAAAATGTTTGTTTCACCCTCAGCTGCCACTATATGTAAAAGGGACAGACATTTTTTTAATCCGTTTTCAATACTCAAGATATGTAAATTTAATACAAAATTTAATACATATTTACAATTATGCAAGTAGTAAAACTGCTCTGAGTTAAATATCATATTGCACCATCAGGAAGAGAAAATTTAAGTACGACGTCGTGTTAGAAGGCTTGACATATTATAATATTGTCCATTTCATTTATTAACAACACCTTGTAAAAATATTCTTTTCGAAAATAAAAACTGTTTAATGGAACAAACAAAATTATCAGTCACAATGAGAGATGATGGTCTTGATAAGGGGAAAGGGAAGTGGGGAGGATGTTTTATTTTTCCGTACTCTGTTATTCTATTGGCTCTTTTTCTCTATTCAGTAAGAAATGTTTTCTGTAAAATTCTTGTGTTCTGATCGTGCATATGGAAATTTCCTTCTGTATCGTGATTTTGACATGATAGATGTTTTGTCTGTATCAACGATATATATATATGAAGACACTACCCAGTTACTCCCCCCACCTTTTTTCCCTCCCCCGAATCTGTCACTATACTGCACAAATGATACATTAATCTTTTTTTACTACTACCTGTTTAAAACAAAACAGGGGGGAAATTATTTAACTTTCTTCGTAATAATTTGGATATCTGAGATAATAAACAGTAGATATGGTGACATTTGGTATATTTGATTATTATAGATGTATTTGGTAAATGGACATCAAGTTTAGCACCCCATTATTCAGTCTTTTTCTTTATCTGTTTTTTGCACATTTCTTTCTTTTTTTCCTTTTTTTTTTGGGGGGGGATACTTTCTATTCTGAAAATCACCTTGTATGTCTTGGGTAATTTCAAATAAAGATCTGATATTCAAGCGGGATATATAGTGCACAATACTACTGCATTTTAGTGTAGGAGTATCCACAATGAGAAGCTGTTTAATTGGTAGCTTTTTTGTGGTCTCTTTTAAAATTCGGTAAGATGAACTAACGAAGATGGGGTTATCAACTTAAATTTTCGAATCTCATATGCTATCACAGGATTATAAGACATATTTTGATTTCTAAGTATGCTACTCAATCATTTTTTCAATGTTCAAAGAAAATGTTACGGCCATATTTGGATTATTTCTACTATATTGCATTTTTATGTAATACTTATGCTCATTTGACAAACATCATACTTATTCATTTATTTCTATGAATAGCAGATGCTGCTCAAAGGATTTTATTGGTTCTTAAAGATATAAGTTGCTCTCATGATTATATTAAATAACTTTTGTAGTCGTTAGATTGATTTGTTTTATAAAAAATACACTTTCATTTCTGTTTATAACACAGAAATAGAAGACAAATTTGATGTTGGGTATTTCTCATAAAGAAAAAGTATGAAAAAGAAGACGTGAACCAAACAAAAAAAATTGGACTGAGTAAAGATGTTTTTTTGCGGATACAATTTCATTTAACGTAGAAATTTTAAGATTTGAAATGTCAAAATTTCGACTCAGAAAAAAATGTCACGACCTGTATCTTTACGGTGTCCCTAATATGCTTCGGAATCCATAAAAACCATATTGACATTTAATTCTACATCAAAATGCCCTCAAAATCAAAATGTGAGATTTTTTTTTTTATACTAAAAATTGTTTTTGGCTATACTCTAATATTTAAGAATATTCTTAACTTTGAGTAAAAAAATATCTGAGAATTTTTTTATGGCGGTGTATTTTACTGAGAATAAAAAAAATGCGAAAATTGTCAGGCTCATTAAAAAAACATTACTTAAATAGTAACTATGTTTATGTAAGCCGGTATATCCATGTATGTCGTTTGTTTAAGAAGAGGGTGGAAATATACCAGAGGGACATTCAAGCTCATCCATCAAAAAATGACAACGCCATGGCTTAAAAAAGCTAATGTTAAACTGTACATTATATTTTATTTGTGTTTATTTTCTTGTACTTTATTCAGACCGTTCATTTTTTTTTATCTCGTTTGAAATGTAAAAAATTAGACATGCCGTGGTCTTTTGTAGTCTGTAATGTGGTATTGGTTTTCCTCTTGTTACCAAATTCGTCAATTTAATAAAAAGAAGTAGTTTAGAATAAGCCAATGAGTTAGTATCAATTAAAGAACTGTATGCTGAAAAGGAGGAATAATATATATATATATATATATATATAAAGCGTTTAAATGCAAGTTGCAAAACTAAATGTATATAAAATGTATATCATGACCAGAGTATATAAAGATAGAATATCTACCCTGCGAATTTCATTCGTCTGTACATAACTTTATTTAAGCTTGTATTATCAACATGTGAGTTGTAAAAACCTTCAACTTGTCTCTAGTTTGAATTAATTGTTTTTTGTTTTTATATAATGTATCTGAAACAACATGTCTTACAATTAGCCAGTAGGTTTGTAACGTCTAATAAGTGTTGCTTAGTCTTTAGTTTTCTATGTTGTATCTTGTGTCCTATTATTTGTCTGTTTTCTTTTTCTTTTTGTAGCCATGGAGTTGTCAGTTTATTTTCGATCTATGAGTTTGACTGTCCCTCTGGTATATTTTGCCACTCTCTTAGGTTAAACTACCAGGAATGCCAGCAACTCACATCCATGGATTTTGTTGTTTTACGCAGTCATAATTACACAATAGTCATGGCTCAGTCCTCTGTTTTTTTAAGTGTATAGTATTTTATACACAATTATTGGAACATAAATAAGTAATAATACCAGGAACGAAAGAATATGAAAAATGAATGCATGAATGAATTAAGGTAGTTCAGGGGTATAGAAAAAAAAAATGACAGAATTTTCTTATACTTTGTGAAATTTAACTTTGAAGTATTGTAAATGACAAAATGCAAAAAAAATTGGGGGTCACTGGCCATCTAAGAGATATTTTGACCTCTGAAAATGAGTGCCAATAGGTTATATGGAAATATAGGAAAAATGGACAACAAAACACTTTGATTGAATTTTCAAAGCAAAATAAATGACAGAAGTTGCTCATTATTTTGTACTGTAAAGCTTGATGTATTTATTTCATAAAATTGAAATAAAATTTGGGGGTCACTTGCCATGCAAGGGATTTTTTGACCTCTAAAAATGAGTGCAAATAGGCTAAATATTGGGAAAACAGACATAAAATCTCTATGATTGAATTTTCAGAGCAAAATAAATGACAGTGGGGGCATCATCTGTGTCCCTTTGGAAATTTGAATTGAGATCATTGTTGGAATAGGGGAAAGAGGGAGGTGAACATTTTTTTTTGGGGGGGGAGTAAATTTTTCTAATTTCATATTTCAGAAATTAAATCTGAGTTTCTTCAAAATTAATGTTTTTTTTATGAGAGGATTAATATTCAACAGCCAAAGTGAATTGCATAAAACTGCGCCCTGCGGAACATCTGGTTATTATTGTGCTTAAACCATGTTTGTGACAACATATGAACAGTGTGAGCTGACAGTCTGCTAAGTTTTTATCCATAAGTCTCATTCTGACTTTCTATCTGACAGGTTTTTATGTGTCAAAATTTGTGTTTCAATATAAAAGGAAGATGTGGTATGATAATTGATTGTTAATGAGGCGACTCTCCTCAATAGACCAAATGACACAGAAGTTAACAGCTACATGTCAAAAGCCCTCATCGCATAGTTAGCTGTAAAAGGCCCTTCAATGACTAATGGAAAAACAATTCAAATGAGAAAACTGAACATGCTGAAGGCATATTAATGTACAAAATGATGAACAAAAAAAAAATATGTGACACAACAACAAAAGACAACCACTGTCTGAATTACAGGTTCGTGACTTGGGACAGGCACATACATAATGTGATGGGGTTAATGTTTGAAGGTGCCAATCCTTCCCCTTAACCTGGGACAGTGGTGTAAATTGGTACAACATATGGGTTTTATCAATTTGTATTATTCATTTGTGATCTCTGAATCCAGCAAAAAGTAGATTATCACAGATAAATTTGTAGAACGAGTTGTATGAATAGTCGGGATCCTTGTCTTACAACCTTTATGAAAAAACTGAAGAGGTTTGTATGTACATAACAGTCTGTCATAAAATTAAAGATTTCAGTATATTCGCATTTTACAATATCTTTTGTAACTGCTGTATTTCACATGTTATTTTTCTTTTCTACTGTAGGATAGTAAGTGGTTCAAATATACATGTATGCCTCTTGAGACTAAAATTACATGCAATAGAAATCAGCCCCCAAAAAGCAAATTTTAATAACTACAGCTGTAGTATGCATTTTTAAATGTAAATACAATGTATGTCTTAGGGCCTAAATTGACCCTGAATTAGTTCAAGTGTTTTTGACTTAAGACGTTTTAATACATAACATACTATTAAATTATTACATGTAATATACTATGCCATTTGTAATTTCCTTTCTATTTAAAGTACATTTTGTACATATGGGAGATTTAGAGGCGGCCCTGGGAAAAATTTGGTTAATAATATAGGGAATCACTGGAGCATGACTTGAGCGGGTCCCCTCTTATATGTCTTAGGCAGTCAGTGAGCCCCCACTTATGAAAAATTCTGGATCCGCCACTGGGATTATTTATTCAACAAAAACATGAATTCACGAGTTTTAAATTACTGGAAAATATCACATCTTCATACAAGACCCCCTCCCTTTTCATTCAAAAACCTACTAAACATGCTAAAAGGCACATACTCATACATTTTTATAATTTTGACTTTTGAATAATTTTTATACATGTATTCGACATGTCTGATACATGTACATCAAATTAGTCTTTAAAAACATTTTGTCTATAATATATATCTGATAATTGTCATGAAACTTGGTCCACAGGCTTTTAATTTAGTAAGCTCTGGTAACACAAAGTTGGTTAAGATCGGTTAATTCATACTATCCTATTAGATAGGAACATAGCTTATTTCATTTTATTTATTATCCTTTGATTTTATCTTTATTTTATACAAAATATAGACTCTTGTGTGAACATTACACATCTTGCAATTTTTTTTCATACACCTTTAAAAAATATGCCTTAAAGAGGAAGTATTTTAAAAGTTGAAATTATACTGTAACTTTTGATCATGAATGGACCAGCTGAAAAAGGTTAAAAAATGTCTGAAGCCATCAAGAGAATATAACACCCACTTAGCACAGGTGTAATTTTTAAAAGTTTGCATTTAATGTCTTAAAGAGATGCACTTCGAAATAACTCTGAAGAGACCTAACAAGCTTTTAAATTTAGAAAAATATCATTTTATGACAAGACCCCTTTTCCTGTTTAGGTAGTAAAAGTTTTGTTTTTCTTTCATGAAGGTTCTGTAGGATCAAATATATTATAGGAGGGTCAGGAAATGTTTTAAAGAATAGAGAATAATGCATGTAATGTTCACAATACATTTGTAAATAAAGAAAATAGACATACATGTATTAAACAATGAAGAAAAACCGGGTGTTAAATTATAAGAATTACAGAAAAATGGAAAAAAAATTAAAAAAAAATAGAAAAAAATTGTATAAAGAATTAGATAAGAATGAAATGAAGGACCCTCCATCCAGACCATCGGTTAAAAAGATAGTTTTGTGAAATGATTCATTTTTAAAAATAATTTATACAGTCTAGATCCCGCTAACATGTTTAACCCTGCCACATTATTTAAGTATGTGCCTGTTCCAAGTCGGGAGCCTGTAATTCAGTGGTTGTCATTTGTTCATGTGATACATATTTGTTTTTTGTTCATTTTTTGTATACAAATAAGACCGTCAGTTTTCTTGTATGAATTGTTTTACATTGTCATATTTTGGCCTTTTATTGCTGACTATGCCGTATGGGCTTTGCTCAATGTTAAAGGCTGTACGGTGACCTATAGCTGTTAATGTCTGTGTCATTTTGGTCTCTTGTTGATACATTGAAGTTGTCTCAGTGGCAATCATACCACATCTTTTTTATATACATTTAGATGTGATATGTTCTAAATTTCAAGTGGGCATGGTTAACCAAAAAATGTAACAACTGGTATCCGGGCAAAAACAACTGCATTCGCATTCAAATAATCCAAGTTTACAACAAGAAAATTCTGTTTGCATATAAATGCAATTCTATTACATGATAGAAGTACCATGAGCTATGCCTATGGTTAACTTACATGTATAATTAATTTTCATCCTGAAAAAAAAGGGGGGGGGGGGTCATTGTTTTGTTGTTCGACACGGATGTTGTTTTGAAACTATCTCCGCTAATTTTACGCTGACATATTATTTTTCAGTGGTCGTGAATCGCTCTTTGAGCATGTATATTCAATTAATTGGTACTTACTTTTCAGTTTAAATTTCTCCCTTTTCATGATTTGTTTACATCCATCTTTCGCATGTTTGTCGGACCTTTTCTAGTGTAAGACAAGGTTGAAACTGCTTCATAAGCTACCGAAATGAATATCGTTTTCTATAATTTCGATCTGCATTACAGTATTCATGAAAATCAGTTCACGTGTTCGATTAATATGAGTTCTTCTTTCTTCATGTGTTCTTCTCTTACGTCAAAACATGCTCTATATTTATTTTTAGAACGGAAGTACTATTCCGACAATGACAATAGTAACAATTAATACACTTTATCAAGTTTTAAAATTGCATTTAAAAGTTATTCAACTCTTTCTCAATATATTTGAATAAAAAAGATTATTTAAATGATCATATTTTTATTGTTATGGAAAATTACGACAATGTACATGACTTACGATATCATTGCGCAACTTTATGCGCAGACGGCACGAAAATTTAAACCCCCGAACTACCTTAAGAGCCAAACCAGTAAAATGTAAGCAAGTATAAAAACCTATGAAATGAATACCGACATACTGACAACTATGTCATCAAAGCAGAAAATATGAACCTTAAATACACAATTCTGAATAGTCATACAAAAGAAGTCACATTTTCAAATCAATATCCTAGTTTACACACATATCATACTGTTATTTCATGCATTCCAAATGTTATTCTACACATTAAACATTGGATGAGTCTAACCTCGGATTGGTGTAAAACTTTCGTCAGGTCCCTTTTTCTTCGACTTGACTAGGTTTACACTGTACACAATATACATACATAGATAATGAGAATGGGTGTATTTGTTTATAAAACGACGTATACGTATTGTAGTAATTGAAAATGCGATACAAGTGCAGTTGCAAATAATCTCTCGAACTTCATTCGAAAGCCACTACAAGTGATTGATTGTTAAGAAATATATAACGCATTGGCAATCAAACGGATACATGCAAATACAGATATATTGTATGGAAAATATTTTGGATTAACAGACTTTGTTTAGACTAATTCCTAATAACAAATTGTTGTTTTTGTAGGAAACACAATTTTGTATAAGCTCCTCAGTTATATGATCGAAGACTTTTTTTATTCATGATGTTTCTCGTACCACATAAACTTTTCCAAATGGTTTCATCTCTTTATGATGATGTTTTCAAATCGTTTATAACTGGGCAGTTAGAGCCGTTTTTAAAACTTGACATGTACAGTTAGGACGGTTTAAGATCTATAATTCGCCTTTTCAGAATCTAAAGGACTATAGGTAATCTCATTCTTTTTACACCAAAATGAAAAGAACGTTACGTCATTGGTTGAATTTCGATTGTTTAGAACGTTTTAAACCAATCACAACGTGTTGGTGTTCGTTTTGGAAAATATTATCCAGAATGCAATAGATTCTGAAACGCCGAATTGATGATGTCAATAGCCAGAGCATTTCTAATTCAGTTAATATGATGTTTCACGGTTTGTATTTGATAGTACAGAGTTTAAGAAAGCATTTGAGCAAGTCTTCTGAACGGTAAGATTGAATTAATATGTTAAACAATTTCAGAAATCAATAATCAGTTTTTAAGTGTTAAGAAAACTTAGTCGTATACGTCAATGTATCTGAATACCTGATCTATTTTTATTGACCGTTCCCTCCTGTCTTTATCATATAGTAATAGTTCAGGCAAGTTTTGCTTATCAACTTATCTAAAGTGTTACTACATTATATTAGCTTTATCAGATTCAAGTGAGCTTGTTTTCCAATTAATTTGATAATTCAAAGCCAATTTCAAATATAAGAAAAACTGTAATAATATAAGTGACCATATATTTTACAAGATGAATACACCTTACTGTTGATTTTTGTAGTTTGCTTTTGCATTTTAAACTGTTATTGTCTGTACGTTGATAAACCCTCTGTTCTACTTTGGATTAAGTTAGTGTCTAGATCAAAGGACAGAGATTTCAATGCAAGGAGGCATATTCACAGAGGGGCAAAAGATACCAGAGCAAAGTCAAACTCATAAATCGAAAATTAACTGACAACACCATGACTTAAAATAAATAATACAAACATACAAATAATAGTACACAAAAAAAACCCATAAAAATCTAAAGACTGAGTAACACGAACCCCACCAAAACCTGGGGTGATATCAGGTTCTTCAGAAGGGTAAGGAGATCCTGCTCCACATGTTACACCCGTGTTGCACTTGGTCTAAATTTCAACGAACAGTAAATGGGCTTCGTAGCAGATTTTGCTAAAGTTTGGCATACAACCGTGGCTTGTTGAACTACAACTGAAAATCCAAAATATAATGGATTTATCTCTTTTATAACCTGAAATATTGCAGATTGATTTCTTTAAATACGGATGCACATTTATATAGAAGGCACATTAAATCGTCAAATCTCTAAATCTATTCCATAGAAATTTCTTAAAAAACTTTTAAATTTCAGTTTTAATGATATAAAATAATCAAATGGTCACCGACTTTGTTTTTGTCTAATAATCAACTTGTTACCTTGTTGGCAGTGAAAAATGTCAAAAATCAACGTTTTACGGACGGGAACGCAGTGCCTTTACCATTATTATTACTTTTTATTGCATTTTGTCACAAGGAACAGATCTTTGAATGATTTATACCATAAAAACGAATATAATATTTTTCGGTTAAAAACTCAAAAGTTAATGAGTTTGTGATTAACAAACACCGAAATTTTTATTATGTGTCACGTATACGTTATAGATTCGTTATAAATGTGATTTAACGTGAATATAGGACCACGTGCAGTATATGTGCAAGCATTGGTTCAATAATTTCCTGAACATTAAAATCTTTTGAAATTAATTTATAGCTTTTACTTCCGATACTAGGTTTATATTTCATAATTTAATCATACCTTATTACAGCTTTGATAACTTATCATTAAAGTGATTTTAAACAAAAACACAAATCAAAGCCATTATCTTTAAAATTGAGAATGGAAATGGGGAATGTGCCAAAGAGACAACAACCCGACCATAGAAAAAACAACAGCAGAAGGTCACCAACAGGTCTTCAATGTAGCGAGAAATTCCCGCACCCGGAGGCGTCCTTCAGCTGGCCCTTAAACAAATATCTTTGTCATTATCACCACTTTGATAACTCGGATACGATTCCTTGTAATATCTTTTTTTTGGTATTTAGTTGTCTTTTTTTTTAACACTATAATTGATTCTTATTGCACATATTGCTGTTTAACAATTAAACTTGGTGTACAGCATTTCATCAAGTTTCCCTGTAAAATTACCACTGAATACCCAGGGATAATATTCAGTAAAATTAACTAATACATTACATTGGTTTAATTCACATATTAAACTATTATTATAGTTGTTACAAATAGTCTTTGCATCTTCACAAAAAGTATTTTTTGATATATTCATGAAAAAATATCTACACAATAATTTTTTTTACGGAAATAGATCATTCATCCGGAATGACTTTTTGGGTTCTTTTATTAACTAATCAAAAACGAATTGTGGTCAAGTGACCTCACACGACTTTTCCGTTCCTCGTGTTTGGACAATATTTTTTAAAGTGTTTCGAGAATTGGATTATTAATTTCTATGTGGTTTTAAAAGCTTTGAATAATATTGCGAAAAGGTAAGTTGGAGTGTAAATATATTTTTCATAGTTGCACTTTCAGTCTTTATTAAATTTGTTATTGATTTGACCAAGATAAGTACCGTGTCGTGACCTTTACCTGACAAAGTTTGTAAACAATGCACACAGATGTAGCGTACAAGTGTCGAAGTACCTATATATTGACAAAGACACACACACACACACACCTACATATTCATTTATATCTGAATTACCCACATTAACATTCATAGTAATAATTATTGTACAAACAAACTTCTGCACATACAGGCATACTTGTTCAGTGTCACATGATACATTTTACAAACAAATTTCTTTCAATAACTTTCATACATACTCATACCTGAGGCATAGCACTTACAGATAATTACTTGCATAGTACATTTATAATAAAGGAAAAAAAAATAACATACAATCACACATAATCTAGATATATAGCATCTGGTTTTTTTTATACATGTAGCTTAAGTTAACTTTAAGGTGACTTCATTATTATTCTTCAAAATATTCAACACCTTTGTCAATAAACTGCTGATCTCTGTATTGGTCATACTATATAGTTCTACAGTATTTTCTACCTCATATTCAAAAAATTTTAATGTGTCCACTGCTTTGGTTTTTTTTATTGGAAACATAATGTGTTTTTTAGATTGAAAAGAACATTAAGCTAAGCAAATGACTTAGCGCATAGTTTGCATCGTCATGAATTTTTTATCCTATAACCAACTAATGAAGACTTATTACATGTTCGCCTATGAAGACTTTTTAAAGTAAAACTTTCATTGATTTCCAGAATGTTTTACGATATGAACATGTAATGAAAAAATGATTATAATTATCTATTTCATTGCAATATGAACACAAATTGTTTTGTGAAATTTTCCACTGAAAAAGCAGCACCTCATTTGGCAAAATAAAGTGCATTAATTTCCACCTAAACATTTTTATTTTATTATTTTTAAGATATTCAAAATTAAATCTAATAGTCTTTAAATTCATTTCTTAGTCTCCCTTTGCTTAAGACTCTTTCCCATTTCCAAAATCCTACTGGTATTTCTGTTTTTGACACACTTAATACTAAATTGTATATGTTTTAGCATTAATAGTTAGAACATCATTACAATCTCTAAGTTTAGTTTTTGTTCGGTTGATGTGGACTTTTGTTTTGAATGATTCTTCTGATTTTAATTTGTCTGTCCATTGCTTTGGTATAGATTTTTTTATGTTTTGAGTATTCAGAAATCCAATTCCTTTTATTTCTTAATTTTGAAGTAATCATTTCTTCTGATATATTTCCTCTTTTATCTATTATGTCATTTACTTATAGTATGTTACTATCAATCCAGTTATCAAAGAACAAACATTTTCCTTGAAATTTTATGAATTTATTTCCCCATATAACTTGTTTTCTGATTTATTAATAATTATCGATTTGATCATGATGATTGTTTTCACAATTATTTACATTTATCCATGTTTTTATCATCTCTTGATAGAAGGTTGGGGTACTGTTCCATATGTTTTTATCTAGCAATTTTGTGTTATTTACATTCATCTTGAAAATAAGAAGGTTTTTCCGAATTTATTAAGGTATAGTTTTGATAATACAGACCAATTTGCATTTTCTGATTCTAATATTTTTATAATTCATTTTAAATGTATAGATTTATATAGGATTCTATCTATATCAATCATTTTTAACCCCCCTTCTGCAAAGTTTTTTGTTATTATTGACCTTTTTATTTTATCTTTTCCTCCGTTCCAAATGAATTTATATAAGATTTTAATTATATTTTGTAGATTTTCTTTAGTAATGATACTGTTAGTAGCAATGTAGGTTATATTTGGTAGAAGAAGAGCTTTTACTACTAATATTTGTCCAAGTAGTGTTAACTTTCTTTTTGCCCATCTTTTTACAAGTTTCGTTAATTTGTCCAACACTTTTTCAATATTTAATGTTTGACACTCTTTTTTGTCATACCCAAAATATATTCCAAGGCTTTTGATTGGTTTGTCGGTCCAATTTATATTTTCATATTCATCTTTTGAACTTTTTAGTCGTCCTAACCATACCCCTTCCGTTTTATTTCTATTAAGCTTAAGTCCTGAAAAACTTCCAAATGTTTCAATTATACTGAGAGCTAAACTTATTTCTTTCCTTGACTGAAGAAAAAGTGTTGTATCGTCAGCTAATTGACAAATTTTTAAATTACAAGATTTTCCATCTAATGTAATTTTTATACCTTTAAAATCTTTATTACTTCTAAGTCTTATTGCCATTAATTCTACTGTTATAACAAAAAGTAACGCTGAAATCGCACACCCTTGTCGTATTCCTCGATATATTTTGAACGGACCTGAGACCCACCCATTATTTAAGATACATCCCTTAATGTCGTTATACATAGTTTCAACCCATCTGATAAAGCTACTTTTAAATCCAAACCGTTTCAGTGTTTCCGTCATGAAAGTCCATTCTAGTGAGTCAAAAGCTTTACTAAAATCTAAGAAAAGGATTGCTCCTTCTATATTAAATTTCTCAGAATAATCTATCATATCTTGAATTTGTCTGATGTTAAAACCGATATATCTATTTTTGACATATCCTGTTTGATCTAGACTAATAATAGATGGTAGTACTTTTTAAAGTCTCTGAGCTAACACATAAGCTAATAGTTTAGTATCAATATTCAATAAAGTTATGGGACGATAATTATCAAATGAAAGAGGATCATTCTTTTTAAAAATTAGTGAAATTGCACCTTTCTTTTGTGAGTTTGTAAGTTCTTTTTTTCATAATTATAATTAAATACTTTGACAACAATATTTTTTAGTCTCGTCAAAAATAGCCTATACTGTCATCCCACCAAGACCAGGGGATTTATTAAGCTTCATTTTAAAAATTGCTTCAGTGCATTTAATTTCTGTTACTTTCCCTTCACATTGATTACTATCTGAATCTTTAAGCGTTTTTGTTAATTTTGTTTCATTAATATATGTTTTAACTTCATTATCACAAGGATTAGTTGACTCATAAAGTTTTTGTAATATTTCACTTGTAGATTTAGAATTTTATCTTGATCAGTTGTTACGAGCCCATTTTCATCATATAGTTCAGTTATAATCTTTTTTGTTTGACGACTTTTTTCTAGTCCCAAGAAGTAAGCACTATTTTTTCCCCTTCTTCGAACCATTTTACCCTTGATCTTATTTTTTGTCCTTTAATTTTGTCTTTATATAAACACTCTAGATCATTTTCCACATTCTCAATTTCTTTTTGTAATTTATGATTTACATTTGTACCATTATTTGCTTTATTATTGAGATCATTTAGCTGTTTTTCTAGGATATTTATTTTATCTTTTTTTAATTTGGCTTTTCTTTTACAATAGTCTAAACTTGCATCTCTTACCTCTATTTTCAAATTGTCCCATAGGATCCCTAAATCATCACAGTTAATTGATTCATTTTCATATCTGTTTATTAATTTGTTTATTTCATTTACATAGTCATCATTATTTAAAACACTTGAGTTTAATTTCCAGTAGCCACGCCCCTTATTTCCTCTTTCAGTATTAATTTTTAATGATACTGCATTATGGTCAGTTATTTTCTGTATTAAAGGTCTAATATCGCAGCTTCTACAATTTTTTTGTACTTCTTTTGAAATCAGAAAGTAATCAATTCTGGTGGCTTCTGATCTATCTTTCCTACACCAAGTAAATTGCCTTAGATTTTTATTTCTACTTCTCCAAATGTCTATTAATTTACACGATTTTATAAGCCCTTTAAACCTGTAACTGGTTTATCAAATTTTTTAGAGGATTTAGTTTTATTTTTTGTATCAATTAATGACCAGATGTCGTTAAAATCTCCCCCAAGAATGGTTTGATCCATATTTATTTATATCTGATTTAACTGTTTTGAAAAAACTATTTCTTTCTCTTGATCTATTTGGAGCATATATATTTTCTAGCTTGTAAATATTTTCATTTATTTCAATATTAATCAAAATAAATCTACCAACAGCATCTTTGTGCTCATCAATAATTTTAAAATTTATTCTATCTTTTATCCATATTGCTACTCCGCGTGAATTGCTTGTACCATCACTTCTGAAAATGTTTTTACCAAGTTCTTTAGACAAAGTATCTTGCATTTGTTTAGTAAAATGAGTTTCCTGTCTAAAAATTATATCACATTTTTGTTGATTTGCCCATCTTACTATTTTATTTATTTTTTCAGGTTGGTGTAGGCCATTAGCATTGACCGTACAAATATGCAAATAGTTTTTCATGGTGGTTTATAGTTGGATATTTTAAATTTCATACAATAGCATGGTGAGTTATCTTTCTTACTATTAATAATGAAGCATTTAGTATTGGTTTTCTTTGTTGTTATTTTGTTTTTTCTTTTGACTGACTTAAAACTAAATTCTTTTAGTCTTGTTTCTGTACAAGAAGACTTATTTATAGGGCAGTGTACATACTGATATAGCATTTGTTTTACCTGTGAAATACCGTTATACGCCTCACTGTTTGCGATTGGGTTTTCAGATCGTGGGTATTTAAACGATGAATTAGGGTTTGGGTTTGTTTTTTTCTCAAGTAATACCGGTTTGTTTACTATCTCTATGTTTATAGTCGGTGTATTCCTGATTAATATTTTTAGCAGTTTATTTTCCCGTACCGTAAAATGTATTATCTTATCGATCTTTTCCATAATTAGCGTTAATAACCTATTCTCATGATGATTATATTTGTCAAGTATATGCTGTTTGTTTTGCAATAGATTTAGACTTTCGCTGTCCAGGTACGCTTGCTCTTTACTTTTATTTTTGTACGTTCTATATTTTGACCTCAACGTTAAAGTATTTATAGAATTTCTGGTCAAGGTTATTTCATCCGCTTTTGTTGGAGACTTTTTAAGATGGATAAACATGTTTTCTCGATCAGGATATTTAGTAGCAGATGGTAAATACTTTAATTTAATATTATAGTAACATGACATAAGTATTATCATCGACATGACTAGATTCTCTAGTACACAATAACACATACATTAATGTACTTTTTCTTTTTATTTGTCTTTTTCTTTTTCAGGATAAAACTGTCATGAAGAACAGACCATTTCTGATCTTCATTATTGGAATTGATTAGACTATCTGTCAGTCTGGATATTTTAAGTGGACAACCTTCATCAGCTGTGTCACAACTTTATCTTCAGTTTGTTCATTGGTCTGTACATCATTTTCACTTGCATGGAAAATGTCTGGATTGCAGACACCCTCCATGTTGGTCATAAATGTATGGTCTTCTTCAACTTCAACATCAGAATGCTCGTCGCACTCATATTGTCGATGTCCTAGTTGACCACATTTTTTGCACTTCCATCCGTTTGGACAAGTGTTTGCTATGTGCCCTTCCTCTAGACACTTACTACATTTCATTATATTTGGTCTGCTTGTAGATGCTTGGCCAAAATGGCTGATAGTAGCCCAATAATTGCCTATTTTGAATGACTTTGGCAGAGGCGGATTGAAAGGTTTGCATATGACTATCCTATCACCTGTTCTGCAGTTTGTTACAAGATTGTCAATTCTCAATCTTTCCCTGGAGTGAGTGATTATCTCACACTTGCTAACTGAAGTTTCAAGAGTTCTTAAGATTTGGTCGTCATCTGCTGATAGAGGAACATTTTTGACTCGTACCTTTATAGCATTTGGTTCTTCATTCATGGTTACCTTTGGGTTTCTCAAGTACAGGGTTATTGATTTTCTTCTGATGGTTAGCGCCAATGACAGTAGTTCTTTTTTTGTCTTGCTCATTGTCGAAATATATTCGCCAGATGCCTCGAACTCTCTGTAACCCAATTAAAGCTCTAACTGGTACCTGCTCTTCTATTGCTCGATATACATCTATATTTATTAGGAATGGACGTTGACCTAAATGATTCATATCATTTTCACCAAAGACGTCTGTTTCGAGAAGAAATATTGGTTTAACATTACCAATCTTGCAGTCATCGTTTTTGTTTTTGTATTTGTTTTCATCTCTAGCTGCTTCGGCATAAGAGGTGGCCATTTCGTTTTCTTCGTTTGGAATTTTTTTGTCTTTACACATCGATAAATACTAAATTATTTGTCCGTTTTTTAATGTTTTAGTCTCAAAAGAACTGTAAACATATATTGCATACAGTCTTCAACAATTCATACCAAACTCCTAGCTGTAATCTTTCAAAAAGTCACTTTTTTGCGGAGCTATGAAACACTAATCACCTTGGTTCAAGGGCCATAACTCAATTTCTTGTAATATCAGTAAAACCGATTTTTTTATTCCGGGGAACTTTCTAGTTACATCAAAATTTGAAATTTAAAATACCTCTTTTATGTCCTTGTTGTTTACTCTATATATGTGTATCATAATATACGTTAGACAATTCTATTAGGTGATTTGAGATCGAACTATTAAAATATAACACATATTTACAACTGCAGATTACTAAATTGATTGAAGAAAGGTGAACATTATACTAGAACTATTTTTAATGTAAGTTTAATCTTTTTCATTTCCATTTATTATATTCCTTCACATATATACCCTAGAAAGACTAATTAGCAGAGAATATATTGTGACTGTTTATTTAACGCATCATGTAAATGTAACGGAATTTGATGAGACTGTTATTAAAGTGAGAGGGTTAGCGCTATAGAACCAGGTTTAATCCACCATTTTCTACATTTGAAAATGCCTGTACCAAGTCAGGAATATGACAGTTCTTGTCCATTCGTTTTTGATGCGTTTTGTTTTTTGATTTTGCCATGTGATTATGGACTTTCCAAATTGATTTTCCTCTGAGTTCAGTATTTTTGTGATTTTACTTTTTACACGTAAAGACAAATACAATAAATAGTAGGCAAAGCACATATCTAATGTAAAGGAAAAAATCATCGTATGAGGCATTTTATATTGACAAAACAGAGATGAATGTCACAATGCATCATGATTTCTACTATTTTAAACCTCTTAGGTTTAACTACCAGGAATGTCAGCACTATTCTGAATCCTCATTGGCTACTGTTGACCAGCAACTCACATCCATAGATTTTGTTGTATTACGCAGTCATAATTACACAATAGCCATGGCTCAGTCCTCTGTTTTTTTTAAGTGTATGGTATTTTAAACACAACTGTTGGAACATACATAAGTAATAATAACAGGAACAAAAGAATGTGAAAAATGAATACATGAATGAACTAAGAGCCAAACCAGTAAAATATAAGCGAGTATAAAACCTATGAAATGTATACCGACATACTGACAAATATGTTATCAAAGCAGAAAATATGAACCTTAAATACACAATTCTAAATAGTCATACAAAAAAAGTCACATTTTCAAATCAATATCTAGTTTACACACATATCATACTTTATTTCATGCATTCCTAACTTTATTCTTCACATTAAACATGGGATGAGTCTAACCTCGGATAAGTGTAAAACTTTCGTCTGGTCCTTTTTACTTCGACTTGACTAGGTTTCACTGTACATAATGAGAATGGGTGTAGTTGTTAACGTATTGTAGTAATTAAAAATGCGATACAAGTGCAGCTGCAAATAATCTCTCAAACTTCATTCGAAAGCAACTACAAGTGATTGATTGTTAAGAAATATATAACGCATTGACAATCAAACGGATACATGGAAATACACTCTGTTCTACTTTGGATTAAGTTAGTGTCCAGATCAAAGGACAGAGATTTCAATTCAAAAAGGCATATTGACAGAGGGGCAAGAAATACCAGAGTAAAGTCGAACTCCTAAATTGAAAAAAAAACTGACAACTACATGACTTAAAATAAAAAAGACAAACAGACAAATAATAGTACACAAAAAAAAACAACATAGAAAACTAAAGGCTGAGCAACACGAACCCCACCAAAAACTGGGGTGATATCAGGTGCTTCAGAAGGGTAAGCAGATCCTGCTTCACATGTGACACCTGTATTACACTGGGTCTTATTGTCAACGAACAGTAAATGGGCTACGTAGCAGATTCTGCTGAAGTTTGCCATACAACCGTGGCTTGTTGAACTACAACTGACAATCCAAAAAATAATGCATTTATCTCTTTTATAACATGAAATATTGCAGATTGATTTCTTTAAATACGGATGCACATTTATATAGAAGGCACACAAAATTGTCAAATCTTTAATTCTATTCCATAGAAATTTCTTAAAAAACTCAATGTTGTTGACCTTTTAAATTTCAGTTTTAATGATGTAAAATTTTCATATGGTCATCGACTTCGTTTTTGTCTAATAATCAACTTGTTACCTTGTTGGCAGTGATAAACGTCAAAAATCAACGTTCTACGGCCTGCAACGCAGTGAAGTTACGATTACTTCAATTTTTATTGCATTTTGTCACAAGGAACACATCTTTGAATGATTTATAACACAAAAACGAAGTCGGTGACATTATCTTTATTTTGCATCATTATAACGGAAATCTATATATCAACAACATATATATTTCAAGAAAATATCTATGGAGTAGAATTAGAAATTTTATGATTTTAAGACAAATTTAAGAAGTGTTTTCGCTGATTTTATGTGCTTTCTATACACATGTTCACCAATTTTGAAAAAAAAAATCAATCAGTTATATTTCAAATGATAAATTAGATAAATGCATTGTTTTTTCGATTTTCAGTTGTAGTTCATAGAGTCAGAGTTGTGTGCAAAATGTTACTGAAATCTGTGACATATCCCATTTTCTGTAACTTGACCTTAAAATCATAAGATCGTGTACAGTATCATCAGTATAAGCATGATAAAGGAATTATAACCTATGTTGAAGTTCAATTCAATATTTATAATGAAAAAAAGAGGCATAAAGCTACATATAATAATTAAGTTTATTACTTGCAAAGTGAAAATAATACATTATCAGTGTTTGTCGTCCGAAGTGCGTTTTTATACGAGATGTATGCTGTCAATACTGGTACTATAAATAACATAACGGCACTGAATAAAGGGGAAAATTACCCTCGGCAATTGATCTTTAAGTCCTCTTGGGCAAAATGTAAAAATTGTAAAATAAATTTATTGTGTATTGTTTTCTTTTCAGATTTCCAAAAGATATACCAGGAACGCACATATAACTAGCTCATCCAATTTTCAAATTGACCGTTTAATAATGTCCAGTAAGTAATTTTTAAAAACTTTTTTTCTACCATTACTTTTTTTTAATTCTGTCGCTGTATAATATCCATCCCGTAACCGATTGGATAATGCCACATTATAAACCGTAAACAAATAATGATTACAAAGGAATGTTTGAAAACATTTGATATATTATTTTAATTCTGCAAACATTTTGGGAGATTAAGTTTTAAGGAGTTTTAAATCATTAAAAATATATACATATACATTTATATAATTCGTATTAACATCAGGCAAACAATGTTTCAATTTTTTTGTTATTCCTTCGCCGGGATTCCAGGTCATGCTACTGAGATATCGTGGCACCAAAAAGCAATGCACTATGTCCGACGCGCTAGAGCACTCAACCATCTAGGTTCTAAAAAGAAAGCTTTTGGTGGCTTGGTTTTACCTTTCTTCGTCAGTTTAAATCTAGCGTCGTAGCACAGTACAGCTAAATTATATATTGTAAAGGATCCTACAAATTAATGTAAGACGCAGTAACAGAAATAAATATATTACATGTACGTCTGTTACAGATTTTATCCATCTGATCACCAGCAGTGCATTCTGTATATATGATACGTCTAAACATCAGCCAGACAATGTTTTAGATACATGTACCTAATAAAAGATATAAAAACTCATTAATGCTGAAAAATCGTTAGAAAAAGGATAATAATTTCAATCAGTGATCTTTAATTCTTAATATGTAAAATCAAAATCTGTAAAATCTTTTTTTTTTTAATATTAATAAGGTGTTATTTCTTAAAGAGTACGGAATGAAATTAGAATTTGGGATCAGCTATTTTCTGGACAGAAAATTATTTTCTTACCTTGATATTATAATTCTATTTCAATTTTTAAAACATATTAAACTTTACCTTCTCTTTCGATCAGTTGACTTTACACCCGAGATGTCAATTTGCCTGTCCGATCATCTACGTCTGAATATTGTTGGATAAGAAGGTTACGTTAAACTAACCAGATTAATAAATGCGTCAAAAGACCAAATGCATTGTAACACCACATCGACGTGTATCAGCAGTGTTAGTTTTTGGCGAAGGACTTGAACTGGAAGGAAGTGACTTAGATATTATGTTTGTCGAACATGACCTAGTTGTGACGGCACAAAAACAAATACTTGATTATCGTTTTTCTAAAGTATACTTTTTTCAGACACTGAAGATGTTAAACACATCTTTGCGTATTTACGTCTGACTAAAGAAAATCTCGGAGACAATGGATTGATATATGGAAGGGGTGAGGGACAGTTATTTCTGTCTATTTTATTGTTTAAACAGCGTTTCCGTAGTAAAAGTCTTTTTGTCGTTCATGGATCATGCTTATCCGATAGTCAGGGATACTTTGACGTTGCATATTGTTTGCATGCCAAATCATGGATAACTACAGCTTCTGTCTGGGTTACTAGATCTAATAACTCATGGCCAGCTATTGAGATACAACAAATAATTATTGATCATGGTGTCCTGTTTGTACCAATTGGTACAAAGGGGGATATAAATGGGGAACTGCAATGGCGTATATCCTTCTCTGTTGGTGAAAAGTTTTTGATTTATTCATCTTTTCATACACAGTTGTTGTGCTATGCTTTAATGAAAATTCTACTTAAAGATGTTATAAGTCAGTCTCCTGGATGTAGCGATTTACTTTGTTCATACTTCATTAAGACTATTTTATGCTGGCTATGTAAAGAAATACCGACATCGGTGTGGAAACCCGATAACTTAATACCTTGCTCTATTAGATGTTTCAAAAGACTGATATATTGTGTTGAACAATCAATGTGTCCACATTACTTTATTCCAGAACACAACCTTTTTGAAAATAAGATTATTGGACATGGCAGGACACAATTGTTAGAAAAATAGTATTTCTTATTGATTACTTATGGTCATTTATTTATTTTTCAGTACAAGTATGCATGTTGTCGTTGTCTTGTGGAGTACATTTCAATGTCGATTTGTTTTTCAAAGATATTGAGAAAATAGTTAAATCAAAAGTATTAATACCTCTTAATCTATATGAAGACAAAATGGGTTATATATCACATGTACAACAGATAATTTTTAGTCAAACAAAGAAATTAAGATCTATTTATTTACGCAATATGACTCAGTATTGTTCAGTCACAGCAAAAACCATGCAACCATTCACTTTACAAGGTAACGCATACAAATACGAACAATACAAACAATGTCTCTGTTACCTACTATATACTACAAAGTACCCACCAATATATTGTAACTGGTTGGTTGATGTTGGCGTCATTATTCTACAAAATGAAACAATACAACAAAGCTCATTATATTCTTTCATATTCACTTACAAAATGTACCACAGAAAAACTATATATCCGTGGAAATGTATCTGACTTACATTGGGAACTATTCCGTTTGAAAACATTCAAGGAGTTAGGATTGATTCGCTCTCTTAGATTTTTATTTAGATCTTACATGTATGTCGTTTTCCCGGAGGAATCTACTCTTAATCCACACGAAATGAATATAGATGCTTATAAATGGCGTAATGTAATACCATCTGTAGCTTATCTCCATTCTTGTGTCATTTTCATCAGCGAAATGTCAGAAATTATCAGGAATCGCTAGGAGACCTTCGTCTAACAATAGAAGAGGATTATTTTTGCCGAATTGTCATGGCCAAGGTGCAGCCTACGAATGTCTTGCAGTAGCTTTTCAAATTATAGGAGATAAGGAATCAGCTAGAGAAGTTTTTTATGATCATTAGAAGTTTTTATGACCCGTCTAATCACTCATTTAAACGACTGAAAATGATGGATTGATTATAAAATAATATGATAAATAATTGTCATTCTTTAGCTGTTTAAACGTTTGAAAGAAACACAGTTTTTGTATTTCTTCATGAAAATTTTGAATTTTGTTATTTTACCTTTTCTAAACTATTAGTATTTTCTCAATGATAATGCTCAATGTTAATTCCTCTATTACTGTGTATTATATACATTGGTCTTTAGTGAGCCGCTGATGTTAGTCCGTAGGATGACATTGGTTCTTTTCAGCAGGTCGAATGCTTTGGGATTAGTAACTATTACGTTTACTTTTTACTATTGGATAATTTGTACTTGTACTTTTTATTATCTTATTTGCTGGTACTATAGAATACAAGGATTTCGCATTTATTGGTTTTTATTTTTTATTCTTTTTTTTTTTATGTTATTGACCTTATAAAATATGCGTTTTGGATATCACGTGATCTTTGTTCTACTGACACACTGTTTAGTCGAGGATTTTGTTATCCAATTAATTACTTAAACCTCAAGTCTTTTTCTTCATTGATTTGAGAAGTTTGGCTGTGAATGTACAAAACGCAAAAGTTCATCTAGAACTTATCAATGAAGTGTGTTTTGTTTTCCCTCGTTGCCGTAGTCCTTTTTTCCCCTTGTGTTCATACATTCAATCATGTTTGGTGTGTCATGCTGACATGATAAACCCTAATTTCAATTATTTAAATATATGTTACATTATTGATTATATAATCTAAAAAAGTGTATACATTTTATCATTTATCTAAAACACCCCTAGTTTTTGAGATCGGCCCTAGTTTTTGGTGGGGTTCGTGTTGTTTATATTTTAGTTTTCTATGTTGTGTCATTATTTTTGATTTATGAGTTTGACTGTCCCTTTGGTATCTTTCGTCCCTCTTTCATCATTATATTTTTGTACAAAGATTTCGAATGTTTGTTTTGTTTGCACAAACCTCCACTTTTCAGAAAATTGTGTCCCTCTTCGCTGTAATATCAAAGAGGGAACATTATAGTTTATGGGTCAAGTGCTGGTATTTTTTATTACATGTGTCATGTAAAAAATAGAAATAAAGGAGTTTTGAATTTTATGAAAGTACTTCGAATTGAAATTGTTGCTTATCGTTAAAAGATTCCTATACATCAAAATAAAAGTTTGCAATGAATGATACTAGTAAAAATAGCAACGCATTTTGCATTAAGTTATTCTAAAATGAAATTGAGATAATAGTGCAGTATTACTGAAAATGGATGCTTGATATACGCTGATGATGCCATAAATGAATAGCAGCGGTATAATTTCAATGTCATCAAGATAATATGAACAATTATCTTACCTCCTATACATTTCCAGGAATATGATTGGTTAAAAGCGTCCGCGTGCAAACCGTGTATATTTGATATTAGGTTAGTAGGGAGGCGGGGCTTATCTCATACACGGTTAGTAGTGGAGTTACGTCCCTTTATATGCCTTATTAGGTAAGAATGGGGCGGGGCTTATTTCATACACGGTTAGTAATGGTGTTATGTCCCTTTATAAAAAACAAAACGGTACTGAGAAAAAATCTTAAAAGTTCCAACAGACGAAGAAATTGATCATTAAGATTGAAATAAATTCATAAAACACATTTAAACCTTACAAGTCGTTATTGTTGGCATAACGATAGGATCAATGGAAGTATTTTCTTAGTGCTAACAGTATTGAAGACTTGCTTATTTTGAGAATCACTGGTCTTAATTTCATACGTTAAGATAGTCGGTAAGATAAATTCGTTACATAGTGTGCTAGTGACGTAATACGGTATATATGGGGTCAGTAAATTCCATATGGGGATTCGAGCTTCGCTCTTACCCCATATGGAATTTACTGACCCCATATATACCGTATTATGTCACTAGCACACTATGTAACTAATAATCTTAACTTCTTTGCTTTATTGATAATATTACTGTTAAAAAGATTGGTTTAATATTTACACCAAAAAACAACACAGAAGATATTCAATGATCTTTAAAAAGTCATTCTTGGTAGGGAAACGGTCAAAGCCATTGCAAAAAAAAAAAACAAAAAAAAAACCAAACAAACAGAAGACACCGTGACATAAAACACATTTCTATTTTCTACGAATACAGAACATGCAATTGCTATTTCGATTGATGTAAAAAGAAAGATTCACGGAATATTTGAACAAAATAAAAAAAAATGTTAAACAAATCTGGCATCATAACGGTAATAGAGAGTTAGAAGGAGAAGACTATGTATGATATGTTAAAATGTATGAAATGCTTGAGGATCGGATTACGGATGTTCGCTACTATGTTTCAAAATAACAAGTTAGCATAAAACTAGTATATATTGATAAGGGATTATTTGAGGAACCAAAAGAGCAAAAAAAAATGAAGGTCAATGTGCTTGTTTTCGAGATATTGGCCATTGCAATTTTTGCGGGAAAATGGTCTCTCTTGATTTTTCGTAGCTTTTTTATTGACAAGTTCATGTGCTCGAAAAGTATTAAATAATAACAAGGATGTTATAAGACAGATGGCTTATAATAATACATGTAAAAGATTTATAAAAAGAAAAAAATGGGGTCAATTAGCAAATTTATTTAGGCATTCAAATGGATTAAACCAGAGGATTCCGGATATCTGTCAAAAATTCAAAAACATGACTAGCGAACATCCTTAAATACTGAAAACAAGTTCATGATATTTCATTTGTTTATATTGAATCAATGATTTAACAGTCCAATATCAAGTCCAATTCATTCTCACTTCAATGTCATAATAGAATGGATGTGTCAATATTGTAGGATAATATAATGTTCAAGGTTATAACTCGTAAATTAATTCAATTCAATCTTTTTTCTTTGAAAAATGATTTATTTTGTCGGGTAAAATATTATTTATGAATAGTTAACTACTTGAATCACATCTCAGATAATATAATTGATAAAATAAACTTTGCCAAATAGTGAAATCAAATGAAAAAAAATATTAATCCTGTCACACGTTTTCATAATAAACAGTTTTTCCCAATCCGAGGTTAACTACGTATAATAGTTACCTAGTTCTTTTTAAAAGATTTTTAATTGGTTTTGCATATGAATTTGGGACGCTAAATTAAAAACCACATATCCCATTTTTATCTTTTTGTATTCAATGTCATGCATGTGAGATCAATATATGATAATTATCTTGAATAATAAATCTAATCGATTAATACCAAATGCAAATGTTGATACTAGTAACATACCAAGTTCAACTAAAACATGCATAAGGTCGTTTAATTTCATTTTGAATGAAAGGTTTTTAGTAATACAGTTAAAATGATTAATCGCGTAGTTATATTTACTTCATGTGGATACAAAAATTTCTTAAAGGGACATTAGCTACGAGATGTAAGAACAATCTAATATCTTTTGTTTTTGCTCAATCAATGATTAAATGCAAATAATGAAATAATAATTAGCTTTTAGCAGCAAGTATTTTTCAATTTTGTCAACAAAAGCTAAAAAACATTGATTATGAATTATTCACTTTTGAATAATTCGACCTCATTGAATCCGTATTCATGTGATCTTCAATTTAACCCCTTAGTTTGAGATGGATAACACGTGAATTGTATGTGTAAAGTTATTTAAGGATGTACTTAGGTGAAATTAAATGAATCAAGAATCTAAAAATGATACTATAAGCAGGTAGAGCAATGGTTAAGGATAAAAATAAGCTAAAAATATTGATAGGTCATGGCGCTCCTTTTTGAGATATTTGAGATTTAAAATATGGCAGGCAAAGGCTGACTCAGACTTTTAACTTATATTTGCATTGGTATTATTTGAGTCTCAAATCAAAAGATAGAAAATCAAGAATCTTCTAAAAGGAGTAGGTCCGGTAAGGGCCGATTTTGGCCTCAAATTTCAGGTTCATCTAACGAAAGATTTTGGACACTTTTTAAACACTTAAGTGTCTTTTTCAATTGATTAGATTAATTTATGTGAAAGATTTAAACTGATTTAGTCATTAAAAACGCTCCGATTCAAGCTTAAATATGAAAAAATCTATCAAAGATGCCAAAAAACGTCACTTTTCAGATGGTTTTTGTAAAAAATGAAAGTGGCCGCATCCGTGTTCATCCTCAACCTTTATATATGTTATGTAATATCATCAAATACAATTAACATTTCAATATTATGAATGAACACGAATGCGGCCACTTTCATTTAGGACGAAAACTGCCTAAAATTTAACTAAAATGCTAAAATTGTGAAGATTTCAGTAATTTAGCATGACTTAATGATGCTAGTACCCGATATATGTGCATTTTATTGTCAAAAACAGCCCATATTTATGTAACAGAAGCATTCTACTTTCCAATAAATAGCTAAAAGATAACATTTTCACATTTTTGTAAAACTGCTATATTTTGGGGCCAAAAAGGGGTCTTACTGAACTTACTCCTTTTGGTAAATGACCTTTAATGAGCTATTTAGTCTTATATGAACAAATAAAAGGGGTTATGGGGCAAAATATTTAACATTGTATTGTATGGAAAAACACTTTGAGGAGTCCGAACATTTGACACGAATTCCAAAACCTCACCTAAGTAAATCCTTAATGGAAAAGAATGTCAACATTGAAAGTGAAACAAAGATAAATCATTTGATGGACTGATTCGATCCACAAAAATGCATTCTTATACAGGTAATATAGATGATAACCATTTATTTTTCATCTATAATATGAAATTAAATAGACCTAATATAATCCAACAGCACGAGTTTGATTAATCTATTTATGTTTACATCGCTTATATGGTAATCGCAACTCAATAATTAGTTAGATGGCGTCTGGACTAAAATACACACGAAACGAATCTACGTATTTTCATGCTCGTGACCTGTTTATTATTTATTTTAGGCTTTTAATAGTTTGAATAAATGTTTTACATTGTTATAAATAAAATATTATAGTCGGTGAACATGAATTTGACAGCTAGTGCCCCTTTAAGAACTTCGGGATAATTTTTACTTTCGAACTTTTTCTAAAATTAATTCTATCAAAACCTTTATTCCATCATTCCAATATCAAACTGATAAATCGTCTGAAAAAAAAATCATCCGCAATTCTAATCTCTAATATAATAATGGTATCTAATGCTATATATTGTTTTGCATTTTGCAAAAAGGCAAAACTTGCCACAAAGAGAAAAAAACTTAATCAGTATGCTATGATGTCGTATAGACAATTTTGTTTAATTTCGAGGTAGAAAAATTTCAAGAAATTGTTGGCATTCCTATGGGAACACACTGTGCGCCTCTCCTTGCAAGCATTTGATTTCACATTCAAATATTTTGATGTTTTTTTTCCATTAACAATACCAACTTTTAAGATTGGTTTGGATTAATGAACTCACAATAGATTCCAGGATTCAAATCTTGCACTTGACGTCAGACGCGCGTGTCGTCTACAAAAGAGTCATTGGGGACGCTCAAATCATAAAAGGTCAAATAAAGTACGAAATTGAAGAGCATTTTGAACAAAAACTCCTAAACGTTTTCCCCAAAACAGGTTTAATTATGTTTTCCTGCGGTAGAAAAAGTCTTCGTTTATTAATTGATAGTTTTGTAAACAGTTAATTTATAATTATGACCATAACAATGATGGTTCAGGTCAAGACAGAAGTGCTGACGACATATATCCTCCAGAACTAGAAATTGAAAAAAAAACCTGACTTTCTTCTCCCCATTTTACGACTTATATCTCGAATAAATTTAAGCAGTCATTTCAGTACCAGAATATATTACAAATTTGAAATTCTCATTTACCGGAGTGGATAGGTCTGAAAATCGTTTGAAAAAAAATATTCAATAGTTTTTTGTTTTGTCTTTTGATGTGGTTTCAGATAAAATGATCGTTCTAGACTAAAACTCTTACTCTTGTGGTGTATTTTACTCAATATTAATGTGTTTTGTGTAAATTATAGTTTCTTTTTTGTTTGACTTTCGTTAGTTTTATAAGGTCTTTCCACTTTTCTGTGGAAAGACCTATTGTATTCTTCTGATTATTAGGTCTTTCCACTTTTCTGTGGAAAGACATATTATATTTCTTCTGATTATAAGTTCTTTCCACTTTTCTGTGGAAAGACCTATTGTTTTTCTTCTGATTATTAAGTCTTTCCACTTTTCTGTGGAAAGACATTGTTTTTCTTCTGAATATAAGGTCTTTCCACTTTTCTGTGGAAAGACCTATTGTTTTTCTTCTGATTATTTTTTTTTTATTTATTTTTTTCTTCCGCCTAATTTTGTTCTTGCTATAATTATTTGTTTCGCAATATGTCGCTTAGATATTTGGTATATGATATCGTTTGAAATTTACCCTGCGTGACCGAATACTTTTCTTTGTAGGAGTTATCTCCCATAACACTGTTTTCCTTGTGTCCACTACACCTTCGAAACAGTAAAAGATTACGACAAATTTATTTTACAAAATTGCTCGTTATATCCTTTGCATGATTTGTCCTAGTTTGACCGAAGCAATATGGACGCTCCATATGAGAGTTATTTCCCCTTATGCATTTGATATAGTAGGAGATATTATGGACATAATTGTGCAAATCGTGATACGAGCATGAAATTTGGTATAAAGGTTATCTAAATGATACTTATAAAAAATCCGCTGCTGGCCAGAAAAAAATCATTTTTTCAAGATGGCCACCACACATTTTGGAAATGGCGTCATTACAAATTAGCCATGATTTGTTAATCCTTTGAAAGGTGTGCTATATGTAAAATCCAATGTTAGATTTGATAAAAAGCAAATAACAGTTCATAAACTACGACTAGACAATACATTAATGAAACTTTATGTGACTTTCGGTTCAAAATGCCGGCAAAAAAGTAAAAAAAATCGATTTTTATACTTTCACGCAATTTCACAAGGGATGTAAATCCTTGAAAGATGTGTTATAGGTATAATCCAATGTAAGTTATGATAAAACGTTAAAAACAGCTCCTTAGTACGACAAAACAACACATAAATGAAGAAAAATAGTGATTTCCGGTTCCAAATTGGAGGCAAATACGTAGAAAATATTTTAATATTTTTCATCAACTTAACAAGAAATAACAGTCTTTGTTAAGTTAGAATGCCTAGTTTGGTTAGAAAGACCGGTTGCTCGTCTTATAATTATATATCTGACAGTTGCCTATACAATAACCCGTACAGGGAAGGCCAGAACGGTAGCATTTACGGTCACAAACACAGCTGGATATCGCCTCTGCATCCTGACACGAGGATGCAACGCCAGTCAAAGAAGTCCATTTCGGTTTCCAACTGTCATTGATTCTTTCTTTCATCCAACCCCAGTGTTTATGACTTGGTACATTTACCTGTCGAATACATGAATCAGGCTGAGCCCAAACAACTCCGTCTTGATTTACTTCTCTTTTGATGTGCTCTTGAAAAGAACCTCTTGTAGGCGAAATTGATTCACAATGCCGCTACTTCCTGGCAAACAATTCACATCGTGCCTCACTTCATACTTAAGCAAAAAAAAAGTCCTTTACATCTGGAAAACCTTCCATTGTTAGCCAAGGTGACCTTTTCTCTTTCCCATGACAATTCGACAAAGTGTCATATCCACTGAATGCATGGAGGAAAGGAAGAGCAACTACACAAGGACAAAACGCATTTGATATTTCACGTACAGGAAGCCATCAAAAGTCTTTATTCCTTCCATAACCTATCCACAATGTGTTCTAACTAGTTTTGCGATTGCTTCAATTCTTGATACTATTACATCTGTGTCAGTACTACACTTCTCATAAGCATGCCGAACATGGACAAACATTCGTGTATCTGCTTCTTCATGATTACAAGGGTAGATAGGACGTATCCTTATTGAAATTGCAAAGAATATTTTCACCATGAGTAACATACACATTTTTATTAGTCTCTTAAGAAATTGAAAAATTTCGTATCGTTGTCATCTTCACAGAGAAAACTACTCTAAACCCTTGATGTTCTACCAGGACCAACACCTTTCAATCTGGCACAAAAAAAACTTGCCTTTGTTTTGTCACAGCCTTGAAATTATTCATTTAGTAAACATCAAATACAATGTCTACTCTTGAATACTTATCGATGCAAGATTATATGTAAGGCAGTATGACATTATTTGCATAATCATCAACTAAGTTGTGACCTAAAATGAACCATTGCTGCCCCACCGACGATAAATGCGTCCGAATTAGGATCAGCAAATCGAAGAATGTTTCAAGTAAACTCATTTGCAGCGATTTATTACCACTATTTCAAGAAACATCCTGCGATAAAGACGGAGGAGCAGTTTGGTTTTTATGGATAAAGAAATATTCTAAGTAAAAGTGTCTACTGTGACAAGAAATGAAAATTCTAGAAAAGTCTCCCAATCACTTTTAAGGTTCTCTAGCTATGTTTTTGACAAAGACGTTTCTAGTGTCATTTTGCGGCCAAAATAGAAAGTTGTTATTTTTTATTTGGTTATAAAAAGCAAGTTCTCCTTCGTTTTGCATTTGCTTCAAAAGATCTTCGTATTGTTTGGACAAATATCTTGGAGTTTATTATATTACCTGTTCAACAATTTCCTAAATGGAGTAATTTTTTTTTACAAATTTGACAACTCTTCTAGAAATGAATTTCTAAACTTGTTCATCACTTTACAAAGCCTTCAAAGCTGTTTAAAGACATCTTTTTGTGTTTTTTGTAGAGTCTTCATTAGGTCGTTCATCTGTTATAGAATGACCCAAACCACAAGATCTTTCAAATTCATCCTCTTGTATTCTGACTCCATCCATCCACTTGTCTAAATGGGATTTTCGGTTAATCCTAAAGCACCAATATCGCCCTTCACAATTGCATTATTCTGTTTTTGTGCCTGATCAATTGTGTTATAAGAAAGAAATTTGCTGGTCTTACAGTGCAAGTATCATTTTCAAATTCCATTGCCACCTTTGGGTGACGTTCGGGAAGGGAAGTCATATCTTGGAGCTGGGTCGGTAACGATCGAGCATAATTCACTTGATCAAGACCTAAATCAATACCCTATCATGCTTTATATGGACTGTTTATAAAGTACGAAATCTCACTCATGAAATGAGCATAATATTAAAATCAGAAGAAGTTCTTATTTTATAATTGAACGCCAGGAATGAAACTGTGGTCGAGATGACTCTATTTCTTTACACCAGTCTTTAAAATCCTTGAATGTCACAGAGCCATGACATAATTATATATTCTGAGTTTAGCTTTCATAATCCTAAATTAACAGTTCAAGCAAAAGACATGCAGTTATCTGATGCGCCTGTCTAGTCCTAGGTACATTTGAACATACATAAAAAGAATCTGCCGTTCTTTGTGTTGCAATATTGGCTTTAGTAAGACAACATCCCCTATCACGCAATATATCACCCACAGTTTTATAACCAGTCATTTCAATGTGCAATCCACCAAACATGACAATAAACTTATCTTTTCCGTACAAATCAGGCCATTCCCAATGAATTTGCTCAGGCATTTCCAAAAGTGGCTGATCTGCAGTTACAATTGATGTTTCTGCAGGATTCACCACATGTTTCGCCTTATCCATCGAATACCTGAGAATTGCCTGGTAGTGCATACAAATCGCTCTTGATGTCTATAAATAGTTTGCACATGCGCAATGTGTATCATAACCTTGAAAAATGTTATTAAACCAATTCATAATATCATTAGAAATCCAAAAAAAATATAAAGTAAATAGTTCAAATGATTTTGAAAGAATTTTGTAACATTTTCGCGAATGCGCAAATACTGGAAATGTCAAATATTCATTTTTAATAAATATATGATGTAAAGAAGGTAGCCAGTCCGAGACCACAATTGTCGTCCCTTGTTTTTCAAACAAGGGAATATAGTCCCTAGTGTTGACAGTGGGTTACTTGCCATTAATTTTTATACCCCTTCCAAATTTATTTCTCCATGTTTATTGCCTCAAATGGCAAGTATGGGGGTGAAATTACACTGTAAAAACATTTGGGTCCAGAATTTTAAAGGAAAGTAGTGATTTGGTCCAGCTGAAAAAGGTTGAAAATTAGCACTTCGGAAGCTGTCAAAAGATTTCAAGACGCCCTAAACATAAAATTGTCCATATTTTGAGTTAGAGCCGATGAAGTTTTCTATAATTTTGATATAATTTGTCCCAAAAGTAGCAAAACACACTGTAAAAGTTTCTTTGAGAAAGCGCAGGTTAGATTTTTTTTATTTTCATTTATGTTCTAAAAGAAATGCACTACGAAATAATTGTGTTCTCGGACCTAAGAGGTGAAATCTGTAAATATAGAATCTGTACTTTGGCAACTTCCCTAAATGTTTTGATGGTGTCAATTTGTCAAATAGCATGAAACTAAAGTATTTAAACTTTTATTATATAGAATTTCTGCAAAAATGACCAATTTTGGCATTTTATGGTCAAAATAGGCATTTATAGCTTTTTCAATATTGATGCATAAATGGCATCCTGACTTTCTATCTGACAGGTTTTCATGTGTCAATATTTGTGTTTCTATGCCTTTGTCTAGTTCTTTTACTTATTTATGAACTCTGAATCTACAGAAAAGAAGATTATCTCAGACAATATGTGCAAAATGTGTTGTATAAATGACCCTTGTCTAACGCCCTGTTTGGATGAAGTAAAAAGTGGGGACCTTGGTACATAAAATTTGAATTCCATAATAAATACCTCACTTAATTTGTATCAAAAGCACTTTACAAGTTTATTGTACCTGTTCCATTTCACATAATATCTTTCTTTTCTTCTGTAGGATAGCAAGTGATTTGAATATAAGCCTGTTGAGAATAAATTGCATGCAAGTTTTTACCTAAAAAGGCAAAAATCTTTGTATCAGACCATACTGTTTGTAAGAAAAGTTAATTGCAAGAGTCTTTTTGTGCTCAGATTTGTTGTATCATGTCACATGAGTATAGAAATGATAAAAAAGGCACAATTTTTTATTTCTTATAGCCTCAGTATGTATTTTTTAATGTAAATATATAGCACCGCCTAATTGACCCTAAATTTTTTCCAGTCTTACTTGGCCTAAGACCCTCTTAAACTAATATGATATGTTATTTGTAACTTTTCTTTCCATTTAAAGTACTTTCAATACATATGTAAGGATTATTTATAACCAAAAAGCTTCACAAATTTAATATTGCTGGAAAATATTACATCTTCATGTTAGGCTCCCCTTCATTGAAAAACCTCAATTTTTAGGCGCAGGATCATATAAGTTTTACTTTTGAATAATTATGCCAAGTCTGATAAATCAAATGAGTACTCTATTGCTTTTAGTACAGGATAAGTTATATATTAAGGCATTTTAAAAGTATTTTTTTGCAATATTTTAATTTTTAAAGCCCCAAATGTTGATAGTTGAAATTTTTCAATTTTAACATCAAAATTTTACGCGCAAAGACGAGTATAGAACTTAACTTATTGTCTATAATATACATCCTATTGTCATGAAACTTTGTAAGCAGTGTTATAATTTATTAAAAGTGGGAAAGCCACGGATCGATTCTGCGCCTCCTTCCATATGACGTAAAGGCCAGAAAATCAAGGGCGACAATCGCGATTTTTCATAGAGGGCGACAGTATCGCGCCATCGCGGCAATTTGTTTACATCGTGTACGTGTGATTTTTCGAGAAATTTATCATTAAAGACAATTAAACTTGTGTCATTTCATCATCAATAAGTTATATAGGTAAGTTTTACAGGTGACCATGCTATTTTTTCTTCTTAAAAGATTTTATTTTACAAGAAACGAACATCTGAAAGTGGCAAGTGACGTTGTTAATTTGGGAGATAAAAATATGGCGGGTGTTTTCCCCTTCTGAAAATAACTGACACATTTGCATCCTATTGGCTATTTAAATATAAAATGACCAAAAATAGTATCTATGATGATAGGAGTCCCTAAATATTTGCATAAATACCCATCACTCCGTGTCAAATTGTAACCGAGGCTGCGAAAAGAGAGCACACAAATCGACGCCATTTTTCAACAGATTAAGGTTTCTGAGCTCACGAAATCCTAGTATTATTACTTTTAATGGTTAGTAGAAAGATATTAATACTATCCATAACATAATTTATTGATCTGATCGGGTTATGGCTACATGTTTGCCTCTTTTCGATTCTTAAATCCAGTAAATTTCCGTAGACCACAAAGTCATGTAAATAAACGCCCCTTTTCCAGCGTGAGACTTCAATTTGAATAAAACTTCAATTTTGGCAGGTCAATGTTAGCATTTAAATTTTAATTAAAGTTTTGCAGTTTTGTAATGCATATGTGCTGATTTGTTTGGTTGTCTCGAATAGTAAAAAGGTGAATATTTTTATTTTTGAACCCAAAAAGTGTGACAAAAAACAAACAAAATAAAAATATATGAAAAAAATAACTACCCCAGGACAAAGGGGGGTTCCAACTATATGTCCCCATTCAAATGCATTGATCATCCCCAAAAAGGGAGATTCCAATCCCTGGAACCCTATCCCTGGATCTGTTACTGGGAACTATGATTATTAAAACGTATAAAGAATTAGAGAATTATTACTATAGGAACAAGAATAGAGAAAATTTACCATAAAATAAGTAAAAAATAGAGCAAATGACATGCTAGTCCAAATTATTATGAAGTCTGACAAGACTACTTTTTTTCTGGGACGACTTCCTATGCATCCCAGAAAAAAATCTTAATATTCTTAGCAGCAAGCCTTAGGTCTGGTCATAATCATTTTGAACTACTGTAAATTCAGAAATTATTGCGTGCACTTATTATTGCGATTTTGTCATTTTAAACTTGAATGCAATTTTAATTTTTATGATTTTGAGAAAAGTCATGCTTAATTCAGTTAAAATATTACAAAATGCAAGTTTTAATTATTGCGTTTACAACTCTGTCGCATTTTTCGCAATAATAAAAACCTCGCAATAATTTCTGAATTTACAGTATTGATGTGCTAATTTATATATTGAGGAAAGAGAAATTATGGACAAAAAGTATAAAAAAAAATAGAGACTAATGACCTAAAAGATTAAATGATAAAGAAATGCAGAACAACCCATCCAGACCCTTGTCTACAAATGTATGTGAACAACAGTACTATTATTTTTGCTGAATAGTGCATATGGGCATGTAAAATATCTTTTAAAAGGTTTCAGGTATATGAAATATTCACCAGTAGGAAAGTATAAATTCTGTCCCTCCTTCCATGCTAAAAAAAAATTATGTGATTTATTGTTGAATTTTATTGCCACCTTCAGTATTGGCTTGGTGTTGTGGCCAGGTTTTATTGGCGTTGGATACATTTATTATCAATTACTGGTATGAAGAATTAAAGATATGAATGATTGAATGAAAAGTTATCTTTTAAATAACAGATACCTGTAAGATAATTTAATGTTGCATATTACGTTATACTTTATTAAAACATTATTTATATCTTTTAAAAAGGTTGATATGTTATTAGGGTGATGAATTTTAAATACTAAGTAAATGAATTTATAAGTAGAAATTGTTTCCAAACATCTGTTGGTGTGTATAAGTATTACCTTTTCTAGAGAACCTTTTTCGGGACGTCTGGATTTGGTATATATATAAAATATAGCTCAGGATTTCGAGATTGATCCTTCGGATTCCAGTATTTCCTTTCAACATTTTTTTTTTAATTGGGACCTCAGAAGATCATGTTTTTGTCAGTAGACAATTAAAATATATTATAATTTACCGATCATATAGAAAATCTAGAGAAGTTTGCAATTATATTCATTTGATAATATCATCTGCATAAATTATATATTTTCAGATAACAATAGGAATAAGAAGAGCAGGATTTCTATATTGAGGATTTACATGTATGGGACAGAGGACTATTTGACTTGATTTTACTTTAAAAAAACTTTTTAATTTTAACAATAGTTCTCCTTAAATGTTTAAAATACTTTTTACATATTTTTCATTTTAACATTATTTTTATGACTTTGTATTTATTCATCATTTAATAAACTTTTATTTCTAAACATTTTTATATTTTCAAATATACATACAATGTGAAACACTCCACCATTTTATATTGATAACATGGGGTAAATGTACATGAGACACTATACTGTTGCAATACAATATTACTTAATGTCATTGAAAAACCTGAGATTCATTGATGCAAAGCTAGCATTCTCATAGGGCCCCCCTTTCATAGGAAAAAATTGGTTGATTAAATAGGGAATCACTGGAGCGGGTCCCTCCTAAGTTAGTCAGCAGCAACCCTTACCCCCCCCCCCCAAAAAAAATAGAAAAAGTTCTGGATCTGTGACTGGTATCAGAAATATACATGTATGTACTGTAGTATTTGAGACATAAGAAAAAAAAAGATATAAAAAGTCAAAATGATGGTCTTTTATTCTTTATAAGGTTTGAATGACTTAAATGGAAAGTTTCTAGAATTGTTCACTTCTCCTAGACATAGTGAGGTCTCTCAAGTAGACTATCATGACATGACTTTTCACTGTTTTGCTTCCATGTAGATTTCAAAGTGTGGCAACCCCTGTACCTAAATAAATCATTTTCAATAGATACATATCTCTTTTTTCAGACTTTTTGATGAAAAGTTTAAACTAATATACAAATTAGAAAAAAGAAAACTGATCAACTTGAACCCACAACATATAATTGATCTCATGTGCTCTGGAAGAATAAGCAGATCCTGCTCCTTGTGTAGTATTATGAATGAGATGTCTATGTACCCTTTTCCTAGATATGCAAACACATGATTTTGCAAATTATTGCAATTGTGTGCTTTTAGAATGGAGTAAAATATGTGAAAAGGTATTCTATTGCAGAAAAATCAGCACACAGATATAGGAATGGTATGATTCTTAATAAAGAATAGATCCTGTGTCCAAGATTTGTTTTCTTGTAAACTGGTGTAAAATAAAAATATGGGTCAAGCAGTTATATCAATGCAACAAAACAGGATCACCAAAATCAGAGTGAGACATTCATATACCAGACCTTGGAAGTGATATAGCATTTTGTTAATGCTTTAAATGGTCATATACATGTAGCTCTAACATGTATTAAGAATTTGATGTACTAGGCATTGGGCATTCCTATTGAATGTTAATCTCAAGTTCTCAAGAGTTAAATATGCCCCAGGGCCCAGAAACACTCAAACATGAATAGTTAGTCACAGTGTACATCAGGTTGCTTGATGCGCATAATAAGGACAGACATTTATAAACATGTGTGAGTGTTTAGGCAGGCAATTCTTGTTGATTGGTACATGTACTTTTTAAAATTGACAAGTTGAAACATTTCAGATTTATAATAATTTACAGAATCAAAGAATGACTGTAACCATTACCCTAAAAATTGGCTTAAAACAAAGGCTAGCTGAGTGCTTACACTTTGCACTTTTGCATGCTTATTCAGACAACAACTTTTGACTAACTGAATTTTTTTGTTGTTGAAAAAAGGGGGGTAGGTCTACTTCCAGACAATGGAAGTTATTTATATGGACAAATTCGTTCATATATTAAATCAGTTTCAATGTAATACATAAATCTCGCCCATAAATATGTTATACATCAGCAGCATAATTAAATAACTACAGAAAATGTGATACGAGGAGTTTGAGCAAATCGTAAACATCAACAAATGACGTTGTAAAGCCTTCAACCACTCAACGTTTTAAGAAAAATATGTTTAAAATCCTGAAAACATCATCACCCTTCGTTGTCTCAATCAATTTTGTGCTTAAAATCTGTAAAATATGACATAATTTGCTTGATTTTGCACCGAAATAACTCCCAAAACGTCTGAAAAATGTTGAATTTTGACCTCCGGTTGAAGTATTTATTATGTAAACAAGACTCAGAGTGACGGGGAATCCTGTACATAGTCATGTGCCCATATGTTTCTAGGTCACATTTATTTATATCTCGACCAATGAAAAGCTTTAGGATGCATTTGTGTCAGTTGTTTGTAGTCGTGGGGATTACCCGCGGTTTTTTGGAAATCAACGGAGGTAGTCTTTTGGATTATCATATTTCAATAACGGAGCACTTATTTGAATACCGAATTTGGCAGTCGTGTGACAAAATCTATTCTAATGAAAAATTAAACTCAAATACTGATGGATGATAAGTTGTTTTAATAGATTTATTGTCTTAAGCACAGGCTACGTTTTTGTTTACACGCTGGTTACAGCGCCACCTCAAAATTTTTAGATTATGTCCCCTTTCCCGCGGGACTACCGGAAGTAGCTCTTCAATGTCACTGGCTTTCCCACTGTTAAGCTTTGGTCATACTAAGTTTTTTTAAGATTTGTCAACTCTTTCTATCCTATTAAGTCCAAGACCACAATTGTCGTCCCTTGTTTTTCGTTGTTCACGAATATAGTCCCTAATGTTGACAGTGGGTTACTTGCCATTAATTTTGATACCCCTTCCAAATTTATTTCTCCATGTTTATTGCCTCAAATTGCGAGTATGGGGGTGAAATTACACTGTAAAAAAATTTGGGTCCAGAATTTTAAAGGAAAGTAGTGATTTGGTCCAGCTGAAAAAGGTTGAAAATTAGCACTTCGGAAGCTGTCAAAAGATTTCAAGACGCCCTAAACATAAAATTGTCCATATTTTGAGTTAGAGCCGATGAAGTTTTCTATAATTTTGATATAATTTGTCCCAAAAGTAGCAAAACACACTGTAAAAGTTTCTTTGAGAAAGCGCATGTTGGATTTTTTTAATTTTCATTTATGTTCTAAAAGAAATGCACTACGAAATAATTGTGTTCTCGGACCAGCCTCCAAACCTGATGATAGTTTTTTTTACCAAAAGAAGGTCAAAGAAAAGTTTTCCAGAAAAATCATATTTTCAAAACTGAAGAAAACAGTCATTTTAGAAAATGGCCGTGGCCATCTTGAAAAAAATATTTTTTTGAATGGCCAGCAGTTATTTCTTAAAAAGTATATTATAATTATGCTTTTGTGGTAATTTTAATGCTTGTATCATCATTTGCCTCGATGTTGCTTGCTAATATCTTCCACTATTATAAGTGATATGCATTTCTATCTTGTTAACCATAAGTGATAGAGACTTAGGATCTTTTGATTTGAGGTCCTTGGTCCAAAAAATGAAAATTAGGTCAAGATCAAAGGTCAATGTCATATTCTTTTTTTTTTGGCCTATTTTCACTTATTCCCAAAAACCGTAAAAGATATCAACAAATTATATTTACTAAATTGTAAGTTGCGACATGTCGTAACATGTAAATTGTAATTGCAAAGGTACGTTGAACGAAGAATGGAGTTTTCTCCCCTCTTCTATTTAAAAATTATGCGAATGGTGACATAACTCATTAACCACATATAATTAAGACCTATGGTCTTTTGATTTTACAAAATTGCTCGTTATGTCCTTCGCATGATTTGTCCTATTTTGACCAAAGCAATATGAACACTCCATATGAGAGTTATTTCCCTTTATGCATTTGATATAAGTGATATGCATTTCTATCTTGTGAACCTTTATTTATAGAGACCTAGGAACTTTTGATTTGAGGTCCTTGATTCAAAAATAAGAAAATCAGGTCAAGGTCAAAGGTCAAGGTCATGTTTAAAATTTTGACCTTTACTTATTCTTCTTTTGTTCTAACACTTTTTAAGATATAGATAAAAGAACAAGTGCAAAATGTTTGCTATATCGTAATAAAGATATGTTACATTTGGTCTGAAACAATCCAATAGCATCTTATAGGTGTTACTATCCCTAAAATTTCAATTATAAGGTTAATTGATTATTACTTCAATTTGGTTCATTATAAAGCCATATGACCTTTAACAAAAGGTTGAATGACATATGACCTTGAAAATGACAACCGGAAATGACCTTGAGAGAACCGGAAGTAGCCGTTTTTGCACTTTTTTAAGAAAAATTATTCGGAATTCATATATTTTGTTATTTAGATACATTAACCTATCACTCAAGACTAGAAATGACTTTCGATCAACCGGAAGTGGCCAATTATATCCTGGTTTAAGGTAGATCATAAGTAAATGTTTTTTGAGACAGAATTTTCTTATAATTTGCCAAAATGAAGATATTACTATGTTCTTTTCAAAAATATAATAAAAAGTATGGGTCACCGTGCTATTTTTCAAGCTATGAGTCGTTGAAAATTGCCTAAATTTGGTTATATTGTTCATGGAAAAACATATTTGTGTGCATAAAAAAAAATCTATGAGATAGAGTTTTAAATAAATTGTGAAAAGATAGGTATTGTAATATATTTTAAGAAAATAAAAAGAAAAAATGGTGTCACCGAACTTGTTTTCTTGCTACAAGTAAAAAGAAAAAATTTCCCTATCAGTCCAGTATAAATGTTTTACTATACGAGTTATCTTCCCTTAAATGGCTCATTTGAAAAAAACACTTCTAAAAATTAAAAAAATGATATTTGTTTAGATATTTTGAATTATACAATAAATTACCAAGTTTTCTTTATATTATTAAACAGTCTAACCTTTAAATTGCAAATCTGTCTCCAAATTTGCAGATTTAGGCAAATAACTAGACCGATTTGTTACTGTGATTATGCAATCCAAGATGGCGGTATACCATGTATCTACCTTAAAGGCTACAGTATATATAAACAATATATTTTGGAATCAGTGTGAAAGAAGCTATCATATGATACCAGAAGAGACATTTACTTCTCCGGAAGTAGCAAATTATCTCCCTAATTTCGCTCCAAAGTATATCGAAACTATTTATGTATAGCTTCAGAATAAAGTAACTAGCTTCTTTTCACAATTTATTTCATGTGGAAAGACCTTCAAATGTTCTCTGAACAATTGGCTTTTATTTTTTTTTCTTCTGTCTGATTTTGTTTCGCAATATGTCACTTAGATATTTGGTGCATGATATCGAACAGTTTATGCGCCTTTGAAATTTACCCTGAGTAACCGAATACTTTTCTTTGTAGGAGTTATCTTCCCAAACATTGTTTTCCTTGTGTCCACTACTCCTTTGCAACCGTAAAAGATTACGACAAATTTATTTTATAAAATTACTCGTTATATCTTTTGCATGATTTGTTGTATTTTTACCGATGGGGATATGAACACTCCATATGTAAGTGATAGAGACCTTTGATCTTTGATTTGAGGTCATGGGTTAAAAAAAATGAAAATTAGGTCAAGGTCAAAGGTCAGGGTCATATTTTAAATTTTGAATTTGGCTTATTTTTGCAATTTCTCAAACACTTTTAAAGATATAAATAAAAGAACATTCAAATATTATCGGAAGTAACATTTGCGAACCGGAAGTAACAAATGATATCCCTTATTTAAAAAATATTGTATAGAAACCATATATTTTTGGAATCAGCGTACAATAAGCTATAATTTTTCGATTGAAATGATATTTTAAACCTAATTTTACTACTTTCATATTAAAATTCATTGTTTTTTTTATGGAAAGACTTTCAACTATTGTTCTCTGAACAATTGGTTTTTTTAAAATTGTTATAATTGATGTGTTTCCCTCGATTTTAGTTTGTAACCCGAAATTGTTTTCTCCCTAGCTATTTACAAATTTCGAACAGTGGTATTATATACTGTTGCTTTATCTACACACAGATTTTGCATAAAAAGCGTGATATAAAGATTCATTGGCACCCTCAACTTTCACCTTTTGACAACATATTGACTTACATGTAAATAGAGTACTAGTCTCATTTTGCTTGAACTATTAGCAGATATCTTTTAAGGATTGACTACAAACAGTTGACATCTTTGATACAATGTGTGTCAAATAACTCTGGGATCGTTTTTTGGACAAATATAAAGATGTAAATGATGACATATTATTCTGTAAAAATCTCGAATTTGGTTCACCAACAAATTGAATTTTATCATCTAAATTTATGGTTCTGATAATTAAATGATTTAAACATCAAATTTCTTTCCAGAAATTAACATATTTTCTGAAATCACCTTTGACATTAACAGTTTTCTGAATCTGTTTCCTAAGTGTTAATACTATCAAAATTATAATCAACTTGATTTATAATTGATGGCAGTGAAGTGCGCATCTTGTGATGTATCTGGAATATATTCCTTTGGTGAGCTTATTGGAATCCTTTGAATCGGCAGGTTCTTGCGATGTGACAGTGCTGATAACAGAAGACACATACTGTTGATTGGAAGTAAATGGTGATTTATTTCCCATTGTTGCCGTCGTCATATTGGTTAAAGCCCCTATAATACTCTTTTTATCATAAATTTAGTAGTTAATACAGTAGTTTTGAATTTTTGTACACCAGATCCGGATTTCGACAATAAAAGTATATTATAGTACAACATAGTACTAAAGTATGACAAGAAGAACTCCATGAAAACAAAACACAAATAAAAAAACAGCAAAAAAAACAATAAAAAAAATATTTCTATGGACTACAGGACGCAAATTGTAAGTTAACCCAGGTGATTTGGATGAATAATTACGCTGTTCCTTGATATGATAAAGCTGTTGAAACAAGACAAAATCCGTATCACATGCTGTACCACCCTCGACTAATATCATTCATTGGGGTTAAAGACCCTCGGGCTGATATTGGTATCTTGGGATGATACGGCATATGATACTGATATTGCCATGTATTTGCTCTATGTATTGAATTGTATTGTTGTTGACCGAACGACCAAATAACCAGTTCTTGTTTTATTTTTGGAATTTTTTATCCTAATATCATTTTACATCATCCAAACAGGAAATTTCTGAATCAACAACATATAATTTTTCAAGAAAAGTATATGTACTGGAAATTAGAACTTTGATAAATTTAATAAAATTTCAAGAAGTCTTTCATGGATGTTATATACTTTCTATACAAATGTTAACTCTTTTTTTAAAGAATTCAATCTATAATATTCAGATGATATAAAGAGTAAAATGCATTATCTTTCTATTTTCAGTTATAGTTTAACAAGCCAAAAGTGTACGCAAGTATTAGCAAATCTGTGATATAACCCATTTTCTGTAACTTTATCTTATTACAATTGCCAAATCGGTATTCGTACTAGAAGATTGTATTGATCTATAACGTTTTGATCTGGATCGTAGAAGGACATAACAAATAAAGGAAAGCGACCAAATGACTGACTGTCGTAGTTACTGTGAGCACATTTCGATGAAGAGACAATTTTGTTGAAAATAACAAAACCTCATCTTTAAAACCGCCAAAGGATATAATCAAGACATAAGAAGATGTGGTATGACTACCAACTAAATTACTTTCCATCCAGAACAAAAACAGAATAAGTTTAACAACTACTCTAACCAGGTTAGACTAGTTATCAAAGGTACCAGGATTATAATTAAATAGAATATATAAATAGTGTAACTATAACACAGGGAAACCCCCAAATCTCAAAGAAAAGAAATTTAAAGAATATGTTTCTTTCAAGGTATCGATAGATTTACCCTATAAACAACATCACCGTAAATATAAGAACGTGCAATACCTTGGGTAATACGTTTTCGGCATGTACATATACAGCTTAACTTCTAAACCAAATCTAAGAAAGAATTTAATGACGGTTGAAAGTAATTTGCAGTAACCTTATATTGACATTTATTCACCACTTATATATATATATTACGTTCATTGAAACCCAAACGATTACTTCAAAGTGTGTGTCATGTTTTCCCAGCATATGTTTAGATGTGAGAAATATATGAAACGATTATTTCCAAAAATGAACATATTACTTCCTTTGTTTCCTCTCGATGTTTGCAAATTGCAAAAAAAGGTAAAGTTCTGACTATTTGACTTACAATTATGTAAGACTATAAATACTGGTACCTAAGTTAATTTGTGAGACATTCATTTGCTCAATTTTTTCATCACAAATCGAAAACAAAACCTGTTATTTGTTCAACGTTTGTATCGATATTGATCTACTATCGAAAAGTAAAATGGCAAAAACAAAAAACAAAAAACTTCAAGGAAAATTAAAATGGAAAGTCCGTTATCGAATGGCAAAATCGAAAGCTCAAACACATCAAACGATTGGAAAACAACTGTCATATTCCTGAGCAAACGCCCATTAATGAGTTTCTGCACTACTTTAAAATACCTACACCTTATGTTTACCTTGAATTTTTAGTATATGTATTCGTATTGTCATCTGATAAAGTTATACTAATTATTAGGTGTACAGTTATCTCTGTTTCAAAATCTTTTTGTTTGAACCCGTCCTAGGTTCTGGCTAAAACAATGCATGCCGATGAGAGCAGACGTGGCCATTATTGCAGAGAGGATCCTTCAACACCTTTGAAATGGCTATTATCATAAGACTAACATTCTGTACATCATATATTTTATGTTTCGGTTTAAACTGTTTTTATTGAGGAAAGTTTGTAATGTTTTTTTAGTGGGAAACTATCAGACCCATCTATTTGATGCTTGAGGGGTTTTGCTACTCTCCTATATGCCCCCTATACTAAAAGTTGTGGATCTGTAGTTTGTCGGGGAATTTTTGGCTTTTTATTACCAGGAAAACACAGCTTGCTATTTAGCGGTATCAGTTTGTAATCCATGTTTGCCCTTACTGGATTTGCGTTCGTTGCCAATGTACGGAATTCGGGGTGTCTTTATACCTTTTGTATGCCCCGCTGTAGCTGAAGGGGTATAAAGTTTTAAACATGTCCGTCTGTTCGTCTGGACGTTCCGAATTCGGCTTTGGTTTCCTTACCTAGGTTTGACTTAACCAAATGTTATGAAACCTTTATACAATGTACATTACCACAAAACACACATTAAGTTTGAATTTGGGTTGCGTCAAGTGACTTTTCTACATTTACCCCATCAAATTTTTTGCTGTAACATTGGAACCTTTTTTTCCTCGTGAATGAATACCTTTCATAAATTGTCTCTTAATATATTGTTTTATTTCCCGCTTTAAGATAAAACTAAAAACAAACAAATCTATAGTTTAGCTAGTATTTGGATATATTTTGCTGTATATTCTTCAATGGTAAACATTACTTTTAATTCTGGAGTTGTTACCAAAGTGTAGTAAAAAAAAAATTTTTTTTGAAATTTGTGTGTTTCATATATGTCAAAAGTATTAATGATCTAGATCAAGAAACTAATAGTTATCAAAGGTACAAGGATTATAATATAGTAACCCAGACGCGCGTTTCGTCTACATAAGACTCATCAGTGACGCTCAGATAAAAATAGTTAAAAAGCCAAAACAAGGACAAAATTGAGTTGAGGACCCAAATTTTTAAAAAGTTGTGTCAAATATGGCTAAGGAAGTCTATTCCTGGGGTAAGAAATTCCTTAGTTTTTCGAAAAATAAAAAGTTTTGTAACAGGATTTTTTTTTAAATAACTGATATTCATGTCAACACCGAAGTGCTGACTTACTGGGCTGGTGATACTCTTTCATTAGGACTAACAGCTAATTTTATCGGTATTATTTTTCTGAGTTACTTTCAATCATGTTTTATATTCATGGCTTAAATCAAGTAAATGCAACTTGTTAAAAAAACGGTGATTAACCTTTATCTGTGATATGTTGCTTTTATCGAACAAATTGATAATGATTATTTATATGTTCCTTCGGTATTTATTACTGTAAGTCGTAGATGCTATTCATTGTTGCAATGGCTTTCTATCATTTGGAATTTGCAAGGTCATCTCATTTACGTCAAAGTTCTGCTTTACGGAACTCATACGTATATGGTCGCCCACATATCTAATTTTTGTGACAATGTGGTATAAATCTGTAGTGAAAAAATCCTGGTTTATTGAACCACTCATGGCAAACATTTTTAAATAAAAGTAAAAGAGGTTATTGAATTTGATTAAGTATTTCTCTGACAATTTATGCATACATCCTCGTTTCACACATATGTATATCAAACTGATCATACTAATATATGTCGAGTACTAATCCCGAGCCCCGAACTGGAAACTTTATACAATGCTTTGTGTTTAGACTGAGCCTTGAATATAATCTGAATAGTAAAAGAGGGACGAAAGAAACCAAAGGGACAGTCAAACTCATAAATCTAAAACAAATTGACAACGCCATGGCTAAAAATGAAAAAGACAAACAGAAAAACAATAGTACACATGACACAACATAGAAAACTAAAGAATAAACAACACGAACCCCACCAAAAACTAGGGGTGATCTCAGGTGCTCCGGAAGGGTAAGCAGATCCTGCTCCACATGTGGCACCCGTCGTGTTGCTTATGTGATAACAAATCCGGTAAATAGTCTAATTCGGTAGGTCACATTCATGAAAGGGAAGGGGATTGTAGTTACAACGCAAGGAACATATCCGATATCATTTGTGAAACGGTTATTCCATAACGGTCAACCAACTCGTGATGGCGTCCGTAAAATTTACGAAAGGAATGATTTCAACTCCACCATTTGGAACTCTTGGTTTAATAGCTTCCTTGTGACCAGTAACCCTCTATTAAGAAAATCATGATAGGAAATGCAAGCACGGGAATATCGTATCAATTGGGAGATATATACCCCGTATGCAGGTGCTGCTGGAATGTTGCTACTTAGAAATGGAAAGTTCACAATTTGAAAGCTGAAATCATCTCTTTTGTCGTAAAGTTTTGTTTTCAACCGACCCTCATTGTCAATTTCTAAATGTAAGTCAAGATATGAAGCCGACTTAACTGTATCTGTAGTATCCTTTATCTCCAATTCGATGGGATAGATGCGTTCCACATAGTCACCAAATTTTGAATTGTTTAGTGAAAGAACGTCATCTATATAGCGGAAAGATGACCTGTTAAAAAAAACAAAGAAATGGCAAAAATAGGGAAATAGTAAAATTCTGTTTGCATAATAGATATCATAAAAAACTTTTTCTTTAATTTATCAACTGAATGTAGAATAGAAAAATGTAGATAGAAAAACTCTGACGAGCAAAAGGTCACCATAACATTTATTGGTTACGAATCATAAGATATGGTGATACCACCCCTACACGAGAGATTAAATTCGCTATTTCGTCTCAATTAGGCTGTGTATTTCATTGTATTATGTTTTAACTATAAATCACGTAACACCATACGAAATTCAGTTGTTTTAAAGCCGGAAAGATGACTACATGTCTGTATATAAGTCAATCCTTATAAGTACAATGTACGAGTTGGTATAAATGCAAGTGAGATAAACTTTTAAAAATTGAATGCTTCTTTTTGTAAATTCATTGCGGTGTAAAGGCGTTGATCGAAGAACCTTTTGAAGCGCTTCAATCTAAAAAAAAATGTGCGCACGGTCAACGCTTTGTCAACCCTATGAAATTACTTTAAAAAACATTTGATACTAGTAATTACATTTTTTTGGTATGATCATGAAAACACGATTTTTCATTTTCAAGTTTTTCATTTATTTACCTGTGCACTTTATTGTGGAAACGTGTGTCATCATGTATGTTACAATTCATGAAATTCATTTTGAAATAAAAAATGATGCGAGATTGCTGTTAGCCAATCAAAATAACGTATAATAATGAAACATACATCTAATGCAAATATTTTTTTTTTTTAAATATCACAGCTAAAATCTAATGTTATCTTGAAAATTGATAGTGTAGTATGGATCCTTCCATTTGTATTTCTGTACAGGTTCAACTTTCCATTATCAGTGTATTGTTAAGGTAATTACAATTGCGTCAGATTTCTTGATTACTAATAAAATTTCACTTGCACGTTTTACGACGCCTTCTTATGCTGTTACTGTAGTAATAGAATACGTGTTATCCTCGTTAATGGCTCTTAAAACATTACATGGCCAATGTCCGTAAGAATATAAATTTATATATCACTTCTGTGGTACAATTGAAGTATCACGAAATTGTTTCTGAAATGTTGATATCGTCAGTGAACAGAATGAAGAAGACACTGAACAGGCAAGTACAATTAACGGAGTGAAAAATTTGATTCTTCCACGCAAAGAATCGGGTACACATGTGTAGACACGTGTCATTTGGCAGTATAAATATTTTCAAATATACAGTCCGCCAAAAGTTAAGTACCATCTACTTTTATTGCATCGATTTTTTTTCAAATTTAAAAAATCAATTATTCCTCGAAAATCATATAGCGATTTTGCTAATGCATACCATAAACAAACCCAAATAAAATTTCGATCACTCATGAAGGTTCTATGCATGTAGGTTTTTCTTTCATAGAAATAGTGTAAATTACACAATTCAGAAACGGAATTTAAATTTCATTGTGATTTTATTTTTTTACAACAATTACTCACCCAATATCATTAAAATTTTCTACACATAATCGTTGGTATGTTCGGCAATTTTAATGTCAATATTTGAGTCAATAGCATGTGTAACAAACTCTCTTCCGGTACAGTTTCATAACACGACGTATCATTCTCGGTACAAGCCATCAAAACTTAAGTTGAGGAAATCTGTTGCATTAAACAACAAATGCCTCTTTTAAATCGACAAACTTTTGTAAAGATGGATCTCTGCGATCGAGATTTCCGACAATGGCATCTCAGACATGTTTGATAGAGTCAATGAAGGTACAAAAAATAGTGTAAATGGCTGGTTGCTCTTTGGACTCGGTTAACATTCTTGCCCTGTGTGGAATAGCGTTGTCATTCAGGTACAAGAGTCATGACAATGTTGACGCAAGTGGGGGATTATTAAAATGAGGGACAACAATGTTTTAAGGCACCAAATCTCTGTATTTCTATCCTTTTATGTTACCCTGCAGAATATGCATACCAAGCTTAAAACAGTATTAGAAGCAACCCCGTACTGGAACACCACCAGCACTTAATGCAGTCCTTGTGCAAACATCGTTTTTGGTCATAGGCCGTTTTCATATAAAGGGATCTGACTGACATGAAATAAAAAAATCAAAGGAGTATTCCTATTTGTCTAATCTTAAAAGGTGAAATAAAACAAGTATAACAATATTATGTTATTGTGTAAATCTACAGAAATAGAATTTGATTCAAATAACAGAAATAACTATGTCACTAGTAACTTATTTAATGAGTATGTAGGTAATTAGTCCTATAACATATGACTTTGGGAGCATTATCTTTTTGCAATAGTTAAAAAAATATTGCTAGTTACATTTCGGTGGTGCTTAACTTTTGGCGGACTGTATATATGGGGAAATGTTCATTTTTTCATTGTTTTTTTTAATACCATAAAGACATTATTACAATCCTTTTCTACCAACCTTCAGATCTATTGTTAATATATACTAGTCAGAAACTGAAAACGAATTGATTTGAGTGATGAGGTTAATGGGTGTCGTACAATACTTTTAAGTATATTATCTTTGATGATGTTTTACAGAAACAGTTTTCTTGTTTTGAAGCTTAAGAGTAATGATACATTTATACATAGAGGTATATTTAAGTTACAGTAGCGAAGAAGTCGTCAATTCTGTTTGTATAGAATAATTATTTTAGTTGACTATGGATAAAATCATTGAACTTTAAAATATTTATTCAGCAGAATTCAATTCTTTCATCAATTTTAACTTTTACAGTATTGTTGAAATGGGTATTCTCACATTGACCCTGTTATATGTCCAAGGTCTGTTATAATTGCCAAGGATACCTGCTATGGCACGAGGCAACGCCGAGGTACATTACAGCCTATAAGACCATAATTACTGACCGAGGACAAATAAGAGGTTCAACTCAAAAACATTCATTTCTAGATATTTTATCAACCTATCCGTCTATATGATATATCTTACCGATTCACATCATTTATTTTGTATTGCAAAACTGTATATAGTTATACAAAATACAATATTATAAAAGAAACTTTTAAAGTGATGAGATTGAGTGACATGTAAATGTAAAGATAGTTTTCGTTGTCCTAATCAATGCAATATATGGTATACAAAATATAAAAACACATTACATTCTAAGTGTTACTAGAACACACCCGCGAAATCGCGGGCATTCAGAGCGTAGTTTATAGTATGTAAAGTGTTGTTGGAAGAATTTTGTAAAATATTGAATGACTGGAGAATTTCAGCAAAAGTTTCATAAGTCAAAGGTTATTGGGGACAGGAAAATGTGTTTTTTTCATCCCTCCTCCTTTATTTCCAAAATTCCCAATTTTGGTTTTCTATCAATTTCAATATGAACATAATACATTTAGTGGGGAATTTCAGCAAAAGTATCATAAGTCATAGGTTATTGGGGACAGGAAAATGTTTTTTTATATCCCTCCTCCTTTATTTCCAAAATTCCCAATTTTGGTTTTCTATCAATTTCAATATGAACATAATACATTTAGTGGGGAATTTCAGCAAAAGTATCATAAGTCATAGGTTATTGGGGACAGGAAAATGTTTTTTTATATCCCTCCTCCTTTATTTCCAAAATTCCCAATTTTTGGTTTTCTATCAATTTCAATATGAACATAATACATTGAGTATGTAATGAACATTTATATTTAAGGAGCCTGTAATTCAGTGGTTGTCGTTTGTTTATGTGTTACATATTTGTATTTCGTTCATTTTTTGTACATCAATAAGGCCGCTAGTTTTCTGGTTTTATTGTGTTACCTTGTCAGTTCAGGGCCTTTTAAAGCTGATTATGCGGTATGGGCTTTGCTCATTGTTGAAGGTCGTACGGTGAACTATAGTTGTTAATTTCTGTATCATAGCAGTCATTTTGGTCTCTTGTGGAGAGTTGTCTCAACATGGCTATCATACCACATCTTCTTTTTTTGTAATCAATGAATTTTGTAAAAGATTTAATAACTGGAGAATTTCAGAAAAGGTATCAAAAGTTCACATGAATAATTTTAGCGCTTATATAAATCTGTATATTATGAACATTCATTACTATATAAATATAGTGTATTTACTTTCAATTTTAGGTTTACTAATCGATCCATGGTGGTCATTGATATAGTATACAGACCCTCTCTATTTAATAAACTATATGACCGCCGTGGATAGTAAACTTGAAAATGATTGCAGATAGAATTCTTAAAATACAGTATACAGAAAAACGCAAACCGGAAGTCTAATCAAGCTTAAAATTTCGTCCAATGACGGGACAATATCCGGATGCCTTTTTTCTCGTTTTTGTTCCAAAATAACTCAATCTGAATAATCATATGAATGGATGACAAATGCGACTATGCACTGTACCTATAGGACACAGAGGCGTGTTGATTTATTTATTGTGGAAAGAAGAGAATCGACACCAAAAATGAGGTCTTCTCGTTTAATAGTATAGATAACACAAAATTAATTAAAGTGATAAACATCATGGAATGTATTGTAAAATCAACTAGTCAAATACTAGTAAGATAAGTCATGGTTCTTGATGTTTCTTGCCAAACAAATGTATTTGAATAAAAATCATCAAAAACAAGAACTGCCACTGATCCTTTCAAATAGCACTATCTTTTTCATAATGGCCTCTTTTTAAATTTTATAACGGCCCTTTTTTCATAAAGGCTATTTTTTTTGATAATTGCCCTGTTTATTCCTGTTAGTCTGCAATGAACTGTTTTGCTTTGATTTATACAAATAGTTATCAAAGGTACCAAGATTAAAATTTAATACGCAAGACACGCGTTTCGTTTACATAAGACTCATCCCTGACGCTAAGATCAAAATAGTTATCAAGCCAAACAAGTACAAAGTTGAAGAGCATTGAGGTCCCAAAATTCCAAAATTTTGTACCAAATACGGCTAAGGTAATCTTTTCCTGGGATAAGAAAATACTAAGTATTTCGAAAATTATAAAGTTTGTAACAGGAAATTTATAAAAATGACCATATAATTGACATTCATATCTACACCGAAGTGCTGACTACTGGGCTGTTGATACCCTTGGGGACGAAACATCCACCAGCAGTGTCATCCACCCAGTGGTGTAAATAGTTTTACGAAAAATTTTAAAATTTGTAACAAACGCAGTTTCTTATATAATGGGATACAATAAAACTTATTAATGAAGTAAAGTAATAACCCTTCAATAGCCAAAATGAAATTGAACTATTTTAGCCTAAAAATGCTCTCCTCCAATATATTTCCATTTCAAAACTTAATGATGCAAACCTCCTGTCTAATCAGATACAGGCATTACCTACTTTATTGCCATTGTTATCAGAAGTAAATTTTAAAATATGTTCAATAAACATACATAAGCATGACACCTTATACTAGTACCTCAATGGTTACGAACTTCGTGTCAGTTTACATCCATAAAAAAGTAGTGGAGAAGTTATACTTTGCACTTAGGTGGTAGAAAGTAAATAAGGATGTCGTCTTAAATTAAACGTATTGACTTCAGAGAATCAAGTATGAAGAGATCAATCAAAATAATAAGATCAAATTGGAAAGAACGAAAAAAGACATAAATGTAGACAAAAGCTACAAAGGATAAGTCAAGTTATTGAAGTCAAGGACGACAGAAAGAAAAAACAAGACGTACAGGTAAACAACAGGTACGACTACAAGTACTTAATCAAAACCTAAGGTCTAGGAAGACAGAGAGAGAAACGTAAAGGTTAACAACAACTGAGATAAAAAAAACAAAAAAGATCAATCAGAACAAGCATACTAGAAGAAGAAAAAAAAAGATGTATCAACAAACAACAAGGACAACAAGGGGCGGGTCATGAAGGAGAGACAAGGACAACTAGGGGCGAGTCATGGAGGAGAGACAAGGATGCAATACACACTACCAGTTCATTGAGGACAGAAAGAAACGGGATAAAGAACGGCTTAGAATAAAAGGGATGAATCAAAACATTCAGAACATACAGCATAGACGGCAAAAATATGCAAAGGCAAACAGCAACTCACAACATTTTTGGCTTAAAACTATGCACCATCCATGCATGTTATCAAATTCAACAGTTTCGAAAAAAAAACTGACCGATTCACTCAAAATTTTTACTTGGGGATAGAAATATGATCACCTTGTTGTTTTCTATACGCCATTAAAATCCCAATTAACATGTCATCTCCTGTTGTTGATTCATCACTCCTTTATATGAGATATTATTGTGGCTGTAGTCTTTTTTTGGTTTTGGTGTGTACAAATGTACATGTTTGCAGTTCTATTGTGTCAATGATATTTTCATTACTGGAGGGCTTTTGTCGCAAACAACAAAATCGTTTCCGAAAATGTTACGTTGGTCAAACAAACTTACGCATTTACTAAATGTTATTACATATGTGAAATTATGTTGTTCAAGTTTTAAATCATCTGCACAATTCAAAAATACAAGAGATTCGTATCGTCGTGGACTTTGTTTTGTTTTTATGTAACTATGCTATTTTTCTTTAACGCTAACATGTATCGAAAGGATCTGTAAAATCATACTGCTGTTTAATTAACAATGCGTTTCGTACGTTGTTTTTTTTTTATAAACAACAATAGGCTGATTTATCGTTCGAATATAAACTATCATTGACCAATAGCAAGAATCTAGTCTAGGTCAATATACTATCACATAAAATATAAATAAAATTACAAAAAGAAAAAGAGATGACAAAAATTATGCAACTGAGTATAATAGCATAAAAAACAATGGCACGCAACGTTAAAATAAAACTGCGAATTTTAAATTTTAAACTCATGTTACGTGAATTATAGAATCTACGGACATTTTGTAAGTGTTACATTTAAATCAATTTAAAGCGCTGAACGACATAAATGGAATTTGTATTTGATTTGTATGAATTCAAAAGGTACTAACCTGTGGAACAAGATGTATATAACACACCAATTTAAATATAACATGTATAAGGACATGTAAGTTGAATTAGAAAATTTAATTCGTCCACAAAAAAAATTTGAATTTTTATTTTACGTACTTACAGTGTGTCACTCTTGCAGAAGGTACAACCGTGTTGAATGGCTTAAATCATTGATCAAAAAGTGTTTCACATTTATTTTCATAAACAAGCTTAAAAATCTGTATGCTACGCTTCACCAATTTGTTGTACTGAAGAAATCAGTTCCAGAACGGAATCTATAAATGTACGAAGAACAAGCAAGCATATGTATATATATATACAACTCGTCTAAACATGAACTCAACAATGTTAGATCTGTAAATTTGCTTTCGCAAATTTTTGGTTCTTCCCTCGCCGGGATTCGAACCCATGCTACTGTGATATCGTGACACCAAATCGCCTGCACTGCAGCCGTCCCGCTAGACCACACGACCACCTGGGCTCTCAAAAAAAGAGCTTTCGTTGGCCATGTGTTACCTTTCCTCGTCAGTTTTAATCTCGCGGCGTACTACAGTACATGATATATAAGGCATGAAGATGTTATTGTTACAGATCAGCTAAATTATCTATAGTAAAGGATCCTACAAATTAATGTAATATACAGTCACATAAAATAATTATATTTATAAGTACGTCTGAGTCAGTGACAACTCTACAACAGATGTATCCATCGGATCGCCATCAATGATGGTGATACATGGCTGTGTACATAATGTATATACAACTCGTCTAAACATCAACCCAACAATGTTAAATCTGTAAATTTGCTTTCGCAAATTTTTGGTTCTTCCCTCGCCGGTATTCGAACCCATGCTACTGTGATATCGTGACACCAAATCGCCTGCACTGCAGCCGTCCCGCTAGACCACACGACCACCTGGGCTCTCAAAAAAAGAGCTTTCGTTGGCCATGTGTTACCTTTCCTCGTCAGTTTTAATCTCGCGGCGTACTACAGTACATGATATATAAGGCATGAAGATGTTATTGTTACAGATCAGCTAAATTATCTATAGTAAAGGATCCTACAAATTAATGTAATATACAGTCACATAAAATAATTATATTTATAAGTACGTCTGAGTCAGTGACAACTCTACAACAGATGTATCCATCGGATCGCCATCAATGATGGTGATACATGGCTGTGTACATAATGTATATACAACTCGTCTAAACATCAACCCAACAATGTTAAATCTGTAAATTTGCTTTCGCAAATTTTTGGTTCTTCCCTCGCCGGTATTCGAACCCATGCTACTGTGATATCGTGACACCAAATCGCCTGCACTGCAGCCGTCCCGCTAGACCACACGATCACCTGGGCTCTCCAAAAAAGAGCTTTCGCTGGCCATGTGTTACCTTTCCTCGTCAGTTTTAATCTAGCGGCGTACTACAGTACATGATATATAAGGCATGAAGATGTTATTGTTACAGATCAGATAAATTATCTATAGTAAAGGATCCTACAAATTAATGTAATATACAGTCACATGAAATAATTATATTTATAAGTATGTCTGAGTCAGTGACAACTCTACAACAGATGTATCCATCGGATCGCCATCAATGATGGTGATACATGGCTGTGTACATAATGTATATACAACTCGTCTAAACATCAACCCAACAATGTTAGATCTGTAAATTTGCTTTCGCAAATTTTTGGTTCTTCCCTCGCCGGGATTCGAACCCATGCTACTGTGATATCGTGACACCAAATCGCCTGCACTGCAGCCGTCCCGCTAGACCACACGACCACCTGGGCTCTCAAAAAAGAGCTTTCGCTGGCCGTGTGTTACCTTTCCTCGTCAGTTTTAATCTAGCGGCGTACTACAGTACATGATATATAAGGCATGAGGATGTTATTGTTACAGATCAGCTAAATTATCTATAGTAAAGGATCCTACAAATTAATGTAATATACAGTCACATAAAATAATTATATTTATAAGTACGTCTGAGTCAGTGACAACTCTACAACAGATGTATCCATCGGATCGCCATGCAAATGATGGTGATACATGGCTGGGTACATAATGTATATACAACTCGTCTAAACATCAACCCAACAATGTTAGATCTGTAAATTTGCTTTCGCAAAATTTTGGTTCTTCCCTCGCCGGGATTCGAACCCATGCTACTGTGATATCGTGACACTAAATCGCCTGCATTGCAGCCGTCCCGCTAGACCACACGACCACCTGGGCTCTCAAAAAAAGAGCTTTCGCTGGCCGTGTGTTACCTTTCCTCGTCAGTTTTAATCTAGCGGCGTACTACAGTACATGATATATAAGGCATGAAGATGTTATTGTTACAGATCAGCTAAATTATCTTTAGTAAAGGATCCTACAAATTAATGTAATATACAGTCACATAAAATAATTATATTTATAAGTACGTCTGAGTCAGTGACAACTGTACAACAGATGTATCCATCGGATCGCCATGCAAATGATGGTGATACATGGCTGGGTACATAATGTATATACAACTCGTCTAAACATCAACCCAACAATGTTAGATCTGTAAATTTGCTTTCGCAAAATTTTGGTTCTTCCCTCGCCGGTATTCGAACCCATGCTCCGACGTACTTATAAATCGTCTAAACATCAACCAAACAATGTTAGATCTGTAAATTTGCTTTCGCAAATATATACAACTCGTCTAAACATCAACCCAACAATGTTAAATCTGTAAATTTGCTTTCACAAATATTTTGGTTCTTACCTCACCGGGATTCGAACCCATGCTACTGAGATATCGTGATACCAAATCGCCTGCACTGTAGCCGTCCCGCTAGACCAAACGACCACCTGGGCTTCACAATCATTAAGCTTTCGGTAGCCGAGTGTTACCTTTCCTCGTCAGTTTTAATCTAGCGTCGTACTACAGTACATGATTTATAGTGCATGGATATGTTATTGTTACAGATCAGCTCAATTATCTATAGTAAAGGATCCTACAAATCAATGATAGATACAGTCACAGAAAATAATTATATTTATAAGTACGTCTGTGTCAGTGACAACTCTACAAAAGATTTATCAATCGGATCACCAGCAATGATGGTGATACATTTGTACATGGCTGTGTACATTATGTATATGCAACTCGTCTAAACATCTGACGAGGAAAAGTAACACAAGGTCACCGAAAGCTTTATTATTGTGAAACCCAAGTGGTCGTGTGGTCTAGCGGGACGGCTACAGTGCAGGCGATTTGGTGTCACGATATCTCAGTAGCATGGGTTCGAATCCCGGTGAGGGAAGAAAAAAATATTTGCAAAAGCAAATTTACAGATATTACATTGATGGGTTGATGTTTAGACGAGTTGTATATACATAATGTACACAGCCATGTATCACCATCATTGCGGGTGATCCGATGAATAAATCTGTTGTAGAGTTGTCACTGACACAGACGTACTTATATATATAAAAACCGCAATTTTTTTACGTGTGCATGTAAAACAAATTTCGTTGTAGAAGGGTCTAAATATATATATATATTGTTTAATGTAACTCTTAAATCATTTAGAAAGGTATGGACATGTAGCCTTAATAGTCGAACTGTTAACGATATGATAACAAGTGTATGCAACTGAAATTTCGAAAGAAAAATTTTATCTTTAACTCAGTAGTATGTTTCTAAAAGTCTCTTTGATAGTTATTTCATTTTTCCATCTTTAACAACATAAATCATTATTCTAATATATAATTAGCTCGTTTAGGAAGATCTATTTTGGCATATTCCACTCAATTAAACCATCGGAATATGACACTTTCATTTCATCACTGAAACATCTTGGCTAAATTGAACTTTAGATTAGTTACATTAAAGTCAGTGTTACATTTCAGTCGGAAAAAAAACCTATCTGTCAGTGGTAATTGTTGATTTTTATAAACAAGTCTTCAAATTTCTTATTCTCTTTAATCATATAAGTGATGTACATGAAAGGCTAGATGAAATGGATGTCAACAACTACGGAACAGTACGGTCTTCGATAATGTACACTAAAATTTATGTTCTGGTTCTACGATCCATTATGTGTCACTGGTATGTTAACACCGACATAAGGGCATATTATTCAACGTTTGTAAATTATCAGAAGTAAATGATGAACCGTATATTGTGTTCAATAGATAAACATAACTATAAAGTTAGTTGTATACTTGATTGGTTACAATTTCATGTCAGTTTAGACATACATAAAGAAAATGTAGTAAAGAGAAAATTATTCTTGGAACTTTGTTTGTCGGTAAACATTTTGACAGTCAACGCATGAAATTAGAAGTTAGTAAGAGATCAATTAAAACACTAATGTTACGAAGAATAGAAAAAAAAAGACGTACAGTCCAACGACAGCTAAACTTACCAGAAGCCATTCATAACAAAAGGTCAAGAAAAAAGAAAAAAATAAAATAAATGAAAATAACAGCTAAGACAAAAAAAGATTAAAGGGTCAATTAAAATCTAAAGGTCACGAAGGACAGAACGAGAAAAAGGACATATTGACATATACCATCTAACAGCACACACATCAATCAAAACCACATGGTCAAAATTGAGAGAAAGACCAAAGACGCAAAAATAAGTTAACAAGAGGTCTATCAAAACCATATGGTAAAGAAAGATAGAAAGAACAAGGGTAAAGAAAAAACAAAAGTTAAGATAGCAAGGAAAAAATCTAAGTCATAAAAGATGGTTCTATGTTACTAGCTGGGGTCGTGTAAGCTAAGATAAACAATTGTAATCAAAGATTATTTCTAATTGTTATTGGGTGTACTTTAGGGTGTCACTATTGCAAAAGGTATCACTGTTAAATTACTCAACTCATGGATTTCATAGATTTTCGTTAAACCATCTGAAAAATCTACTCGCATCCTGTTCTTCACTAACTTTAAGTAAGAAATGAAAGAAGTTCCGGAACGGATTCAAACAATGATATGAGTTTGGCGGTCCCCAACATAGAAACCACCGTGATGTAAAAATAACTCTCCTACTAACGTGCGCATTGTACATCTGATTCGTAACTTTTATAACTGACCTGAAAATCGCCATGTCTATTATAACATAAATGAAAAACAAAAACAAAATAAAGATTAGCTTGCTACAATCAGCATAAAACACGTACAGTGTACCTAATAATCCATTTAAAACAAAATGTATCGTCAAAGTCAAAGTGTTAATGATATAGATATAGGAAGATGTGGTGTGAGTGCCAATGAGACAACTCTCCATACAAATAACAATTTAAAAAGTAAACCATTATAGGTTAAAGTACGGCCTTCAACACGGAGCCTTGGCTCACACCGAACAACAAGCTATAAAGGGCCCCAAAATTACTAGTGTAAAACCATTCAAACGGGAAAACCAACGGTCTAATCTATATAAACAAAACGAGAAACGAGAAACACGTATATATTACATAAACAAACGACAAACCAACATGTGTATTCTGCTGACTTTTGAAAATGTATTAGAAAACAGTTATCTAACCGTTAGAAATTTGTATCAAATAAACCTGTTTGATATTTATTTCCGTATTCAAAAGTAGAATTCTAAAGCGATATATAATTAGACCCATTAGGATGAGCTTTGTTGACATATACAATTTATCATACCATTGGAATATTACATTTCATTTCATCTTTAAAGCCACTTTGCTAAATTGAACTTTTGATTAGTAACATCAAACTCAGCATTACATTTCAGTCTGAAGAAAACCCTTTCTGTCGGTAGCAATTGATGATTTTTGTAAATATATCTTTAAATTTCTTCTTCTCTTTAATTATATAAATGTAAAAATCTATACAATTACTACATGACTCTGCAAATTACAATAAGGGGATTTGATATGACCTAGCTGGGGCCAAAGAAAAAGATGAAAAAAATGAATAATCAACATTTCCTTCAATGTTGAATAATTGAACTACAGGTTTCTAAAACTCGTCTTGTATACGTAATTGGTCTGTTGTTTATACGGACATAAAGACATTAGACGCGGCATTAACGTTTCTGATGAGCGATTAACGTTCCCATTTGATTTGGTCGTTGAAATACTTCTGTTGCTAAAGAGCTAATGCTATTAATACTGATGTTCTTTTTGAATAGGTACCCTACAATCTACAAAAAAAATAATGGGTTTTCATGAATTTCTAAAATGGTTTTGGTAATTACACATTGTGGCTCCAAATTACTGTTTAATTATTGATATATATTGTTCCTATTACGACTTATTCATCTTAGTTTCAGTCTGGTGCACTAGTATTTTGTAAATTATCATGCGATTTATTTATCAAAATGTTCTTTTTCGACCTGTTTGGTGTTAAACTTTTTAATCAGTTATAACTTTAACCCGAATAACACGTAGTTATATTTTGATCACTATCGATCACTACATTAACTCGAAAGACGGGGGGAAACGGAGACGGAAAGGACTTGAATTATTTGATTTTTACCAAGGTCAGAAAAGTAATTTCATAAATCCTTCTGTTCCATCCCTTCCCATCAAATATACAACGTCTTACATACAACTAATTGACACGAAGAATTGGTCGAACATCAACTATGTCGACGTAACATGTATTTGGGGCACTAGAAATTATAAATGCATCACGACATGCTACAATTGGATAATGAAATTTCACTTTAGAGTTTGCAAAATCTTCTAAAGATGTTGTGTCAGGCGGAATAATATTGGTTCATATGCACAAATCGGAATACAGTGTAATTAGTTCAAGGTTCTAAAATAGTCATTGAAAAAGAAGTCGTGAATTCAAAGATGGGTTATCTAGTTTTGGAGATGATAAAATCTTATGATTTGAAAGGTATTGTAATAGAAGACTATGATAAGTTACTTGATAGAAATACTTAAACCAGTTATAATCGCCTAATTTGACACCGTGTTTTAGTAGAAAAATTTTAAACTACCAATCACATTCATTCAAGATGATGTTTTTTTTAATTAGCTGAATCAGAAAACTTCCGGTAATAACAATGTCGGATTCCACCATTGAATATAACCTTGGGTTATGTGAAGGTCATGCATAACAGTGGAAACACAATAAAAGATACGACAGTTATAATTTTTGGGTAGATTTTCATTCCGCTAGTTGAAAAACGTCTTCTCGACTGAACGCGGCTGGTAATTAAAAACAAATCGACAACCATACGGTGCCAATTTTACATGACGTCGACTATATATGTATAGAGATGTATGAGTAGCATAACATAATTGTCTAAAATTTAATCATATGAAATTAATAAAGTATTGAGACTATACATTCTTTTGAAGAACATGACTGTTCATTTGTGTTTGTTGTGTCTTTTTCTTAGTCAAAACCTGTCACAGCTTTTTAATTAAACGAAAATACCTTCTATATAAATTTTGATTTGTTTATGCTTTATATGATTCTATATTGATCCTGGTGCATGAATGTACCTTGAATAGTATATTATAATACTTTAAAGAATGCTTCATACATATAAATACATAATCGTAATTCTTTTAACTGTTGTATGCATACAATAACAATAAATGTTGCATAAATCTTGTTAAATGTTTGTTGTATGCGGTAATACTTTGATAAACTATTGAATCGGAATCATTATTAATGTTTAATTATCCGCTTTTAATTTGATTTACTATTTTATTTTATTTTTAATCTACATCTTAGTTCCTGTGAATAGGCTTTAAATTCCGATAAGTATGATGGTATAGTATAAACATGGATGTTTATATCATGAAACAGGACATTAAAACTATCACGACTAATAGCAGGTCGAATATTAGCTTCGTTTTTGAAAACATATCCGTAACAGAAGTTTTACCAAACAGAATTAGTAAACTAGAAATCGTGATGACCCTACAATCTATTTTGATGTAACTTTATTATAACAAAGTCAATGTAGGACATTGTTAGAGATATAACCGTGTCTGGTAGACACAAATGATGTCCTTGTAGGTGCTATGTGTAATTTTTAAATACATAAAGTTAAGGATAGGAGCACATAGTTCTAAATAGCTCACTGTAGAAATAGTTATCCGGAAACGCCATGCAAGTATAAAATCCAAAAATTGACAAAGTTCGACCAAAAGAGCAGATATTAATAAAAATCATAAATATGACTATAACACAATTTCAATTTAAATACAAACAGCCAGCAAAGGGAACTTTCTAGCATTCAAATTGTAATTATCCAGAAGCGCTATACACCTTTTATGCAAGAAAATACTTAGATATACCCACATAGAGGTAAACGAAAGGACTTCGAAACAATAATGGACGGACGTACTAGGGTGAAACAATATGCCCCCAACTTTCAGTTTTGGTGGCTTAAAATACATAGTTGCCTGTCTCAACAAGACTTGGTATCAACTATCTTTAATAGATTTCTTTGTTAAATACAAATATCATATTTGTCGAATTTTTAACTAGCCAATTTTATAACTTAAATGAATACATATTCTGATTTGTTGAATACATTGTATCTTAACAAATATATAAAACGATATTACATTTTAGGTTGTTTCACGCTTGACAGTTTCCGGGTAGAACGATATGTATATACACGCATACGTAGAGAGATAGAGCGTTCGTGCCACATCTGAGCCGCTATTATTGAACGAAGTATCAACGACGTAGCTGAAATATAAAAGTGTAAACTTATTGACTTGTTATGTGTACAATAGAAATTAACTTTTGCCCTGAGGCGTAGCCGAGCGCAAAAGTTGTATCCGAGGGGACAATAAACTTAATTATTCCACAAATATCTAGTCAGCAAGTGTTTTATTATATCGACAAAGACAACAGACATTAAATGGAGGTAATTAATCAACTATTGTTATAAAAAAACAGAAACCCAACCATATTGTTTAACGTTTACTTCATAAATAATCTGAAATACAGAGACTACGTCCCGTGATTGTTTCAACCCTAAATACAATAGGTAAAACGTGACAACTTTACTACCGTAAAATGTATATCTTTTTATTGAATAACTAGTTGGTGTCTTAATTTTTTAATCAATCAAAATGCATATGCACCTCAACAAGCTCGTGAAGAAATATTTTTTTTTTTTTATTATTATTATTATTAGAACAGTTACAATTGTACATCTTTTTGATAAAAGTTTTTATATTTATATTCATCACTTAGGATTTAATATGTATTTCAACCAACTAATAAACACCATTTAATATATTGTATTACGAGTATAAACACTTTCTTAAAGTTGCTGTCTGATTTGTTGCCAGGTAAATTTTGGTAAGCTATATAAAAAACACACACACATATTAAGTAAAACATATTGTTGTGTTGTGGTAATTAAATTACAAGACAGATAGATCGATGATACACTTATATTCATTGTTGCTCACATAATATACTAACCATTCAATGCTTTAATATACAAATAAATGTTTACAAAAAGTTCATATATCAAAATACATTTTATGTAATGCTCAAAGTATATTAGTTCCTGTATTTAGTCAATTAGTCACGTTGAATTATCTTGACGGTTAAAATCGCATCGGAACAATATGAAAATGGAATGTAACTATTATAGAAGTGATTTGTTTTGATCTAAGAATTAATCATTAGAGGTCATTACTGCATACATTTCCAAATGATAAATTTTAAGGAATCAAATTCTCATATTAAATTATCAATAATCTGTGTCGTTGGTCAATTTTGATATCATGGTTCAGGATTTAGTTTCAAAGAATTTTTTCAAAATCAATTGTAGAACATTGGAAAATCGTAAAAAAATCGTGTTGTGTTGACAGTTGATTGAATTGATGCAATCAAACAGAAATATATTTTATTCAGTTGCAGTGACAAGGAAAAAACAACATTAATTTATATGCATTTATAACGATTTAAAAGTTAAATTAGTGTGTTTGTTTAATTATATACGAATAGAAATTACTATGCACTTTAAATAAGATTTACAACATAAACGCTTTTTAATTTTGAACAGATTAAGCTTGTCAATCTTTACATTGCTTTAAGTGTTAAACTTGAATACAAATGACAGGCAAGATATGTGATTGATTCCTTGACTTTTAGATATAAAGTTAACAGATTCAACCTGAAACCAATACAAATCTTGTACATTGTATCTCCGACAAGCCTTAAAATGATCTTTATAGGAACTTACGGCCATTGAAACACACAAAGTATGTTATTCTCGTTTTTCATAAACCTATTTCTGTTTTTCACTACTTGCGACATATGATGCTCCTTTGGCACCATCTTACGGTGTTGATACAATGTATATATCACAACTCGCTCGCCATGTCCATATCTGTTGTGAAGTGTTGGGCTTTAATGAACGTACACTACAGCTCGGGTGGATTTTGCTGTGACCACCGGCCCACCATGGGAGTGGGCACCTGGTGGACAAAATTTCTACCTTGTCCACTCTGCCCACCTGTAGGAGTGGGCATGCAATTTCTCATGTTTCATCTAAAGACTTGCAAGTACAATCACTTGAAAAAAGCAGATAAGGATTTGTAATCAATATTTTTACAAAAAAGAGATTATAGCTAGAGTGAACACGGGTGGACTGCCCACGGTGGGCTGACGGTTCATGACGTCTTTACACTAAATCCATTGATGTTGGGTGTGTAATGATGGAAAATTTAGTCTTAGATGCATAATTAATTTATTAGTTGTTTTTGGTTTTGAACTAGCTGTCAGTAACTGCAAATAATCTCAGATATGTACTCTGTGTATCTTTGTTATTGGGATGTTCAAGTACCCGACCACGTCTACTTTAAGTTTTTGTAAGATGTATTTCTGTTTATATCCATCTGATTATCAAAGCAATTTTCAATTTATTTTATCGCTTGTGCTCATGTTGTACTGTGACACCACTGTCCCAGGCAAATAGAGGGTTGAGTGCTTATTATAACAAACATGTTCAACCCCGCAACATTTTTAAGTGTCTGTCCCAAGTCACGAGCCTTTAATTTAGTGATTGTTGTTGGTTCATATAAAGATAGAAGAAGTGGCATGATTGCCAATTAGACAACTCAACAGGAGAGACTAAATGATACAGAAATCAACAACTATAAGTCATTGTACGGCCTTTAACAATGAGCAAATACCATACCGTATAGTCAGCTATAAAAGGCCTGAAATGACAAAAATCAATTCAAACGAGACAACTTACGACCTTTTTTATGTACAAAAAATGAACGAAAAACAAATATGTAACACATCCTCAAAAGATAACCACTGAATTACAGGCTCCTGACTTGGGACAGGCACATACATACAGAATGTGGAGAAGTTAAACATGTTAGCGGGGTCACAACCCTTTCCTAACATGTGACAGTACTGTAGCAGTACAACATAAAAACTATATAAAAATCATGTTTGGTTTTTTTGTTAACCACTTTGATTACAAATTAGAACGTTAATTTTTCCACTTATAATTACAAATTGTCATAGTCGGAGCCTTTTGTAGCCGCCCTTACGGTATGGATTTGTTTCTCGAAACAGTTGCCTATAATTGCTCACATTTGAACTGTGATAGATAGTTTCTTATTTGCAATCATACCACATCTCCTTACTTTTATACTGGAGTATAGTCTTTCATCTTAATCACGTGTTATTATGTTCTTCTTATTTGTCATTGAATATCTTTTACCGTTAATATTTTGTCCATTTTTAATTATATCCTGTATGCATCCCGCAATTGTGAATTGCATATGGTCAGTTTTTGTTTGATAATCTTTTTTTTTTTGCTAATGTTGCAATAGATTGTTTATGTGCCATTTTGTTTTTTCTTTGTCGATATAATAGTTTGATTTATATTGACTATAACACAATTTTGACTCTCGTACCCCAAATATTTTGGTGGTTCATTTTTCTCAAACATTTCTGTCAATGTAATGGAATTGTAAGAGGTTTAGCTAGCTTTATACCAGGTTTAATACACCATTTTCTATATAAAGTAATGCCTATTTGAAGACAAGAATATTATAGTTGTTTTCCATTCGTTTGATGTGTTTGAACATTGATCTTGACATTTGATATGGGACTTTCCATATTGGAGTTTGGATGTTTTTGAATTTTACCTTTTAGACAAATCTAAGTAATGCTGGTAATTATCAAATAGGCAAGATGTCTTTACGACAGATTGCTTGAAATAAAAAGTAAATAATTTCATCAAAAAACAAAAAGAATTGTTTTGACATCTGGTTGTACCCGAATAAACCTGAATTTGAACATCAGGTCTAATAAACACATACTTGTTGAAGTTTTTTTTTCAAAATGAAACTCCATGTTGAAATATATTTTGTATGGTAATTATAAGGGAAAATGTTCAGTAAAAACTAAGTTTTTGTAAAATAGTCACAATTGTGAAAAATATATTTTGTACAGGAAATTTCAAAGAAAAATTAATCTTTAACATAAAAGCATGATAATAAATGCCAAATTTAGTCCAGTTGTAAAAAATAACAGAAATGATGACATTGTTTTTGTTTTATAAAATTAAGGCATACATTTTGGAGACATTGAATTCAAAAGAAAATGTATGGAGGAGATAATGACGTCTTTGCAAGGATTGTAACGTTTGTTCTCATGTTTTTTTGGTGTTTTTTGTTTGTTAAATCGCTGACATCAGCTTAGGGAAATGATGAGTGATAACAAATATGTTAAACCTCGCCACATTCTGTTTGTGTATATCCAAAGTCAGGAGGTTGAAATTCAGTAGTTGTCGTTAGCTGCTGTATGCGATATTATTTACTTTTGTTTTGTTTTGCTTATTGTGTAAAGAATATATATAAAGCAGTTGGTTTCCTGTTTTGAGCTGTTCTATCTTTTATCATACATGAGCCGACTACAGCTCACCATACGATATGAGTTTTACTCATTGGTGACGGTTGTATGGTGGCTATCCTTGTTTACATCTCGTCGTTTGGAAAGTTGTCTCATTGGTACTAATACAACATCTATTTTTATATACATTGAGATTGTTATGGCTATCGATATTAAGCGCAGATGACAATGGAGTGGTCGATGGTACTTTTGCTCACCAAGTTCATTATTTATTCACCATATCCTTTTTACTTCAAACATTAAAATAATCTCACAAGTATTCCACAAGATTTATGCAGAACATACAAAACATACATAATATAAAATACTTTTTCTTAAAATTTTATCAAACATTTAAAGACAATGTGCTTATCTTTTATGGCAACTTATATTTCTTTGAGTATGTGTGAACAACTGGTAATGATATGTATAAATGAACCATATATTTGATGTGCACAATGATGCATTTAAGCATATATAAATATGAATACGATAAAAATGACGCGTGATTTAGCGTCCTTATTTATATTTAAACAAATGTTCATACAAAGAGATGTGACGATAAAATTATAAATGAATTTATAGTTTATAATGTTTTCAATTCTGTACTCCCTTGGCAAGATCCGGTTGGCTTTTGTAGCTTTCTTGATCGTCGATGGAAGGTAAACGAACCATTAAAACTTCGCTGAGCTCCTGTTGATGGCTTGGACATTGTAAAGCGTCTTACAGATTGTGAATACCTATTAACACAAAACATTTTGTCAAACAAGACGTTGAATCCACTTCGGAAAGTTTTGTTCATATAAAAATAAATGACTGGGTTTGAACCACAATTACTAAAGGCCACGAAATGGAATATAAGCCACAAAATATGTGCGTACATATGATTGTACAATTCTGGATTGACGTCACCACTAATTGTCAGTACATGAAGAGGTAGCCAAGTCAATGCATAGGTTATAACAACAGCAAACAACATCTTCAATGTCTGAAATAAAATAAGAATATATATTTATATTTAGTAAAATAAGTTACAACATTTAATTCGGTACAAAATACCGGTACATTCTTTATATGTATGTCCCATGGCAGTTGAAACTTGTAATCTATGGGTTGTCGTGAGTTGCTGTCTGCCTTATGTGTTTTTCATTTTTGTTGTCGTATGAATAGGGCTGATGTATTTTTTCTCTTTCGAATGGTTCTATGCTTTACCATACCAAGGTGTGTATAACGTACTATACAATGCATGTATTTTGATCACAGTTGAAGACCATTTTGTCATTTGGTCTGTATGGAAAGTTATCTCTTTGGCAATCATTTTTATATAAGACGATAGCTCAATTCCCGAAAAATAAAATAAAAAGTTTGTACAACAGCCATATGAAGCATTAAATAACATTTTGATTAATTGGTTTTTTTTTATAATTATATTGATTATAAGTCGTATACGTACAGGTATATCATTTAGACCATTTTAATCAAAGATATGTTTCAAACATTTTCTGTTCATGTTTATTATCCGATTGAAACAAATACAAACGATAACCAGTCATAGCCTTCGGAAATGTAATCACCTATAACTTCAAATAAAGAATATCATAAAAATGAAAGTCAGCAATTTTGAATTTGTCATAGTTCCTGTAAAAGGGAAAATCTTCTTTTTAAATACTTCACCGTTGTTGATTGTTTTTCTCACACATTTGTATTTTTTATTGAACTAAAATATCCTGAATGTGATATTTTTGAAAATTTGGGATTTCTTATACCTCTTTTATCGTAATACATGTATCGTGCTTGCAACAGAAACGTAATTGTATTACTGTATGACAAGGTTACAACGTTCCCGGTTAGTATGACATCGTACAATTGTTTTGCTTTGACAAAAGACACACTTACAAGTTAGCGGGGTTTTTTTTCCAATCAAGCAATTTACCGGTTGCGTGACGAGTAATGTTCGACAAATGAAGATGAATGGTGGTGTTGTTTCTCTAATGTTTTAATGACTGTTTTGTCCGTGTTCAGACCTTTTTTCAACAAAATATGAAGGATACGGTATCATTTGTCAATATCAATAATCACTAATAGCCGCAAGGTTAATACCCTGATAAAAACATTACAAACAAGGCGAAGGTTGACAATGCTTTTGTTGTAATGAAATATGTTACTTTTCACTCTATTTCTTTTCTGTCGGATTTAATATCCTGAACCAACATCCTTAACAGCAAATATTGTCACCAACAGAATAAAATAGTGTGTTCTGTATCAACCTCTCATCTATGTCTTATTTGAATTATCATACTGAATATTTCTTTAATTTATTGATATAAGTTTTACCAGTTAATTCGAGAGGGCAACAATTTCAAAATTCATACCCACTGATTCATATGTAAGAATTGTGGATATACCTTGACTTTATACACAAAGATAATGTTATGCATAAAGCAATTTACAACATACTAAAAGTGTTTAAATCATAATATAAAAAATATATATATACATGCTAAAAGCTGATAATACAATTTTTATCAACCAATTATTTTGAAGGGAAAACTTTTGTAAATAAACAGTACGCTAACAAACTCTTCAGTGTAAAGCTTCTGGATAATGCTGAAGATCTGTGTTTCATTGTTTCGTAAATTTTGTTTTTAATAGATGTTTTTGTGTAATGGATTATAAAAACTAGGGTAAAATTATCTTTTTTTAATGAAACGTTGAATTCCGTAGAATTAACTACAGGATGGAAAAGAAATGCCGAATAATGAAAGAATTCAGTGGGAATCTGCACTGTTTGTATTCATTCGTGAAAGTCGTGTAAATCGTCCAATTATACTGCATGACCTCATGTTTTGATATATGCAAAATAAGGAGCCACATTGTTCCTAAATTGATGCTACATGAAGGAGGCTGATTTAAAAAGGTGAAAAAAAATTTCAAGCAAAAATTTTACATTGAAGTCCATTGGATTTTATTTTCTGAATGCAATCATGAGATTTGCATAGGCATTGGTAAAAACCTTGTGCTACTAAATAGATGTTTTTTAGTTATCTATTTTGGACTAAAAGCTTTAAATTTCACATTTGCGTTATAACATGGAGCGTAATCAAACGGGACTTGACAGAATGAGCAACACGAACCTATAATTTTATTAACGAAATTATTTTCTGTAAATAGTTTAAATTAAAATATCCACTATAACATTGAACATGTTGTATAATGCTGTCAAATTGAAATAGTTTTGTCATGATGAAAGACGAAAAATCCCATAAACATAGCATTATAGATACATGTACGTCATTACAAGTGTTGTACCTTTACGCAAATATTTAAATAGTATTATTGATTTCTGTATATATCACTTTGGTGTAATCATTACTGGCTTTCGTGTGGCATTTAAGATGAAAATAAGATTCTCTCTGTTTTTTATTCTTTTAATTTCAAGATTGTATATGATGTTTTGTTTGACTTTGTTTCGTTAGCGCAAAACGTAATAATCGTCATATTTTAGTATTTTACTTATGCCTTTTTGTGTTTCTTTGATACATATGACGTGGCTCTGTACTTGTACTTCCAGACATTGTGTTTTTGTCATATGATAATTTTTGTATTTTTGTATTTTTATTTTTTCTAATGTGTTTTGTTTATATGCCTTTTTGTGTTTTATTGATACATGTGACTTGGCTCTGTACTTATTCATCCCGTCATTGTGTTATTGTGCAATTCTAAAAGTTGTTGTATTTTTGTCTGTCATATTTGCTGAATCAGATATGCTTTGTCTATTTGGATTTTTGTGGTTTTTTCTTACATATTTGTTTGTTTTATAGTGATTAAAATTATAACACAATAATGACTGCTGTACCCCAATATGTGACATTTTTACCTTTTTTGTCTGTTTGTTTTGTTCACACATCATTGACAATATAACTTCCATACAAGTTAGCTATGTTTAATCCATCAATTTCGCCATGAAAAAGATCTCCGAACAAAGTCAGGAATATGACAGTTGTTATCCATTTGTTTGGTGTGTTTGAGCTTTTAGATTTTTTCAATTTTAATTATGGACTTTCCGTTTTGAATTTTCCTGGGAGCTCAGTATTTTTGTGCTTTTACATTTTACATGTTATAGTGAACATACAACATACATAATAACTTCTTAAAAGTAAAATGTAGAAAATATAAACATATTGTTTATAATTTTGTAATAAATTTCCCAAAGTAGATTTTATTTCAAGGCAAATAATGGATACTACTGTCTAGCTTCTAACGTTATTTTAATAAATTTTAATGTACTCTTATTTTTTTCTGGAATTTCACATAACTAGAAGGAGTGTTGTCTACGTTTGAAATAAACAATGTACAAACAATTTAGTTGATGGATTATGAAGACCACACATGCAAAAATAAGCTTGGAGAAAACATATAAGGATAACAAGTATGTTTTTCACGCTTTAGGAAAAAATATATCTAACCTATATCGGAAACAATTGTGATTAGTAAAAAACGTTTCATTTATAATTATGTATCTGTAGAATTAACCTGTGTCTGGGAATATCGTCTTTCAATCAAGTCGAATTAAATTGAAAGCTTAAATACATTGACATGTAATTTAACGACAAATCATGTTCAGATTCCAATTCTATGTCAATTAAGTTTCAGTCATTTATGTTTGTTTTAGCTCAAAGGGATATTTTTGTAGTCATCTTAGAACTCTAATAAAAAACATACTCGTCTGAGGGAGCTATCATTTGATTTTTATGGGGGAGCTAGGACAGGAGTTTTGAGTAAACAAAGGCAGAACGATACACTTTGCAAAAAAGAAATGACAGTAGAATCAAACAAATTCTGTTTTTTTTTTTAATGTTTTAACTCTTGTATAATAAAAAGCAAAGGGATTACATGTGAAAACTTGTAAGCATATACATCAAATGGGTACTGTACAAAAAAGGCAAACAAATATGTTATTGCCTATATTTGAATATTTGATATCCATCAATTTGTAAACATTAAAAAAACAGGATCTGCATGCGATTTTGATGGAGATTTAATTAATTTTTTTTTCAAAGTTGAAAAATCTTTAAAGATGTAATGTAAACTTGGCGAAAGTTAAATATCGATTCGTTTTTCTTTATATTGGTAACTTTATGATACCCTCTCGACGCCTCCGGTCAAGCTCCTTTTTGGATTTCAAGTGATTCTCGCGGGTGTTTTTGTTTGTCGTGACCTTGATTTGACGATTTATGAGATTGTAACATCTGTAAACTACTGTTGTCCATGTCATCAGGGAAATAATCAAGGAGAACATAAACACTTCTTTGGTTGTTTTTTTTCTTTCAAAAGAAAGGGGAAACATATTAGTGATTGTATGTGACATGACAACTTTGAAATAATTGCTATTATAAAGCAATTCTTTAAAGGAGTAGGTCCAGTAAGACTCCTTTTTAGCCCCAAAATGTTGCAGTTTAACAAAATTGATCAAATGTAAATTTTTAGCTATTTATATGAAAGTAAAATACTTCTGCTACATAAATAGGGGTTGGTTTTTTTCCAGTACAATGCACATGACTCGAGTACTAGCATAAATAAATCATGCTAAATTACTGAAATCTTCAAAATTTTTGCATTTGAGTTAATGATTAGACAGTTTTCGTCTTAAATGGAAGTGGCCGCATTTGTGTTCATTCTTTATATTTTAATGTAAGTTGTATATGATGATAATACATAACATATATAAAGGTTGAGGATGAACACGGATGCGGCCACTTTAATTTTTGACAAAAACCATCTAAAAAGGGACATTTTATGCCATATTTGATAGATATTTAATATTAAAGCTTGACTTGAGCGTCTTTAACTACTACATCAGTTCAAATATTTCACATCAACAAACTACTAGAGTATACACTTAAGTGTTTAAAAAGTTACCAAAAACCTTACATCAGACGAATCTGAAATCTGAAATCTGAGGCAAAAAATCGGCCCTTACCTGACTTACTCCTTTGAAAGAGAAACAAGTCAAATTCAACACATTATGAAAAATAAAATTTGAAAATTCAAAATATCTTACCTTTCTTTTAGAAGAAGCTATCCGCATATCCCTTGTGCTATCAGCCTCGCCGGGCGGTTGCTTTATCCAAATCATATAGCCTATATGAGTGTAAGTACACATTAAGATGAATAAGGGAACAAAGTACTGTAGTAACATGATGAATAAACTATAAATGTATCTTGACCGATGACTCTCCCACATTTCCATACACAGTCCGTTCGAACCTGGTTCAAATTGTAAGTATACGATTTTCGAATGTATTGCAGTAGGTAAAGCAATAATCATCGAAGACATCCAGAAAACAAAAATCATAACTCTGGCTTTAGGTTTAGAAATTCTTTTCTTTAGAGGTTTTGAAATAACAATGTGACGGTCACATGCAACTGCCACCATGGTCAATGACCTTTGTACAACGGCAACAAGTTGAAGATATTGCACTAACGGACACATCACATTTCCGAAAGGCCAATAATGAAAAATAATATTGCTCATAACGGTAAAAGGTATACAAACAACAGTCATTAAAATATCGCTGAATGATAAACTAGCCAAGAAAAAATTTGTTACAGTTCGAAGTCTCTGAACAGTAAATATTGTATAGCATACCACAAAATTCCCTCCAATGCTCACAAAAATCATAAAACCGTACAAGCATAGAAGCGTCACAATGAACGAATGAGGCAAGGTATACGGTTCGTACGTTATTATTGTTCCTTCGAGGTCGGATGTGTTGTATGTCATGTTTCTGGTTTGGTTCAGTAAGCGCGATATATTTCTATTCATCAAAGAAATTCTTGCCTGCATCAGTTTACAGTGGGAACTTCATTTAGTTAGAGTATGTTCTTTTCCGTGTAGTTTTGTTCGTCTGGCAGGAAAAGTCCATCTTCATATCGTTTCTGATGTAGAAATTAACACCTCCGTAGACTACATATTAACACTTCCTCTTCTGACCCTGCTTTGAAATAAAATGAAAACATTTATTCCGTAATTTCCAAAGAAAACACCCACTAATAAATAAATCGATCGAAGAGTTTTAATTTATCCTTATATATATATATTATATACTTGCTTTAGTCACAATCAATCTCAAAAAACGCAGAAAAACTGTATCCTATAATGATAGAAACTGTTGCTGCTGTTATTGGGTAATTGCAGTGGCAGAAATAGCATTGTCGTTGTTTTATGAAAATAAAACAAATAAGGAATGCAGCTGTAAGATAAACACAAGAAAATGACAATGGAATGCACACCATGTGGGACTGTGTTATAAAAATTAGGCATCGATTATCTACAAATGAGATAAGAAATAAACAATAATTCAATTCAAAGTCGTGTTGTTATAAGAGGCCACGAAAACATGGATTTAAGTATATGCTAACTTTTCTCAATGCCATGTCCTTTTTTTGTGGGTGTGTGTTTCTTAAAATTGCTCTTGTTTAAAGATGACTTTTTGTCGTCTGTATATACATATTATGAAATAGAAAGAAAAAAAAACCAGAGGCGACAGATACCAAAGAAACATTCAAACTTAAATTAAAAAAATTTGATTATTGTATATTCATTTGTCAATCATTGTTAAAAATCCGTTTGTTGATTTCTTAATGATTTATCTAAATTTTTTAGTTGTAGTGTTGCTGTTTTATTGAAGTATTCCATGTACCATTTTTTATAACATGTTTTGATCATTCACCTGGGAATTCATACAACAAAGCTATATCGAACTTTATCTTACCCCTAATAGATTTATGGGGATATGATTGGTTAATGGACTACACGTGGTGACTATGTGTGTTTGATAAAGGGTGTCACATGGTTAATTACCATATAGGGTTAACAACCATATGGGGTTAGTAAGGAGTTACCATCCTTTCAAAACAAAGTAGATGCCACAACCCTTTAAAAAAAACACGGTGTTGACAAAATGTCGATGAAATGTTGAAATAAGTTTATAAAACTTAATTAAAGCTTACAAGCTGTTACTGTTATCAAAACGGAGTTACTTCCCTTTTGAAACAAAAACAAACAAAAAATCTGAAAGGATTCAACAGACTAAGAAATTAATACATGTTTTACACGATTGAAATACATTCATATAATAAATTTAAAGCTAAAAAGTTGTTACAGTACGCATTTTTTTCGTATAGACAAACGGAAGTATATAGGATCTTAATACTAAACAGGCAATATTGAAGACTTGAACACTTTGCCGCTAGTAAAAATACCTCAATTGTAGGTAGTCAATAAGATAAATTCGTTTCACGGTGTGCTAGTGACCTAATACGCTTCGCTCTCACACCATATGGAATTTACTGACCCCATATATCTCGTATTATGTCACTAACACACCATGTAACTAATATCATTTCCAGCAACGAGAGGTCTACGTGAATATAGGGCACACGTAAATTAAAATGCTATTTCCTTTCCTAGAGGCGCTAATGTTGTGAAAGGGTATTACTATGATATTGTCAGTAAACGGAATTTTTCATTCAGACTTGTGCCAAAAAGACTTAAAATTAACTATTCCGTATCTGCCAGATATATTTTAACTGAATCGTAAATTACAAAATCTGAAAACAGTGTCAAGCTGAACGAAAAAAAACATATGAATGTTTTAGCAGCACTTGGCGATATTTAATTAAATTATTTATCAAATCGCTAAATGATATTTTTAAACGATATGCTATAAGTGATATTAAACATATATTTATTTGGTTTATCCTTGTATGATTGAAATAAATATAGTGGTCTATACCGATGTGGAAATAGAAAGCTGTAGTCTTTCTTTTTTTGTATGAGGTACCGCGTCAATATTTTAAAAGATTTAAAGTATCAAAGTTGCAGCTTTTTATCTCCTCTTCATTCGAGTTTTGTTGTTGGAGACATACATTTGTTTTTTATTGTAGCCAATTGAGTTATAAAATTGAAAGTATTCTGCTCTGTAAAATTGTTAACCTTGGTGCATACATTGTTTTTGAACAGTTGATATCAAGTATAAGACACTTGAATGTGGATATTGTTTTTAACATAAACAGTTATTACACCACACAGAACAACACCATTCTGCTTTTGCTTGTTACTCTGTAATGAGTGGTTATGGTTCCGTTTTGTTACTACAGATGTAATTTTCGATCGAGATATTTTTGATAAATTGTGTTACTCACAAAATAACGAAAAATAATTGGCAGACTGTATTTCAGTTGTTGTAGTTTGTTGTTGAATCTCGTGCTTGTTTTTCATATTTTTGTTTACATAAATCAAAATGTTTGTTTTCTCGATTTAGTTGTTTAACATTGCTTCATGCTGGGCCTTGTATATATAGCTATACAATATCGGTTGTACTCATTGTTGACAGTTATACGGTGACCTTTTAAAGATGTTTTTAATCTTCGCCATTTGTCTCTGAGGATAAATATCTTATTTTTTCATTTTTCATTTTTTGATGCTCTGTTTTACTAATTCAAATGACGTCATTTTTTCGTCATTTTTCAGTTTCAAATAGGACGTCACTTGGCGTAGAGGTTTTAACGTATTCGGATGTGTCTACTTTTGTGTTTCAAATGTCTGGTTATGTAAATGTATTTCAGTTGTTTCCTGTAATTAGTTAATACTTCAGCTTTATCATGTACACTTTTTGTATATTCATTTTATTAAATTTACTGTTAGCAAAAGTATAAATTACTCTAAATTATAGGGATTTTCTGGTAACTTAACAGAAAACCCTTGCCGTTTTTGGCACAACCTTTTTGATCTTTTGGTCCTCGATGCTGTTCAACTTTGTACTCGTTTCGGCTTTCAAACTTTTGTATCTGTGCGTCACACATAGGTCTTGTGTGAACAAAATACACTTCTGGCGTATTAAAATTTTGAACTTGTTGCCTTTTGTTGGCTGTTGTTCGTGTGATTCTTTGTTAATTGTGTTCTCCAATTTATTTATATTGTAGTCCTGTGTTGTCATTTTGATGTTATATTTCACATGGCCATAAAAGTGCGAGGTTTGGCATGCCACAAAACCAGGTTCAACCCACCATTTTTTCCTTTAAAAATGCCCTGTACCAAGTCAGGAATATGGTCATTGTTATATTATAGTTCGTTTCTGTGTGTATTCCATTATAACGTTGTGTCGTTTGTTTTCTCTTATTTTTGAGTGTAAATTCACATTGCGATAAGACGTGTCACGGTACTTGTCTATCCCAAACTCATGTATTTGGTTTTGATGTTATATATATTATTCTCGTGGGATTTTGTCTATGTGTGTTACATTTTAGTGTTATGTCGTTGTTCTCCTCTTATATTTAATGCGTTTCCCTCGGTTTTAGTTTGTTATCCCGATTTTGTTTTTTGTCCATGGATTTATGAGTTTTGAACAGCGGTATACTACTGTTGCCTTTATTTATTAGAAGTTATACCACATCTTCTAATTTTATACATTGTTCTGCTCATATGTCTAGTATTGCTAGTATATTCCCTACTGATTTTTTTATTTGGGATCACGTGCTAATTTGTTTAAACGCCAAACGTCGAAGGTTATATTAAATCCATATTGTCTATTTTATTAATAGTTGGAAAAACGTGTTATTTGCATACTATCAAATACAAGTATGAATATTATAAAACATAGTACGTACTTGGTAAAACAGAAATACATCCTATCATCTTCAAATTGAAATAAAACAAATTTCTTAAAATTATATTGTCACGAAAATCCTTGAAACAAAATGATTTCATTTATATTGTAAACCCCGTTCTTAATGCACGATATTTGTACATTCATTATGGATCCATAACATAATTCAATGACAAGAAATTCATTGTATAAAAACTGTGCCGGCTAATGAATTTTCAGAATCATAGAGCACTTAAATAATAAGTGAGATGATAGACATGCAATAGATCAATGTTTATTTTTTATATATATTTTCCATGTGTTTCTTTTTGTTAATTTAACTTTAAATATTGAATGGTTGTTAAATAATTTATTGTATTAAAATTTTTCTTTTAGAATCATTTTTCACTATCTACCTGGAGGTCTCGGTGGCTAAGTGCTCTAAGTCGTTACTACTGTAGCAAGTCAACGGTGAGGTTGTGAGTTCGAACCCCGCGGGTGCTATCGACTCCAATCTTAATTGATAGGATTGTCAGTTTTCCTATCGAAGGTTGGTGATTTTTTCCTCAATGGCGCTCCGGCTTCCTCCACCAATAAAAACTGGCCGCCACGAAATAGCTCAAAAGCGGTGCTTAAAAGTGGCGTTAAAAACATCAAAATCAAATCAAATCACTATCTACCTTCCACGTTTGTTTACCTTTTTCCTCATCAAGGTGTTTTTGCACTTTCTTTGTATAGTAACTAATGAGATATCTCGTGGTAAGTTCACTGCATACAAAACTGCTATCGATGAATAAGAGTACGGGAAGACAATAACTCATTGGCAGAATATTTCTGAAGATTTGATAAAGCAAGGATGTCTATGAACACATTTTTTTACAATAAAAGTTAGTCGTTCAAGCAAGTATAACATATTCAATTTTCCTTTACTGTGAGGTATCAGGAAACAATTGTCATTTCTTTTTTTTAATTTGGACTGGTATGGCAGAGGCAACCATTACATATTTAAAAATAGTTTTGTATAAATGTGGAAATTTATTTGATATGAAATCTCACCAGTTCGTCAATGTTCATTAATTACATTTGCATTTTATTGGGTCCCAATTATTATTAATTAAAAAAAAATCAAGATACACACGGCGATGTTTTAAATAAATTGAAAGAATCCATTTTGTCTGTTCCACTTAGTATTTGACGTTTATTGTCCAAATAATTTTCGTTCAATTTGCTTCAACCTTTCCTTGCGAAAAACTTATTCTTTTTTTCCATTTTGTATGTAAAGCCTTTCGTTGACAATGGCAGTAGAAGTACATTGTCCAGATATATATCACTTTATCACATTTCTAAAGTTATGCTATTATGGAAAATAGGATGAAATAGTTTAAGAATGAGTGATGCAAATGGGCATCCAATTGTATTGCGTATGCCATTCTACTTTTTATGTTAATAACTATAAAAATAAAAAGATGTGATATATTGCCCATCGGATAACTCTCCATCGGCGATCAAATTACATTAGAGCCTACATCAATTTTGAAAACATATTCTTAGTCAAACTTAAAAATTCCTTTTAACGGTTGTGTCTGCACACTAGGGTAAATTACCTATTTCTGTTAATCTTAAGAGACCCGTTGCGAGACACATTGTTCTAATAGATTTCTTATCTGAGCGCATATCTGTCTTATGTTAAAGTTGAAAATCCATCTACGGAAAATGTATTTCTTGTTAAGTAGAAAATTATATTGTTTGTCTATATTTTCAAACAAACACATTTGACTCAACCTTTATTACAGATAGTTGATTTGTCGGAATACGTTCTATTAAACATTGACTGTTTTTATAGTTTATTGAGTCATTGAAATATGACTTTCTAAGTTAATTTTTTTTTAAAGATATATCTTTATTTATTAGATAGGTTGAAATATATTTTACATGTATAAATAACATTTCAGTTTTTATTGAATAATAGAAAATTGTGTGTTTATATTTGAAATTTAAGGTACAACTTAGATTTATCAATTTCAGACCACCTTTTGAGATTCCATTATTTTGTCAGTAGAAATATATGCATAATCTCATTATATAAGACAGTTCCTTAGCAATATTGCAGAATTTAAGCATCTTTTTCCTTCCTTCAATAGAGTTATACTATATATGCATACTATATATGCCCTTGAATTTTTACTAGATAACATTTTTGTTCGCTTTGGGGATTCCGTATATCGTCAGATTATCGGAATTCCAATGGGGACTAACTGTGCACCACTTATTGCGGACCTGTTTTTGTATTGTTATGAGTTACAATTTATGACAAAAATAAGCAAAGATCCATCGAAACAACATCTAATAAACAAATTTAATAATACTTTTAGATATTTGGATGATATTTTGGCTCTCAATAATGACGACTTCAGTATGTATATTAATGAAATTTATCCTGTTGAACTTACTTTAAATAAAGCTAATACTAACAATGACCACTGCCCTTTTCTCGATCTTGATATCTATATCACTAATGGAAAGCTGAATACTAACATTTATGATAAAAGGGATGATTTTTCATTTCCTATCGTTAATTATCCGTTTTTAGATGGTGACGTTCCCTTGTCACCATCTCACGGTGTTTATATATCTCAACTTGTACGATTCGCTCGTGTATGTAACAATGTTTTAGATTTTAACGAGAGAAATTTATGTATTACTGAAAAATTATTACACCAGGGTTTTCGATATCACAAACTAGTCAAAACATTTACTAAATTTTATCATCGGTATAAAGACATCATTCGTAAATATAGCTCAACATGCAGACTTCTAATACGTTCAGGTATTTCACATCCAATTTTTTATGGAAATATTATTTATAAAGCACAAAGGTGTCAGTATTCACCCCCAGAAACTTACAAAACCTTTGAATAGACTTATTAAGAAGGGATATAATTACGATACTGTTGTCAAGTCATTAAAGATTGCATATTTTGGCGTTAATATTGAGTCACTGATAAGGTCTTTGCATCGGAACTAAACACATGTATTCTCAAAACAGTTGTTGGCATGACACGGGTTATGTTCTTCTCATATATGTTATGATGGTATGATATTAAACCCCTAACGGAAAGGATTGTGCCTGATGTTCATATGATGAAATCATAATCTTTCAGTCAGTTTAATTGAAGTCTGGAGCTGGCATGTCAGTTAACTGCTAGTAGTCTGTTGTTATTTATGTATTATTGTCATTTTGTTTATTTTCTTTGGTTACATCTTCTGACATCAGACTCGGACTTCTCTTGAACTGAATTTTAATGTGCGTATTGTTATGCGTTTACTTTTCTACATTGGTTAGAGGTATAGGGGGAGGATTGAGATCTCACAAACATGTTTAACCCCGCCGCATTTTTGCGTTTGTCCCAAGTCAGGAGCCTCTGGCCTTTGTTAGTCTTGTATTATTTTAATTTTAGTTTCTTGTGTACAATTTGGAAATTAGTATGGCGTTCATTATCACTGGACTAGTATATATTTGTTTAGGGGCCAGCTGAAGGACGCCTCCGGGTGCGGGAGTTTCTCGCTGCATTGGAGACCTGTTGGTGACCCTCTGCTGTTGTTTTTTATTTGGTCGGGTTGTTGTCTCTTTGACACATTCCCCATTTCCATTCTCAATTTTATTAATGTGTATCTCCAAGATAATGTTCACATGACATTTAGAATCAGTAAAAACGTCAGTTACAACGATACAGTTGTGAACGGTACAAGTGTTCTTTGTTTTCGATCAAGACATCGCAAATATATTAAGTAAGTTCGTACGTACAAGAGATAAGATAGTCTGTGAAAACGCTCCTAGAACAAATATACTGAACTCTGCTAATGGACTTCACAAGGTTCCAATTAATTGTTGGCTTCCTAAATACTCCTACAGAAAAAAAAACAAAGCGTTAAATATGAATATAAGCTATTTCTTGATAAACCTTCATCATAAACGCTCATCAAAAAATATTTGAGAGCCAAGGATTGAAAAGAACTGAAACATTTGATGACCCTTATAAAAAAAATTAACCTTAAAAAAATTTAATCCATTTTTAAGTGCAACTTTGACGGAGGAAGCTGAAACCGTAGTTTCTTTATAATTTCAAAAGTTTCAAAACGGACAATTTAAGAAAGGATTGTTATAAATCATTCAGTTACGAAGTACCGAAACAATTTGAGAGCTTTATTACCAAAATGAACATAAAAAAGAGCCGAATACGTTTCAGGACAACTTTGCCTGATGGAGTTGAAACCTTAGCATTTTCATAGTTTTAGATTTTTTTAAAGGAACAATTTAATAAAGGATTGTTATGAATTAGTCAGTACCGAAGTAAATCAAACAAATATTTATTTAAACTCAGATAATATTAGATACCTAAAATGAAATAAGATATATGCCTTCCTTAGGAACAATAATAACGCTATGACTTTAAGATTGATTGACGTCATAAGTCAAGAAACGGCATGACCGTTTATTCGTGGTTGGCACTTACTTTTTGACATAACGTTTCTACCGGAACATCCCTATTGTTACACCATCTACCATGAGATTGTTAAAACTATCAAATATGGATAATTCGCCATCAACACAAACACCAAAAATAAGATTCGTACAAGAAGAGTTTATTTCGAACATTGAAATAGACGAAAGCAAATTTAACTATACGCATCACAGTTCCTTCGAAGAAGCATGTCTAATGAAAAATGCATATGATATTTAAAGTCGAATCGACATCGCTAGTTGTACATAACTTTAACCAGTATATTCAGTATAATTTAAATGAGTCTTCACTATATATAATGGGTTGATGCGTCAAGTTATCATTGATATGAAACTTTCAGATTCTTAGTTCACGATGAAATTTACAGAGGAACATTTCAACTCACTCAACTCTCCTTGGTTTCGATTTCGATTTCGGTTTGAGTTTGTTGTAAAGATTTTTAATTAAGATTAGTGTATATAGAGGTAAAAAGTAAAATCACAAAAATACTAAACTCCGAGGAAGTTTCAAAAAGAAAAGTCCCTTTAATCAAATGGCAATATCAAAAGCTAAAACACATCAAACGAATGGATAACAACTGTCATATGTCTGACTTTGTACATCATAATTTTCGTTATAGTCAACTGCATGATCAAAAACATTAATTTATATTGTTTTAAATTTTAAATTTTACAACAATTGATATTGTTGTAAAAATTTTCAACGCTGCAAAAATAAGCGATGCCATGTTTTGACTAATTTTAAGGTCAATGGATAGTAAATGGGTTATGTCACAGATTTTTCATAAAGTTTGTATACAAATCTGGTTCGTTGACCTTTATTTTGTTTTAGAGACAAAAATTCATATTTAACATGTTTAAATGATTTTTAACATGTTTAAATGATATTTAACATGTTTAAATGATATTTAACATGTTTAAATGAAATTTAACATGTTTAAATGATATTTAATATGTTTAATCATCATACGATTCGTTATCAAAGGTACCAGGCTTATAATTTAATAGCCCAGACGCGCGTTTCGTCTATATAAGTCTCATAATTGACACTCAGATCATCAGAGTTAGAAACCCAAACGAGTACAAAGTTGAAAAGCATTGGTGACCCTAAATTCCAAAAAGTTATGCCGAAAAAAAACGGCTTATGTTATCTATATCTTTTTGTGAAGAGACAATTTTGTGTTGAATGAGCATATTATTCTAAACAGACGTCTGATGGGTTAAAAACAAATGCAAATTTTTACAATTTTTATTCGGTTACAATGTATAGCATTTATTTCCAGAAATATTTTTCTCTGTGTTTAAACTTTTAACATTTCTACATCTTGTGGTATTTATTTCATGTGAATCAGTCGTGTAGTTATTTGGAAATATTTTTTTGAAACATATTGAATTCAGTTGAAATGATAGGACATTTTTTTAGTGAGAACTCACTTTTGTCCACTGGCTGTACATGCAGCAAAAGTATGGAGTCAAACCTTCATTAAAAATATTGTAGAAATTTATCTAATCAATACCTCTGTCTATATATTAAATGTTTATTAGATGTTTTGATGATTTGAAAATGTCAATATGAGTAAACATCTATTGAGTTTGCATCATAATTAATGTGCACCATTGTGTGTTTTCAATATAAATATAATATAATTAACCCGAGGTGCAAAATAAGAACGATATATAATTCGTTGATTGCGTTTAATACAATTGTCATGAGACCTATGATTTCGTTTTCTTTTATCAACAATTAAAATGGTATCAACAAGGGATAACTATGTTTCTTTGTCCCATGATATAATAATTATTGAACTAGGGGATACATACGCTGTCTGTAGTTGTTTTATACAAGACAGTTCGCAATTTTTACTGGTATCTTCAAATTGTTGTTTTTCGAAATGTTGCTAATGAACTTCGGAATTTCCAAGATCTGCGGAACCAGTATAGATGTGTGTGTGTGTTCGTTTCAAAAAGGCACGTTCAGCATATATAATTTTTCGAAAATCTAAGATTTTCTTATCCCAGGCATAAATTACCTTACCGTATTTGGCACAACTTTTTGGAATTTTGTATCTTCAATGCTCTTCAACTTTGTACTTGTTTGGCTTTATTAATATTTTGATATGAGCGTCACGGATGAGTCTTATGTAGACGAAACGCGCGCCTGGCGTACTAATTTATAATCCTGGTACCTTTGATAACTATTTACAAGATATATGAGACTTTGATTTATGTAATATCCCAGGAAAAGGACAGAGAAAAAACAATAAGTCATTAGTGAAGAATGAAAAAATTTCAAACTATCGATTAGTACTGCAACCAAACAAACAAACACCAATATCATTTTCCCCAGAGTTTTTGTCGAAAACATCATACTTAAACCTATTTATTCTGTTAAATGTCCGAGAAATTATAAAGATGACGAAAACTAATCAATACGAAAAAGAAAGCTAAATCATCATTGAATTAGCTACCATTTATACAGTCCAATCAACTTCCAAAGGGAAATTGAGGCTCTCTGAATTTTCTCGAATATTTGCGTTTTTGCAGTTTGTATTGAAAAATTGCCAACCGAAAAAGGAGGAATATTTCTGTCTTTAATGCTAGACTTTCAGATAATATCCGATTTGTTCCACCAACTTCGTGGTTACCTAACAACCAAGGCTACTGAAGAAAAGACATTGTTAGATGTTTCTTTTGAATTAACTATATCAGCCGAGATTAACGTTTGCTGTATAAAGAGAATATTGTCAATAAAGGAATCCTAAATTAGACTGACTAAACATTTACGTACTAGTACGTATTACTTGTCACAACTTTTATATTTCCAAAGATTTGCGTAAGTCTTAAACTCTAAATGAAATGCCGTTGAGATATTCAGCAGTAGGCTTTTGTGAAAACTCGGACTCGGACTTCTTTTCAACTTAGTTTTACTGTGCGTATTGCTGAGTGTTTGTTTTTTCTATAGTGGCTAGAGGTATAGGGGTGGTTTGAGATCTAAAAACAATGTTTAACCCCGACGCATGTTTGCGCATGACCCTCTGGCCTTTGTGAGTCTTGTATGATTTTGAATGTTAGTACTTTTATATATTTCGGAGTTTAGTATGACGTCCATTACCACTGTACTAGTGCATATTTGTTTGGGGTCCAGCTGAAGCACGCCTCCGGATGCGGGATTTTCTCGCTGTTGTTAAGACCCTTGATGGCCCTCGGCTGTTTTCTGCTCTTTGTTCGGGTTGTTGTCTATCTGACACATTCCCAATTTCAAATCTCAATTTTAATATCAGACTTTCAAAAGGAATTGTATATGAAAGACATACACCATATTTCGAATTTGACTATTATATTTATTGTGTCTTGTTTATTTAACACATCAATGTAAAAATATCGGAAATTGATGAGACTGTCATTAAGGTGAGAGGGTTAGCGCTATAGAACCAGGTTTAATCCACCATTTTCTACATTTGAAAATGCCTGTACCAAGTCAGGAATATGACAGTTTTTGTCCATTCGTTTTTGATGCGTTTTGTTATTTGATTTTGCCATGTGATTATGGACTTCCCAATTGATTTTCTTCTAAGTTCAGTATTTTTGTGATTTTACTTTTCCCAATTTCAATTCTCAATTTATATATCAGACTTTCAAAAGGAATTGTATATGAAAGACATACACCATATTTCGAATAGTTACTTGAAAGACGACGATCACTGTGCATCTCCTACATGTATAATGGAAATATGGTAAACAGTATGTTTAGGAGTCAGAACAGCCATTATTTTGGGTGAATAGTATTAGTGACTCGGATTTGTTTTGCTTATCGATTTATGACTATTGAACAGCGGTATACTACTGTAGCATTTATGTTATACAAAGGTGTTACGTCATAACGAAAGATGTACGTCAAAAGAATTACGTCAAAACGATAGACAAAAGTTCAAAACCATATTAGAATTTACATATGTGATATGATTATCCATTTCTTCTGCTTGGTAATATCTTTAATCTTATCAGAAATGTGGCCATGCGAGGGATATGAATTATCCTTCAGCATGTTTAGAACATATAGATACAGTTGACCGTATCTTAGTTAAATATATAAATCAGTGATACGACTAAATAAATGAAAGCAAGTGACTCGGCGTTTTGCAGAAAGCTATTCTCGCTTCAAAATGATATGTACTTATTTTCATTTCGTTTGAATAATAAAGAAAATAGCAATTTGTTCCAATATTTGCAGATTTTCGAAATAAAATATATTTATGTTATCATCATATAAAATATATCTTTAAACAAAAACATCGGTAGAAATTGTTTAGTGAAATGAAAGAAGTATATAGCGTACTTTAACGTGATATCAAGTATACGTCATATCGCTGAGACAAGTATACGCAATCTCTCCGAAATATACATTCTGATAATGTCAATTTCAAAATAGACAGATTATAAAATATTAAAAATTTCAATATTTCATCATAAAAATAAACGTTAGATGCTGTTATAAATCAATATTCAATTGTACTACGGTTTTAAAAAGGTCTTTTTTTAAAGAAAAATATATCAAATTTTTGTCATTGATACAATGATGACTAAAAATATCTCTTTTGTATGCCAATAGGTTTATCAATTTCGTGTATATATATATATATATATATATATATATTTATAGATTATCGTTGATCATCTCAACGAGATTGCTTTCTCGCTTGAGCCGGGTACGGCGAAAGCGAGAAAAGAAATCGAGTTGAGATGACAATGATAATCTGTTTATCGCTATTTTACCTATGACGACGTTGTCAATTTAATGTCAATTTCATTATCAACACCACGTGCCTCCTTAGTGTCTAGAGATAATTTTACATCTCAAGCGAGTAGCATGATATGAAAATTATCACAAAAAAAGATCAAAGGAAAAATGCATATAATAGCGATAATAATATTTATATTTAGAAATGAGTCACACATATATATATATATATATATATCTACATAATCACCGTGTTTTATTTTCATTGTAAAAGCATACTTCTAAAGATGACAGAGTTTTTAGATTTTCTTATGAAATACTTTTTCGGGAAAAGGGCAGAAATTCGTGCTTTTAACTTTTGAAGGCTTTATTCTCATGTCTAATATACAAATTTAATTGTGAGTATTGGTTCCTGGATGTTAAAAAAGAACTGCATTTTTGTGAACGGTACAGATTAATTCGGTTGTTTTTTTACGTAAACAATAAAGCAAAAGTTTCCTGTGTCTGCTATGTTTATACTAGGGAAACAACACTTATGATAAATAATACAATGTCTTTTAAAGGTTGAAAGCACAATGTCTTTTAAAGGTTATCTATTTGAATACTTCACACTTGCTCTGTGTGAAGTTGGAATGCAGCACTAAACACATAAGTATGCATTTACTTTTTCATTTTCTTAATAAAACATATTCTTATATAGAAAGCAATTTGTCTCTAAGAGTTTACAATGAATTGATTTTAAAAAAGAAAACATCAAAATGTATGCTCCTATCTTTTTGGGAGGCTACCATCTAATGTTTAATGAATTTAAATCAGTATGGGTTTGGTGTGAATGTCATCTTATTCAAATATCTTCAAGTAGAATGAGACTATACAAATCTAAACTAAGTTGCTATATTTCTTTAAAAAAAAAACACTTAACATATTCAATTTAGTAAATTCAGATCATAAAGCTTTTTGTATCCTGGTCGTGAAACACTTTATGAAAAAAAAAATACTTCGTTCAATGAAATGTCTCCAGACTACTGTAACAACCCTGATTATCCATACATGCGCGTGAGACGCGCATACCTAAAAAGTTCAGAAATATACAAACGAAGGAAGATTCAACTAGACACGTTAACCCGTTCGAATGAATATTAAGATTATACATTGTATTTTGAAGGTCAAAAGAAGGGAAAACAATAACTCCCATCTTTTCAAGTAATTATTTTTTGTGCATCAAGTCTTTATGCTTATGTACTTGTTAAGGTCACGTCGTCTCCATAAATTTGAATAACTATTAAATATAGACTTATTCTGTAGTGACGCTCTGGTACAGCTGTAAAACAACAGCTGATTTTGTAATTTTATTGTTGTGAAAACAATTAGAATTCATAAATTCCAATCAATATTCAATTATTAAACATTTTGAAGTATCTCCGTTATAACAATTTTTGTTAAGAGAGTCGTTATCCTTTTGGTCTTTGACACTTTTTTGTCAAGTTTACTTTAGTCCTTCGCAAGTCATTAACCTTCTAGGATTTTACCAAGATCCTGAAGCGATTGCAAGTTTTTAACCTTAAACCTAAAAATATGAATTTAAGATTATGATTTCAGACTGTAGTTATTATTAAATTCAATTGTCACTGGTTGAGAGTATTACAAAAACACTTTTTACACTTTTTTGCATTCTTTGGGTTTCTGTAATAATTGATAGACATGCAAAGTAGGATAAATGAGTCGCATCATACGTTCAAACAATTGCATAATACACGAAGGGCTTACTTGAGTCTGTTCCTGAGTAATTTTGATTGGTTGGCAATCATTACGCACTCTATTTCCGTATCAAGAACAAAAGCTTTAACTGCACGTGCTAACCTTAACCAAATTGATTGTTAAATACATGATAGAAAACAAACATAAAACTTGTTATCGCTATTTTGTGCATTTTTCCTTTGATCTTTTTTTGTGATAATTTTTCATATCATGCTACTCGCTTGAGATGGAAAATTATCGCTAGAAACTAAGCAGGCACGTGGCGTTGCTAACGAAATTGACATGAAATTGACAACGTCGTCATAGGTAAAATAGCGATAAACAGATTATCATTGGTCATCTCAACTCGATTACCTTTCTCACTTTCGCCGAGATGATCAACGATTGTCTATAAATATTGCATTTTTATTTAAATAAACATTTAATGCTTCTTTTTATAATCTTATATGGGTTTGGAAGTGCTGACCGAAGCACATTTTGCATTAAGTGAATGTTTAGGCGCTTCATTCTAGGATGCATTCATATATCATTGTCATAGATAGCACGTGTAGTCAATTGTGTGTTTTACGGAAAGAACTGATAAAAAAAGGGAATTTAATGAAATATATGTGTAATTTAATTATTAATTTCAGCATATTAAACATGTGCGCGCATTTTTTGAATGAAGTTCTTGTCGCGTTTCATACGTAATGTTTTTTTGGCTAACGCTTTTACATTCTAATAGAATTATAAAAAGAAGCATTCATTTTCCGCGAAATGTGCATGCCAAATATCATATCAATCGTTAATTCGCTACTTTTCTTATATCATCTTGTAGATAGATTAACGTACGGATTGGGCCAATTGTGACGAATGGCCAAAATATAATTGATTATCAACGGTACCAGTTTTACGTATTTAAAGCACATTTTGGATGTGTCTTCAGTGATAGTTGAAGCCAAAATATTTGCAAAATTCTGTACACATTATAATATATGTATACAACATAAACAGTGATACACATTCTTTATCTTTAAATTTTTTTTATTGAAAAGTGAAAAATATTTTTGAAACACTGAACTTCGATTTCGTTAATGTAAGTACCAAGTAATTAGGTTAACTAAAAGTGCAATGATAGCCGCATGATTTATTATGTATACTTAGTGGTTTTACTTCAGAATCTAAGGGGTAATTATGAAACCTTGATGACGTATGAAATTGATGCCAAATACACAAAAATTGAAGTACCTGCCACTTTACTTTAAAAGCTTTTTTTCTATCAATAACAAATACAACATAATTTATTTATTAAAAACTTGAACTTCGTTTTTTTTTAAATGTTAGTAATTATAACAAGTGATAATGAAACATACTTTTTAAAGCAAATTTCACAAAAACATAGGTATATATTGTACTTTCAATATATGTTTCATTTATATTATTGCAAAAACTTATTTCTAAAAGTATGCTTATTTCGAAACACCTTCTTATCATTGACGTCATAGCTATGCGTATGAGACGTGCTTTTGGAAGCCAAATACACAAAATAATTAAGTAATTCCAATATGAGTTTAATTTATATCATAATTTAAAAGTTCATTACTGAACAATATACAAATAAAGATTTAAAACCAATGCTTGTGTCAAATCACCTGCTAGCAATGACGACATTTCTGTGCGTTAGTCTAGACATAGACACATTGTCTAGACAGGACTAAACTAGGTCAATGGTTATCGTTTACGACAACAATTTCGTTAAGCAAAAATCAGGAAGTTTGTTTTTTGAATTTTTTTCTTAAACTGATTTTATGTTTTGGATGCCGGAACTTTTAAAACTAACTACAAGTTATGGGTATTGCTCTTTATTGAAGGCCGTAAATTGTCCATGTTTTATGCCTTATCGTTCTTTTGTCTCCGATGGATATTTGTATGTCTTAAGCAACCATACCTCATCTCCTTTTTTAGCTCATCTGGCCCGAAGGGCCAAGTGAACTTTTTTCATCACTTGGCGTCCGTCGTCTGTCGTCCGTCGTCGTCTTCCGTGGTCGTTGTCGTTAACTTTTTACATTTCGAACTTCTCTAGAGAACCACTGAATGGAATGAAACCAAACATGGCATGAATGTTCCTTATGAGGTGCTGACCAAGTGTTGTTACTTTGTAGCCGATCAATCATCTAAGATGGCCGCCAGCGGGGGACTTTGTTTAACATATGACCCTATGGGAAATGCATACAAATGACTTCTTTTAGAGAACCACTGAATGGAATGAAACAAAACATAGCACGAATGCTCCTTACGAGGTGCTGACCAAGTGTTGTTACTTTGTAGCCAATCAATCATCTAAAAATTGCCGCCAGCGAGGGACTTAGTTTAACATAGGACCCTATGGGAAATACATACGCAAGAACACCTGTATCGTTTTAAAAGACCCAATAAATTCAAAAGTATCATTTATCAACATCTTAAGAAGCACAGTCATCCTATTAAATATTTAACAGTTCAACCTTTAGAAGTAGTAAATAAGCAGCCTGGTGAATCTCATTCCAAGTTTGTACGATCACGAAAAATAAATGAATTAAATTGGATTAAAAAATTACAGACAGTCTACCCTCTCGGTCTTAATGATAATATCATGGGAATTGGCAATATATCAAGAACCGATTCTGTTAACATTTTGGATATAGTTTCTAAAACTGTTCGTAAAAATCGTTCTCATGGACGCAGAAAAAATCGCAATCAAAGAAAATTTCGGACCAACCATACAAATATTTCGGACCTAATTTCCATTTCAAAAAACAACGGCAGACATTATCTGTTAACCAAGCTTTGTTCTTTACCTATAAATAAATTAAATAAAATTTTAGAGGATTGCAACACAATTTCATATTACAGTCCTAAGTATGAAATTGTCCAAATTATAATGGCATATTGTTATTCTAAACTGTTTCCAAAAATTGATCGCCCTGAAGATCATAAAAAACATTTTATTAAAATAAAGTATGTCAATAAAGGTTTTGATTTTGTAAATATTGCCGGTATTTTTAACGACCATTCTGTTAAAGACCAAATTCCTGGATATTTTGATAATACTGAACTCCCTCTCATTTGTTATATTTACAAGAAATCTACCCGAAAATATGTGTTTAATTATAGCCAATTGTGTAAAGATGTAAATATCACTGAAAATACACCTATGTCGTGTAATTGCAGTAATTCAGAATACACCTATGAACCAATTTCCCATGTTATAACAGGAGACCTTAACATCGTTCGCGACCGAGAGTTAAAATCATTCCTCAGTAAAGGACCTAAATATCGTCCCCCGTCAACTATTAACTGGAATGAGTGTCGTAATATCATCAACGACTCACTCCGCGCCTACTGTTTGAAATGGGTAAAACGGGAAAAAGCTGACAAAAAATCTTTGGACTCTTTTTTTAATTCAGTAATGAAGATAGTTGATATTCGAATACAACATTTTAAAGAACATTTTACCCTCAACAAAAACTATAAAAACCCTATTTCGCGTATCAAAAATAAACTAACAGAACTAGCCAAGGAATTTGTTTTTGTCCCGGCTGATAAAGCTGCGAATAATATCATTATTGTTTGACGTAAATTTTATATAGAGGTTCTGCAAAAGGAAATCACGAATTCACCAACATTCCAACTGACTTCATTTTCAGAAAACGACATCTGTAACAAACATAAACTTTTAGCTACTTCTTTACAAGCAGAACCAAACACAATGAAAGTCCCAACTATGTACTGGCTTCCGAAGCTGCACAAAAAACCTTACAAATATAGATTTATTTCATCTTCCAGCCATTGTTCAACTACTAAATTGTCTGTTTTACTTACTAGTACACTTGGTACAATAAAAAACCTGATAATAAATTGTTCAAATAAGGCCTTTGAAAATAGTGGAATTAATTACTTTTGGAGTGTTAAAAACTCGTTGGAAGTACTTGATAAATTGCATGCATATATTGGTGATTTTGAATCTGTTCAAAGTTTTGATTTTTCTACCCTATATACCACTTTGCCTCATATTCTTATTAAGAAAAAATTCACATCCCTAATTAACTGGGCATTTAAAAAGTCGGAATGCGAGTACATATGTTCAAACTCTTTTAGATCATTTTTTAGTAGCAATAAACAAAAGAACTATGTCAATTGGACATGCTTTGATACTATTTATGCACTTGAATTTTTACTTGATAACATTTTTGTTCGCTTTGGAGATTCCGTATATCGTCAAGTTATTGGAATTCCAATGGGGACTAACTGTGCACCACTTATTGCGGACCTGTTTTTGTATTGTTATGAGTTACAATTTATGACTAAAATTAGCAAAGACCCATCAAAACAACATTTGATACAAAAATTTAACAATACTTTTAGATATTTGGATGATATATTGGCTCTAAATAATGACGACTTCAGTATGTATACTAAAGAAATTTATCCTGTAGAACTTACTTTAAATAAAGCTAATGATAACAATGACCACTGCCCTTTCCTCGATCTTGATATCTATATCATAAACGGGAAGCTTAATACAAAAATTTATGATAAAAGAGATGATTTTTCATTTCCTATTGTTAATTATCCATTTTTAGATGGTGACGTTCCCTTGTCACCATCTTATGGTGTTTATATATCTCAACTTGTACGATTCGCTCGTGTATGTAACAATGTATTAGATTTTAGCGAGAGAAATTTATGTATTACTGAAAAATTATTACACCAGGGTTTTCGATATCACAAACTGGTCAAAACATTTACTAAATTTTATCACCGGTATAAGGAAATAATTCGTAAATATAACTCAACATGCAGACATCTTATACGTTCAGGTATTTCACATCCAAAATTTTATGGAAATATTCTTTATAAAGCACAAAAATGTCAGTATTCTCCTCAGAAACTAACAAAACCTTTAAATAGACTTATTAAAAGGGGATATAGTTACGATACTGTGGTCAGGTCATTAAAGATTGCATATTTTGGCTTTAACATTGATTCACTGATAGGGTCTTTGCATCGGAACTAAACACATTTATTTCTAAAAAAACAGTTGTTGGCATGACACGGGTTATGTTCTTCTCATATATTTTATGATAGTATGATACTAAACCCCTAACGGGAGGGATTGTACCTGATATTCATATGATGAAGACATAATCTTTCAATCAGTTTAATTGAGGTCTGGAGCTGGCATGTCAGTTAACTGCTAGTAGTCTGTTGTTATTTATGTATTATTGTCATTTTATTTATTTTCTTTTGTTACATCTTTTGACATCAGACTCGGACTTCTCTTGAACTGAATTTTAATGTGCGTATTGTTATTCTTTTACTTTTCTACATTGGCTAGAGGTATAGGGGGAGGGTTGAGATCTCATAAACATGTTTAACCCCGCCGCAATTTTGCGCCTGTCCCAAGTCAGGAGCCTCTGGCCTTTGTTAGTCTTGTATGATTTTAAATTTTAGTTTCTTGTGTATAATTCGGAGTTTAGTATGACGTCCATTATCACTGTACTATTATGCATATTTTAGGGGCCAGCTGAAGGACACCTACGGGTGCGGGAATTCTCGCTACATTGAAGACCCATTGGTTGCCTTCGGCTGTTGTTTGCTCTATGGTCGGGTGGTTGTCGCTTTGACATATTCACCATTTCCTTTCTCAATTTTAAATGTCTTCTTTTAGAGATCCACTGAATGGAATGAAACCAAACATAGCATGAATGTTCCTTATGAGGTGATGACCAATTGTTGTAACTTTGTCGCTGATCCAACATCCAAGATGGCCACCAGTGGAGGACTTAGTTTAACATAGGACCCTTTGGGAAATGCATACAAATGACTTCTTTTAGAGAACCACTGAATGGTATCAAACCAAACATAGCATGAATGTTCCATATGATGTGATGACCAAGTGTTGGAATTTGTAGCCAATCTATCATCCAGGTTGGCTGCCAGTGAGGGACTTAGTTTAACAAATGACCCCATGAGAAATACATACTAATGTCTCCTTTAGAACCACAAAATGGAATGCAATATTGAACCAAGTTTTATCTTTTTTTTATATGATTTCAAAAGCCCAAGTAGAGTCAGGTGAGCGATACAGGCTCTTGAGAGCCTCTAGTTTCATTTTTTGTACTTTCGCCGAAAGGCCAACAAAGTTAGCTAAACCCACTTAAAATGCTCATATGCCTTTCGGATTCATAACATCGTCAGTACCTTTCAGTCAAAATATCTTGATGGTTTTTGTCCTTTAGGAAATGAGTGTTGATTGCTGATATATGATCATCAGTGATTGCATGTTACGTTAAATAATGTTTTTGTCAAGTAGGAAAACGCTCATTATTGATGACTTGCCGTGTATTTACTTTGGTAGGTGATCAAAGATTTTGTAAATATGATTCCACATCATGTGTTAGATTTTCGGTCCGCGCGTCCGTTCGTTTGTTCGTTCGTGCGTTCGTCCGTCTGTCCCGGTTCAGGTTAAAGTTTTTTGGTCAAGGTAGTTTTTGATGAAATTAAAGTCCAATCAACTTGAAACGTAGTACAGATGTTCTCTATAATATGATCTTAATGCCAAATTAGATATTAATTCCAATTTCACAGTCCACTGAACATGCAAAATGATTGTACGAGTGGGGCATCCGTGTTTTTTTTTAAAGGTGACAAGTTGGAATCATTTCATGAAATTAAAATATTTATCTTTAATAAAACGAGTGTTGACACAGACTTGAGTTGTATAACAGTGAATTTTTCATGAAATCATCATAATCATTTAAAAATACATTTTTTCTTCATTCTTGTTTATCACGTAAAAAGGCAGTAAGATAAGTGGAGATATACGTGTATGATGGAAATTAAGTGGATGGAAATTTCATTTGTCCAGCGGCAAATATTTCTTGCACTTTTAAGGATGATGATGATGTCATGTGAAAAAGAAGTCTGCTTTGTACGTGACTAACACACTAAATAGTTCCGAATAAAAGACACGGATGCAAAAATCTCTTCCGTGTAAAATGAAATTTGTCCCATACCAACGTGACTTGCGCACATACGTCTCTATCCTTCGTCATTATTTATATTTTACTGGTGGCGTGATGTTTCTTTTTGTACATATAAATCAATGCTTTTATTAATTGAACATCATTAAACAGTAACAGTCGACAAATAAGTTTTATGACAAGGAACCAGAACAAAATTAAGTTTGGATGTCTTTGTCAATTCAGAGTATCACATAAAGATCGTCTTTGAAAATGCATGCATTAAGTTTATGTTAAAAACTCTGTATGTCTGCTTTTCAAACTCAATAACTTATGAACATATATGATTATATAAATAGAAGCTAGCCACTCCATGTCTGAGACATAGATGTTTCTGTACACTTTTAATGGCCATGTATGTCACGAGGGTATCACTTTTGAAATAGAGAAAGACGCAATATTCCTGATTTGTTTTGTTGTTTATCACACTGTAGTTAAATATCGTAAAATGTGCGAGAACAAAATTAATTTAATGTTCTATTACTTCGAAATGAAAAACCTTATATGACATAAAAAAAGAAGATTTTAACATTTAAGTAACTGTTTTAATTATATTTAAGTACTACGTATAAAGACAATTAAAGCCACTGTAACATATAAGAGAAATACAAAAAAAAATCTCATCTTGCAGTTTTGTTTTGACATAAGGAAGAATTTTAGATATTTATCTAATGATAAATTATTTTTGCCAGGATTCGAATTTCTACATGTTTATTCGTGTCCGTTAACATATAAAGTCGATATAACTATAGCAAAAAAAGCTCACTGTGACTTTGAGATGATGAACAGCAATGTGCATGATAAAAGCGCTATTCCTTTGGTTTTTTGTGAGATTTTGTTGTGCATGTTCTAATTCTGTGTCATGGATATTGAGTGCGCTCACAGTTTTTTCTGTATTATTATAGAAACAAAATCATTATAAAGTTTGTTTTCTTTGTTATTTGCAGAGTTTATTTTATTACATAAGATAGTCTTTGAAAATATCTGTACTGATTGGAATGTCAGCTTTTCTCACCGGAAAGAAATATGTATTTATATAAATATGAGCCACTCCATGTCTGTGACATTAATGTCAATGTACTATTACTTAAAAAAGAAAAAAGCAGAAGTGTCAAATTTTTGTTAATGTAGTATGCGAAATAGCGCACACTGAAAAAAAGAAAAATTTAATTAAATGTTATATTAATCCTAAATAAAACCAATCATAACATCAAAGAGAAAAAAAGATCAACACTTTTTAATTATATTTGTAAAGACATTTTATACAACTGTTACATTTTAGGAGAAATGAATATGTGTCTTTTGACAAATTCCATGAAGAAATAACATCAAAAATATGGTGCATATTGAATAAGCCGCGTAGCAGGTTATTTTAAAGAGTGCATCACATTTTTTATGTTATTTCGACAAGACAGATCATGTAAGAGGACCTCCTCTGTGGTATCGTGGATACGTACACGTGTTTGTCTGGATTGCAAGAGGTCATGGATTCGAGCATTGGTCAGATCGAACCAAATATAAAAAAAAAGATGCGGTATGATTGCCAATGAGACAACTCTCCACAAGAGACCAAATGACACAGAAATTGACAACTATAGGTAACCGTACGAACTTCAACAATGAGCAAAGCCCATACCGCATAGTCAGCTATAAAAGGCCAATAAATAACAATGTAAAACAATTTAAACGAGAAAACTAACGGCCTAATTTATGTACAAAAAATGAACGAAAAACAAATCTGTAACACATAAACAAACGACAACCACTGAATTGCAGGCTCCTGACTTGGGACAGCCACATACATACAAAATGTGGCGGCGTCAAAAGACTTTAAAATTTTTATTTGTTGCTTCGCCGATAGCTGCAAAGCAAGGGGCATTAGGGTGTAAGAACAAATACTGGTTGCGTGGTTCGGAAACCGAACAATGTTAAGGAGCGATTGCCATTTCTTTTGTTACTTGTACCGTTGAGAGAAAAATTGCATATAAATATATAATCTATATAATCTAAAAATATTGGAATCCGTGAATTTCGAGTCAAACAAATCCAGCCAACAATAAAATCTATATTCAGTAAAGGTCCGAATGATTGTACAGTAACTTCACAAGCGATTGAATTAACAGTCAATACAATTTGCAGACATGAAGATAATGAATTTATTTAAATTTATGCAGGGGCAATTGCTTTTAAACATTTTAGGGAGGTTCTGTAGGTCTAGAAACTAGAACAGTGTTTAATGTCTCAATAGTTTTAGCTACGATTTTGTTTTGTTTCTATTGTTATTTTTGACCTTTGAAAAAAATTGTAGTGCATATGAACTTTCAATTCTAGGATAAGATTTTTTTCAAAACCTCATAGTGAAAGTGGTACAGTTTTAGCCGTAAAAGGAGTTCCTATGGGAAATTACATTGTCAATATTTACAGAAAAAGGTACATTATGTTGTTCAAATTCTATTATAATGATTGGTTTATGTATACATCTAAACGTTTTCGTTTCAAAATCTTGAGAGGCAGAAACTGCTTTTACAGTACAATGTGTGTAATTCAATTAAACTTACTACAACAAAGTTGTTATTCTTACAAATCTTGGAGGCCAGCTTGAAAGTCTCCCGAATGACAAAAAAAAATAAAGAAGCATATAGTTTCATCCCAACACTGTCATATAACACTATATATATATGTTCCATCAACGTTGTACTGTCAGTGTCTTTTACATATTACGTCTTTCCCGTCCATGACATAAAGACATCATAATTATATAAAAGAGAAACAATAAAGGCAACAGTAGTATACCGCTTTTCGAAAAGATACCAATCGGTAATTCTAACTCCTGAGTCGAAAATAGAAAACAAAACACAAACAACTGTTACAGTTCACAAAACACAACGTAGAAAAATAAAAACTAAATATTTCAAACCTCACCAAAAAATAGTGAATTATGCTAGTATCATTCATGTATAACTATACTACTTCGAGAATTTGTATATTTTTACTACAACATGTTAATTTATCTGAATTCAGCTAAGTCGTAAAAAAATAACTATTTTAAGTTTGATCGATTACATGTTGTTGTGTTGCGTGTAAACAAGTCGTTTGTTGCATTATGCTTTGAATTTTCTAAATTATCCAAGCAATGTCACGTGTATATGATAACCAAGTTAGATAGTTGTTCTCCCGGCGGGCACTAAACCTATTAAATCTATGACGGTCTTTGACTATAGCGTCTGTATGTAGCAACACTGACGTCTGCAATTATTACGTATTTCACATTAATAAATTATTCGCAAAGAAGCGCACTTTAAGAACAACAAAATGTGAATGGCCATAATATTGAAATTATTTTTCCAACATTCTAATTCGTCCTAATAAGTTGATTTTCCATTGACGTCGAAACTTATAGCAACACTTTCACTGGATCCATATATTAAAAGTCATCATATCACAGACACATCTAATTTACAAATTCGTTTTCATTCATTTCGAAACATCTAGAATAAAGTGGTCACAGAGAATTTTGGATTTTTCCCCCCTTTTCCCTCTAAAATAAAAAAATAAAATCAATCAAGGATTGTATGCTCCAGCTATTATGCATATGTCTGATCATGGCACATTCATATTTGGCTAATGGTATATTAGTTTGACAATTTTTTTAATGAGCTCTCTATAACGTTGGTATCAGGTTTTACAATTTTAAGTTATTTTGCTTCGAGCATCACCGACAGATCATTTGTCGAAAAGTGCAAATTTTGCAACTGTATTGTTCCCGCTAAACGTTTTTTTATCACTGATGCCTCTAGTGGTAGACTATGGGTCCCAAAGATTTTCACTAATCCAGTTAAGCTCAGTACCAAAATGTAAATACGGATATTGTTTCCGTGTTATAGCTTTTCCTGTATCTAGACATATCTTCCTGTAAAGTTTCATTTTATTATTTTAATTTCAGTTACTAGTATTAAAAGTGGGAACTTATTAGAAATTGTGGTACCCTGAATTATATCTGCATCATGTAAAGCTTTAATTTCGATGCAGGGTTTGATATATCAGATCTAAGTTTCGGAAATTTCAAAATGTTGGCTTAAATATATGGCCTATATATAGGATGAAATTTGAAAAAAATAGGCAGGACAGGAGTTTTGAGTATTAAAGACGGCAGGATGGGTTACTTGGCAAAAAAGGCAGGATGACATTTTATGTAAAAAAAACTTGGCCCGAATAGGGTGAAAAATAAATAAACACAAACTACAACTAAAATAAATGCAGGACAAAATTTGTCATCCTAGCCATCCTCCCTCTCCCACCCCTATAAATATCAAATGGTATCTCCCATACTGTATTTGTAGTTTCAGTTATTTGCAAGTCGAAAGTGTAGGTGTTACTTGCGAAATCGTGTTGCACTTTTAAATTAGCTATCCGTCTGTACAGACTGCACATTGTTTGAATAAATATTTTCAACAATTTCTGTGGGTGGACTAACAATCATAATTACCTTCAATCGTTAAAATAGGAGGTGCAAGAAGTTGCTTTTCAAGGAAAAGTTTTATTCCTCCGCGAAGAATGATAAGTAAACAGCATATAATGTTTGCCAAACTGATAAATCTTATAGTCCATAATTATATATGACATAACATTAATAGCAAGTGTTCTTTTTATACATGTATGTATTATTGATAATGATCTCCTTTATCACCGAATTGCATGTACCCTAATTATGACGAAACATTTTAATAGTTTTAAAAACTTTAAGATAAGGAGATATATTTTGTAGTACACAATAAAAACACTCGAACTAGACAAAGGTTTAGGTATTCATGCAGGTGTGCACTGTGACACCTGTCCTAAAACATTTGTTTAGGAAATAATGAGTTCATTTGAATATCGATTTTGTTCAGTAGTTATTTTATATTACCACAAAATTATCTGTTTCTATTAATGATTTTTTAATGTGTTCTATTAAGTATATTAACTTTAACTACTCATACATTCTATGAACTTTGTCTAGATAGTTTAATTTTTGAGAGATGTCTTTTGAGGAGTCATTCTTTATATTATGAATATCAAACACGTACAATTAATGCATGTCAGTACTTAAGATATTGGGAAATGGCAAGTGGATGATTACTAGATAATAAATACGACTCGAGATATCAAAATGTCTTTATTTAGATTTGCATGATAGCTTCAATCGACACGAAACCCAAGATTGTCATTGGTTTCTTAAACATGAATTTACTCATTTCAGGTTCGTTTGAATACCTTTCTTATCTAAATTAAAGTACACTTTAAGGAAATAATTGACACGCATGCAAATAATCAAAGCAAATCATTGACTGATATATTACTTTTTAACATGTAATTTGGAACGATCTCTCCAGAAAATGACTGTCTACAGGCCGTTTGTTGGATATAACATGATTTGGTTTAATACGTTAATTTATTAACTAATCAAAAAGTTAAAAAAAAATGTTTTAAAGTAAATCAAACAAATGAAAATCGGCAATTTTCCTATCGGAATTATCTTTTAATCTTAACAAGAGTACAGAGGTCTAGACAATTTCACAACCCAAATATAAACCGAGACTTTCACGAATGAATGAATGATGAGTTTCGGGTCATAAATGCTATTTAACTTTGTACTTGTTTAACTTTCTAAACGTCACTGACGATTTTTATGTAGGGCTAGACGAAACGCGCGTCAGGCGTATTAAATTATACTAGAACACACCCGCGAAATCGCGGGCATATACAGCTTGTAACCTGTTGTAGGATGAATTTTTTAAAAAGATATTATGACTGAAGAATTTCATATATGGTATCAAAAGCCCTCTCCCTTTTCCTAAAGTCCGTTATGTGTTTCCTTTCTGTTAAATGCAATTATTTTTCGTGTTTCTGTCCTTATGTATACCACAATTATTCTTCACCTTTGCTACAATGCATTGTTTGGTAAAAGTCAAATTAAATTAAAAATTTGCACCGCTCCAAACATGAAATAAATGAAACATTTTTTTAAAAAGATATAATGACTGGAGAATTTCATTTAAGGTATCAAAAGCCTTCTCCCTTTTTCCAAAGTCCGTTATGTGTTTCCTTTCTGTTAAATTCAATTATTTTTCGTGTGTATGTCCTTATACCACATTTATTCTTCACCTTTGCTACAATGCATTGTTTGGTAAAAGTCAAATTAAATTAAAAAAATTTGCACCGCTTCAAACATGAAATAAATGAAACTGCTTATTAAACCATTATTATTCTAATAAAATGTGCTTCTAGGACAATTCATCAGTGCTTTTCCTTTTGAGAGCCCTATTAACATGCCAATGGTAGGATTTGAATCTCGTATAAATGACTAAGGCTCATTTGAGGGGTGGTCTGAGGGGCCCTGATCCCGAAATCCCGGGCTTAAAACCATGAAATCCCAAGGTGCGTATTTTAACGAAATGCATATCCCGACATCCCGAAATTAAGAAAAAAATATTCAATCACGAAATCCCGAGCTTAAAAACACCCGATCCCGACGTCCCGAATAAGTCCTGCCTCCTTCTAACCTCTACCATACTTTCATTTTGGCCAAATCACTACATAAATTTGTATGCCCCATTTATGGGAATTATGTTTTCTAGTCTGTTCGTCCGTTCGTTCGTTCGTTCGTCCGTGCTTCTGTTCGGCTTCAGGTTAAAGTTTTCACTTTCAACAATAAATGTTTATGCCCCATTTATGGGAATTATGCTTTCTAGTCTGTTCGTCCGTTCGTTCGTTCGTCCGTCCGTCTGTCCCGCTTCAGGTTAATGTTTTTGTCGAGGTAGTTTTTGATGAAGTTGAAGTCCAACCAACTCGAAACTTGTAAATATATTCCCTATGATATGATCATTCTAATTTTAATGCCAAATTAGAGATTTTACCCCATTTAACGGTCCACTATACATAGTAAATGATAGTGCCGATGTGGCATCCGTAAACTGTGGACACATTCTTGTTTCCACATGTTTTACTTTTTTCAATATATATGCAACTGGTATGACCCCTTAGATAGTAAATATTTCAAAAAAAGTAGACAGAATACAGAGAGTCTCTGTATATTATAGTAGTATAATCGTAGTTGACAGGTGGATAAACGCGAAAACATGATTGTCTCTAATAGTTGTGGTTATTGCGATCTTAAAACCATGATATGGAGAACGCTGTGATTGCCTTATTTATTTTTCATTTTTGTAATCTATCATACGATTGGTTGTTCTTGTGCATGTTTAAAACCGGAAGTCTTATATATGCCTAAACTGATAACGGAAACAATATCCAGACACCTATTTTGTCGTTTTTCTCCCAAAATAACTCAATCTGAATAATCATAAGAATGGATGACAAATGCGACTATGCATGTTACCTAAAGAACACAGAGTCGTGATGATTAATTCATTTTTGGAAGGAAGAGAAGCGAAACACAAAATGAGGTCTTCTCGTTTAATAGTATAGAAGCCTGGTACCTTCGATAACTATCGATCATGACCACGACATGTCATATAATGTTATTAATGTTATTAATGTCAGTTTTAATAACTTCCTGAATCACTGATTTTAAATGAGATTTTACATTTCTAAGAGAAGTCTGAGTCGGAGATTTTATTTGCTTATTTTCTCATTCATATCGTTAAATTTTATACGTAATAAGAACATACATTTTCTATTCCTTTATTCGTTTAAAGTAAAAAATATTTTCTATAATAAAAATCCTAGATTTCAGAGCAAACAAATACCATCTGTCAAGTACAAGCTCATCCTTGTATGTTTGCATTGTTATTTTCAATCGAACAGTACAAATATACGACAAAGTATCCTTCCTTACACATAAAGCAATTATCAAGGCGTCTTATACCATTAACAAGGCAATGTCAAATCTTACTTATACTTTATATGCTGATTACAAAGATAATATTAACACTGGACACTTTTAATTTGCAAAACACTCATTTGCAAATCCGCCGCCGCCTCAAACAAGAGCTACAATATCATGTATATAACCAAAATGTGCGGAATTACATGGGATTCAATAATTTCATTGGTTTTATACTGTTACTTTCATATTTATTTTTGCAATTTGAATTATAAAAACATGGGATTTTCAATATCCCATGGGACAGGGCAAAATCCCATGGGATTTACCATTATCCCATGGGATTTTGGTTAAATCCCATGGGATTTTTTTTGGTCCCATGGGATTATTGTAGTCCCATGGGATATTTGTTGTCCCATGGGACAAAAAAAATCCCATGGGACTATAATTATCCCATGGGATTTTTAATATCCCATGGGACAAAATAAAATCCTATGGGATTAAAATTATAAATATATATATATAAATATAAAGTTATGTGTATGTTACAATGAATGCTGTTTGGTAGTAAAATGTTTTAAATGTATACGAGTTTTTTTTATATTTTTTATATATTCATATATATAATTTTTTTTAAATTTTGTCACAAACATGTTTTTTATTTGTTTATATGACAATAAATATTATTCTTATTTTGGAATGTATAATAATAATATTTTACAGTCAAAGAATAAAGTCCTTTCACTGAAACAAAATGATGAAATTTCTAAATAAATGAAAAAATATTGTTTTGAAATCTTTGTCTTGTTTATTCTATTATGAAAAATAGAACTGAAAAAATATTTCATATTCTAACTGAATAGTTCACTCTTTTCATGAGGTAAGATTTTCTTTGTTATAGGTTCATTGCAATACTTGTATAGGCAAACAATTTGAATTATATATAACTTTGTGGTGTACATAATAGTATGCTTATAATTGCAAATTTATAATATAAACACTTTTTGTTAAAGTTTTTGCTTTCTTTATTCACAGCTTGCTATGTACAATTATTCAGTCCACTATATAAGAGTGAAGTCAATAAATAATTTCATTCACTAGAATATTCCTGCAATTCTTAGACAAAACATTTTTTCAATCTGTTCTTCAAAGATCTTCCTCTGTACATCTTTATTGAATGGAGAGATTCAAATGAGAAGACAAAGCAAGTTTATTTGGACAACAACATTCTAATATCTTGTTCATTCGTTCCATCTTTCAATTGATAATTACATTGTTGTATTTATATGATCAAGTTCTTGTGCATCAATGATCGTGATGATATGACTCCTTTTTGTTTATAGTCATCATGTTGAAATTTCCTCTTTCAAATAAATGTAGGAAAAAACATGTTCCATTTCAAATTAATAAAAAAGTCGCACTATGGAGAAAAATATCAGCTTTAAGTTTTCCGTTCAGTATTGATCTGTGAATGATGACCATGAAAATCCAGATTTCTGACCTACAAATACACAAACTCAAAAATTATCAGTGAAGAGATCAATAAAATGGCTATTTTATCATGTTTATGATTAATATGATAAACTTTCATTTAAATATTCAAGTACTAAATTACAGAAATCGCTTAAATTTTATAATAGTTTAGTTAAAGTACAGCTTATTTAAAATTATAATAAAAAATATAGGCCACCGATGAGTTAAATAAGATATTACATTTTTAATGCCAAAAAATGGCTTTTTTGCACCAAAGGGAGATAATTTGGAGCTTTTTCAATGATATATGCATTTTAAAAGTCATCTGGGGCCAAACCGAATTGATTGTTTTGAATGATTTGGTGTACCATATGATAAAGATATAAATAAATTGAGTTATGAAATAAAAATATTAAAACATTTTTCTGAAATTGTTATACCCTAGAGCCTCCTTAAATGTCATTTGATCTCTATTGGAGAAATGTCTCATTGGAAATCAGACTGCTAAGTGTTTCTTATTTTTATATCAACCCAGCCATATTATACCTGTCTAATATCAGGAGCTTGTACATAGTTCAGTGGTTGATGTTGGTTCATACCCGTCATTTTTATTTTTCATAATTTTTTGTTTTTATAAATTAGTCTGGTATATTTGACGTTTGAATTGATGCTCTGTTTCAAATTTGGTTAGTGTTGACTTTTATAGATTACTATAACATGTATAGGGTATGGGTTTTCTCATTACTTACAGGTCATCAATGGCCTCTAATAAGTAATTACAATGCTTACATCCACTAAATTGAACTCTGATGGATAGTTTTCTCTTTCATCATACCACATCTTATTTTAATAAATATTTAATTATTATTCAAGGACAAAAATTTTTATAACAGTGGACTTACCATTTAGGCTTTGTTGACCTCTGTAAATCTTATTTTGTTGATAATTTCTTCTGTTTATAGTTTCCCCTTTATCTTTCATGTTCTTGCCCTACACATAAAAGGGTAAACATCATTTAATGACAAAAATAACTACTACATGTATTACATAATTAGTAGGCAACTGAAAATTTTGTCTTATTTGTATATAACATCAACTTACTCATCATTCTTGCTGTTCAATATCATGAATATTATCATTATTCTATGAATATGAGGTCACAGTAAAATTAACCTTGGCAGGCAGACATCTTTTTTTATATGATACCTTGTAGTCATTCCATACAACAAGTAGACCTATGCTTAAAAAATCTAAGGCCAAAATTAAAAATATGTTTGTTTCCCCTCCCCCACATGGGTCAAAAATAAGCGCCTGGGTCAAAAAATTATTTTCCACAAAAAAATCGAAATTATTTTTTTCCTGAAAATAATTTGTTTCCATTTTTGGAAAGTGCTTGAAAGCAGAGGCCCCTCATGGGGGGGTCCTAGTAATCACATAATCACCATTTTTTTGCCAATATAATCACATAATCATTAAATATTTGCTTATCTTTAGTAATCAAATAATCATAAACTAAAAATACAGTCCTAGGTAATCAAATAATCATGAAATATTTGGCTTAATAATCAAATAATCATTAAAAAAACGGCCAAGTAATCACATAATCAAAAACCCCATGAGGGCCCTCAAAGCAGAAGGATTGATAATCTAAATAAATACACTCAAATTGAGCACAAACAACTGATAAGTGGCCTGGACTGGACAAGTCAAACCATTCATGTGACCATGCTATGACAATCACATCCAGTTAAAAAAAACTACAGGCTCTCAAGAGCCTGTGTCGCTCACCTGTTAATGTGTTTACTGATGTCGGCCATCTTCGTTGGTAGGCGGGGTCATTAGACACTTTTTTTTTTAAATAGATACCCTAGTATTATGATTGTGGCCAAGTTTGGTTAAATTTGGCCAAGTAGTTTTAGAAATGATTTTTATACAAGTTACAAAAATGACGAAAAGTTGTTCAATATTGACTATAAAGGGCAATAACTCCTTAAGGGGTCCTCTAACAATTTTGATCATGCTGACTTATTTGTAGATCTTACTTTGCTGAACATTATTGCTGTCTACAGTTTATCTCTATCTATAATAGTATTCAAGATAATAACCAACAAGAGGCTGTCACAACGACAGCAAACCGGATTTATTTATTTATTTGTGTCCTGGCAATATCACAAGAACCATTACTGATGAATGGTGAAAGTGAAAATCATCAATATCAAATTTGACCTCCATTTTGTCATCAGTATCAACATTTTGAAATAATAATATTTGAAAAGCTTATAGATTGAATGGTTCACGAGTAAATGCAACAATGTGAATGGAAACGCCATTTTATGATCTTTCAAGAACCATAACTCCTGAACGGTAAAAGTCAAAATCGTCATTATTGAACTTGACCTCTATTTTGTCATCAGTAACAACATATTAAAATTTCAAAAGCTTTGGTTGAATGGTTCATGAGAAAATGCACGGACACGACGGGAAACACCATTTTTCAATCTTTCATGAACCATAACTCCTGAACGGTAAAAGTCAAAATCGTCATTATTAAACTTGACCTCCATTTTGTCATCAGTAACAGCATATTAAAATTTCGGAAGCTTTGGTAGAACAGTTCATGCATAAATGCACGGACACGACTGGAAACTCCATTTTTCAATGTTTCAAGAACCATAACTCCTGAACGGTAAAAGTCAAAATCGTCATTATTTAACTTGACCTCCATTCTGTCATCAGTAACAACATATTAAAATTTGGGAAGCTTTGGTAGAACAGTTCATGCGTAAATGCACGGACACGACTGAAAACTCCATTTTTCAATCTTTGAAGAACCATAACTCCTGAACGGTAAAAGTCAAAATCGCCATCATTGAACTTGACCTTCGTATAGTTGTCAGTAATAACATATTAAAATTTTAAAAGCTTTGGTTGAACGGTTCATGAGTTTATGCACGGACAACATTTGATTGCCGCCTTTCAAGAACCATAACTCCTGAACGGTAAAAGTCAAAATCGCCATTATTGAACTTGACCTTCGTATAGTTGTCAGTAATAACATATTAAAATTTTAAAAGCTTTGGTTGAACGGTTCATGAGTTAATGCACGGACAACATTTGATTGCCAAAGCCCGGCCATTTTGTTTGGTAGGCTGAGTCATCGGACACATTTTTTAAACTACAAACCACAATGATAATTGTGGCCAAGTTTGGTTAAATTTGGCCAAGTAGTTTCAGAGAAGAAGATTTTTAAACTAGAGGCTCTCAAGAGCCTGTGTCGCTCACCTGTTAATGTGTTTACTGATGTCGGCCATCTTTGTTGGTAGGCTGGGTCATTAGACACTCTTTTTAAAAATAGATACCCTAGTATTATGATTGTGGCCAAGTTTGGTTAAATTTGGCCAAGTAGTTTTAGAAAAGATTTTTATACAAGTTACAAAAATGAGGAAAAGTTGTTTAATATTGACTCTAAAGGGCAATAACTCCTTAGGGGGTCCTCTAACAATTTTGATCATGCTGACTTATTTGTAGATCTTACTTTGCTGAACATTATTGCTGTTTACAGTTTATCTCTATCTATAATAGTATTCAAGATAATAACCAAAAACTGCAAAATTTTCTTAAAATAACCAATTTAAGGGCAGCAACCCAACAACAGGTTGTCCGATTCAACTGAAAGTTTGTGAGGGGATATATCTTATTCTGATGAACATTAAAATCTTGAAAGATTTGCCCTAAATGTCTTGGTTCCAAAGATATAAAGCAAAAACTGCATTTTACCACTATGTTCTAATTTTAGCCATGTCGGCCATTTTGTTTGGTAGGCTGGGTCATCGAACACATTTTTTAAACTATAAACCACAATGATAATTGTCGCCAAGTTTGATTAAATTTGGCAAAGTAGTTTTAGAGAAGAAGATTTTTAGAAAAGTTACAAAAAATGATGAAAAGTTGTTAAAAATTGACTATAAAGGGCAATAACTCCTTAAGGGGTCGACTTGCAATTTTAATCATGTTGACTTATTTGTAGGTCTTACTCTGCTGAACATTATTGCTGTTTACAGTTTATCTCTATCTATAATAGTATTCAAGATAATAACCAAAAACTGCAAAATTTCCTTAAAATAACCATTTCAGGGGCAGCAACCCAACAACAGGTTATCCGATTCGTCTGAAAATTTCAGGGCAGATAGATCTTCACCTGATAAACAATTTTACCCCCTGTCAGATTTGCTCTAAATGCTTTGGTTTTTGAGTTATAAGCCAAAAACTGCATTTTACCCCTATGTTCTATTTTTAGCCATGGCGGCCATCTTGGTTGGTTTGACGGGTCACGCCACACATTTTTTAAACTAGATATCCCAAGGATGATTGTGGCCAAGTTTGGTAGAATTTGGCCCAGTAGTTTCAGAGGAGAAGATTTTTGTAAAAGTTTACAGACGACGGACGACGGACGACGGACGCAGGACGACGGACGCCTAGTGATGAGAAAAGCTCACTTGACCTTTCAGGTCAGGTGAGCTAAAAAGTTACAAAAAATTATGAAAAGTTGTTAAAAATTGACTATAAAGGGCAATAACTCCTTAAGGGGTCGACTGACAATTTTGATCATGTTGACTTATTTGTAGGTCTTACTTTGCTGAACATTATTGCTTTTACCTGTTTACAGTTTATCTCTATCTATAATAGTATTCAAGATAATAACCAAAAACTGCAAAATTTCCTTAAAATAACCATTTCACAGGCAGCAACCCATCAACAGGTTGTCCGATTCGTCTGAAAATTTCAGGGCAGATAGATCTTGACCTGATTAACAATTTTACCCCATGTCATATTTGCTCTAAATGCTTTGGTTTTTGAGTTATAAGCCAAAAACTGCATTTTACCCCTATGTTCTATTTTTAGCCATTGCGGCCATCTTGGTTGGTTTGACAGGTCACGCCACACATTTTTTAAACTAGATACCCCAAGGATGATTGTGGCCAAGTTTGGTAGAATTTGGCCAAGTAGTTTCAGAGGAGAAGATTTTTGTAAAAGTTTACAGACGACGGACGCAGGACGACAGATGACGAACGCCAAGTGATGAGAAAAGCTCACTTGACCTTTCAGGTCAGGTGAGCTAAAAAAAACCTGCCTTCCTGGTCTGTTTACAAAGGGTAGACCCGGGGAGGGGAAACAGACATTCTTTTAAATGTGGCCTGATAAAATGACAAAACCAAGAAAACTTATCATTGACCAAAGAACAATAAAATGCGGTCATGGTTTATATATGAATCTGCCATTCAGACATGCACACCTTACAATTGTTTCATATCTACCAAATATAATCTACCTGTAACTTTAAACATATGATAAACTGACAAAACAATGCAGTGTTTCATTGACGAATGAACCATGCATGAAAATGAGGTCAAGTTCATATAAAATATGACAGACAGCTAAGTGCATCTTACAATTATTTCATTCACTAAATAAAGGGGCCTTATTGCTTACAGTATCCGGAAAATTGACCAAACCACAAAAACTAAATATTTTCAAAGTTCCTTATACCCTGCCAATTTGTTATGGTTGTGCCTGTTCCAAGTCAGGATCCGATAATTCAGTGATTGTCGTTTGTTTATGTGTAACATATCTGTTTTTCAATTTTTTTGTACATAAATTAGGTTGTTAGTTTTCAACTTTCAACTTGGCTATCATGTGTAAAATCATACAAGTGTTGGGAAAACAGGAAGTTGTCGAGTGATGAATCTGAAAATGCATCACACGGTATAGCTGACTTATTTAACCCTGAAACCAAATTTCAGAAATCCTTCTATTGTAGTTCCTAAGGAAAATGGGACGAAAAATATTCATCGGACGGACTGACTGACGCAAGGATGGATGGACAGACAGGGGTAAAACAGTATACCCCCCCTTTTTTAAAGTGGGGGCATAATTTTAATACGGGGCTATAAAAACCCATGCAAGATGTCAAAACAAAAAGAAGTAACCTAATTCTTACTTGTTAGGGGCTATTTATTTATTGTCGGTTATACATATAACAATACAACATATTAAAGGTCTGTTGTCTGTAGAGCTTTTATCCGACATACATATATATGACAAGCACAATACATTTGTACATGAAACATAAAGCTCATCACTGAGATAGTAGTCTCAGATAGAGGGAGGCGGGGTCAACCAAACTCCCCTATTCAATCTGAATGCAGGACAGAAAGTCACAGTCAAAAAGTCACACACTGTCACAGGACAAAAAGTCACAATTTAGTTTTGAGATTATTTTTCTTTGAACAAGAAAACACTCTTTTTGTATTTTTCTTGAAGTTTTATACATGAACATGATGTAGCAACTTTAAATTAAAATTTATTAAAAACAAATAAATCAGTGCATTAGGTTTGCGCACATTACCATTACATTTGCGCACAAAAATCATTACGTTTGTGTGCAGCTTTTGATTACATTTGCACGCATTTTTTAACATGTAAATATAAAAAAAAAGATATAGTATGATTGCCTTTTACAGCTGACTATGCGGTATGGGCTTTACCTCTGGCTTTGCTCATTGTTGAAGGCTGTTTGGTGACCTATGGTTGTTAATGTCTGTGTCATTTTGGTCTCTTGTGGACAGTTGTCTCATTGGCAATCATACCATACCTTCTTTATATTGGCTTATGGTTGAAGGCCGTAAAGACCTCTAGTTGTTAATGTCTGTGTCATTTTGGTCTCTTGTGGACAGTTGTCTCATTGGCAATCATACCACATCTTCTTTTTTATATTATGAACAATTTCCTAAAATTAAAAATGAATATATGTAATAAAAAGAAGATATTTCAAAATCTTTTTTCATTTATATTCAATCAATTGTCAACAAATTGTTTGTGACTTTTTGTCCTATTAACTTTGTTACTTTATGCCTGAGTTTGACATGTGTTTGACTTTTTGTCCTGTGACTTTTTGTCGGAATGTCCTGTGACTTTCTGTTTTTGCAGAAGTCCAGGGAGTGTTAAAAAACCACATGTGCAAGTTGAGAGTCAACACTTACACAGGGACTACACAACACTTTTTCAGAATGTCAGCAAAAAAGAATCACTGGTGACAGGGGAGTGTAACCGATGAATTGATCCTGAATCAGATAAGATTTTCCCGGTACGTCTAAACACCGCTCAGGAGGACCTCCTGGGTGCACACATGAGGAGGGATAGGACCTTTATCGGGACTCCGGGATCGGGTGTTTTTAAGCTCGGAATTTCGGGATTTAACCCTTCGGGTTCCGGGAATTCTTTATTTCGAATTTCGGGATCCGGGATTTTTATTTATTTAAATTCGGGACCTCGGGATTTCGTGTTTTTAAGCCCGGGATTTCGGGATCATGACCCCTCCTATCCCCCCTCACACATGCAGGGCATACAAAGTGCACTCATGGCAGACCCTATATAGTCGCCGTCGTATCTGCACACATGATGGATGTATATATTCGTTATAGATCGTCATACACTTCTCATTTTAGAGTTAAATTTGCAAGCAACCTCTTAAGATTCTAAAATAATAATGCTACTAAAAATATATTATTTCCCCCAATTTTCGCAATTTTTTCGCCATATAAAATATTTAGGCGACTGTGCTTTTAGTGAATATAAACGATGACGAGGCCTCACGAATAAATATAAATATGAAATATACTGGAACATCGATTAGCATAGATCGAGCAGCAGAGTAAACTTCCACATAAATCTCGAAGTTATTTACGCCGGATAATATAGACTGTGCTCCTGAATAAAGTTGTCAAATACATTAATTTGTGTTTTTTACTTCTACAAGAAATTTGATTCAAATGCTAATTACGCACCATTTGCTGAGCAGAGAATCATTCTAAGCCAGGAACCGTCTATACTAACTGATAACAGTAAGAATAGAAAGTCTCTGTAAAAAGGCAGTCAATACTAACAGAACTGTATTAACTTAATGATACATGTACATCAAGTTCCAGCACCTCACCAAGCACCCTTGCCTTGCATACTGAGATGGCAAACTGCGTAGGTTCATATCGTTTGATTCAACGTTTGTTTGGTTATTTTTTAAGGATCGTTGTAAAATTATATCTAAATCTTTGTTAAAATACGATTTTAAATTGTTCAATTCTTTCTATTTCATAATTTTGTCAAAGTCTACTTTTTAAAGTTTTAAATTTTACAGAAAAAATGAATATTCCAATTTGATTTGAAGAAAATCTTTTTGAACTGTCATGACATGGTGTTGCAAAGCTGATTACAGGTAACTATAACATACAGTAATTTTCCATTACGACAGTGCGTGTATTCTCGGGTGTGTATAACGTATAGTTTTCTAGAGAACATCCTGTCTACGTGTAATACAGATTGATGACATTATACAACATTTCTTTGGTTAAATGTGATAAGGTATCTGTGTCCATTCCCTATTTCAACACCACTAATTTTTCGAAGAAAAAAAATTAAAAAAAAATTATATGAAATTAAGAAGAAAAGTAGCAAATATAAACTTCAGTAATTGCGCATTGAGTAAACATAATTCCAATATTGCATGAACAAATCCGTGAGAAAACGTATATATACATGTATGAATAAAGATGTGTTTTAAAAGACCTATTGGCATTATTTCAAACTAGGACCTAAGATAACTAGAACTAAGCAATGGTTGATCCAGAAATTTTCATAAGTGGGTTCTCATTGACTGCCTTAGAGGGGTCACGTCCAGTCATGCTTCCGTGATTCCCTATATAATCTACCATTTGTTTCCCAAGATTTAGGAGGGGGGCTGGTACACACATATATATATAAATATACCTCTGCGGCGGAGCCAGCCATTTGAAAAGAAGGGGGTCTCAACCCAGGACAAAAGGGGGAGGGGGTGGTTCCAACCATATGTCCCCATTCAAATACATTGATCGTTCAAAAAAGGGGTGGTTTCAACCCCCGAAACCCTCCCCTTGGATCCGCCACTGATACCTAGTATGCATATAATTAAGCTTTGAATATATGCATATAAAATAATGGTACGTTTAAAAACCGTTCAGGATCTCCTGGTTGCACACAGGACATTAAGTAACTTAGGACATGTATATATAATAGTAAGAGTTCAGGGTATACATTCGATAACTAACATATTTTATAATTTTGTAATTTTTGTTTTGATAAAATCAGAGACATATAATACATGTATTGAGACATATATACATGTGTCTCTGAAAAAATCAAACCATCTTTAAAGAAGTTATTTCAGTTTGAATCGACTGTCTTTTGCATTAGAATTCCAAAACGTTAATGTTATTTACAAATGCCAAAACCTGCAAGAAAGAAACATTTATATTCGGTGATTTTTACACTAAACGTTTTCGTAATTTGTTTTAAAAATATTAAAAAGTACATGTACATCGTTTTTTCAAGATTTGTATAGTAACTGGTTTAATTAAGTCCCCTTGATGAAATTTAAATTGCGAGACGCTTATTAATAAACTATGATCTATTTATCGGCATGCGTCGTTATTTGGGATACGTCACGGATGACCGATGGTCATAATCAATACGATATACCAATCATCATTTGAATTTGGGCAATTGATCTTTAATAATTAGGACTAATTGGTGATGGCAGAGAATAAGTCGCTGGTGATGGTTAAAAACATATAGAAGTAAACTTTTAAAAAAAAGGTTTCCTCGGAAAAAATTATGAAAATATATGAATATGCTAAATAATTTTTTTTTCCGAAATAATAATTAAAGACGTTTAGAAATAACAAATTTTCACAGTTGGGAAATTTTCAATTCAAGTTATTTCATTTTGAAAACGTTGAAAAATATAGATCTTATTATATGTTAAATGTGGGCCGCTTGGAGATCAACTTGTGAAACCCTGCATAATTAGGGTTTGTCTACTTTCGTCTTTTTATATTACCAAACATTCTATAATCAAGGATTTGTCCAAGGCCTTGTTATAATGAATATTATCGCAAATATCACCATAATTAAATAAAGAACAGATACAATATTCGCCTAAAGAGTTTGCCATCTAACAATTCAAAATGAAATGTTGAGTCGAAACTGAGGTACCAAATCTATAAAAAGAATCACTATTTTAGTCGAAATTAAACTGTATATAATATTCTTTTTTTCAAAACTCCTGAAATAATTTAACATTAACTATAGAGAGCTTACATATGCAAATCTGTTTAAAAGTATGTGAGCGTAAATAAAATTTGTTTATTACCCCCCCCCCCCCTTTTTTTCCTTCTATAAAATTTAATTGTAAACGATTTTCGTTCTTAATTTGTGTTTGCTCATTAACTGGGGTTCATGCTGTCAAAAAAAAAATGTCTCCTTGTGTAAAAGTTATTGATAAGAAAAAATTGAAGCTTCCAGAAGAATAACGGTACGTCTAAACACGTCTAAAGGACCTCCTGATTGCACTCATGACAAACGAAGTGCACTCAGGACCCTTTATAGTCATCGCACACAGGATGGATGCATATATTCTTTATACGCTTCTTATTTTAGACAAGGACGTATAACTAATATACGTCCTTGTTTTAGAGTTAAATTTGGTAGAATTTGTAATTCTTAGAAAATAATAAGGGCACGTGTCACTGATTACACAACTACTGAGCCATGAATTATCCAATCAACAAAATTAATTGGATTATCTTTATTGTTGTTTTATACATTGTGTTGTTAGTACAGTGTGACCATGCGGGAAGTAATATTGTGACGTCTAGAATGAATATCACGATGTTTTAAGATTTTCGTCTTTTATTAAAATATCGTTCCATAAATTTTTAAGTTTTATTCTTAATTTTATTATCATGTCCTGGACCAGTAATTAATTCTTTGCACGAGTTTGAAAAGGGAAATAATTATAAATGTTCATACTTTAAAAGAATTTATATTAATTAAAGTTTTGTATATGGAATCCGTTCTAAACGGTAAAAGCCGTACTTTTCAAACAATCAAATTCATATACATGTAGTTAGATGTTATTTCTCATTTTTATCGAACTTGTCCAGGAATTTTATTTTTGAGTTATACGAATATTTTAAGAAAAGTTTTTTTTTCTCTAATTAAAGTCGTTTTGTCCAGTTTCACAAGCCTGAAACGAATTTCAATGCGAAAATAAATTCTGAAAATGAACTTGTCTCCGTTTTCGTCTCCGTTTTTTGAAAATTATGATATTTTGGGTATAATTATTTCTAAAAAATATGTAAGTTAGATTGTAGTAGCGAGAAATTTTAAAAAAGAAGATGTGGTATGATTGCTAATGAGACAACTATCCACAAAAGACCAAAATGACACAAACATTAACAAAGAAAGACTATTTCGAAGACAGTTTATTGACACGAAATCCGTTCAAACCACGACTAAGTCTTCGTGCACAGATTTCCGTTAAGGTTAAACTGAATATTGTACATAATTGTCTTCTCTTGTATAATGGTTTGTTGAGAATAAAGATATACAAATGTAATAAAATTTGATATTCAGTCAACATTGTGTTTGTTTAAAAACTTGATTTAGAGAGAGAGATAGATAAAAGAATCACACTAAAAAACAAAAATCGAACTTGTTACAGAAAAAAAAACGCAACTATAAAATAATTTTCTTTATTCGTGAACTGCAAAACACAAAAAATTAATTTACCCGTCATCATGAAAAATAAACTGAAAAAGCACATCGAATGAGATATATGTTTTATTTTTTCTATATGCAAATTCATGTTAAAGGTAAAACTGAACTAAACAATACAATTCCTAAAAAACAATAAAGATAATCCAATCAATTTTGTTGATTGGATAATTCATGGCTCAGTAGTTGTGTAATCAGTGACACGTGACCTCATTATTTTATAAGAATTAACATATCTATCTAAGTTCGATTCAGGCGCGGATCCAGAGAGGGGAGGGGGGTTCCCGGGGGAACCCCCCCTTTTTTTGGCCGATCAATGCATTTGAATGGGGACATGTAGTTGAACCCCCCCTTTTTTTGCCCTGGGTTAGGACTCCCCCCCCTTTTTAAAATGGCTGGATCCGCCCCTGCGATTTCAACTTCTACCAAAATTTAACTCTAAAATAAGAAGCGTATAACGAATATAAACATCCATCATGTGTGCAGATATGATTACGGTAATGGGTCCTGAGTGCACTTTGTATGTCCTGAGTGCACTCAGGAGGTCCTGAGCGGTTGTTTAGACGTACCCGAAGAATAAATCATTTCCTGAACCTAAAATACATTTATCTGTAATTAAAGAAAATTCGCCTAAAACATTCTCTCATATATTTAAACAATTAATTGTAAAATAATTAATTCAACGTCGGACTTTCTGTCTGTTTACTAATACTTTTCTTGTTCAGTTTAGTTTATACCCATAATAGATGAACGGAAATAAGTACTTTTTTTAGGAAAATTTACAATTAGATGAACGGAATTAAGTACTTTTTAGGAAAATTTACAACTCAAATTTTCAAAAACAAAATTCTACACTTTTTACCTGGATGTTTTTCTCTGTCTCGAAGCCGCAACCTTTGACCCCGTATCAAACGTAGCGACCAACACCTCACATGACGTATTCTCGATGTTGAGGTATTGACAATATACAATCACATTTATCAATCACATTTATCAATATACAGCAAGTAAGTAATTTGGTGTTGAATGCCAGTAGATCAGAATTTGTTAATTGAACTTTACCTGTTTAAGGGGCACTAGCTGCCAAATTCATGTTCTTCATCGATTTTAATAAAATTCACATAACGTGTATATAGTGTTGAATTGTTTATTAAAATGTTGCGCACAATCTTGGCTGATATGCATAAAACCATTATATTTCATGACACTGCATGAAAAAGAAATTGACTTATCGCATAATACCAGAACCAGAGACATATATATTGTATCTAATATCTCTGCCAGAACTAAAAAATAAACTACAGTAAGTCCACATACACATAAGAGGGTATGGATGTGAATTAACAGAATAGAGAACAAAGGACAAAGAAAAACAAGGAATAAAGAATAGTGAAAGAAAGAGAATAATGGAAAAAAGTGTAAGTTATTAAAAATATAACTAAAACAAGAATGTGTCCCCAGTACACGGATGCCCCACTCGCACTATCATTTTCTATGTTCAGTGGACCGTGATATTGGGGTAAGAACTCTAATTTGACATTAAAATTAGAAAGATCATACCATAAGGAACATATATACTAAGTTTCAGGTTGATTGGACTTCAACTTCATCAAAAACTACCTCGACCAAAAACTTTAACCTGAAACAGGACGAACGAACGGACGAACGAACGGAGGCACAGACCAAAAAACATAATGCCCCTCTACTATCGTAGGTGGGGCATAAAAAGAAGACAGAAAAAAAGACACCCCTCCGAGACGAGCCTTACATGCACTGTTATTACCCAAGGTTAATTTTACGGCGGCTCATTTTATCTTGGCTTAGAAATAAACATAATTGACAAGTTTCCTTCCCCTGCATTCTCGATCCCACATGTAAATAGCACGGTGATTTCAAAAAGACATTGATACATCATTACAACACTTGCCGTCAGTATTTGAATATATTGATTAAGAAGGTATAGAAGATTAATGCACGCACACTATTATCCACCACTGGCCTAAATAGTTAGTCCGCAAACAACGAGGGTCATAAAAACCCAGCACTTTGAACACAGCCACCGGCATGGTGTGAATCTGAAAGCTTCCCACTATCCATTTCTACCCATAGAAAACTTTTGCCTTTCATTTATCAAAAATGAATATGTTGATATTAATGGTATATAAGAATTATTGGGGAATTCAAACCATTCCTATTGTAAGTGATAAAACTAAATTTATATCAGGGTGATTGAAATGAGGAAAAAAAAGGGGGAATCAGGAGTTCAGGGCCCCCTGTTTGGGAAAAGAATTGGTTGATTATATATGGAATCACTGAGTCATGGCAGGAGCAGGCCCCTCTTAGGCAGTCGGTGGGCCCCACTTATGAAAAATTCTGGATCCACCACTGTGGTCATGGTGGTCTTCAGTTGTATTATCTTTAAAAAAAAAAATTACACCTGTATAGTGTATATTCTTTAGTGTAAATCAAGGGAAAATACTGTGAACTATCTGTGCATTGGGGCTTATTAAAAGGTATTTCGGGGGGAAGAAAGAAGGGAGGGTGAGTCCATGGGAGGTAATCCCCACCCCTTTCAATTTGAGAATATGCTATTATCTTGTAAACGGTCCAGATCCCCATCCCTAAACCATATATATTCTTGAATGGGACGATAAAACAAATCAAATGAAATTAAAAAGAGGTCTTTGGGGGTTACCCCACTCTGTTCAATTTGAGAATGTGCTATTGTCTTGTGAACGATCCAGATCCCCACCCCTAAACCATATATATTCTTGTCGGGGACAATAAAATTAATAATGAAATAAAATAAAAGTGAAGTCCCACCCCCTCTAGTTTGAAAACTTGTAAACGGTCAAGATCCCCACCCCTAAACCATATTTATATATTCTTGTATAGAACAATAAAACAAATCAAAGGAAATATAGGGAGAGTCCATGGGGTTCACACCCACCCCCACATGTTTGAGAAACTTTTAAATGGTTGAGATCCCCTGTCATCCAGTGGTTAGGTGAAAAAATTTCAGGATCCCTGATCCCCACCGTCAAACCATATATATTCTTGTATGAGACAATAAAACAAATCAAATGAATATAGGATCATCCCCTTTGTCTTGGGTTGGGAACCCCCCTTTTTAAAATGGCTGGATCCGCCCCGGCATACCATCTAGCTAGCTATAAAGGCTTTAAAAATATGAAATCAAACAAGGAAATTAACAGTGTAGGCAACTGTTTTGAATTTAAAAAAAAGTCTTTTACATATATATAACAATGTTAAATTTTTTGTGCATTTATTTTTGCTTATCGTATTTTCAATAATAGACAAAATTGCATGATTGAATATTGTAATTTAAGAAAAATCAGCATACATGATATAAAATGGGAAGTGGAAACTGGGAATTTGACAAAGAGACAACAACCCAATCAAAGAGCAGACAACGGCCGAAGGTCACCTATGGGTCTTCAATGCAGTGAGAAAAATTCGGCACTGGTCTTCAGCTCATAAATATGTATCAGAAATGAAAACGAGATACAGCTTTCAGTTGTATTAATAAAAACCTCACAATAAGTTCTGAATATCAGAATATACAGTATTGCAAGATTCTCTCAAAATGTACACATAGAGCTGAAAAACTGTCAGTGACTGTAAAATTAATCATGCTTACATTAAAGTCCATGGAGTCCATCTTAATATGCATACTCTCGTACAAAGGAATATAAGTATGCAATAGACATCAAGTTTTCAAAAATAAGAGTATCTATGCCATTAATTTACGACAAGATCTTAATCAAGTAATAATTTTGGTTTGTTTAAATATTTCGGAGGTTAGTATGACCTCCTCTTTGGTGATGATGTTTTCGTTTTAAAGTTGGGAAAATTGTTTGTACATCATGTACATGTACCAACAAAAATAAAAACACAAATTCAATCTAGAATTATTTTTTTATCATTTTTTTATGTTTAGGTTGTCAGCAAGATGAAAAGGACAAGTATGCAGTTCAAAATTCAAAATGTGGATAAGTTGAGGTTCTAGGTCTTACCTTTGCAGATTTTCATATTTTGCATGAATGAATTCAAAGGTTATATGATGGACAGCAGAGAAAGAAAAAAACAACTTTTCAATTATCCTGCTCCTGGATAAATGTAAAACATCTTGTTTTTCGGTAAGTTTTATGCTCTGTTTTGATAGTGTTAGTGCATTCATCTTTCTTAGCTCTAAATTGTAAGTTTTTGGTGAGTGTTCACCATGAATTTCAGTAAGTAACTTGTGGATTTACATGTATATACTCAAAATTTAGTACTAATATTAATGGGATTTTAGCATGACATCCTGCCAAATGCTTGTTAATCATGTTTATGTTCCAGAACAAACAAGTATTTGGACTGTACGCATACAGCCTGCCCAATTTTAAGAAGTTGGTCAAGTTTATTACAAACAAATGTACAGTACAGATCAACATAACTGAAATCTTTAATAGATTAATACAAAAAGTTTAATTGCAGTTAAAATAAAAACACAGGTTTGGTTGAGCTGGTACCAGACAGTACAAGTATACTTAAATGGTCTGACTGTACACATATGGTGGGACTGTAAGTTCTGGACCATAAAAGTAAGATCCGAATACTGATATGGTCTGGAACATTTATACATGTCTTAAAATTAATATCAAACACATTGGTGTTTTTGAACTTGGTAATAAGTTATGTGATAGAACTATAATGTTTTGGGATATCAAAATCAAAAATATCCCATTTTTACTTTTAATAAAGAAGAAGATTATTGATGTATGTTTAAATGTATATTAAAATGAGACAGCAAGCCAACAACACAAAAAAAAGGATAAAACATACATATTTTGTTTGTATCAATGTTATAATTTCCAATATGTTCAAGGTATTTTTTCATTGAAATAAAACACAAATTGAAATCTGTCTGAACTTCAAAAGCTTAAAGAAATATTGTTTCTGTTGTCTGCATTTTGTATAATATATTGCAAATTCTTGTGAATAATGGAATGTTATTATAGTTGTCTAAAGTTTTAACTTTTAACATTGATCTTTATACTGTAAAATTCATAAATTATTGCGTGCATTTATTATTGCGATTCTGTCATTTTAGACTTAAATGCGATTTGAAATTTTACGATTTTGAAAAATCCTGTTTAATCCATATAAAATATTTCATAATACGAGTTTAAATTATTGCGTTTACAACTCCGTTGCATTTTTCGCAATAAAAAAAAACTTGCATTAATTCCGAATTTACAGTATATATATATATTATGTATATAACTTGGGAAAATACCCAAATTTTATAAAGAAGAATAAATTAATTGATTGTTATATGGTATTAGAATAGGAAGATGTGGTATATTGCTAATTTGACAACCCTCCATCAGAGACCAAAGGATGTAGGCAGTTAGCAACTGATGACACTGGACAACCTTTAACAATCAGTAAAATCCATACCGCATAGCTATTTTTATTGAAAATCATATTATTGCTACATGTATGAAAACAATTTTGTATAATCCATTACTTTAGATTTTATTGGTTCTTTTTCAGAAGGATTGAAATTCACCACCTAAAATAAATGGAGAAAACATAGAAACAAGACCAGAATAAATTCAAAGAAAAAAGTTGGATCAGTTATTATTTTCATCACTCAGTCAATGATTTGAAGTTCTTTTAAATTAAAAAAAAATTGAAACCACAATAATGTCAAAGTTTTGTGCTGAATGTCCAAAAAGTGGACTTTACCATCAAACAATGCTGGATGATAAGAAACTATTAATGTTTTGTGTTGAGGGATATTGTGAAAAAAATAGATTTACTTAAATAGCTACTAGTATGTTAAGCCTAACAATAGAGTTTTTATTGATTTCAAATGGCAAATAATTGTGTTTCAAGAAAGTATTCTATAATTCATGAATAAACATATATTGATACTTACATTATCTGCTTTGTTGTTTAAAAGTTTAGTTTTGAACAGTTAAAGAACAATATGCTAAATTAACATTTCCCAAGAAAAAAAGATATTCAATTAAAAAGATTCATCTTATAATAATTTACTACCAAATAGAATACATTGTAACATACACATTACTGTTTATTTATATCTATATATTTACAATTAGAATCCCATAGGATTTTAATTTGTCCCATGGGATATTAAAAATCCCATGGGATTTTTTTTGTCCCATGGGACAACAAATATCCCATGGGACTACAATAATCCCATGGGACAAAAAAAAATCCCATGGGATTTAACCAAAATCCCATGGGATAATGGTAAATCCCATGGGATTTTGCCCTGTCCCATGGGATATTGAAAATCCCATGTTTTTATAATTCAAATTGCAAAATAAATATGAAAGTAACTGTAGAAAACCAATGAAATTATTGAATCCCATGTAATTCTGCACATTTTGGTTATATACATGATATTGTAGCTCTTGTTTGAGGCGGCGGCGGATTTGCAAATGAGTGTTTTGCAAATTAAAAGTGTCCAGTGTTAGTAAGCTTGCAACACTCTTTCGATTATGCAAAAGCGGAAATTGGAGAAACACAATCACATTCAACTTAACTAAATCTAGAGGTCAATATACAAGTTTCAACAATTATAGGCGGTTTTCTATTCAATAAGTAGAGTTTAAAATCGCGACAGTCTTAAAAAACTGTGAATGAATAGAACAGAAGGTACCACAGATCTTACTTTCACAACAACAAAAATCTCAAATCACTTAAAATGAAACACAAAATGTTGAAAAAAACATACAAATGTAATTTGGGTAAGGTATATTAATTTATTTTTTCTCTGTTATAGACTATATAATCAAGAATTATAGTTCAAAGTCCTAAGCAGTTCACACCGACCAGCAAGCTATAAAGGGCTTCAAAATGACTAATGAAAAGCAATACAAACAGGAAGACCAATATTTTTATAAAAAAAAAACTATATGGGGTCTTCATTATTCAAAGTTTTGTTAACATCTTGATAGAGAAAGAATGATGGAATTAAATGTCGAATGAGTTACTTAACCATCTCACCATCTCTATTAATATTCAGTGTAATTAAATATATATTATCTTGTTAACTACAATGTATTTGCAAAAACATATCGACCATAATAAAAGAAAATGTCTAGTTGAACAGAATATTTTACCTTTTATGGTTACGAATACCCTCCTTACCATGATAAACGTTATGTATCTTTTCAATAAGTATATGTGACGTTAAGCACGATATTGCGTCTCAAATGGTACCGTCAATTTCGTATACGTCTTACGGCGATTAATGATTATTTGGGATAAGTTTTTTTATTTCGCTTGTAATTTTTGTTTTGCATATCAATATGGATACTTCTTAATGATTAGTTGTACTGAATATGCATGAAATATTTCCCACTGAATGTAACGTAAGCAACAAACAGCAAAATATATCGTATTTGGGTAATGCATAAATCTATATGAAATGAGAAGATATATACGGTATGATGAGTGCCAATGTGACAACTCTCTACCAGAGACCAATTGACATAAAACGTAATAAAATGCAATGTTCCCCATTTAGATCCGAAAAGGAGGAAGAAATATGTTTTGCTTTACTATAAAAAGTTTGTCCGGAATTACAAGTTAACGGGTCTTGCTTATAAAATTCAATTTACTAATAGCGGTACAATTAGATTAAGAAATGAAACAATTGTCAAAAATAAACGGTTAATTATAATTCATCTCATATATTTACAAGCTTTGTATGATGTGGAGAGGTGTATATAGCCAATGGCACGCTGTAGGCCCAATTTCATTTTTACTTTCAAGTTCTATACATATGAATCTTATTGCAGAGAAATAAAAAAAAATCGAAGTTTTACTCTTCCCAAATTTGAAAATTTGAAAAAGAGGATTTTTTTATCCTCTCATGATACTAACTTTTTCACAACTTAAAAACCTCATCTAAACAAACAACCCCAGTCATCGGACACTTTGTGGTCTTATTGATAGTATCTGACCATCAGGAAAGTTCTGTCTGAGGAAATATACAGATGATGCACCATAAATAGCGTACCCCGAATAGACAACGTTGAAAACGTATGAAAATCGTCCAGTGGACAAACTTGCAAGACATTTCATTTCTGTGAAAAAAGAAGTCGTTTTGACTACGCAAATTATCAAAAACTATGTAGCTGTTTTGCAAAGTTAAAGCACAATTACGGAAAAGCACTATGTAGCATGCAACTAATCTAATTTTTCAATGAATAGCGTCGCAAATGCCAATTTGCCAATTTATTTGTAAAAAGCGGCATTGGACATCTTGCAAGACATTTGCCAGAAGCCGTTGCATTTTTATATGAAGTGTGAGTGCTGCAAAAATTCGATTCTGATATGGTCTATGTATGTACTTTTGTGAGCAATGTGTTTTCGTAAGCATGTGAAGAGCAAACAAGTTTCAAATGCTACATTAATAGTAGAGATACAAAAATTCCCCATTGCTACAGCGAAAGAAATCTGAGACAAGGAAAGATTTTTAACAGTTAATTTATAAGAGATTAAGGTATCACAGATAAGCATATAATTAACCTTACATGCTTACTTGAAAGATTACTTACAAAATGGATGTCAGTGTTCAGAAAACATGATATATTCGAAACATTCTGTTTAACTTTGCTTTTATAAATCCTAGTCAAAACATTTCCGGTTCAAAAGAAAACTTCTAGATAATAAATCAAATACAAAAGAGAAGCGAAAGGGATATTCAATCTCATAGGTCGAAAACAAACTCACAATGCCATACCAAAACAAGAAAAACCTTCAAATGGAAAACGATTAACAGTAGACAAAACACCACATAGAAAAAAAATAAAGACTGAACAACACGATCTTGAATCAAATAAAGTATACAGTACGGAAACATAAAATCAAGATTGTGTTAAGCTTTATCCTTTAGTCTTACATGGAATCGTACTTCGCTTATTTTATGTGTTCAAGGCCATGTAAAATTCCCAAAGTGTAGAAATAGAGTTGTTAAGAAAGATTTCCTTCGAAGACCATGGTAATGCCTATAATCAAAATAAATCGGCCAACATTTCATCGTAATGTGTAATTTAAATGTCCTCTCTAGAAAATTACTGTTTTAAGGCAATTGCAGGTTACAACAACCTGAATGTTTTCCACTGTTGGCAGGCTGACATCTTTTTATTCTCATTAGGGTATCGAATATGACTTTGATGTTCTATTTCAATTGTGATTCTTTTTCAACAATAGAATCAAAAAAATTAATGCTTCAAAATTGAATTATATCATCTCTTATCTTGCTTATTACCATAATTCCTTTTCAAATTATGTGTCAATATCAATTAATTGTGTTTCATTTGATTATGAAAAGGTACTGTCATTGTAATACATAATAATAATTCATTATTCTTTTCTTCTCAGTCATTTCTTTTTTTCTTTTTCTCAAAATAACTTAAACTTAATAATAAAATCTTAATCCAAAAACTGTTTTTCCTCTTTCAGTAAAAACAATAATAAGATACATATTTGTTGCTACCGAAATTTTTATCCAGATCATACATATAATGTATCCATGATGATTGTAACTGTATTCAAGAACGATGTGTATTGTGCAATGAAATCAAGTATGGGTTTACATGCAAGCTAGTTTCATACATATAGAAGATATTTATAACATATGCAATATTTATATAACACATTGTCGGATGACTCATAATGTATATACTCTTAGCGTTTTAGTTGATAATCTTTGTGTGAAAAAAAAATAACTTACAAGGATGTATATATTCTTAGCCATAATCGAGTCTTAGTTTTCGAAGTTTTGGATTGGTTTTAATATTATTAATTAGTTGGGTTTTTTTCAGTTATCACACACCTTTTGTAACCAAAAGTGAGTCTACTTAGGCTTCTACGAGTTTAAAGGTGTTAACTTTCACAACAACAAAAAACTCAAATCACTTAAAATAAAAAACAAAATGTTGAAAAAACTTACAAATGTAATTTGGGTAAGGTATATTAATTTAATTTTTCTCTGTTATAGGCTATCTAATAAAGAATTATAGTTCAAAGTCCTAAGCAGTTCACACCTACCAGCAAGCTATAAATGGCTTCAAAATGAGTACTGAAAAACAATACAAACAGGAAGACCAATATTTTTATAAAAAAAAACTATATGGGGTCTTCATTATTCAAAGTTTTGTTAACATCTTGATAGAGAAAGATTGATGGAATTAAATGTTGAATGAGTTACTTAATCATCTCTTTTAATATTCAATGTAATAATTATATTATCTTGTTAACTACACTGTATTTGCAAAAACATATCGACCGTCATAAAAAAAAGTCTAGTTGAACAGAATATTTTACCTTTTATGGCTACGAATACCCTCCTTACCATGATAAACGTTATGTATATTTTCAATAAGTATACGTGTTTTCGGTAAGCATGTGATGAGCAAACAAGTTTTAAATGCTACATTATTAGTAGAGATACAAAAATTCCCCATTGCTACAGCGAAAGAAATCTGAGACAAGGAAAGATTTTTAACAGTTAATTTATAAGAGGTATCACAGATAAGCATATAATTAACCTTGCATGCTTACTTGAAAGATTATTTACAAAATGGATGTCAGTGTTCAGAAAACATGATGCATTCGAAACATTCTGTTTAACTTTGCTTTTATAAATCCTAGTCAAAATATTTCTGGTTCTAAAGAAAACTTCCAGATAATAAATCAAATATAAAAGAGAAGCGCAATGGATATTCAATCTCATAAGTCGAAAACAAACTCACAATCCCATGTCCAAAAAAAAAGACGATTAACAGTACTGTAGACGAACCACAACATAGAAAGAAAAAAAAAACCAACAACAACACGATCTTGAATCAAATAAAGTATACAGTACGGAAACATAAAATCAAGATAGTTTTAAGCTTTATCCTTTAATCTTACTAGGCATGGAATCGTACTTCGCTTATTTTATGTGTTCATGGCCATGTAAAATGTCTAAAAGTGTAGAAATATAATGTTAAAGATAGATGGCCCTCAGACGATGGTTATGCTTATAATCAAAATAATTCGGCCAACATTTCATCGTAATGTGTAATTTAATAGTCCAAATTGCAGGTTACAACAACCTGGTTTTTTTAGCTCACCTGGCCCGAAGGGCCAAGTGAGCTTTTCTCATTACTTGGCGTCCGTCGTCCGTCGTCCTGCGTCCGTTGTCGTTAACTTTTACAAAAATCTTCTACTGGGCCAAATTAAACCAAACTTGACCACAATCATCATTGGGGTATCTAGTTTAAAAATTGTGTCCGGTGACCCGGCCAACCAACAAATATGGCCGCCATGGCTAAAAATAGAACATAGGGGTAAAATGCAGTTTTTGGCTTATCACTCAAAACCCAAAGCATTTAGAGCAAATCTGACATCGTGTAAAATTGTTTATAAGGTCAAGATCTATCTGCCCTGAAATTTTGAGATGAATTGGACAACCGGTTGATAGGTTGCTGCCCCTGAATTGGTAATTTTAAGGAAATTTTGCTGTTTTTGGTTATTATCTTGAATATTATTATAGATAGAGATAAACTGTTAACAGCAAATAGGTTCAGCAAAGTAAGATCTACAAATAAGGCAACAAGACCAAAATGGTCTGTTGATCCCTTTAGGAGTTATTGCCCTTTGTAGTCAATATTTAACCATTTTCGTAAATCTTAGTTATCTTTTACAAAAATCTTCTCCTCTGAAACTACTGGGCCAAATTAAACCAAACCTGGCCACAATCATCATTGGGGTATCTTGTTTAAAAGTTGTGTCCGGTGACCCGGCCAACCAACCAAGATGGCCGCCATAGCTAAAAATAGAACATAGAGGTTAAATGTAGATTTTGGCTTATAACTCTGAAACTGAAGCCTTTAGAGAAAATCTGACATGGTGTAAAATTATTGATCAGGTCAAGATCTATCTGCCCTGAAATTTTCAGATGAATCTGACAACCCGTTGTTAGGTTGCTGCCCCTGAATTGGTAATTTTAAGGAAATTTTGCTGTTTTTGGTTATTATCTTGAATATTATTATATAGATAGAGATAAACTGTAAACATCAATAATGTTAAGCAAACTTAAGTAAGATTTACAAATAAGTCAACATGACGGAAATGGTCAATTGACCCCTAAGGAGTTATTGTCCTTTATAGTCAATTTTTAACAATTTTCATAAAATTTGTAAATTTTAACTAACATTTTCCACTGACACTACTGGGCCAAGTTCATTATAGATAGAGATAATTGTAAGCAGCAAGATTGTTCAGTAAAGTAAGATGTACAAACACATCTCCATCATCAAAACACAATTTTGTAATGAATCCATCTGCTTCTTGTGTTTAATATTCACATAGACCAAGGTGAGCGACACAGGCTCTAAACACAGGCTCTTTAGAGCCTCTAGTTTTACACTGTTGGCAGGCTGACATCTTTTATTCTCATTATGTTATCGAACGTCATATTCGATAACATAATGAGAATAAAAGATGTCAGCCTGGACGTTCGATAACATAATGAGAATAAAAGATGTCAGCCTGGACGTTCGATAACATAATGAGAATAAAAGATGTCAGCCTGCCAACAGTGTGAGAGAAAAAAAACAGTTTGATGTTCTATTTCAATAGTGATTCTTTTTCAACAATATAATCATGGAAATAAATGCTTCAAAATTTAATTATATCATTTCCTATCTCGTTTGATTAAAATTGGATAACCATAATTCCTTTTCAAATTATGTGTCAATATCCATTAATTGTGTTTCATTTAATTATGAAAAACACTGTCATTGTACAACGTAATACATTATTCATTTCTCCTCATAGTCATTTATTTTTATTTTTTTCTCAAAATAACATAAACTTAATATCAAAATCTTAATGCAAAAACTGTTTTTTCCTCTTTCAGCCAAAAAATAAATAAAAGATATATATATATATATATATATATATATATTGCTACCGGAATTTTTATCCAGAACATTTTTATATAATGTCTCCATGATGATGGTAATCGTATTCAAAAACGATGCGTCTGGTGCAATGACACCAAGTTCACACTAGTATGGGTTTACGTGCAAAATAGATTCATCTAGATAGACATAAGAAGATGTGGTATGAGTGCAAATGAGACAACTCTCCATCCAAGTCACACTTTGTAAAAGAACACCATTATAAGTCAAAGTACATCTAGAGTCTATTTATTATTTAAAATATTCATATAACGCATTGTCGGAAAACTAGTAAAACTCAAGGCGTGTGAAATTACAAACTGACAGACCTTTTTTTAATATAAGAAGATCACATACAAAGGTGTATGTATTCCTAGCAATAATAACTTATTATTTTAGGAAACACATGTTACGAGTAGATGTAAGAGGTACAAAACAAAATTTTCTTTAAAAAAAACGCTAAATAGAGGCTACATTTTAGAAGTTTCAAATTGGATTTAATATTTAGCTGTTTGTTTAAAGTTATCACAGAGAAACAACTGTTGTAAACAAAAAAAAGTAAATCTATTTTGGCATCTGTGACTGAGTTTAAAATTGTATATATCAAAATCAAAATGGAATTTACTTTCATCACATATGAACGTTATTATATCGCAGTTCAATAGCAATACAGAGAAAAACAAATTTTACTTTTAAAAAATAACTCGTCCTAATCATGCATGAAATATTTGCAACTGAACATAAGGCAGACACATGAATCAAATTACAATTTTTCACAAAATCACCATCCTCCTTTTGGCATTTTCATTTTTGTTTCAGAAACTGTGACTTACATCTTGCAAGTATTGTCTATATAATTTACGTGTTTTATTTATAGTCCTTTCCTGTATCATATATAATTATGTATCCGAGTTAAATTGATTCCTGTAAAACAATTTGGAACTATAAAAAGCCGAAAACACATTTACATGTAGTGTACTGATTCTGGTCTATTTCCAATAAGTAAAAGTTATTCTATGACTTTTACATTTAACAGGGTTACCTCATAACTCATATGAATTGTTTCCTTATTAAATTGAGCATATGCCTAAGTTTGCTTTTTATTTCCTCAAAAGTGCATTGTACATCGGATTATTATCTGCAAAACGCTTTTCGGTACTACATAAGGATCAACGTACGGATATCCATGACCAATATGGTCCGAGTACACAGTTATTTCGTAGTGCATTTCTTTTAGACAATAAATGAAAATAAAAAAAAACACCTGCGCTTTCTCAATAATATTTTTACAGTGTGTTGTACTACTTTTGGGACAAATTAAATCAAAATTATAGAAAACTTCATCAGCTCTAACTCAAAATATGAACAATTTTATGTTAAGGGGGTCTTGAAATCTTTTGACAGCTTCCGAAGTGCTAATTTTTTACCTTTTTCGGCTGGACCTAATCACTACTTTACATTAATATTTATGACCAAAACTTTTTTTACAGTGTCATTTCATCCCCCTACTTGCTATATGAGGAATAAAACATGAAGAAATAAATTTGGAAGGGGTATAACAAAAATTGGCAAGTAACACACTGTCCACACTAAGGACTATATTCGTAAAACAAAGGACGATAACTGTGTACTCGGACCATATTTCAACAAGTCTACCTCATAATTGATATAGATCTGTCTATCTTTGTTTATGATCATATATCCAACTTTATTTCTAGACTGAAGTAGTGGCATTCAATAAATAACGGCACCCCAGTTATAACCCTGAAATCAAAGTTTACTGACAGACTATACTTGAATAAGGAACGGATCGGATTGGTCAAGCCCATATACAAACTATTTCCAAGCTAGGAGCATAAACATCAGCATTTAAGCTAATTTATAAAAGTTTAATAGTCTAATCTGATTCTTGTTTAGTGCTTTAAATTGCAATAAAACTTATATAACAATTTAGATAAGTTTATCGAAGTGTACAAAGGCAATCGACATGCATAGTTTAATTAAACGGACCGCGAAGAGGATCCCCAAATGATGATGTTTTTTTTTTATTTTATCGACCTTGACTGGCTATACCCAAAATGAACTTTTACTAATAAATAAATATAGGTGTTTGCTCAACATGGACCAGGGGTAACAAGAGACTGCATTTTACAAAGCAAACAACTATTTGTGTACCTGGTATCAAATGTTGTACAAATAATTGACTGTTTTACACAATAAAAGTAATATTATATTATTATAATGATGTAATTTAAAGGATGTGTTAAATAGTTTATCGGGTATACACTGCATCTTAATATATTTTAAAAATTTGTGAGCCACAATGTGATTTTTTTGCATAGCAGATATGAGTAGCGAACTTGGATATTGTAAATGAGGAAAATAAGTTTTGCTGTCAGAAGTACGATAAAAAAAAAATAACGTTTACTGGTCCCTCGGCGTTGCCTAAGTTATATAAGTTTCGAAAACCTCTATATAGTAATACGTAACGGGTACATTGTATGTTAGTACACGAGTGACGGTACCGTAACATGTACATAAATTGGCAAATTCAGGGATTTTTGAAAGTTGAAAGCATAATATAATTGTCATTTTAATAGTTTTGATTTACAACGGTTTTTTTTGCACACATATTGGTAAATATCATCCCCGATATAAAATATACATATTTGCACTCTTTTTTTTTTTTTATCTCATTACAATTGTCATCCATATTAATGATATCAGCCTAATGTTGTAACACTAAACATTAAATACTTTTAGGAGATAATATGCTATAAATATAGTGTTTAAAGAAAAATAAACGATAACAAATTAATACTTTTGTTTACAATGCATCGTAAATCAGAATATTAGGATCAAAATAACGATGAAAAAAATAAATAAACTTACAGTCTTACTGTTCCAGTTGATTTTGACGCAGTAAATATTTTAATCTAGATTTATATATGTAAATATGAATCCTTTGTATGAAAATAACAACATATGCTGCTAGTTCTATTTGTGATAGCTTATAAAATTGTCTTGTCTCGTTTTTTAAGCCATAATACAATAATTATTCGATGTTCGCACATGTTATGTCAAAATTATAAATACAAGTACAATCTGCAACAGTACGTTGTCTTGTAGTTAAAAATACATTTATTACTTTATAGATTTGTTTTTAAATGTAAAAGAGCAAAAGAGAGAAATAAATTTATCGACTGGCTCTTACAAAATGACATATATCTTTTTGTTGTTTCTAAAACACCTTTCTTTAGTTTTTGCTTTGTATACAATACGGTTAAAGTTTGCCGTATATTCTAATTGACACATTCAACCTGCGTGAATGGAAGTGTTTCATCACAATGGATGTCACGAATCGTCACATTTATGCGAAGACATGATGTCTCGTTATCGTAAAGAAATTGACAAGATACAGAAGCGGTTGTTGACCTAGATAGAAATCCAATAAGTGCAATCACCAAGTATGGCCGCCGTCAATTTTCATTTAGGCATTGGGGATAGGGAATTAGACAAATCCATGGAAACCGATGAGGTTAATAACCAACAATGTACATGTACATGTATAACTGCTGAAACAATAACGCACGTGGCATTTTGAAATCAATACTACAATTTATAGGTGAACAGTGCAGCAGATATTAGTTTTATTAACCTTAAGCAATACAAAGGTCGATATGGAAAAAAAAATTAGGCCAAATACATATAATGTATGTCATTTATAGTATAAATGTGCCCAACAGTAAATAGAGCTAAACAGATACATGTATACATTTGATTGAAACTCCCGCAGGCAAAGCTTATTATAGTAAATTCATGATTCCGTTTGGTATTTCATAGTCATAATTAAACCATTCTCATTTATACTTCCAACTTTTTGTTCCGCCGAGCGTGTTGGATGAGATAATTTCAGAAATAGGCGTTGAATACATTTACATTTAAAACAAGAATGTGTCCATAGTACACGGATGACCCACTCGCACTATCATTTTCTGTGTTAATTGGACCGTGAAATTGGGGTAAAACTCGAATTTGGCATTTAAATTAGAAAGATCATATCACAGGGAACATGTATACTGAGTTTCAAGTTGATTGGAGTTCAACTTCATCAAAAACTACCTTGACCAAAAAATTAAACCTGAAGCAGGACGAACGGACGGAAAGACAGACAGAAGGACGAACGAACGGACGCACAGACCAGAAAACAAACATAATACCCCTCTACTACCGTAGGTGGGACATAAAAATACGTTTTATGTTTTGTTTATTAAAATTTGTGATAATCGTTAAGATTCGTAATTTAGAAGCATAAACATTAATCTCGTATTAAGCTCCTATCAAGTCAAATACTTCTGATTTTATTCCATGTCTTTATTAGTTTGCCTTAAGTATGCATGAACTATTTGCCACTGGGCGTTATACAAGAAAGCAACACCCAATCAATCAATCGATCGATAAATCTAGAGCTCTAATTAATGCAGGAAGGTGTGCAAATCAAACTTTTTTTAAACTATGCTAGTAGTAGTAATGTATTGCACGTTCAGAAAATGTTTATCCAGTGAAGTTTAAGTTTACGACTCCCTCCAAGTAGGTTTATATAATAAATGATAATTAAGAAAAACACATAATGTATTTCTAAATTTAATTCAAATTTATTACATTATATTTTGAAATGGATCTAATTATTGTAACACGGTGTATTGGAATTCAGATTCAGAACAACTATTTGTATATATTCAAATTAAATTCATATTTTAATTTCATATGCACCCAAAAACGATATAAATGTAGCTTAATGGCATTTTAATATGGAGATTGAATCTAAATGGTAATCACAATTTAAAACGTAGTTTTAAAAATAATACGAGTTGTTACAATTGTTAAATACATTTTTCTGAATTCACAAATTATAAAATAACTAATTGTATGCAATAGTATACAAAAAAAAAACACATTTACATTGTAGTATGCTTTGAAATTTATCTACAAGAATGTAATTATTGAGAATTCAGTCCGTTTATATATTTAATTTGATTACTGTTTATGTTAAGGACAGTGACAAATATTTCAGCCATGTTCATGACGAGAACAATAAATACTAAAATAGTTCAATCGTGCAATTACGGGGGGATATGAGTCAGATAAAAAAAAAAAGTTATATAACCACTTTTAGTTCATTGGAAAAATCCTTATAATATAAAATAAAATTTAAGATATTAATGTTCTAAATCAGTAGATATTTCTACAGTTCAGTAATTACTATGATTACAAGTGAACTGATTTTGTCCACATTGCGCAATCTGTTAGTTAACCGTATATTGGTAACATTATATATTTAAGGATTGTCACAGTTAGCACCCTTTATTTCATCTCATTTAATATTTTTTGCGCATACAAAATGTAAGAAATTTTATAGCTATCTGAACATAAAAAGGGTCAAGAATATTAAAAAATGTGATATGCAAATGAAGACAAAAAAAGTTGGTTCTTCATACAGGTATACATTGCAAATTGTAAAATGTTAAAAGACCGGTGAAGTATGAGATTTTCATTGCAATAAAATGCACAGACTTTTTTCTAAAGTGTGGACTCAGTGCTGTACTCTTACCTAATGAAGGTCAACTGAAGGGACGAGTACCAACCTTTCCCAGACGATGGTTGACATTGGCGTCCTCCTCGATGAACTGTGGTGTCCAAACCCCTGAAGGAGAACACTTTACTGTCAGAGCCATTTTGAATGTCTGTTATATTGATATTTCTCATGTGGATGGGAAACAGTCGTATTCAGAGCATTCACTGAGAGAGGAATTGGGGTGATGAATAGGAGTAAGGGTTAAGTGTCGTATAGGGTAGGGTATATTACGGGATGTTATATTGGTGAAAATGGTAGTCAGGGATTATGAATAACGGGTAGGTATAGTTAGGGGTATTGTATGATGGAATTGGTTACGGTCGAGCGATGAAAAGGGGCTGGCCACAGTTATGGGTTGGGTTAGACAATAGTTGAGGGATGGGCTAAAGGTCGGGACTGTATGTGTGAGAGAAGAGATAGAAGATATGTGAGAGAGTGGAGACAGTAGGTGTGGGTGGCGGACAGAGTGTGTGAGTGGAGGAAAAATTGTGCGAGAGATGTACATGTGAGTGGACTAATGAGTCTGTGAGAGGGAGTTGACGAGAGGATATAGTGTGCGTGAGAGAGGAGAGAGAGGAGGTGTGAATGTGTGAGAGGAGAGAGGAGGTGTGAGTGTGTGAGCAGATAGGGTATGTGTGAGAGGAGAGAGGAGGTGTGAGTGTGTGAAAGGATAGGGTATGAGAGAGAGAGAGAGAGAGAGAGAGGGTGTGGGTGGCGGACAGAGTGTGTGAGTGGAGGAAAAATTGTGCGAGAGATGTACATGTGAGTGGACTAATGAGTCTGTGAGAGGGAGTTGACGAGAGGATATAGTGTGTGTGAGAGAGGAGAGAGAGGAGGTGTGAATGTGTGAGAGGAGAGAGGAGGTGTGAGTGTGTGAGCAGATAGGGTATGTGTGAGAGGAGAGAGGAGGTGTGAGTGTGTGAAAGGATAGGGTATGTGAGAGAAGAGAGAGAGAGAGAGAGAGAGAGAGAGAGAGAGGTGAATTTGTGAGAGGAGAGAGGAGGTGTGAGTGTGTGAGCAGATAGGGTATGTGTGAGAGGAGAGAGGAGGTGTGAGTGTGTGAAAGGATAGGGTATGTGAGAGAGAGAGAGAGAGAGAGAGAGAGAGAGAGAGAGAGAGAGAGAGAGAGAGCATATATTTTTTGGTTCTAACCATGGTAAATGGTTCAACATCCGGGTATGGTTCAACATTCGGGTTGTTTGGCCTTTGCAAACCCAACTTATTAGTTCTATCCGGGGTTTTTATTCTAATGTTTCCGTTGAACTTTGAGATTATCCGCAAGAATCCAAATAAAATGATAAAGTAGATCAAAGACGCAAGAAAAAAACAATAACATTGTGGTATGCTTGGAGATAAATCTACAAGGGTGTAATTATCGAAAATTCAGTCTGTTGATATACTAAAGTTGATTACTCCTTGTTAAAAGGACAGTGGCAAATATTTCATCCGTGTTCATGACGAGAACAATAATACTATAATAGTTCAATCCTGCAATTACGGGGGTGGGTTGGGGAGGGGGTCCTATGATGCAGATAGTGAGGTGCTCTCTCTAACGTCACCAGTTTTACTCCACGTGACTGCGAAATAATACATCTTACATACCCGGTAGGACGACCATCTTTGACACGTGATTTACAGCCTATCGGAAGAAAAATATTAAACAATGCTAAATGTTTGACAGACTTTTTATTAACTATATATATATATATATATATATCTAATAAAATGGTTCAAGAACGATAAATCTTCGACTTAACTATTGTATCTATGAATAAGACTATAAAATGACAAGAGACTTCTTAATATTATATAAAATCTTTTCGAAATAAATTGGAGAATGGGGAAAAGCGCTGAACGCACAAAAACAGTCAAGACCATTGAAGAAATTAATGGGATTTGTAATAATTATTTCCTCAGCAAAGAGTAAAAAATAAACTATATTTCTACTAAATAACAAAGAAAATGTCAACTACATGTAATTAGAGATAAATTACAATGTATAAACATCAAATATCGATAATTTAATAGCACCCCCCTCCCCACCCCCTACTTTAAGGTTACCGTAATCAAAACAGTCTAGTATATTAAGAAGAAAAACGATATAACTAGTCTGTTCTGTACGAATATGTTTAATATTATGTCCCCCAAACCTACCGTCTGTCTTTCTCGTCGTTTAAACCTAAACTTTAAGAAACAAAATTAAAAAAAACCCACATCAATAGCTCTACAAGAAATTGGCTTATGATGTGCATCTTAAGCTTAATCCTCTCTAAATTGTTTTAAAGACCATGTTACATTTTTTACATCGAATATACTTAGTCAAGTATTCAATAATTAAAAAGGTCACAGAAATTAAGTAAAACGAAATTGCATTTATCCTTATAGTTTATTATTAAACTTTTCAAATTTTCAATTTTCAAAATAGATTATTTTTGCTTTACTCCAATACCAATTTTTTATTGTATTTATTGTAGTAATACTAATTGATGGAAAAATCAACCCCAGCAGTTTGCCTATCAAAGTCAACTTAAAAGCGTGATGCACACTTCTACATTTGTATGTCATTTTGTCTCTTGTGGAGAGCTGTTTCATTGGCAATCAAGCCACTTTGAAGTTCTTATTTTTATATTATAAGCGCGAAGATCCCTGTCTTGCAACAAGTACATGCATATGTGGCGGGACACATAAGTTCTTTTCGATCTCAAGTCTTCCTCTTTTAATTTCGATCAGTCGTCATACATAACTTACATTTATATAAAAATATTATAATATAAAGCAGAACGGTAAGTAATTTTACAACCGGCTTTTTTTATATCGTTTATCCGACAAAAAATAAATCTATTGAAGTGGCAGTCAATGTTGCTCTTCTGCAATTTGAGCATCAAAGAACACTATATTTTGTTCTTCGAAACTTACACCTTAGTAACACGTCTCAATTGATTTATCACTAAGTCCTATCTTCAACTATCAGATTATATATTTGAATATTAAAAAGAAACATTCAAAAATACTAAAAATCCTGTTCAATTTTGTTACATACATGTATTTGTCGTAGTGAAGTGAAATACAATATGATCTAACTAATCTTCATTTTCATTCATTTTCTTCGTTCAATCCAGATCAACCGACTTTTATACTACTAAACCACAAACAATTGTATACATAGAGGTCAACAGACTGAATCCTTGATAAGTTGAATAACGCCCTTGATCTATAATATCTCGTATGAATTCATTTTGTAAACAATATACAGAAGACGATATCGGAGCTTGATGATCATTCCATAAATTTTTATTAGTCTAAAATGGAGTGATTTAATATGTTTGTTGCTCTAAACAACAACAACAAAATCACTGACAATTTGCGACTTGCCAGGTTTGTGTTGGCTGAGACATATAATACATAATATGATACATTATATGTCTATGATGCTAGTGATTCTACAGGCCTGCTTTTAACATCACCATTCTGGAAAAAACGGAAAAGCATAAGCTTATTTTTACAGTGATGTTGTTTACCGAACCCGTAAATTTAGAAACGATCAATGTAAACTTATCGTTTCATTTAATGAACCAATAAAAAAGGTAGTCACTTCAACACTGCTATTTAATCTTTTGATATATTTTTTTTATCGATACATGTATGAATATACTAGATTTCTTATCAATTAATTAAAACCAAAAAAATATTATTGTTATTCACGGTATTACGGTATTACTATCCCTTTATTTCGGCCTTTACTATAGATCCGTTGGAACTGGTTATAATTTTAAGTTTAGTTACATGATTCTCTTCTCAGCTGTTATTGAATGTAAAATACAAGACAAGACAAGACAAAGACAAATACTTTATTAAAGTCTCACCACTTGTTACATATACAGCTTTTTAAAACACAAATTAACGACAAGAGCCACTCTATATAAAGAGTTATGAGAGACTATAAAACAATTTTTCTTAAATTATAATACAAATACAACTTAAAAGTCAACTATCATGAATATAAAATACATGTAGCTTTGATTAATTCTCTTATCTGGAGTTTGGTGCTTTTGTGTTTTGGTGCTCTGTATCCATCTGATGAGTTAAGCCCTTTTCAAATATTGTTTACTGTTTCAATAATGTTGTGGTGTCAAAGGTTAGGGTATGGCGCCACTGCAATTAGATATAGGAAGATGTGGTGTGAGTGCCAATGAGACAACTCTCCATCCAAATAACAATTTAAAAATTAAACCATTATAGGTTAAAGTACGGCCTTCAACACGGAGCCTTGGCTCACACCGAACAACAAGCTATAAAGGGCCCCAAAATTACTAGTGTAAAACCATTCAAACGGGAAAACCAACGGTCTAATCTATATAAACATGTTTTGCCCCTTCAAGATAGCGTATGAACCCGTTCCAAGTCAGTAGCCTGTAGTTCAGATGTTGTCTTTTGTTGCTGAATATCATATTAATTTTGTAACTAAATAAGATCGTTAGTTTAAATTTTCTTGTTTGAATTTTTTACAATTTTATTGGAGCCTGTTATAGCTTGCTACGTTAATTGTCGAAGACCGTACGGTGACCTATAACTGCTGAACTTCTACGTCATCTGGTGTCTGGTTGAGAATTGTCTCACTGACAATCACGCCACATTTTCTCAGTTTGGGGATAGTACATATTTGTTTTACTTTTACTTTTTGAGCTACTATATGTACAAGGTTTTTTTCCAGCATGAAAAATACATAAGTGTGTTCCCTGGTATTGTAAAAATAAAAATTGACTTATTTCAAGGTTATAAAGATATTTTGAAATCTCATAAAAATATTATTTATCAACTAAGTATATCAAAATAAATATTTTTGACATACTTTATTATGTTGTGCATTGTAATTGTTTGTTTAATTTAAATCTTTATCTCAACGCATGTGCTTAGTTTTAATCTCGTTACATGCGTCTGTCTTTCTAATCCGGACAGTCACAGTTTTGTTGCGTGTGCTTTTGTTTCTTCTTCTTCTGTAGTATATTACCCTCTTACATTTGTACTATAAAATCTCTCATCATTATTGAACTTAATTCGGTATTTTCCGCTTGTTTCTTTAATTTACGAATCAAGCATGTGTGATCATCATTTTAAAGCTAATAGCAACCTAAGCTTTAACAGCTAGGCGTTTATAACTTAATCGCAATCAAATTATCTATCATACTGAAATTTTTTTAAAGTACACTTGACATTTTAAAGGCTAAGTGAGGTTAAATACGAATATAATTTTACAATTTTAACCCTTCAATTTATTTCAATGTCATTTTTATCATTTTCGAGAAAATTAAAAATTAGATAATTGCAAAAGAGGGACGAAAGATACCAAAGGGACAGTCAAACTCATAAATCCAAAACAAACTGACAACGCCATGGCTAAAAATGAAAAAGACAAACAGAAAAACAATAGTACACAAATTGCAAGTATTAATTTTTTTCATTACAACAAAAATTCAATTCGTAAACGTAAGCTTTCCAGCGTGTGTCATTGGTAAAGTTTACATTGATTATCAAAGAAAACGAGTCCATTTATGAATTTAACAAAAACTGTTTTGCTCAATGTACTGTCTCTGATTTATCGGGTGTTGCTAAACGACGGAAACGGAAAACGGAACGGAAACAGAAAGAAACTTTTATATAGACGGAATTTAAGGGAGGAAATAAAGAACTATGAATCAATAGATCTTGTCTTGCTGTTAATTTTTGCTATCAAAAGTCTTACCATATATTTCAATTTAACAGGCGAACACACAAGTGAGAAAATTCATCAAATAAGGTCGATAACTCCTGTAAGAAGTCATTTGACTGTTTTTACGTGAATGGACAATAGGTAGACCTCAACATTCTAATAAAATTAAGAATGAAAACGGAGAATATGTCAAAGAGGCAACAACCCGACCTAAGACCAGACAATATCACAAGGCCACCAATGGGTCTTCAATGCAGTGAGAAAGTCCCGCACCCGGAGGTGGTATCAGCTGGCCCCTAAATAAAATTGTGTGCTAGTTCAGTGAAAATGGGCGTCACACTAAACTCCAAACCATATAAATGAGATTAATTAAAAAAATATATATACAAGACTAACAAAGGCAAGAGGTTCCTGACTTGGGACAGGCGCAAAAATGCTGCGGAATTAAACATGTTTTGTGAGATCCAAACTCTCCCCCTATACCTCTAGCCAAAGTAGAATAAAGAAACATATATGAAGCATACGCACAGTAAAAGTCATTTTAAAAGAAGTCCGAGTCAAATTTCAGATATTAGACATGTTTTTCACATCAGGTCTTCGCTATTCACAGCGTTTCTTAATAGACAGCACTTGCATTTTATCCCTATGTTTTAATTTAAGCCATGTCGGCTAACTTGGCTGACAGGAAGGGTTATCCAACACAGTTTTTAAATTAGATACACCAATGGTAATTGTTGCAAAGTTTAACCAAAACTTTAAGGCGACTTCTTGAAAGACATATGTTCAATACCATTTGGCCCAGTAGTTTCAGAGGCTGAGCAATTTTGTAAAAGACGAAATCTGACGACGAATACCAAGTGACGAGAAAATTTCACTTAGCAGGGTTAGGTCAGATAAAACAGAACTCTCGCAAAGTATACCACTAAATACTAAAACAGGTCTTAGTTCCAGCAGAAAACGACCATGACAGAGTAAAAACATTGAATGAACATTTCACTATAATTGTATCAACTATTATAGCAGCTGTCATATTATTACTATTCACCAATTTTTCAACAATCATCAATACCAGCTTGAAACCTGATGAATGGACAACAGGAGACATTTGTGCATTTCCGCAAATTAAGTATCTCAAACATGCATTCTCTGCAAGATGCTGCAGCATACATGTAAAGTATAGTCTAACATAGTGTGTTACCGTCTAGATTATTATAATATCATCAATGCTTTACGTCTTAGACGCATGATTTTTTTATTAGTTGTTAGTGGCTTTGAAATAGCTGTCAGTTAACTGCGAGTACTCTCAGATCTGTACCGAGTGTCTTTATGTTATTGGGATGTACAAGTACCCGACCACGTCCACTTCTATTTGTGTCCATCTAAGGAGTTACGCCTTTTCAACGGATTTTTATAATAAGTTCGTTCTTATGTTGTAATGTTATACCACTGTCCCAGGTTAGAAGGAGGCGTCAGGGTTGGAATCCTGCTAACATGTTTAACCCCGCCACATTCTGTAGATATGCGCCTGTCCCAAGTCAGGAGCCTGTAATTCAGTGGTTGTCGTTTGTTTATGCGTTACATATTTTGTTTTCGTTCATTTTTTTGTACATAAATAAGGCCGTTAGTTTTCTCGTTTGAATTGTTTTACAAATGTCATTTCGGAGCCTTTTATAACTGACTATGCAAAATTTTTAGAGAAGAATTAAGCGGCATGATATTTGAAGCAACGTAGATAATTTGATTTTGAAAACCCCAAGACATGACTACGACTAACTAAGTGAGGGCACTGTGCAAATCGTATATATCCATGAAGGCTACTAATTGTTCGCCACCTTTTGCACATTAATTCGTATTAATTGATTTAAATTTTAGGAGATATAATGCTTTTCCTCTGTAAATACCAAACACCATGCTTCAGTATTGCAAGGATTTACTATACAAAATTAATCCTTGAGTATTGTAAAAGGGTGAGAAAGGCTTTGATTAGTGAGAGATTTTGCCATTTTTTTTTCATTTTTTGATTTCTCAAAAAGTTTATTACTTCACAACCTATTCATAAAATCGAGGCCGATGTCAATCTTTTTTAGGCCTATATTGAATTTTTGTTGTTGTTGGGTTGTTATCTTATTGACATTGATCAAACTTCTTTTTTTAAAGAAAATTCGAACAGACTATCCTGAATCGCACGAACGACGTACACATGACTTTAATTATCAAATATTTCAAAAACATTGTCTCATCATCTCCTGGTAATTATTTCAATACTTTATGCTTTTAAATCTTTTATTTTAAATGCATTCCTCTGGGTTTTTTCTTGTGAACAAGAATAAGAATAAGAATAGTTATTATTCCAATCAAGGGCCCTTGATGGGCAGCATAACATGTACACATAAACAATACATCATGATAAAATAATTACAATTATCATTGTTATTATGTTCCAGACCATAATGAGTATTTGGACCGTACGCGTACGGTCGGACCGTGTGAGTATACGCGAGCTGACCATACATGTTATTAGATCATATGGGTTAAATGTAAATAAATTAACCTTAATCACAATCTTTATTTTTAGTTTTACTATAGTATTAATGAATGAGTGTTTTTATAATGGCCCTGTTATATGTCCAAGGTCTGTAATAATGGTCGAGGAAGTCTGTAATGGCCCGAGGCAACAACATGCCTATGTAGATTAAATAACCAAAAAGAAAAGATACATTATTAATTCTTTCTTTTTCCGTTTTCCGTTTCCGTTTCGTTTTCCGTTTCCGCCGTTTAGCAACACCCCTCTTTATCATGAATAAGTAGCGTTGGAATTTAACCAGTGCTCAAATCTAATCATTTGTATTAAGAAGATACAAAGTAAAAAAAACAAACTGAAAAATAGCATGAACCCTTAAAAGGTGTATCACCGGATGCATCAATAGGGTATAGGCGTCTCGTGATATGCATACATGATATTTTAATTGAGGTCTGGAGCTTGCATTTCAGTAACTGCTAGTAGTCCTTTGTTAAGTTATCATGTATCATTGTCACATTGCTTAGTCTCTTTTGTTACTTGTTCTGACATCGGATTCGGACTTCTTTTAAACTGAGTTTTACTGTGCGTATTAATTGCTGTGTGTTTCTTTATTCTACATTGGCTATAGGTGTATAGAGGAGGGTTGAGATCTCACAAAACATGTTTAACCCCGCCGCATTTTTGCGCAAGTCCGGAGCCTCTAGCCTTTGTTAGTCTTCTATATTTTTTTCAATTTTAGTTCATTTATATAGTTTTGGAGTTATGTGTGACGTCCATTTCCACTGAACTATTACACAATTTTATTTAGGGGCTAGCTGAGAACCACCTGTGGGTGCGGGATTTTCACGCAGTGTTGACGACACATTGGTGCATGGCCTTCGGTTGTTTTCTGCTCTTTGGTCGGGTTGATGTTTCTTTGACATATTCCTCATTTCCATTCTCAATTTTATATTTTCGCCATACGAATTAAACTATATACCGTTACATTGTATGTAACCTAACATAAATTGCAATGGAATATACTTGTGTATAGCCTTGATAATTATGCTCGGTAACGAACTCTTATAAAATTCAGTTCTTTCAATTCGATTCGATTTCACTAGTTTTATACAATTTTTAATGAAACGCATCTAATACCCAAACATGAAGACATTTCTAACAAAGCATCTTTTGTTTGTGAAATAAAAACACGTTTGAGATCCATTACTATAATTCTAGATTAAGATATTTTGAAATATTGCCCCTTGGAAATGTTGTAAAAGTGAAAAATAAGACGTCAGGCAGGATTTTCCTTTATGCTCTAATAGAAAAGTCGTCTAAACAAGGTCGTTTTCTATTGTATTGTTTGCGTAAAGGTTGTTTGTTCAAGAACTGTAGCCATTTTTTAAAATGTATAATTTGCTCTAAGAGTAAGGAACAGAACTTTTGTCCTTAAAAAGACTTGTTTTTGTTATTGCTTTTAATTTTCCACTAGATAATTATTACGAATAACCCACTTTGTCTATAGAGTTGTTTATATGACATTTATGTTTTTCTTTATAGAAATAAATAAAAGTTAAAAAGTTAATTACCGAATTCTAAGGAATATTCAAAACAGAAAGTCCGTCATCAAATGACAAAATCAAAAACTAAAACACGTCAAACGCATGGATAACAACTGTCATGTTCCTGACTTGGTATAGGCATATCCGTACGTTGAAAATGGTGGGTTAGACCTGATGTTGTAGCTAGTCGAACCTCTAACTTGTATGTCAGAAGCATAGAATTACATTATTAATTATGGACTCCTATTTGACAAGTATAATTATGTAGGAAAATTGATATGCTGCAGCTAAAAAAAAACAATTGTTCTACCGGTGAAAAGATTTTACGTTTTCAGTCTTATTGTAAGAATGTCTTTACTGTATTATTGTGTGTCAGTATATTTTAAATATGATTCTGTTAGTTTTGTTTAAATGAAATGCGAGTTATGTAGTATAATTCTTTCACAATAATAAATTTATCTCATTTACAAAATTATCAATTTAATGACAGTGAGTTGATGTATATAAACTCATCATAGATACCAGGACTAAATTTAGTATATACGCCAGACGCGCGTTTCGTCTACAAAAGACTCATAAGTGACGCTCGAATCCAAAAAAGTTAAAAAGGTATCATATTTTCCCCATAAATATAACTCAACTGTCATCATTCGTATCCACTTTTTTTTTTTTTTTTTTTTTTATATATTTTTGTTTTCCTACTAATATTACTTTCCTCTTGCATTGATCAGGCCATTCTGGAAATTAGTTGAAAATGTCAAAATTAGGTCAATCAATTCAATTACGGAATTCTATAATGATAAAGTCAGATCTGATATCTCCTAGTGAAATGTTGCCGCTTTGTTGTTTGTTTAGTTTAGCCTTCAATTGTATTCTTTAATTAATGATGGGATATACATATAAATGTAGGGCAAGTAATTATATATTGTCGTGACTGAAGTTAATATTTCATATCTTTCAAGGCAGTTATCCCGAAGTTATAATGTTTGTTCGTTTACGCGCTTGTATTTGAAAGTATCTGATTTGGTAATACATTTCTCAGTATAGTGATTTATTGTATTCTTTATCAGTGTTAAAGAGTATAGCCTCGGTCACACCTCGGAAACGTACCGAACAGAACGGATTTCGAACGTACATCTAACGGATGAGTACCGCATAAAACAGACACCTAACGGAAGCGTACTGGATAAAACGGACGGACAAGATATACGGAAAAATTAAAGGCGACAAAATAATAATAATGCATGTAAATCGCATAAATATCCCAAAAGTTTCTGTGTAACGTTTTGTTTTGTTCTTAAAAATGCCGCAAAAGGGTAGTATCTGGCCTGAATAAGAGCTGCTTGATAGTGAAGACGTCACCTTACTCTAAGATCGATTACGAATAATAAGAATTCATGACACTCAAGAAATCTGACATACCAATAATTGGCATTTCTGACGCAAAATTTTCTTTTGGCATTTATCCGTTTCAGATCCGTTCATCATCCGTTTTATCCGTTATACGTCCGGTAGAAGTCCGTTTCACATTCGTTCAACATCCGTTTTATCCGTTAAACGTCCGGTAAAGGTCCGTTGGTGAATTTGTCTATCTGACCTCCAACGGATATATAACGGAAAAGTAACGGATACAAAACCAGGAAACGAAACGGACGAGTACCGTACAAAACGGACGCCTACCGGACGTTCAACGGACACTTCATCCGTTGGACGTCCGTTCTAAGTTTTCAACATGCTCAAAATTTTCCACCGGACAGAACGGACGTCGACGGACAAAACGTATGCTAAATCAACATGAATAGGATATGGACGAACGTCTAACGGATAAGAACGGACTTCTAACGGACATGAACGAATTGAAAAAAGTTAGCCGTTCGGCATCCGCTCGAGCTATCCGTTAAGCCTTGGTCACACCATAACAGATAGCTCGAACGAAAGTTTTTAGACAAATACTGATTCAAAACTTATCATTTAAGTAAATGATCAACTTCCCTTTTATAAAAATTAATTTCGTTTCAAAATATGTCACTGATATTTCATCTTAAAGCTGCCAAGTAGCTGCCACAAGCAAAGAAAATCACAAATTCTGGACATTGTTGAGAACTTACACACTTATATAACGGGCAAAATAAATATATGGAGTAAAATATGTCTGATGCTTGGTAAAGTTTAGACAAATTAATGAGATTTATTACTCTTATTTTTGAAAATACAAAAATGTATTATATCCAGTTACATTCAGGATGTCAATGCAACGGGGGACCAACCAGGATATGTACAACATATAAGGAGGGGACATCAAGGAAACTATCACAGACACATGGCTGTAGGGTAAAATTATATTTGATTTAAATTCTTCATCAGTAGAAAACCGTGTGGTCCTATGAAGTTAGAAAATTGAAAAGACCAACAGAGAAACGGCACCTCATTGGTAAAATGAAGAAAATATTAACCATTATAAAAAAAGGAAGATAGACAATAACATGACAAAACAAATTCAAACAATGAACATACAAACAATTTGAACTTAAAGTAAAAAAAAACACTCTTACATAGCAAACTAAAGATTGAGCATCACAAACTCAAACGAGAAACCATGTGTAGTACTGAAAAATCGACTACATAAAAATTCTGTATATTCTAAGATTAGTTAAGTCTTCAATTCGGGTATCTTGTTTGCGATCAGTGCGGGTGCACTCGACTCCAACCTTAATTGACTATGATTGTCAGATTTCCTATCGAAGATCATCGAAGGTCGGTGGTTTCCTCCTTGCACTCCAGTTTCATCCACAAATAAGAATTGGCCGCCACGACATACCCCAAATGAAGTGCTTAAAAGTGTCGTTAAAACACAGAAAATCAGAATTGTTTGCTATCAGACAAAGTGATGGTCTTTAAGTGTGACATTATTCGTGATAAAATTATTTATGTTGTTTTTGATATCAGTTATGAATCGAAACGATGTCATATTTTGAACATGAGTAAGGCTTCCAACCTTCGTAACTGTTAGTTTTTGTCTTGTCATGACATTAATTCGTACTTTAAAGGCATCAAAAGTCTGAATATTTACATTTTGTATATCCCTTGAAACATTCATTGCGCAATACGTCTGTGACAATGTAACACTTGTGATGATTCATTATTATGAATTCAACCATTATCGGCATAAATAGGCTTACTTTAATGTGTCTCTATATGATACTGGCGTCTGTTGAATAATTTTCACTTGTTTGTATATTCAAAATTTAAAATAAATCAAGGTGATCCAAGTTTTCGTTCAGATGTCCTTAATCCTTTTGCAATATTGGCTTCTGAATAGGTGGAAGGATTTACATAACAATGAAAGATTTTTTTCTAAATTAATGTTTTGACTTTCTTTATTAATTCTTGAAAATATAGAATAGTTGTATTTATACGATTTGTATAATACGATTTATAAATACGCAACGATTTGACAAAATAGGCCCAATAATTAGAAAGAAGATAACCCAGAACGACCCATACAGTATTGACATAAGTTTTGGAAATCTAAGAACAGAAGAATCATTTGTTATAAAAAAAATTCCTGAAATAGAAAAAATATTGATATAATTTATAAACGGGAATATAATAGTACTCGCACTATCATTTTCCATGTTCAGTGGACTCTGAAATTGGGGTCAAAACTCTAATTTCTAATTAATATCAGAAAGATCATATCAAAGGGAACAAGTGTACTTAGTTACACGTTTATTGGACTTCAACTTCACCAAAAACTACCTTAATCAAAAACTTGAACATAAAGCGGTACAGACAGACGAATAAACGAAAATATTTCATGATATTTCAACATAAAGCTGTCACAAAGAGGCCACAAGCAAAGACGAGAACAAATTCTGGACATTGTTGAGAGAATTGCGGGCAAATATATGGAGTAAAATATAACTGATACTGGGTAAAGTTTAGAAAAATTAATGAGATCTATAACTCTTATTTTTGAAAAGACAAAAATGTATTACTAGTATATCCATAGACATTTTAAGGACGTCAATTGAACGGGGGACCAACTAGGATATGTACAACATATAAGGAGGGACCATCAAAGAAACTATCACGGACACATGGCTGTAGAAAACTATTATATTGAATTGTACCCTTTATCTGTAGAAATCATGTGGTCTTATGATGGAGGAAAATCTATTAGACAAACGAAGAAATGGAATTATATTGAAAAAAGGAAGACAATATGTCAAAGGTGGTAGAAAAGAAGACACTTTAAAACAAGCAAAAACGTACATGACAAAACAAAATTCAAACGACGGACATACAAGCAACTAACTTACAGTAAATAAAAAAAAAATCCTACAAAACAAACTTGAGCCCGAGCAATACCAGAAACCATGTATAAAGTACTGAAAATTCAACTGCATAAAATATCTTTTAATTCTAAGATAAGAACAGTTTCCCAAACGCATATCTTGTTACGATCAAACAATGTGATGGTCATTAAGTGTGACATTCATCGTGATTAAACTACATGTATTTATGTTGTCATTATATCAGCTACATGTACATGTATGAATCGAACCGGGTTATATATTTGAACATAAGTAAGGATTTCAACCTTCGTAACTGTTAGTTTAAACCAGACTTGTCGTGTCATGACATTAGTTCGTACTTTAAAGGCATCTAAAGTCAGAATGTTTACATTTTGTAAATCCTTTGAAACATTCATTGCACAATTCTTCTGTGACAATGTAAAATTTGATATCATTCATTATTGTGAATTAAACAATTATCGGCATAACTAGTCTGACTTTAATGTGGCTTTTTATAATAATGGCGTCTGTTTAATAATATTCAGATGTTTGTATATTCAAAAAGTAAAATTAGTCAAGGTGATACAAGTTTTTGGTCAGACGTCCTTAATCCTATTGCATTATCTACTTCTGAGGATTTGCATAACAATGACAGATTTTGTTCTCAAGTGATGTTTTGAAAAATGCCTGTACCAAGTCAGGAATATGACAGTTGTTGTCCATTCGTTTGATGTGTTTTATCATTTGATTTTGTCATTTGTCATTCCGTTTTGAATTTTACTCGGAGTTCACTATTTTGTGATTTTACTTTTGTCTATCTTTATTTTTTTTTTAAACATAGAATAGTTGCATATATATGATTTGTAAAATAAGATTTTTAAATACGAAACGATTTGACAAAATAAGCCCGATAATTAGAAAGACGATACCACAGAACAACATATACAGAATGGATACTAGTTTTGAAAATCCTAGAACAGAAGAAACATTTGTTGTGAAAAAGATAAAGATTGAGAGTACTCTCTTTTCGTATTTTGCCGTTTCACTATGTAAAACATTGGGTGTAATGTTGCTTTCACCATGTTCACATCAAATAAATATGCATTTAGTCATGGGCATGATATTTGTCATTTTGGTTAACAGAACATAACATTTTAGAATCGGGACGAAAATAGTTTCAAGAATATAGTCAACTCTGAAAAATAATGTAAGTTTTATTAGATTTATGTCCTCCTTTGGATGGAAATAGATTCATCAATGATACCAGAATTGAAATATAGTATTTGCGCCGTGCGCCAGACGCGCGTATTGTCTACAAAAGAATCATCGGTGACGCTGAAGATATCTCCCTGCATAAAAAGCGTTATTGACATTTTATTGTTTGAACCCCATTTATATATAACACAAAGTGCACACGCTGAAATGTCTTCTTTACTTATCATTGGTATTATATGTTGATAGTCCTAAATATAAAGCTTTACTACAACTATCACATAAACTTAACATGTCCATTTGCATTTTTGTCCATCTAATGAGTTAACCCCATTTCAAATGATTCTTATAGTTCGTTCTTATATTGTACTGTTATACCGATGTCACATGTTAGGGGAGGTTTGGGATCCCGCTAACATGTTTAACCCCGCCACATTATGTATGTATGTGCCTGTCCCAAGTCAGGAGCCTGTAATTCAGTGGTTGTCGTTCGTTTATGTGTTTCATATTTGTTTTTCGTTCATTTTATTTTAGTTCATTTTTTATTATTTTTTAAATATATAGGCCGTTAGTTTTCTCGTTTAAATTGTTTTACATTGTTATTTCGGGGTCTTTTGCAGCTGACCATGCGGTATGGGCTTTACTCATTGTTGAAGGCCGTACGGTGACTTATAGTTGTTAATTTCTGTGTCATTTTGGTCTCTTGTGGAGAGTTGTATCATTGGCAATGATACCACATCTTCTTTTCTATATGATCAAAGAAAATGAGATCAAGGTCATATAAACCGAACAAAAAATACATGTACACCTTATTATCATTCAATACAATAAATATAGTTGACATATTGCTTATAGGTTCCAAGAAACAGACTTAACCATTGAAGCATGAAAATGAGTTCAAGGTCAGACGAAACATGCCGGGCAGACATTTAAAGCTTATAATCATTCCATATAACTAATATAGTTGACCTATTGCTTATACATTGTAGTTAAAGAAAATCATACAAAAAAACAAAAAATTAACACTGAGCAAATGAGGTCAAGGTCAGATAAAAACTGCGTGGCTGACATGTACATCATACAATGTTTTCAACACCATATCTCGTTGACCTATTGCACATAGTATTAGAAAAACAGACCAAAACTCAAAAACTTTACTTCGACTACTGAACCCTGAAATGAGGTCAAGGTCAGATGACCCCTGCCATGTTCACCTTACAATCATTTGACACAACTATAGTAGACTTGTTACATACAGTATACCGGTATAAGAAAAACAGACCAAAACACAAAAAACTTAACAATAACCACTGAACCATGAACTGAGGTCAAGGTCAGATGACACCTGCCAGTTGGAGTACACCTTAAAGTCTACTCATACACCAAATATTCTAGAAGTATTGCTTATAGTATCTGAGAAATAGACTTGACCACCAAAACTTAACCTTGTTCACAGATCCATGAAATAAGGTCGAGGTCAAGAGAAAACTGTCTGACGGACATTGGGACCTTGCAAGATACTCACATACAAAATACATTATCATATCACTCATTATAAGAGAGAAATTAACATTACAAAACAATCTTAACTTTGTATCACAAGGCATCTATATACAAATTATGAAGCATCCAGGTCTTCCACCTTTTAAAAATAAAGCTTTTAAGAAGTCAGGTAACCCCGTTGCCGCCGCCGAATCACTATTCATATGTCGAGCTTTCTGCGACTAAAGTCGCAGGCTCGATAACAAAAAATAAAACAAGGAACGCTGAATTCACAACCATATGCTTACCAATTGACAGACTGGTAAGAATGCATATCATTTAGGGGTTATGTAATAATCAAATAAAAGACGATAAAAAATGTAACTACTGTCTTCTTGAAAGTCTTTTTAAAGTTGTAATAAGCCCGCTCTATCTCTAAAATCCAGTAGCCGTTCATAACACTTATCAAACGATTTTTAGATCTGTTTTATAACGAACAATATGCAAAACGCTAAAGATTCATAGAAAACATCTGTGAAGGACGGTGTCCAGTAAGAAATTGTCTGAAAATTTTGGATAAGTGTGCGGTATGTTTCAAAATGTAGAGACCAAATTCCATTGGTACATCCTCGGTGTCATTGTCCTAGGAAATAATATGTTTTGCGTGCAGCAGACGACTAAGTCCTTGGAAATGATGCTTGTTGCGTGCAGCAGACGACTAAGTCCTTGGAAACAATAAGTGTTACGTGCAGTAGACGACTAAGTCCTTGGAAATGATGATTGTTACGTGCAGCAGACGACTAAGTCCTTGGAAACAATGGTTGTTATGTGCAGCAGACGACTAAGTCCATGGAAATGATGATTGTTACGTGCAGCAGACGACTAAGTCCTTGGAAATGATGATCATTGCGTGCAGAAGACGACTTAGTCCTTGGAAATGATGATTATTGCGTCCAGCAGACAACTCAGTCCTTGGGAATGATGCTTGTTGCGTGCAGCAGACGACTAAGTCCTTGGAAACAATAATTGTTACGTGCAGTAGACGACTAAGTCCTTGGAAATGATGATTGTTACGTGCAGCAGACGACTAAGTCTTTGGAAACAATGGTTGTTATGTGCAGCAGACGACTAAGTCCATGGAAATGATGATTGTTACGTGCAGCAGACGACCAAGTCCTTGGAAATGATGATCATTGCGTGCAGAAGACGACTTAGTCCTTGAAAATGATGATTATTGCGTCAAGCAGACGACTCAGTCCTTGGGAATGATGATTTTTGCGTGCAGCAGACGACTTAGTCCTTGGAAACAATGATTGTTGCGTGCAGCAGATGACTAATTTAAATAACAGGGGCGTAGCTAGAAAAAAAAATTTTGGGACCCTTTTATGCAGAAAAATGTGTTCTTTTCCGGTTTTCGGTCATAGGACGGTTAAAAGAGGAGCTATATTAGTATATGTAGATAGGACTTATAAAAAATTAATGAATGTAAAACAAAACTATTAATAAATCTTCTGAATAGAGTAATACATAAACAACACATATTTGTGATACAGAATTTACTCAAAATTGTCCAAAATCTGCTCTTCGGGTCTAGGCAGAAACAAACTTCTCTATTACTTTAATTTGTCAATATTCACACTGAAATGCCGATGAATATGCAGTAATGCTAGTAACTGTCGTCGTTCATTGTTGATCGTACATTTGTTTTCAACATACGCAAAAAATAATGAGACTTTCCAATACTGTTTTGGCGTGTTTTCAGGGTGATTGGCTCTGGTAGTCTGTCGACCACATCGCCTCGGTATATTTTCAACGGTATCGAAGGGTTCTGATAATTCTAATGCCGATTGGTACATCTCATTCCAAACTGATAAACCGTACACTGTAAAATGTGCTCCAAAAACTACATGTCTTAGATTGAGTATTACAAATTCAAATCTTTTAAAAGATACAAGTTACTGTCCGATTTTGTCACTTTTATTTTGAAACCAAATGCCGTTATTTAATGATACTTCATCAATTAAAAAAGTTACAACATAGATGTTGCCTTTAAAATTCAATCTATAAATTTTTATTTTGCCATTTTTTTTTTTTGCATGCCGAATCGATGTGCACGCAACTGCGTGTTAGCGTATAGGGAGCTACGCGCCTGAATAATAATTGACGTAAACAGTAGGACACTTTATTTACATTTTGAATCCATGTTATTATGTGAAGGAATTAAATTGTTCTAACAAGATAAGAGTGTTAATATACGATTGACAATAAGTTTTGATGACAATTCCAGGTGAGACCATCCTGTGTTTAGGTCAAAGCTTTTCAATCTATTGCATAAAACCTTATCAGAAATCTCAAAAGTGCATTTACATTTTTTTCCTACGCTGCAAAATTAAATTGCATTAAGGAATGGACGTCATTTTCATCATAAGCACTGCAGGGAATTAAAAAACAGATGTTTCTTTTTTTTTTAATTTAGTTTCCATTATATTACTTTGCATTGCAAAAACAGCATTTTAAAATGACTTGATACCACTTTTTATTCAACTTCCTTTTAGCTGGCTAGAGAACAACATGCTATTGTCTAATATAGCTGTTGGAAATTTTAAAACTTAACTTATTTAAGAAGATGGCTTCTCTACGTTGAATTTGCGATCTATGAACATGGTCCGTTTAACTACTGTTACATGTAGAATTAAATATTCATATTTTTCTATAGAGGATCCCTAACGATGAATTTTTAACATTGAATTTAAGGCGTGCATGGATATACATGTAAGATGTGGTATAAGTGCCAATAACTCTCCATCCAAGTCATAATTTGTAAACGTAAACCATTATAGGTCAAATACGCACTGCCTTCAACATGGAGCCTTAGCTCACACCGAACAGCAAGCTACTACGGGTCACAAAATGACTAGTGTACAACCATTCAAACAGGAGAACCACCGGTCTAATTTATTAAAAAAAAAAAGAGAAACCAGAAACACTTATAAACCACTTCAACAAACAACAACCAATGGACATAGGTTCCTAGGGACAAGTGCAAAAAAATGCAGCGGGTTTGAACATTTTGATAGGCGCAAACCTCCACTCTACCTGAATAAATTTTAATAGTGTAACATCACAACATATATATAACATGTATCTCAAAACCTCAAAATGATAGACCATATGATAGTCAACTGTCTGACGTGGCTCTGTACATTTATAAACTTTATATATACCAAACTTTCTAATTACGAACAAAACTACTTTTTAATACTAAAGTCAGTTTAAAAAAAGTCTGTTTAAACCTGTCTATGCATTGAATAAAATATGCCTAATCTCTGTTCAACTGCTCCATTTTAACTTCCCTTAACGAGCCTCATTGTCACATTTTGTGGCTTATCCTACTAAAGAAGGATGTCAAACAATCTTTCATTCCATTCTCGGCGGTCTCCAGTTATTTGTTCTAACGGATGTGTTGCTTCAAGTCAGCCGCTGGCATCTCAAATTGGAATAGGTAAATGTATTTTTAAATAACCACGTAAACTTTGTTACATGTGGTACATGTGTAAACATACGACGTCCTAATTATTGACACGTCATTTGTACAACTTCTCGGTGTTGTTCAAAACTTCTCATTTAACATATTATTTAAACGTATTCAGTTCCAACATGCACTTGTATATTATTTGCGTGAAAGTACAATTGCATGGGAAGACTTCAAGTGTTTATATAAGTTGGTTTATTTCTTTTATGAACTAGTCTATTAGTTTGTACATTTTGTCCTTACAAAGTTGTTTACCTTTATTAGAGGTTATCGAGGGAAATTTAATAAATTTAAGATTTATTAAAGTATAAAGTTTGTATTTAGCGGAATAAAATATTTGTAATAAAGAAAGCATATTCTTCGTAATAACTAAACTTTAAATGTTAGCTTAAAAACGTTCTTTTTGTAAATGATACTCAAAATAAGTTGTTTCACTGGGTTTTCTTTTTAATCATTTACACATTATGTATATTGTACAAAGTAGAAAGTATGGGTTTTACCTCATTTGCACATACTGATCATACTGTGCATATAAAAAATATGGTAATAAAAATGATTTATAGTTTTTGTTTTTCCGCTATTATAATTTGTTTTAGTTTAACATATTCATTATAGTGGATTGGGAAACTAGTTATTGCAACTTATATAATTTAATCCCTTTCCACTTTGCGGGTGCGAGTGCTGCTTTGTAGAAAGCGGCATTAGCCTACTCTTTTTCAAAATCTACAAGGGTGTCTTTTACGTGCAAGAGATATGGCTCTCTCTTAACACAGGTCAACCATTTATCGTCTCCTTCCGACGGACTTTCAGCGTTTCCTCAAGACCATAATCTCAAATGGTGTCAAAGGAGAGCCGACAATTCAGTCCATAAAATTTTCTCCCCGGAGTGGGGATCGAACCTGCAGGCACCTTTGTGTTAGTAGTCCGATGCACTAGCCACTACACCACGGCTCTCTATAATATGTTTGACCACATACCATATTTTTTTACCCTTTTTTACGTATAAAGACGTATATTTTACCCTATAAACTGTGTATGAAGACCATATTTTTTTTTTAGATATTCTGAAATCAGGAGGAAACGCTGCTGATGCCGCTGTTGCTGTCGCCGCAGCACTGAATGTGACAGAGCCTTGTTCAACTGGTATCGGTGGTGATGCTTTCTGTTTGTTTTACGATTCCAAATCAAAAACAGTTAAAGGACTGAATGGAAGGTTTGTTCCTATACCACACATATGACTGCATGAACAAATATTGCTGCAGAAAACATGTATTCTGCTTCCTAAAGATGGATGTAGGGTTATAAACATGTATGTAAATCTTTTTTAAAAGCGTGAGAGAGTCACACTTGACGGTTTGTCTCTTTAAATGTTCAGGACATATAAAAATACACAACCTAATATGGTCAGAATGAGGACCTGTTAACCGATTACGTTGCCTATAGAGTTGAAATGTCCTTGTCGCTCATAAAAAGTCCTTCCAGTACATGTACAATCTGTTGAAGGCACCACACAATATCTCTACTCGCCCAGAATGTCATTTTCCACTTGCAATGAGAATTTTCTAATATTCTCGTCCACAATCCATGCTATAGATCGTACTTAACTATATATATATTAATTGCATAAATTGTTCTTGTCTTGTATATTTATGGAAACAAAATTCTAGACTTTAAAAAAATTAAAATAATGATCATGCAAATTGAAACAAAATTCTAGTAACCTTTTAATTTTAATAACCGATTTGTATTTCAATAAGTAAATCATATTATACCAACCAACTTCTTTTTTGATTATATATAATTGATTGAAATGTATTTGTCTGCAGGGCGTTCAATATAATTATATATATTAAGCCATTATTAAAATGATACTTGCATCGTGACGATTTTATTGAGTTTAGAAAGGGTTCACTGGTTCATATATGCCAACTTAGAATCATTTAAATGACACTAGTTTTCATATGGTAAAACACACAGTAAAACGAGTTACATTAACCATTAGAGAAAATAAATCTGCCTTGAAATATGCACAGCCGCGTTAATCATAAAGTTATAATTTATGTCATAAGGATTTTGTCGAGTTTTTCTAACTAACTATTTGTACCAGAAATTTTAAAAAAAATTACCACACAACCTTAATATTATATTTTATTGTAATTTCAGTATTTTTTTAAACCTTCTATTTAAATTTAAAGCTTTGTTATGTTTACTTTAATTTGTATGATGTAAATTGCATATTCAGTATAACATCACTTACTTTTTAATATATTAAACGATAAATATACTAAATACATTGTACATTTTGTACGTCTGTTTGTATTCGAGTCATAAATGATACAATTCTTCAAATTCAACCCAAAACATAAACGTTTGATATACTACATGTAGTAAGACTACAATCCATGTAAGTACTATAATATACGTGTACATAGACTTTATGTTAAAAGAAATTCCTTTATTTTATCAAAATCTTTAGAATTGTACAGCTAGTATAAGTACATTCATTGGTTCGATCATTTCCTTCACAATTCCCACGTTCATTTAATTCGTATTAAATTCGAATGCGAATGCGAAAAGTGTATTTAGAACGATGAGTGTGTTTTGTTGCTTATTGTTAAAACTTGACTTGGGTAACAGTCCATTGGGACGAATGATTCGAAAAATACAACATTTAAAAAATGTATTAGTTTTTAAGCGTTTCCCATCGTGTCTCGTGCGTACTATATATATTACATGTCAAACTCCTATTAGGCGTGTTTAATGTTAATCTGAAAATGAAAAAAAAAAGAAAAGGTCTTAGACGTAATAAAATTTTGATTTTGTGGGGTTTTTTTTTAGTGAACAAATTAAATAAATGTTGATAAGCTAAAATAAGCCGGCTTGACATGATTAAAATATTTCAATTTGTACGAATGCAACTTAACTAGGAGACAGTTCTGACAAATAAACCCTTCATTCTGTTTTTTTATGTACAAGAATGTGTTTAGACTTACAGATGAATTATTGTTTACATCAAACAATTTCAAATGTTTTGGTGCTTCTGTTATCGCTTAAGAAATCCGTGCCGTTTAAGAAAAGTTTTGTTGTCAGATGGGTATTTTGTCCCAATCCGTTTGTAACCAATACATCTCAATTTAAAAAAAAAACACACGTTGTAATTGCACTTTTTTGAAATATTTATGTTTTAATTGATTTCAGTACTTCTTACCTAGATACTGGTAAAAAATTGTTATGCAGGATATCATCGTGCACGTGTATCCGTAATCTCTATAATGTAATAGTATAATGTTTCCTGGATTAATAATATAATGATTATTTTTGCATTTTTGTAGAATTGTGAACGAATTTTCTTCACCTTCTTCTGAAAACTATCTGCCAGCAAAGTGTATAATATTTGAGATGTTTTGAAAATTTTATAAATGCAAGTCTCCTGTTGTTTTTTTAACAAGACTTGCTTTTGCTTACTGTTTACTTTTACGATATAAATAAATCAGCTGTTATGTTAAAATATTACTTCGTCGGAAATAATTCTGTATCCAGCAACAACTTGTGGCCATTTCTGCTTTAAATATAGTACTCCCCATCAACTGTCCGTCATGCTGTAGTCTAGTCCAACGGCTGTTTTGCCAGACAAGCTGGGACCGTAGTCACTGAGATGTCCAACGACTTACAGCCCAAGATTGTCTGACAAAACAGCCATTGGACGTCAAAGTAATCTCTGGCTAGCTGTAGTCGTACATGTAATGTGTGTACAATGCTCTGTCCAATATCGACTCGATTTTTATTTCAGTGGACGATGTCCAAATGGTTTGACGTTAGATTTACTAGAAAAGCAAGGTTATACAGAGGATAACTTTTTCCCAACAAATCATGGCCATGCTGTTAGCATACCAGGGGCTGCAGCCGCCTGGGTAGATACAGTTGAAAGATTTGGAAGTGGAAAGGTAAATATTTACCCAGCAGTCTAATTATAATTTAGAAAGTCATTTAAAACAATTCATGCTTATTTTTTCTTCATATAGGTACTTAACTCTTTGTCCTTTTCATGACAATTGGCTTTGTCATTAGACGGTCTAATAGTTACAATTGCTTTAGTATTATAACCCAAGTAGCCAATCGTTTTTTATACAGAGTGTTGGGAAAAGTAGTACACGTACCTACAAATGTATACAACATTGAGGATATTCCATTTTAGAGTTGATGCATTAGAATCATACCTGTTCAAATGCAATGTTATTCTCAATATTATGTTCGAATATAGTGCCAGATATATGAAAGGTATTCATCATACATGTCATACATGATCATGTAAGTGTGTTCACAATATAATAATGTGCATAGATGACCTAATGTACAAGTTTCTCTTTTTATTTGTCGTAAGAATATACTCGCTATTTGAAAGATCAACTCACAACGGTCTTAACAATTATTTAAGGCTACAAAATAAAAAAAAATAAAAAATGTTTTGATGTTAAATATACGATATTAAAGATCATGCTAATTGGGAGTTTAATGTGTTAGCTCAAAGCAAAGGTGACACGTTTTAAAGAATTAGAGTCACGTGAACTTTAAAAAATTGTTGGTTATAGTCTTGCAGAGTGGCTTCCGTTTTGACTGTACGGGGTGTATACATACCCAGCCACATCCGGGCACAATCCGACCACCGTTAAATCCAATGCCTTGAGAAGGGATATATGTTCTCTGCATGTTGATAATTTTAAAACCCTTGCAAGCCAACACATCTGTTAACGTTCATAGAAAAACTCTGTATTTTTTACAATATACAGTAACTCTCTATTTCAAAGGAAGTCAACCCTTCATTCCGGCAGATACTACGGAATGATTTTATATCTAATTTATTTTGGTTTCTTTATGCATGAAATATCTTCCACTGGACGTTAAACAGAATAATACAAAACGCATTCCTTAACATTTTGCCTCCAGAGTACCCAATTCCATCTTTTTTAGCACCATATTACAAATTAAATGTACATGAATACATATACAATGCCACCCTTCTAAATGTTTTTATTACTTTTGATAGTTGTCAATGTCAGAAATACTGAAGCCTGCTGCTGAACTTGCTGAGGTAGGATTTCCTGTCCAACAGACTACATCTTACTTCTGGGAAAAAGGTAGTCTTATTTTGAGATTAAGAATGACAATGTACCTTTTCTGTTATTTTTAACAATAGTTTATTCTAAAAACTAGGAAAACAATCTCCATTTTTATTCTTATCGAAATGAAAAACAATTCATTTGAACTTTAAATGTGATTCATTTGTTGTGACGGGAATTTTGTTGATAAAACGTGTCATAACAGTAAACGGTGCCATCATATATTTGATACAGCAAAGTTGTCACTTTATCAGGTAACAGTCGCACAGATTTTCAAAGGATATTCTAAAGTGCAGTCAATGCCTACCCTTCCGAGGTACCTCAGATAACCACTGTTTTTAGGTTGTTTCATGTTGTTTTGTCTTTTATTGCTATGTTAACTAGTGTCTTGTCGTTATTTTTCGGGGTTTTTTTTCTGTTGCCTTGGCATTGTCGGCCTCTCTTTGACTTGCGTATCAACTTTGAATGTACCCTTTGTATCTCCCTCCTCTGTAGTACTTATCGCTGTGGTCTTCTGCTTACTTATAAACATTGCATCAACATTAAATGAAGAAAAAGCACGGTTTATAAATCTGTTTCGTCTGAATTTACCTTCATCAGGAATGTTGGGACAAAAGATTTACAGGCATGAATGGTTAAATACGAATACACGTTATTTAAGCGATACCGGTATGACCAATAGGGATGTAAAAAGAATAACCTAATTTATCTATACGGTCAACCTTACTTCAGAAAGCTGGAATTTTAGTTTCTTAGTAGTGTCTTATTTTATCAACGGAAAATTAAAAAAATGTTGTTATAAATCATGCCAGTGCCGAGGTACTGTAGAGAACGTTAGTTGCAACGTCTCGTTCATAAACGGAAGACCTTATAAAAATATTCAGAATGATTACAACAATAAAATTGTTGCTGTCCTGCTATATGACTTCCCTGACACGACAATGACTTTCCATTACATTAATACCGTGTTTTTTAGGACTATCTTCTAATGAAGTTATATTCTTTTAGGCTCTCATTTACTGACCAATAGTAGAAATAAACATGGAAGAGATATGTTAATACAAGGAAGAGCACCCATGACAGGAGAAGTCATACGTTTACCGCATTTAGCAAAAACATTTAAGGTATTTATTATTAAAATTCACTATTTAGTGCATCTTGCGACTTTCATAGAAATGAGAGTTTTTTTAAGTGTTTTCGCCAGCGTGGACGAAGTTTGAAGCAGATCTACAGGTTGTACATATGTTACCACTGAAAAAGTACAAACAACAAAAATATTTAACTACAAGGAAAATTCAAAATGGGAAGTCCCTTAACAAATGGCAAATTCAGCATCTTAATGCCGTTATACGAATAAACAAAGCAACTTTCATATTCGCGACTTGGTACAGGCATTTCCTTATGAAGAAAATTGTGACTTAAACCTGTTTTTATAGGTATTTAAACCTCACACTTTTATGATTGTTGCGTAAAATTTCATTATATTGGTTACAATGTGTTAGCAAAACAAACAAGTATAATAAGGAAAAATGTCAAAAATGGTTGTATAGCAGTCAACACTGTGTTATTATCTGAATCACTATTAAAACATACAACTGTGACATCAAAGAAAAACAAAACTGCATGTAGACACTCTATAGACATAAGCAAATATGAAAGACAAAATTGCAAAGAATTGCCATAGCTCAATATCACAATGGCGGGATGTATAAATACCGAGCCAACCTAAAAGTATATAACAAAAAATGGTCTAAACAGTAAACAGTGAACGCGTGTACAAGGTTGAATATATTATATTTGCTTTAAAAACAATCAGCAAACTTTGATGACATGTTTTTTTACAGGAACTGGGTACCCATGGAAAGAAAGGCGTTTATGATGGAAGAATCGGTAGTGCAATATCTAACATTGTACAGGAACATGGCGGAGTTATGAATATTGATGATCTGAGAAACCACGTGTCAACTTTCGAAGATCCGATAAGTGTATCTTACAAAGGATATAGAGTATGGGAAATCCCCCCAAATGGACAAGGAATGTGTGCGCTTATTGCATTAAATTTGTTAGAGAGCATTGACCTTAAGGGTAAGTTTATCTAGAGCAAAATAGGAATACTAAACTGAATTTTGATAGTTATCTTAAAATCTATTTGCTCACTTATCCAGATAACATTTGTATACTGCTATTGTTTATTGTTCGTTTTGTCAAATTAACTGACATGAACAGAACCACTGTTGAAAACTGACATCTTCATGTGAATTCCAGTTTACTCTAACCGACCCATACATTCTTGAAGTCTTGTATTTTCGAAGATTTAATTCCACTAACTAGTATTTTATTGCTCGAGTTCCCTCGTGAGTGTCGAAGGAGTGAGCTGAAAAACGGTGAAATTGCTTAAAATGATAAAAAGAGATTTTCTGTATAGCCTCATAGTGAAGTGTCCACATTAATTTTTAGTTTTATTTTTAAAAATAGATTTTACCCCAACCCCTCAACCTCAGATCTATTGAGGTTTGTTCATTTATGACAACAACAAATGTTGTTCTCTGTTTCGACCCTTATCAATGGTTCTACACTAAAAATTGAATAGTCGAACTGTGTTTTTTTTAACCTTTGTAACTTGAAACAGATTCTTGTTCGATTTAATATCAAAATATTTATACTCTGAAGAAGCTCAAGCAGTACTGCTCTAGCTCGACTGCTTACATCCGACTAAGTTTTTACTATGCGAGGAAATTAATGCTGTCTCAAATACATTGGACCGGATGTATTCAAGATACACTGTTGGAAAAAATTACAAGTAGAGTTACGATCCTTAAAAACACTGTATTCTTTTCAAATAAAGATACATGATTGTAAACACACAATTATGGTTATCAGGTTTTAGATAAAAACATGTTTTATAGACGCTGACCTTCTCACTTGAAATAATCAAAAGGTCTGTTTACTGTTGTGTAAAAATTGTCATATAGCAAGGTTCCTTGTCGTCATTTGTTTTTGTATAAACCAGTGTAAGTAGGTACTAGTTATTATTGAAGACTAAAGTACTGTAATGGTCCCCCAGACACCATGTTTTTATTTATTGACTCGTATTGATCACAATAAACACAACTGAAAAATATTAATTGTTTTTAACGACTGCGTGTAAATTCCCCATAGTAAGATAGTCGATAAGATAAACACGTTACACAATGTGCTCGGGATTAGAAACGATAATTATATATATAGGGTCAGTAAATGCCATATAAGGCTCGAGTTTTGCTCGTTTTTATGCCATATCGAATTTAGTGACCCCGTATATATCTAAATAGGCCAATAGCCCACTGCTTAACGTAAATAATAAACAGCCTCCATAGACATACTAGTGGACGAATTTCTTATTAATTACATATATCAATGTTTTTTACTAGATAACTGATATATTGAGGTCATTATTTTCTTTCTGTACAGTTTTTTGTGATTTTAATATGGACCTAACTTTAAACCAATCAAACAGATACACCAACGATCCGATCCGAATGAAACTCGGTTTTGTTCAAGTTAGAAATACGGGTACAACGGTGGTATGTTAAATTACCTTAGAAAAGTCCATGTCCATCTCCTGTGGATATGCTTATACATACTTTGTAAAAATAAAGCTTGAAGATTCGATTTATCTTTATTTGCCTTTGGTCAGCTGAATATCATAGACGCAACAGGTACTTTTTTTTAATTCTAAATGGCAAGATACCATACACATTACAACGTCACTATTAGAGTATGAAAATATCATCTATGCTCCGTGCTTTGTATTTGCTTATATAATAAAGAATAATTATAAGGCCCCTCATTGTGGTGTCAAAGTTATCACATAATCCCAAATGTTTTGCCAATATAATCACATAATTTTTAATTATTCTTTTAAATAAGATAATCAAATTATCAAATCTACAGTCCTAGATTATCAAATAATCACTATAAAATGGCAAAGTAATTACATAATCAACAAACCCAATGAAGAGCCTCATTTATGTTGACTCTCATATACTAGAAAAACATAAATAACTCTTTTATTCGAGAATATACTTTGAGCGGCACTCTTAAAACAAAAGAAGCAATTAGATATACACCTGTAATATACCTGGCTTAATTTTTGGGACTAAAGTAAGATATGATAGAAATTAAGAAATCAAAAGCACGGAGCTGCGAATAAATACAATTTTTACTCTTGGTAGAATAGCAAAAAGAGGCTGATACATGTAAAAGTTAAATCAATAACGGATAACACAAAACATCTCTGGAATATACGAACTGAGCAAACTTAGATAAAAAACACAACATCAACGGAGATACTCATTGTGACCCAAAAGACAATTTCATAATCAAATCAAGAAATTTTAGATATATACCAGTAATGTGGACTTTTTAAAATTACACGTATTTCCATGATCAGAATTGTGTGTAGAAATGTTTGAAATAAGCTTAAATAATTATGATGATGAATGAAATCATTAACATCCAAAATATTTTTTTTACTTTTTGTATTTTGATATTTTTTTTATTAATATTATTCAGAGATGGGAGCGAACTCTACTCAATATTTACATCATGTGATCGAAGCCATTAAATTAGGATTTGCTGACACAACGTGGTATTGTGCTGATGCAAGCGTGGTTGACGTTCCAATATCTCAACTATTAAGTAAAGACTATGCTAAACAAAGAAGATCCCTGATAGACCCAAACAGGTTAATATTTTTCAATATATGTAAAAAGGATTTCAGTACACTTAGTTAAACGTATACTTAGTTTGAAATAATGTTATATAGTTACCAATTAGGTAATTTGTTTCCTTTCTTGACGTCCGTTTCTGGTTAAATGATGAGGAAACGCCAACACTATCGGACTGTGATATTTGGAAGCAGGTACATATTTCGTGTATACAAATTTATGTGTTTGATACTGTTGATAAAGTTTAAAGTTGATGTGTAATGCAACAAATATATTGTTTTAAAATACATAATATTTATAAAGGCAACAGTAGTATACCGCTGTTCAATAGTCCTAAATCGATCAAGAGAAAACAAATCGGGTTACAAACTAAAACCGAGGGAAACACATAAACTTTGAAAGGAAAACAACTGAACAACAGAATCACTGAAGTGCAACAAAACATATACCAACTGCCATTTTTCTGACTTGGTTCTGGACATTTTAAGAACAATTGGTGTGTTAACCTTGTTTTGTGGCTAATCGAACCTGGCGCTTAATGGCAATGTTATAAATATAGGTAAATAGTTATCAAAGGTACCAGAATTATAATTTAATACGCCAGACGCGCGTTTCGTCTACATAAGACTCATCAATGACGCTCTGATCAACATATTTTTAAATCCAAACAAGTACAAAGTTGAAGAGCATTGAGGCCCCAAAATTCAAAATGTTTGTGCCGAATACGGCTAAGGTAATCTATTCCTGGGCTAAGAAATCCTTAGTTTTTCGAAAAATTCAAAGTTTTAAAACAAGAAATTTATACATAAGACCATATAATTGATATTCATGTCAACACTGAAGTGCTGACTACTGGGCTGGTGGTACCCTCGGGGACGAACCATCCACCAGCAGTGGCATCGACCTAGTTGTGTAAAAAGTTAGCAAAGGCACCAGGATTATAATTTAATACGTCAGACGCGCGTTTTGTCTATATAACCCTCATCAGTTACGCTCAGATTAAAATATTTTTAAATCCAAACAAGTACAAGGTTGAAGAGCATTGAGGACCCAAAATTCAAAAAAAGTTGTGCCAAATTCGGCAGTTACGCTCAGATCAAATTATTTTAAAATTCAAACAAGTACAAAGTTGTAGAGCATTGAGGACCCAAAATTCAAAAAAGGTGTGCCAAATATGGCTAAGGTAATCTATTACTGGGATAAGAAATCATTTGTTTTTTCAACATTTGTACGAAAAATTCAAAGTTTTATAACAGGAAATTCATAAATAAGACTATATATTGATATTCATGTCAACACCGAAGTGCTGACTACTGGACTGTCAACATAACATGACAGGAATACATTACAAACAAATACAAAATTACTCAGGTCAGAGAAATACATTAATAAATAATGTAATAGTACATTTCGACATGTTGACCACAGAATAACACCGAAAACTTAATATTAATTTTCGACAGTACACAAAAACAGCATAATAAAATTACGAAATGATCGTTACAAGAATGTATCAACGCCACAAAATGCCACAGGTTAATTTCTAAAAATTGGTTATGAATAATGTCCTAAACATTCTTTTTTAAACTCTTTTTAAGCGAGTGATTTCGTCAGGGTCAAATCATATCCAGCTTAAGTAGTGTGTATTATGCATGATTCAGTAAAAATAGACAACTAAACAGTTTCGAAAAGTACACCCGAACTATTTCTTTTTCTTAACTATAATAAACTGCTTTAATTGAATCACACCAAAGGTAGTTTTATATGATTTGTTGATAAATTGTCTATAAATCAAGTAAATAATTGTTGTGACTTGACTTGAGGACAAAGTGTCCCTAATCATTTATTTTTTTTACAAAAAGAAGTCTAATATAATCATACCTGGAGGCAGAAAACATTGAAAAAGATTTCTGTGGTTTTGACTCTATAATAGATCAATTTTGATCATAGTTCATTTAAAGTGCAATGCTTAAACTCTATGCCGAAGGACAGGAAGTGAATGAACTAATCACGTGTACTTGTCTAAATGAACTTAACTGGGTTGGATAATTAATTCGTAGATTTACCACCAAAAAAAACACCAACAGGCAACATTGAGGCGATTAACATGACATAGATGATATTAAATGAATATGAAGTTAAACTGAATTACAAAAAGTCGTTTAAAACCAATAGGAGACGACCAGGAGCACGTTTTGACTGCATAAATTTAGCTTGTTGGCGATAATAAATCGGATAAAAAATCGTACCTTGTAAAAAGTAAAAAACGAAAATACCGAACTCCAAGGAACAGTCAAATGGTAAAATATAAGGCTCGAATACATCAAACGAATGGCCACCAGTTGTCATATTCCTGAATTACGTACCTTTAGTTCTATTTATTTAGATCAGACGACAACATGAAGTTTGACAAATAATCCCCGACAGGCTGTCATCGGATGAATGTTTAGAAACATGTTGATTATTTTTTCGTCATGACATAATACTACTGTAACACAATTCAAAGAAAAGTATCAACAGGAGCTTCTAGGTGCTGATTTGATTGGTCAAGTTGGGGCCGTTAAATTTGATGCCGTTTGATGAGTGAATGGAAATGTGGCATTCATTCATGACGCAAAATACATATATGCAGGGCAAAAACACTTAAAGCAAAGTTACAGCGCTTGTATTAATGTTCTTCATCTCAAGGTCACTGTGTGGCCTTCAATACGGAGCAAAAACTATCACCTCACTGCAAGCTTTAGACTGCCCTTAGCAACGGCTTTTGCGGGATTCTTAGCAGTTTTACAATTTCGCCACATCTAATTGAAGAACAAAGAATGTCACAGTTTACCCGACAACTGCACTGAACCATGCAAAAAACAGTACACCAATTAAGAAGACCACGGGACACATCGAGACAAATGTTAGATATATTAACAGGAAATAACGTTTGTAAGGTCAAATAATTCGGGTAGATAACCGTCTAATGTTAAGGCATCAGTGGTTTACCAATGATCAATCCCGTTAATCTCTTATGGAGATATACATCAAAAGGAATGAAACAAAACTTATGAAGTCGCATGGACTCAAAAAGAAGTATGACGGGATGACCCAACACTATTCTAATCTTAAAGTCTCATGGGTAATCATACTGTTCGTACCCCATAATGAAAATAACGTCGCGTCATTGGTTGTATTTCCATTGTTTAGAACATGTACAGTTGAACCAATCACAACGTTTTGGTGTTCGCTTTTGAAAATATAACCCGAAAAAGCATTAGAATCCGAAACGGCGAATCATGTCATGATTAAAATTTGTCAAAAGTCTGATAGAGATCCTGTGAAATGAGGCTGGGAATTCAAACTTTAATTGAAATCTGTAAAAACATTTATGTAATGATGACGAAAATCAGATACTATTCAGGAAGCGTCCCAGTTTAATCGAATGCAATTTGAAAGAGATCAGACAGTGAATAAACAGTGAAACGACGCGGATAGAAGATTTCCGTTAGAATACCGTTTCAAGTGATAGTCCCGTCCTTTACAAAAAAATTGCAATGTTCGAATGATGCAGGTACTGTTTGAATACAATTCTATCACAGCCTACTGAATTGCATTGCAAACGGCTGGTTGGAGTCAGTCTTACCGGGTTCTGTAATCGTCGGAACTCTGACAATAATATTATTGCCAAATGTCGTGTTTATAACGGGACTGTCCCGGAAAAAGACGGTCGGCATTCATCAAGAGCTGGGTGCAATCAAGACTCAATCAGCAGAAAACAGCAATGACAAATTTTTATAGATCTTGCCCGTTCCACAGGACATCGTCAAGAAAAAAAAACATATCGTGACTTAGCGCGGTCAGATCTCAAACGAAGCCATGATCGGCACATATATACTTATATCAAAAGATTTTATAGTGAATTAAATTTGAATTGCATTATTCAATTTTCACATTCTTGACAAAATATATATGTTCCCTGACTCGCTAGCAATTCTTAGATTGTTGTTTATTTTTTTAAAAGAACAAAAAACGTGAATACATGTTTTAATGCACACCACATATCGTTATCGTTGGTTAATGGCAACTAACAACATACATGATAGTATACATCATATATTGATGAACAGATGTGTTTAAACTTTGATTGATTTATATTGGATTTATTACTCCTATTGCTTTGATTATATTAAAGTTCCGAAATGATCAGATCTTTTTCCTTATTTTTCCAAATGAATATTGCCTGGGTTTGGCTTTACCTTTTGTATTTTTTTCTTTGCAATAGCACTGTGACGTTTATAAGTGGTTTTGGACTTTTGAAATTGAGCATAAGTTTATGGGGAAAATGTTCCGAATAATAAATCTATTTATAAGAAAAATAAAAGTTCTTTTGCTTTAAAACTCTTAATTATACCTATATAAAAGATTTATTGAGATGTTTAGTATTTTCACTTAATTTTTTTTAATGAGAATATTTCTTATTTTCATTTTGTGCTGTCAAATATTTTTATCAATGCTACCTCTGAAATCTCGATCTAAAACAAACATAATTTTAAAGATAACTAATTGATTTTTTATTTTGATCAGCTAGAATTCATTGTTACAAAAATATTCGTTTCCTCCATGGGAAAGGATTTACTGTATGATGACGTAAGCTCGAATGCTTTTGGCTCAATTTAGTTATAGATCATTATAGATCAATGCAAACATTTGCAACAGTAACGGTTTTTTTTCTTAAGAAACTTTTTTTCAGAAACATTGTAAACTAAAATATAACATGATGTCAATCATGTTATTGACAACGAACGTTATCAGTTTGTCGATGTTTGTCAATTTATTTGTCTATTTAATATCCCCCAGTCAGTATTTCGTTGTAAAGAGTTGCTTATTGAAACAGCTGGCAGAAAGTGTGTAGCCATAAACAGGTCTTAATATAAAATGTATATCCGAAGTGATAGCAAGTTTCTTGTGTTACATATAAATGGATGACAACACAAAACTGAATGCACTTGATACGAATTTTTTTTATTAATCACCTAGTGAAATGAAAATTAATTTTATAATATTTAAGACTTTCAACTGGGTCATTATACACACTTATCACATATTTGTCACGAATACGTCTGGTTTTGCATATGTAATAACCTCAAAATTGCCCGGGGTAAAATAGATGTTAATGGTTATTGTGCCCTGATTCTATATGACGTGACGTCATTGCATCCTTAACAACACTTTTGTTATAAAGTGTTTAAGATTCTACCTGTTATGTATCATTAAATTGTTATAATTGGATTGTTTTCCTCGTTTCTGCAATACTTAAATATGTGATAAATATATCATAACATGTCTTTTTCATATTGATTGGCTCTGGTGTCATCTCTCGACCAATACTGGCCCTCGGTCGCCTCGAGGCCGATATGGGAGTCTCGGGATGATACCAGGGCCAATATGGAAAAGGGCATGTTATAATCGATACATATGTAGTTATGTAATTGTTTCAGGAGTTTTTATTTTAATCAATACTTTTTATTGTTTAGTCGTTTTTCAAACGAATTATTAAGAATAATTGACCAATTCTAATTATATTTACAATAAACGGATTATTATGAAATGAAGGACTTAACTGATAACCTCGACATACCCGAGCTATTGTATTTTTCTTATGTAAACATGTAACTTTTCCTTTTAACTTCCATAGTACTTCTGATAATAGACTGTGTTTGGCAACACCTTTCGTAGGCTTGGGTCCTCAGTGCTCTTCAACTTCGTTCTTTATTTGGATTTTTTGACTTTTTTATTCGGGTATCGCTGAAAATGTTAAAGATTGTAAGTCTGGTATCTATTTTGAGTATTAGGTGGACAATTGTCTCAATGGCAATTATACCATTTCTTATTAATTTACAATTATTTACACCCACTTGTATAATGATTGCTGTTGAATGTTTTCTTCTGGATGGTATCACAAGCTTAGAAGTCAACAGTTTTGTGTTGGCAAAAATGATCATTAAGATTGTCATGATTTTGATTAACTTATACGAAACAACTCTGAATTGTTTATGGCAAAGCTTTTTTTTAATTTTTTGTTCCTCGATTCTCTTCGGCTTCGTTCTTTAATTGACTTTTTATCTTTTTTATCGGAGCGTCATTTGTAGACGAGCCGTGTGCCTAGTGATCTGGCGTACACAGTTTTAAGCATGATATCTATGATTAGTTAAGTTACATTATATCATACAGAAAACATTCATTATTGAAAAAAAAAAAAATAATTTTCTTATATGAAATAAATGTACAAAGCAATCCGAAAATAGAAAAATAACAGGGCGATTGTTATAATTTGCTCACAAGTTACCCCTTCAGTTAGAGTTATTTTATTTCTTTTAATTACTTTATGCAAAAGTAGTTAACCAGTGAACCAAAACTTGTAATTCTATTTGAAGCATACGAAAGAAGGGAAAACACAAATAAGCGATTGTCTATTCGATTCTCGCACTTTTTAATTTTTGATACGTGAGGATAACAGATGAGTCTTTCGAAGACGAATCGTAAATACGGTTTATCAAAGTCTCAAATAAGTTTCTATGAAATGCAAACTTATCAGATGCTACGTATTATGTTTCCACCAGACTCATTCATAATTTTATATTATGTGAAAAGACGACATAAGTGGTTATTAACATAACGTGACGGTACCCAAATTGCACCTATTTTGACAGTTTTTTCACCTACGTTTTTTTATGATCAAGAAAAAAAATGTCTATACTGTGTTTATTTTGTAGCCCTATCCGTCTTTATTGTATAGGTACACCAATTTAATTTTGAATCCACATTGAGTCATAAAAAAACGAGTTTGAATCAACCTCCAAACTATCCATGATTCTGTAATGAGGAGTACCCAAATTGCATCCATGCTTAAATTCACATCGTCAAAAGTCTAATAACCGAGCTTTTGTTTAATTTCTTCAAATATTTTGAACAATTGGATATTAGTCCATGCTTACTCTTCATATTTGACGAAATGGATACTTATAATATATTGTATTTGCTAATTTTAAAAAGATGATGTTTTGATGACGTCGCATGGTGACGTTTTCGTACATTTTGCTTTTTCAGTAAACAGTCCATCTGAATTGATAAATACTGTGAACGTTTTGTGTATATCTGTTCCAGACCGTATGAGTATTTGGACCGTACGGTCCAACTAATAATAAGAAGATAGTCAAGTTTATCAGATACAAATGTAAATAACAGATAAAAAAATCTTATATCTCAAATTAATATTAAAAGTACAATTGATATTGAAATGAAAACTTAATATTCTAACTTTTTAAAAAGGTCACGCTAGTTTAATCTGTTAATCTCCTGTTATTAGCATGTCAGTAATTAATTAAAGGCCAGTATGCTCATTGAAATTGAGGTTAACGGATGTAAACAAAACGTACAAGGACAATTGTTTTATAATATTTTTGAACTTTAAAAAAAAATGCATATGCAAAGGAACATGAATGGACCGCAAACATGTAAATGTAAATTGATAAAAAAACATAACATTCCTTGTGGTAGTTAGTGTCAACTGGAGCGAGAGTACAAAAATGGGATTCAGATATAGAATTGAACAAACATTCAATTTCAATTGTACGCTTATTCACTTACCCATCTGATGTAAAAATAGCATCTTGGAGAACTAAAGCTACACATTTTTGGTTATTGTTTATTTTTTTTAATCTAACCCATATGATACGCGTACGGTCCAAATACTCGTATGGTCTGGAACATATCTAAATATGTTTACCTATGTTGAAAGTCGTGCATAGTATTAAATCATAAAAGTACAAATTGTTTAGTCTCTAGGAAATCTTGTAAGATTTCCGTTGCTATTTTTTCTAAATAGGTGCAATTTGGGTACTCGGTGCAATTTGGGTACTGTGACGGTACCATCAACTATTCTGATGGTTTAATATCTAACACAGATGCGGACAACATTGCCAACCTTCAATTTTATTTTGGAAAAATGTCAATAGTAATACATGTAATAGTTTGATTTGAAAAGTTATAACACATACAAATAACATCATCTTAACACTCAAAACTTTAAATTAATGTTCTTAGCTATACTAGCATGCTGCGTATTTATACAAGCATTACATTCATCCAAGGATTGTCTTTATTGTGAGTAGTATAAAAGAAACACTACATCATACAGAATAAAACATACTTTGCCTCGTACGAAAATATTAATGAGATTGATATATGTTTCCTAGACAAACATGAAACTGAATACGATATTCAAAATTGAGAAAAATTCACCGAGAACAGCTACTAAAGATGGCATCTCTAAACGTAATTAAAAATTGTACCTATTCACACTTAAAAGTACTGTGAATAATATACTCAGTAACAATATAAAGGAAGAATATAGTTTATTCAATTTTAGCGATCCGACTTTTCAATTTTTAAACTAAAATCATTACTTGTATTGAAATATATATTAATCTCATTTATTTCTCTCGCCGCGATATAGCCTTTTTGTGCAATGCGGCGTACAGCAACCAACAATCAAATTACTTGTATTTCATGAATTTTTCAACTAGATTAAAGTATATTTATATAAGGTTATTTAAGAAAACAGACGAGGAGCTCTTGAACAGTTCCCCGAGTACATTAACTCGCCTCTTGTGGTATGAATCAATGTCTAAATAGCCACTGCAATCTCTGACTTGAAAACTTTAGTGATTTTTATATTTGGACAATACAAATTTGATGAACTAACCTAGCGTTTTACAAAGGGTTGGATGCTAGTACATGTCTAAAACAAGACTGTCACACTTGATTCATCTTATGGCTAGTAAATATTTTAAATGATGTGAAAATGTTTTGTCGTGAGAAATATTTATATATCAGTATCAAATCATGAATATCGAAAAATTTGTGCTAACACATGCGGAAAAATACCTCGAGGACGTTTTACGTTTTGCACGGACAATGAAGAAAATTTGTCTGTAGAGTTAAAAAGATGCTATGCTATATGAATATCAAGTAAATTTATAACAACAAACCAGCTTTATTACATTGATTACAAATGATTGTATGACTACAAAATAATAATTATTACGGTGAGGTTGTAATCCCTGCCATTTATTCATCATCCACGCACGAACTTGTCTCAGAACAAAATTATATCTACATGTATGTATCTTTACCTAATTTTCAGGTATAGAGATACGATTTTTTTTCTGAAACAAGTGCTTGTGACCATCCACCAGAACTTCTGGTCAACCGATGTTCAGTATGTCAGTATTTTGATTAGAATATAAGGTCACTTGTCTGATAAAACTCAAGGCCTTTAATGATCATAAAATAAATACAAGAAAAGTATTAATTCTGTTCGGTGATTAATCGCTTGCGGAATCACCTTACTATAGAATGTATGTCTTCTTTATGATGTATTAATAGAGACATCGTCTGATCAAGGTCATTGCATTATTTCAGCAGGTGCAGTTAAGTTGTTTTTGTTTATTTAGTTTTTTGTAGAAAAAATACAATACATTGACATTTGTATAATTCTGAAGTTTTAATTTGTGTTGCTTGGTCCGTTTCTGTGTGTGTTACATTGTAGTGTTGTGTTGTTGTTCTCCTCTTATATTTAATGCGTTTCCCTCAGTTTTAGTTTGTTACCCCGATTTTGTTTTTTGTCCATGGATTTATGAGTTTGAACAGCGGTATACTACTATTGCCTTTATTTACTTTAAAAAATCTACTTGGATTAATTATGAAAGTGTTTTTTTTTAATTCTAAAAGTGCGATTATTGTCCTGCTTTGGTTGGCCTTATGGAGGGTTTTCATATTGTATTAAGACTTTATTTGTTCTTTAACAAAACAAATCAAGTTAAAATGTATGTTGTGATCAGGTTTATTCCCATCCAAATAAAGATTAGGAACAATATCCGAGTTACATGTACGTCATTAATAATTTTTATACCAAATCCAAAGAGAAAGATTCACCATTTGTCAATTTGAGTTTGTTTTGTATAAGTGGTTGATTTAAAAATGATTAAACGACTTTTGCACAATATTTGAGCTTTGAGACTTTTTCAGTAGGTAAACTTTCTATTGGGCATCGCTCTTTAGGCTTCACTATCTCTATATATTAAATGCGTGGATTAATTTTAATAGATCGATCTTTGATTCATAATTATCCGAAGATGCAACAATTAATGTAGACTAACAATTACCAAGTCACGATGCATGCCTAAAGTATTATACTCATATTTTTTTATATGTAAGTACATATTTCTTTTTTTTAGAATATAAGCACATTTACTGCTATCGAATACGTTAATAGTTATGAAAGGTACCAGGCTTATAATTTAATATGAAATTTAAATAACAGAATCAGAAACTAGAACAAAAAGTCAAATTATGCGCAAACTGGGAAAGCAACCTTAATTTCTTAGTATGTTTTGTATTAATCAACGGCTAATTTTAAATAAAACATATACAATAAACCTTGGCAGTACCGATGCACTGACTACTGAGCTGAAATACCATCGATAACTTTATTCTACCAAGAGGGATCTAAACCTAGTGGTAGCAGACGTAAATAAATCTATATAAACTCCGTGCGTTCAAAGCGCTTTTCTGGCTTGACTTGTATATTCTGTAATAGTTATCCTATGAGGACAGATATCATAAAATATAGTTTAAAACGCCACACAACCATTAAAATATACTTTATATATTACTATATAATATATACCCTTTATGACCCCGAACACAATGTTTAGATATGAAACCATGTCAACTCGCACCACTGGCCAATCGATCACACACTAAATCGCCACTTTCTAATCGATCAGCCCACTCTTATTTACCAACTCGCTCCACTTATGAAAAAGGGTAAAAATCATATTGAACAATCAGCCTGACAATCGCCTTATTAATGAAGAGGGTTAAAATTCCACTAAATAAAGGTCTGCCAACTCGCCCCACTTATCTTGCTTCCTCTAAATATGACATATATGTTAAATTATTGACAGTTTGTATCGAATCAAGCTGGTGTAGGGGGTTGATTCGTGGCCTATATGCTAAAGGTCTTGAGTTCGAATCCCAGTATAGACACTTAATTTTTTCTACACAAATTTAGAAAATTAGTATTTTCCGTCATAATATAAGTTTTATTGTGGATTTAACATTCCCGCTAAAAAGTTGCAGAACATAGGAAAGAAAACTACAGCTAGGGTGATCTGGTAAGGGTGATCCGGCTCAGATCAACCCCGGTATATCAAAAGAACTGGAATGTAATTAATATTCTTCTTTCAATTTAACCTATTCATCAGTAGTTTCGTAAGAACGGTGTTATATGTCCTTTAAAAACCTGATCAAATTACTTGTTAACCGAAACATTGAGGACGTTAGTACTTTGAACTAGTCTATACCATGTGTTTGACGACCATTTTCTACATTGGAAAATGCCTGTATCAAGTCAGGAATGTGACAGTTGTTGTCCATTCGTTTGATGTGTTTTATAAAAAAAAAAAACTTTATTTAGTTGGTTAGATGCTAACATTTATTTTACTGTTGACAATGGCATTTTGTCTAGGGTTATGATCCATGACCGCCACTGTATAAACAACAACATTATCAAAATTATATAAAGTCTCGGATTTAAAGTGGTAGAATTGACATGCATCGAGTCATGCAGGGTTTATCATTGTAACACAGCTGTATTTGTCAATTCCATTTAAACTATTTCCTAATGCTGGCAGTAGACAGACATTATCCTTGATATTAAGAATATTAACATATTGAATAGACAAAAGATTTGGTGTATTCCGAGACTCTTGTTATATCGGTCATAAAAACTAATGTCTGCTTTATTATTAAGAAAATACTATGAACTTAGTACTACATTGTATCAATAATATCTAGACTTACTTAATAGTAATTAATCTTTCCGTGGTTATGTTAAGTAATTATCATTAATTTTGACATGATTCAATCTATTAAACGCGATTTATGTCGAAACTTCTGTCCCTGGGTAATTCTATATGGTATTTCTTCCTGAAAAATGAGTACTAATGGGAAAGGCTGACGACCTGTTGAACAAATACTTTGCATTTAAGGTTAGATTTTGCTTGAATGCAAATCTCAAAATATTATACAGACATTATAGTCTGAATGTAAATTGTTCTTGGTTTATTATGTAATGTGCACACAGTTATGATGTTGGGTGTGAGTCATGGGGCTTTATTGTTTTTGTTTCTGTGGATAAGAATATGTTTTCCTTTTTAATTTCCTCGGAAACAACTTACCCAATGTCAACCAAGTTCTGGCTGAATGATTAATAGGATATTTAGCATAGAGAGGTTCAGCCTCAGAATGTGTTTAAGTTCCTGTCATTCAATAAACATGACTACGGTTTTAGATCTACTACAACAATGTATGTACAACTTGTACTCAACATATAAATTGAATCGCAAGTTTCAGCTCTTTTTTGTTCTTTTGCTTAAAAAATATGTTATATCAAGGGAAACTGTATAAGCAAAATAAGCAGATCACTTCTGCAAATATTATCAAAATTGCTAATCGATTCCTTCTTTTATAAGTCTGGAATATTTGTCCTCAAATGACGATTTGTTTACTTATTTTGTGTTTTTTTACCTTTTAAAAGGATGTACTAAGGTGATCTTAGATAAAATTAAATAAATCAAGAATTCAAAATTGATACTTTAAGCTGGAAGAGTATTAGTTAAGGATCAAAATAAGCTAAAAATATTGATTGGTCATGGAACTCCTTTTTGAGATATTTGATGTATAATATATGGCGGGAAAAGGCTGACTCGGACTTTTACCTTATATTTGCATCGGTATTTTTGGGGTCTCAAATCAAAAGAAAGAAAATCAAAAATCTGCTTAAATTTGGTAGAATGACCTTTTATGATCTATTAAGTCTTATGTTAAAAGATAAATAGGTGCTATAGGGCAAAATATGTTACCTTTTACCGTATGAAAAAAAGACTGAGGAGTCCGAACATTTGACACTTATTCCAAAACCTAAGTACATCCTCCAATTGTATGTTGAAATTATAACAACTATTACAAAACTGTTAAGTGTGAGTATGATCAGCAAACCCAGATATAGAAATATATTAACAAAACCGAAAATGTCCATAAACTGTTAACAACATCCGCATGGTGATTATTACTTTGTACTTTCTATTTTCAACTTTTGTTTATTTAAGGAATGATTGTAATATATTTTCTGTCTATGAAGGAATAACATAAAACATGTGGTGCACACTGAATAACTCGCGTAGCGGGTTATCTAACAGCGTGCACCACATTTTTATGTTATTTTAAATAGACTGACAAAATATTACAGTAATTTCTTATGATTTAATTATAATTCCATTTTAAACCGGCGTAATTCATGAAAAAACGTTGATGACGTCATGGTCACATAACAAAATTGAGTCTATGATATGATAAACAAAACGACGTAAGCCAATCAGAAGACGCGTAACATTCAAAATTAAATTATATATGGTAAACAGAAGGTAAGAATACACTAGTATTGCCTAGAACTGATTAAGAAGACAAATGAAGGGGAAACATCTCCTGTAATGTTTTATCTTCTGCCTTGCAACAAAATTGAGAAATGAAATAGGGAATGTGTCAAAGCAACAATATCCCGACCACAGAGCAGACAACAGCCGAAGGCCACCAATGGGTCTTCAATGTAGATAGAAACTCCCGCACCTGGAGCCGTCCTTCAGCTGGCTCCTTAAAAAAATGTATACTAGTACAGTGATAATGGACGTCATACTAAACTCCGAAATATACACAAGAAACTAAAATTAAAACTCATACAAGACTAACAAAGACCAGAGGCTCCTGACTTGGGACAGGCGCAAAAGTGCGGCGGGGTTAAACGTGTTTATGAGATCTCAACCCTTCCCCTATACCTCTAGCCAATTTCAAGAGAAGTCCGAGTACGATGTCAGAAGATGTAACAAAGTAAAATAAACAAAATGACAATAATACATAATTAACAACAGACTACGAGCAGTTAACTGACATGCCAGCTCAAGACCTCAATTAAACTGAAATATTATGTCTTCATCATATGTATATCAGGCACAATCCCTCCCGTTCCGAGTTTAGTAACATACTATCATAAAATATATGAGAAGAACATAACCCGTGTCATGCCAACAACTGGTTTTTTTTAATAAATGTGTTTAGTTCCGATGCAAAGACCCTATAAGTGAATCAATAATAAAGCCAAAATATGCAATCTTTAATGACCTGACAACAGTATCGTAACTATACCCCTTCTTAATAAGTTTGTTTAAAGGTTTTGTAAGCTTTTGAGGTGAATACTGACATTTTTGTGCTTTGTAAAGAATATTACCATAAAAGATTGGATGTGAAATACCTGAACGTATAAGATGTCTGCATCTCAGTTATATTTACGACTTATTTCCTTATACCGATGAAAAAAATTAGTAAATGTTTTGACTAGTTTGTGATATCAAAAACCCTGGTGAAATAATTTTTTAGTAATACATACATTTCTCTCGCTAAAATCTAGTACATTGTTACATACACGAGCGAATCGTACAAGTTGAAAATTATAAACACCATAAGATGGTGACAAGGGAACGTCACCATCTAAAAATGGATAATTAACGATAAGAAATGAAAAATTATCTCTTTTATCATAAATTTTTGTATTAAGCTTCCTGTTAATGATATAGATATCAAAATCGAGTAAAGTTGTCATTGTTAGTATTAGCTTTATTTAAAGTAATTTCAACATGATACATTTCTTTTATATATTGAAGTCGTCATTATTGGGACCCAATATATCATCCAAATATTAGTAAAAGTATTGTTAAATTTGTGTATCAAATGTTGTTTCGATGGGTCTTTGCTAATTTTTGTCATAAAATGTAAGAACCCACACTCAAAATGTCAAAATCGGGTATCGTGGTCCTCAATGCTCTTCAACATCATTCACTTTTTTTTTATATGAATCTTTTTTAGACGAAATGCGCGTCTGGCCTAAGTGCAAAATGTCAATATAGTTCAGTCAATCTAGCATAAATTTTGATCCTGACCTTAAAGTAATTGCAACAGACGATTTTTAAGTTTTAATCTAAAGCATCATACCCCAAATATACACAGAAAAAAGTCCCATAAAATCTTACTTGAGGCAGAATAAAATAAATCACGATTTAAAATTCCTATGGTGATTTGCATTGAAATGGGAGATAACTGCATAAAAAAGGTAGAAATATCAATAAAAATTGATACAAAATTATAACTTTATCCCTTTTATACAACAGAATGTATTGATTTTTGATATTTTAAACGTCTATAGAGTGTAACAAACAACTCTATAGGTGTTTTCATATCTTTTATCAAGCAACAATCTAGATTTCGTAATTCATTAGTTGACCATTTATTGAATTTTTCAAAATGCCAAGGTAAAGAATCTCAAATTTAATAAAAATAATTAAGCATGTATTCTTCTTTTTGTGGTTGTAAGTTTTTTTTAAACAAGTAAGATGCTGAAAAAGTATAATATACCGATATAAACAATACCTAATTTTCATATTATTTTTTCAAAATGGTCACGAAGCCACAAATTTATAATTTCTTTAATGGAAAATGCACCCCAAAAAATAAAAATACCCGCAACACTTCGGTTTTGTACATTTCATGAGCAGAAGATTATACAATATAGTCAAATACGAACTTATAACCGCATCAAAGTATCATACTTTACAAAAATTTAAAGAAAATCAACCAAAAACTGACCAAAAAAGACTCTTTTTTGCGGAGTTATCTCCCCTTCTAACGTTAGTTTCCATAGGAAATTAAATATGCTGATTTTGAGTTTTCATCAAGTTAGGTTTTAAGGGACGTTTTTCTGTGTATATTAAGGGTTTAATGCTATAGCTATATAGGTTAAAACTTAAACATTTTCTGTTGCAATTAGTTTGAGGTTAAAACTTTGTTTGACTGGACTAATATTGATGTCTATGATGAGTTTATTTTATATAGAACACAATCCGTACATATTCCTCTTTTATTGTACTTTGAGTCAACTTATATGATTTTTACCTATACTTTTATAAATTATGACTTGGATGAAGAGTTGGCACTCAAAGCACATCTTCTTATTAATATCTATTTGTTATTTGAAACTCCATTAATTTTATAAATAACTAACGCGAAGGGAACCTAAATTGCACCTATTTTGACAGTTTTTTCACCTACGTTTAATCATGACCTAGACACAAATTTCCATTATTAGTGTATTTTGTAGATGTGTCCTTATTTTACTATATAGTAACACAATTAAATTTAAATTTATATTGAATAATAGAAAAATGGGTTTTAAAAAACCTCGAAACGATCCTCATTTTATGAGAAATATTGATTTCTAAAAGATGCATGACTTGTTGTGGACGTTGCATGAAGTGAATTATGTTCACAATCATGTATACTGTAAACTGTTTGTATATATTTAAATATGTTTACCTTAGTTGAAAGAATTGTATAATGTCATATAAACAGATACAATTTATTTACCCTATAACAAATATTATAAGGATTCCGTTGCTTTTGTTGGTTGAATAAGTGCAATTCGGGTGATCGGTACAATTAAGAATTTAGAATCAATAATCGTGTTAATTGTTGTCTCTTAAAAATACGAAAGTCTATTTAGTAGAGACGAAATTTGATTTCCCAATTGATGCAATTAACTTAATTTATTCTTTTCAATTGAGTTTCATCTGACTTAATTCCACAAGGCGCGAACGTGTATTGGTAACTGAAAAGTTAAGCCTGTGTAAATTTAAAAAAAAAAATTCTCCGTTGAAAAATAAATAGCTAAACCACTGCGTTCATGAATCTTTGCACTATGAGTTCGCGTGAGGGATTTCAAGAAATAGAACTGTTATTCCCGTCTGATTGTTTTATTTCTAGGAAATCTAACATCTACATTAAATTTAAATTTGCGACGTGACTTGCATGTCACATCATACCAGCTGTGTCAGCTATAACCCTCATCTTTGCTTGCAAATATAACATAAACATTTTATTTTCTGTATCGCATCTACACTATAATAAGATTATTTTACGGAACATGTGTTACTAAAATGATGGTTATTATTGTTGGGTTGCTATGCGCTTATCATACGGTCAACGTCTATTTAAATACATAAAATATCAAAATAATCACTGAAAGGTCACGTTCATGTTTTATTTAACAAAATAACTGTAATGCCGTAGTACCTTATTTCTTCTTGATTCATAATACCTATTTAAAATGTCCCTTTTTATCCGGGCTTGTGGGGTTTCATAAAATTCTTATTAGTCTATACTTTACCTATGCGCATCTAGTGTATTAAATTCCCTATTTATTGGCGTTCTGTTTTTTAGTCTGTGCGTTCGTCCGTCCGTCGTTCGTCTGTTCGTCCGTTCGTTAGTCCGTTCGTCCGTACGTCCGTCTGTCCCGCTTCAGGTTGAAAAAATTGTCGAGGTAGTTATTGATGTAGTTGAAGTCAAATCAACTTGTTTCCTATGATATGATCTTTCTAATTTAAATGCCAAATTAGAGATTTTAGCCCATTTTCACAGTCCACTGAACATATAAAAATAGTGTGGATGGGGCATCCGTTTTCTATGGACACATTCTTGTTTATATTGAAATGTCAAGACCAGAAAATAGAGAAATAAAAATATTCGAAGGTAATGCAGAAATGTTTTATTTATTGAACAGTAAAACCAACACATTATTTGCATTGCTGATTTCAATTTTATTTTACTCTCTGTTCTGTTATACATTTTGTTTTATGAAAGTAAGTTTTAAATTCAGAATACTTTTAATATATTGAATTAATATACAGGCTGAATGTAGGTATCCCTGAAAAGACGCAATGTTTGTTAAGAATACGACATTCTTATTCCCGAATGATGAAATACAATAGATTTTGACTTATTTTTCTAGACGTTGAAAATAAATGTCAGTATCTTATAAGCATCATAGACAATATGTTTTAGGTCCATGGTGAATAGTTGTCTAATTGACAATCATTTCACATTTTCTGTCAATATTTGTATAGAATTCAATGCAATACGAGAACAAAAGTGACATCAGTATAGAGCGTTAAAACGATCACGAAAAGTTGCGCCAAAGACGACTAACTCAACCTTTACATAGGGGTAAATAAGTCCGACTATTTCGTTTAATGCTTATTTAGTTTACTGATAGCACAATGTGTATGTTCTGCCAAAATATTCCAATATAATTCGAATTGAATGAATTCGTTCGATCAGATTACTTTGCTGCACAAACTGTAACAATATTTTGATATTGAATGTCATCACTAAAAATGTTCTTGGTTTGTACTTAAAATGTGAAATTACAAAAATACTGAAATCAGAGGAAAATTCAAAAAGGACAGTCCCTAATCATATGGCAAAATCAAAAGCTCCAACACATTAAACAAATGAATAACAACTGTCATATTCCTGACCGGGTACAGGCATTTTCATATGTTGAAAATGGTCCCTTAAACCTTGTTTTATAGCTAACTAAACCTCTCACTTGTATGACAGTCACATCAATTTATCAATTTATGCATTTGAAGTAAGCACTTTCAGAAGGCAACAATAATTTTATAATCTGAAGAACAATCCTTATGTAAACGTTTTAATAAGCACTATAAGTTTATCACTCACAGAAAGTGGTGCAATGAAGTATTAAACTCGGTTCTTGTAACGTCACATTCATTTAATACGAACCAGAAAATCAATTTATTACTCAACCACTTGAACATGTTGAATTTGTAAATTCATGCTCACACTAAATTTTCTATTGCAATATAAATCATTCCTCATTAATTTTTGAAGGGTTCATGATTGCACTATTCCTAATTCCCCTTTCAATCTCCTTTTGTTTCATTTAGAATTGTTTCATATTGACTTATCGTGTTTTTTTAATGTTTTTAGAGCATTGCAAAATCTACAGAAAGGCAATCCGTTTAAAGGCAAAGATACTGTATACTTCACAACTGCTGACAAAGATGGGAACGCTTGTTCATTTATTAACAGCAATTTCATGGGATTTGGAACAGGAATTGTACCTGAAGGTTGTGGGTTTACACTGCAGGTGAAATTTAGTTTTTATACGTTTTGTCCTAATAATTTCACAGGAATTAACAGTTAAACTTGAATGTAATTGACTATCATTTGGGTTATTTGTAAGATTGCTCTTCAACTGTTTCGGTTCTTGTACATTCGCAGCTTTCAAAAATTCGGCTTTAGGAAACTAAATCCAGAAAAGCGTTTCGGACGCACGGAATTATAAAACGTTTTGTTTTCATTATTTTCTTTTTCTTTTCTTTCTACAAGTCTTTTTAACCAGGTGAAGTTAAGTAGCAATAATCATGGCTATAGCTACCGATAGAAGAGTGAACCCCAGTTTTATAAGTTTTACAATAAATAAACTCATCATAGATACCAGGATTAAATTTTGTTTTTACGCCAGACGCGAGTTTCGTCTACAAAAGACTTATCAGTGACACACGAATCCAAAACAGTTAAAAAGGCCAAAAAGTATGAAGTTGAAGAGCATTTAGGACAAAAATTCCAAAAAAATTGGCCAAATACAGCTAATGTAATTTATTCCTAAGTAATAAAAAACCCTTAGTATTTCAAAAATTCAAAAATAAATTGTAAACAGTTATTTTATTAATATGATCATATCTATTATAATTCATGCTAACACAGAAGTTTCGTCTAAAAAAGACTCATCAGTGACTTTCGAATCCAAAAAAATAAAAAAGCCAAATAGTACAAGTTGAAGAGCATTCCAAAACGTTTTATGAAATACAGATAAGGTAATATGTTATCAAAATATCTTTTATATTTACCACATTTACGATTTACTACCTTCTAAGTTGGAATGTACGTGTAAATTGTATTATACAGTGATGTACACTTATAATAAAATGACTATTTTGATAATGTTTATTTTGATACTTCGTTTATGTGAAATTTCAAGCGTGAAAGTGACAAAAAATTAAAATTGTTTGAAAAGAAAAAAAGTTAAACCTGACATATCAGGTTAACTTGAACATATATTTTTATTATGCATTCAAACAGTTTTAGATATTCCTTTTGACAAGGTAAGAAAAAGCAAACAATAATGCATGCCCTCATTGTTTTCGTTTGTTTTTAAGGATTCTAGTAAACCAAATTGGTCACCTCCCGATATACTCTAAACAAAACAAAAAAAAAAGAAACGGTGATTTCAAAAAGACACTAACAGAAGATGCTTGGACTCGTATACTTTCAATTTTGTAAATTTAAAAACAAATTACGATAGAGACATGTTTCGGTTACCAAGGTTTCCCCTTTTGATAAAAACAAAAACAACCTTTTCTTACTAATATTTTCTATTTGTGTTTTAGAATCGAGGCTATGGGTTCAGTTTAGACAAAAATCATCCAAATGTATTAGCACCAAACAAAAGACCATTCCATACTATAATCCCTGCCATGGTAACGTATGATGATGGAGGTAAACATTTTTAATTTTAAATAAAATTTTTCTACACAAAAGTTTACTTCATTTTTTATGATTGTGTATGAGTTATTGCTATCATTTGTCGCCTGTCATCTTATACATACATGCAATAGGGATATATGTGTAACAAAATCAGTTCACATCAAACATTGAAAAAAGATACTGATTGTTTTTAACCATTATGGGTGGTGATCAAAGTGTATTCAACCATTACCATTCTCACTGAATTTATACATTTTTTAGAATAAAAGTTCACAACTTCCGAAGAACTATATTTTGCATCTATAAATTATAACATTGATGCATCGAAATATTTAATATTTTGATCATTGTTAGGTATATAACTTCAAAGAGTTGTGCTCTGTAATCTTGTTTTTCAAAACTTTTAATAATAAACTTATTTATATTTTATTGCTTAGGAGATTTTGCTATGAGTTATGGTGTAATGGGTGGATACATGCAACCACAAGGGCATGTTCAGGTACTTCTTAATATGGTAGAGTTTGGAATGGACCCACAAGCAGCTTTAGATCAGCCTAGAATACTAGTTGGTGGAGGATATGGGTAAGTTCACATCTTTTTAATTTACCAATAATACTTTAAATAAAAAGATGGATAATTATTTCACACAGTGGAAAATATATCATACTTGATCAGGGCGGTAATTTATACAATTTTACTTTATATGCATTGAACTCTTCTTTTTACTTGTCCAAAGCTTCAATGCGTATTATTAACGTACACGTGATTTGTCGCATAGTAATAGTCGACAGGAAGTCATGCGGATTTTAATTTCCTAACAAAACTCGTATTCAGATTTTTGCGATTCATAGCATATATCATACAAACCAATATTTATTGTGATCAATTATTTAACCTTGTATCATGAATTATAAACCAAGAACACTTATAAACGAATAATTTATTAATTCCTCAACACAACAACAGAAATAGAGGATTTTCTTTCTCTAGTTATTCGAAAGCTACGTATATAATTCAAGCATATTTTAAAATGTATCATCACGTAGAAATGGCGTACCTCGCTTATACTAGCCCAATACGGTCTGACAAATTTATAAGTAATTTTTTAGGTTTGTTCTGATTCCGTCTGAAATCGTCGTAACAGATCTTAATCGCTTGCTAAAAAAATTATTTCTTGTTAATCTTGACATGCCTTTTCGGACTGAATTCCTGATGGGTCAATTGATCGGAACGGCGTCTGATTGTTTGAAAAAATCTTCTTTCTCGATGAGTAAATTCATTGAAATCAGACTTGATCAGACCAAAATTACCGTTTCATACTGAAATCTTTCATTCTGTAACCACGAAAAACTTATAGAACAACCAAATGCAAAACCTTAATATTTTAATAAATCATAATTTCGTATAAGAACAGAAAATACTGATGAGTCGATAACATGTTTTAACTAGAAACGTCTATTCGAAAACACATATAATGTCAGATACAGTATGTCAATTGAACACAAAAAGAATTCTGTGAAATAAAGATCCATTTATAGCTAGTTATGAAGGTGACTTCTTTTATGACAGTATGATCTGTAAATTCAAAATAACTTGTAAAAGAGACTGGCAAGAATAAAATGTTTTAATGTTTTATTCTATAAATGTATGCGTTCAAAGATCTATAACTCTATCTCCTAATAACAATAATAAAAAAAAAACTGCTGCCATTTTTATTTTCAAAATACGAATTTACGTCTTCCATGGAATGCCGCAATTTTCAAATTATTCTTTATATAGTGTTTCACACTATTTTTACGAATATTTGCGATTACATTCTAACTCTTTATCTTTTCTCCTTAAGATTGTCGGTTTTTTTTAAATATTGATGAAATAATAACGAATTGTATGTAGTTTCATATCAATCATCTTAAACTTTTGCAGGTTTGACAGCAATTCAATATCAGCGGAAGAGGGGATTTCTGAAGAAGTTATTGAAGAGCTACGTAGTTATGGACATACCATGACTGGTCCAGTTATAGGTTATGATCGAGCGTCCTTTGGCAGAGGTCAGGTAATAGCACGGGGAACTTTACCGAACTCTGATTCCAAAAGTAATGTGTATTGGGCTGGAACCGATCCAAGATGTGATGGAATTGCAATAGGATATTAAAGTTAAAAGGATTCTTTGTGTTTTGATATATTTAAATATAGCTTTCGTAAGATGATATGTTTATTAAAGATAACGAGATGCGATATGATTGCGAATGCGTAAGACCTTCAACAATGTGAGAAATCCATGACGTTTTCATTTTATATGCTTTGAATATATGTTTCAATTTAATTTTGTCAGACATGAACTAACGCAAATGCATCAACTACCTAAGTGGCTAAACTAATGAACGAGAATAATAGTCTTATAATAGAGCCAAGAAAATTAATAGTAGAATCATGCCAGTCACCATATTCTCTAAAAGTTTAAGTCGTGTTTTTTTTAAATATGCATGACAAACAATTATGTTTTATGTTCATTATTTACGGAGATGATTGCATTGGAAGCTTTTTAAACTGAAATTTTAAGATATGGTAATATTCGTTGCATTCTGATAAAAAAAAGTTTTTGAAAACGATCATGTACATGTACAAAAGTACATTAAAAATATTAAGATCTCTCAGGTCAAACATTTTCTCATAGTTCTTAGCATGATACAATTACTGAAAATGTACCAATTTTTCCATTTTTTAGTACACCAGTCTGCTCTTGTCACGTGATATTTCAATAGAAATATTGCATTTTTGTGAATATAATAATTTAAAGGACATATCTGTACAGGTTTAAAAAAATAAAATTTAAAGGTAAATATTTTTATAAAGTTGGTTTAAAGTTTTTAACTATTTTTCAAACAACTTCAAAAACGTCTCTTGATTTCCCACTGTGAGTTACAGAACTTAAAGAATTGTTTGCCCCATCTTTACTTATTTGCTGCTTAAGATAGGTGAGAATGGGTTGCATTACAGGGTTATAATATGAAAGGTGTTTTTTCGGGTTTCATCAATAATCAACATTGTTAATACTGTCCTTTATAATGTCTTATTTGGATGAAAATGAATTCAGATCTTACGGTTAAGACATGCTTTTTTCTTGCCAGACCTTCTGTGTTAACTCTTTTAAACTTTAATGATTTCAGCAATATAATTTGAAAACAAAATTTACTTATTGCAACGTTAGAAAATACAAAAAAGAAGATAAGGTATGATTGTCAATGTGACATCTCTCCACAAGAGACCAAATGATACAGAAATAGATAACTATAGGTCACCTTATGGCCTTCAACAGTTAGCAAAGCCCACACCGCATAGTCAGCTATAAAAAGCACCAAAATGACAAATTTAAAACAATTCAAACGAGAGAAACTAACGGCCTAATTTGTGTACAAAACATTAACGAAAAACAAATATGTAACACATCAACAAACAACAACCGCTGAACTACAGGCAACAAGAGTCAGATTATGCAGGACTAAAGCAATACATATTGTACAAGCTGCTTCTTTGCAGTCTGTTTTCTTTGTCTTTCAAATGAACAAGGTAAATATACATGTATTTTTTATTTTTTTACAACATACTTTTATTGATTATACGTGCAGGTTAGGTTATATGTAATAATATAGAGTTTGCGAAGTGTAACTCATCATTCTTTCTGGGAAATGGTATGATACGACCCATGAATTCAAGGATAAAAGATCGGCGAAAGATACCCCAAAAAAGACAAACGATCAAACATTTAACAGTGTTCAAAACACAACATAGATAACTAAAGACTGAGCAACACGATTCCAACCAAAAACCGGGGTTGATCTAAAGTGCTCAGGGTGGTTAATTTCCTTAACCAAATTGTAACCGATTATGTACTGTTGTTTGATTTTTGTCTCTGTATGTCTATTTTTCAAACGATTTTGTGTTAGTTTTGTTTAGTGTTGTCTACTTTGTTGACGAATTTTTCGTATGACCCTGGTAGTTATTATTTTTATCAGATAAGTACAGGGCGATTAGATTATGTCTGGGTGCACTCTAAATAAAATTACAGCCGGATTCATCTGAGTTTTTTTGTAGATGTTCAGTTTGCGTTATTAAGTGTGTTTTTTGGATTCTCTAAGCAATTGCCTAACAATATTTGTATAATATGATAATAAGATGTATATATCTGTGTTGTATGGTTCATCTGATCTTGATCTGATTTATATTGATCAATGTGAATTGTTAATGCGGGGTTCACATATTGCCGATTATTGCTCCCGTTTGAGATCAGACAGCGATACGACACGAAAAGTGAAAAAGTCGGATTACTATCCTCAATTATTTGAAATGTCCTATCATTGTCTGAATACAGTCGTTTAAGCTCGTAACAGATTCCTACGGGTCGGGAAGGGTCCGGAATGCTACGGCAAAGCACCCCGAGAGTTAAGTGCGTCCCGTAACATTCGAGGAAACTCAGCCGATTTTGTCTAATCGGATTACTATCGTGCCTATGTCGTGACAGATTTGGAACTGATCCAAAATGTGATGGAATTGCTATAGGATATTAAAGTTAAAAGGATTCTTTGTGTTTTGATATATTTATATATAGCTTTCGTAAGATGATATGTTTATTAAAGATAATGAGATGCGATATAATTGCGAATGCGTACGACCTTCAACAATGTAAAATATCCATGACGTTTTCATTTGATATGAATTGAATATATGTTTCAATTTAAGTTTGTAGACATGAACCCACGCAAATGCATCTAACTAAGTGATTAAACTAATGAACGAGAATAATAAACAATTTACTCTTCTTATAATAGTGTCAAGAAAATGAATAGTAGAATCATTCCAGTTACCATATTCTCTAAAAGTTACTTCTAAAAAAACAATCGTATATTTTAACAAATCTTTTTGTTAATTCGTGTTTTTTTTAATATGCATGACAAACCTTGATATTTAATGTTCATTATTTACGGAGATAAATGCATATTAAGCTTTTTCAGCTGAAATTTTAAGTTATGCTAATATTCGCTGCATTCTGATAAAAAAATTGTTGAAAACAACCATGTACATGTACAAATGAACATTGAAAATATAAAGATCTCTCAGGTCAAACATTTTCTCAAAGTTCTAAGCATAATACAATTACTGACAGAGGGCCAAAAGAAACCAGAGGGACAGCCAAAGTTATAAATTGAAAATAAACTGACAATACCATGGCTAAAAATGAAAAAGACAAACAAACAAACAATAGTACACATGACACAACATAGAAAACTAGAGAATAAACAAAACGAACCCTATCAAAAACTAGGGGTGATCTCAGGTGCTCCGGAAGGGTAAGCAGATTCTACTCCACATATGGCACCCGTCGTGTGGTTTCTGTGATATCAAATTCGGTAAAAAGTCTAATTCGGTAGGTCAAATACATTTAAGGGAAGGGGACTGTGGTTACGACGTAAGGAACATATCCGATATTGTTTGTGAATCGGTTATTCCATAACGGCCAACCAACTCGTGATTGCGTCCGTAAAGTGTACCTATTTTACAATTAATTTAAAATTCAAAGGTTAATATTTTTTATAAAGTCGGTTCTCGGTTTAAAGGTTTTAAATATTTTCCATACAACTTCAAAAACGTCTCTTGATTTCCCACTGTAAATTACAGAACTTAAAGAATTGTTTGCCAGATCTTTACTTATTTGCTGCTTAAGATAGATGAGAATGTGTTGCATTACAAGGTCCTATATAAAAGGTGGTTTTGCGGGTTTAATCAATAATCAACATTGTTTATATTACTATTCCTTATTATGTCTTATTTGGATGAAAATGAACTCAGATCTTACTGCCAGACCTTCTTTTCTTAACTCTTTTAAACTTTAATGATTTCAGCAATATAATTTGAAAACAAAACTTACTTATTGCAACGTTAGAAAATACAAAAAAGAAGATGGGATATAATTGCCAATGTGACACCTCTCCACAATAGACCTAATGATACAGAAATACATATATATTTGCAGAAAGAAAGAGCATATAATGTCAGTTTAGATTGATGCGGGCAAAAGATTGTTAAACAGGTCGGTCCGAGGTTTGAAAACTACTCGTAAACAGATATTACATTTGGTTAATGAGGTCAGATAATTTTGTTATGTGATAACGAGCCATCCTGACTCCCGGAATAACAAATGTAAAACAATTCAAATAATAATGCCCCCCCCCCTAATTCTAACGACCTAATTTATGTACAAAAAATGAAAGAAAAACAAATAACTTATGTAACACATCAACAAAAGAAAATCACTGAATTACATGCTCCTGACTTGAAACAGGCACATACATGCAGAATATGGCGGGGTTAAACATGTTCTCTTGTCGATTAAAAATTTGAAATAAAACCGGCAAAATAGCAAAACTCTTTTTTTTTTTTTTTTATTATTTTTATTATATTTTTTATTTATTAAAATAGCAAAACTCTATATAATTTTAATCGCTATTTTGCCGAAGCCTTTATATTTAGACAAACAGTTCTTAAAACTAATAAATCAACTGTAGGCGTAGAATTTATAAATCAATTTTAGCCGTGGAATTTATAAATCAATTCTGGCCGTAGAATTTATAAAAAATCAATTCTAGCCGTAGAATTTGAAAACAATTCTAACCGTAGAACTGTTCTAGAAGTAGAACTGACCAAAGATTTGGTTAGTTCTAGCTAGAACTGTCTGAAACTGTTCTAGGATAGAATTGTTCTAGCTAGAACTGACTAAAAGGTGTCAGGCTGACAGTTCTACGTACTGTCTTAGAACAGTTCTCCTGGCAGATTTAATGAGAGGTTAGAAGTGATCTCCACTGTTTGATAAAAGAAATCGACAATTAAAAAATATAAGAGTCTATATCGACCGAAATATAAATATTGTCCAGTTGTTAATTAACTTTTCAGAGGTTATTAAACACCAGTCATCAACAACAAGTTTCATTGATAGTGAAAACAATGTCATAGTGTTTAAAATTATCTGACGATGCCAATAACCCGGGTCATGACTAATAAGAACATATGATTGGTTAATTTTTGTACAAATATTTTTACTGTTATTTTGCAGTTCTACCAGAGCAGTTCTACCATCAAATTGATGTAATTTCTTGTAAATAATACAGTTGAAAAATACTTGACTCGATATACAAGGTTTTTTTGGTCATTGGTTTGTTGTTTTACAAACTAAAATAGGATTTTTTACATCTTTCTTTAAGCTTAACATCCGATTTTTTAAGTGAATTTTTCGGTATAACTATTACAAATCATTCTTTATAGAATTGATCGTTATATAGTGGTGTAATGAAGGGTGACGGAATTTTACACTAATGTTGAAAATGCATACACTCTTCGGTTCGCCTTCATGTGTTTAAATTTTACTCCGGTCTCTACCTCCCTGATTACACCAAATAACCTATATTTTTCCATGGATTGCACTGAATGACCGACAGTAGTTTTCCGTGTCGACATGTATGTGTTCAGACAATAGGGTCATTTCTTGTCTTATAATTAATGTATGAAAATAATCGGTTACTCTTATTTATTAGAAAAGGAGGATATGTAGAGCAGGATTACAACTATGCAGCACATAATGAACGAACCAATACGTAAGGTATAGCAATTATGCTATTCCAAATTGAAAGCATTTACCTTAGCAATGTAATTTTTACCATCTCATCAAAAAAGACTTGTTGATGCTCACTTTTATTTTGCATATACAACAGTGAATAATGAAAATATTTGTTATTATCACTCAAGGTATCAAAGACCATCATACAATTATCGAAAAATGAAACCGTACAACCGGGGATAATTCAAGAAAAGAATATTTTGAAGAAATACATGTCTGTGATACCTTGAGTGATAATACCCATGTCGTTGGCACTCTTCAGGTTGTCCAAGACTCTTGAAATCTGTGGCACAGCTCTTCTTTTTTTTTTTGGCGTTCTTTGCAAGTGAGAACATATGTAGCGTCTATAAAAGATTTGTAAAAGAATAGTTGAAGATGTTTATTAAGAAAAGAATGGGTGTTTAAATTGACTATGATATGTATTGGTTTTTACAGACGGGTTTCAAATCAAATTTAACAAATCTGTACAGTTTATAATATGAATTGGCAATTAATAAGTGGTATTGTATCAATCCAATATAGAAATGTATTATTTACTGAAGACTGGTTTACAGATTGGCATAGGTTGAATATTGTTAAATGTAACTGTACTAGGCAATATAACGGTTCTAACTATTAAAGGAGTTGATCTGCCGTTTTAACATACTTAAAGAAGATGTGGTATGAGTGCCAATGAGACAACTCCATCCAAGTTACAATTTGTAAAAGCAAACTAGTATAGGTCAACATAAGGTTATCAACACGGAGCCTTGACTCACACAAAACAGCAAGCTATAAAGGGTATTATAATTACTAGTGTAAAACCATTCAATCGGGAAAACGAACGGTCTAATCTATGTAAAAAACGAGAAACGGCATCCACGTCCAACCAGCTGGTTCCCGACTTTGGATAAGTACAAACAAATATAGCGGGTTTAAACGTTTTAATAAGTATCAACCTTAACCCTCAAACAATAGTGGGTTAATTATAGAAAGACAAACTATAAAATATCAATTGAAATGGCTTAACTCAATGAAACAAACATATTAACATAAGTGAACACTGAAGGAATACATTTGATCTATGACATAATGTAAAATCATCAAAATCAATAAAATAACAGGTGATCTGTTGAACAATTTCAGATTGACAACCATAACATTGAACGAAATGCCGCTAAATAAAATGAGGTACACAGGTAAAAGAAAGTAATTTTGTTATAAGGTAAACAGAAATGGAGAACGGAAATAAGTTTTAAAAAATAAATTATTTAGTTGTTCATAGTACGAGAACCACGTTAAAATTTATAGTCATACCAAAGACTTATAAAAGCTGGTATAAATTAAAATTAGAGAGACGGGATATAACACTAGATAAGTAAACATAAAGTACAAAAAAGCATTACAAAATGTATCAACTAACTAATCATTTACTAAAGTACTGTGTATATATACATTTAAGGTGTCTGTCATCTTATAAATAAAGATATAAACCTAGAAAGATTTTGACTCTCATTCATGGCTGATACTCAACTAACGGCTGAAACGAAATTGATTTATCAATATGCAAGTTTTATAGTGCCCTATATATGGCTGTGAAAATCTCAGGACCTAGATGAAGCATTTGCCGCTGCTCTAACCACTGCTGAAAAGATTCATGACAGAACAGTCACCCACCTCTGGATAAAAAAGCAACGCACAAGTTATAATTGGACCCCCCCCTTGCTATACCTGCAGGATGTGGTACAAAAAAAGAACGTACAATAGAGTTCAGGTGTTATGTCAAAAAAGAAACTTAATATTTTATTGGTCCGAAAGAGCAGAGTAAAGTCACAAGCAGTGCAGTTGGAGATTCAGCTGGTGCCATAAGTGCTACATGTAATATTTCGAACCGATCCCAAACAGCTGGAGCCAAATGTTGGACATGTGGTGGTCCTGTTCATAGATCATATGAATATGATATCCTACGTGAAAAAAAATTGTGTATTCCGTACACCTACTGGACTTTTGATTCTTCAGCTTAAAATGGATAACTTAAGATTTGTTTAAATTTCCTCAAATACTAAGCAAATACAAATAAAGGCACTCAAACGTTTAGGATTTAAATTATTGTAAAAAATACGAAAAATTAATTGAAGTAACTTTAAAACTGGAAATTTGAATTTTTGCATTCATTGTTACATATCAGGACTTGTCACTTTGTGAAAAGTACTTTCTTATGTTGAAATTAATATTGAGCATAAGTGGGTGTTTTAAAGATTTGCCCTTTTATTTGTCCTGTTGACAGAGGAATGTTCACAAGTCTAGATCTAGATACTGTGAGGCTTGGACACTCACATGTGCTAAATGCACAGTTGAAGGTCAGTACACCGAATAATGCAGTAAGTTCACTACATGTGGAGTATGGGCCACCATGATGCATCTCCTAGAGTCTGCGCTCAATGTAAGGGCCACAGACAACCACCCAATCAATGGAGATCAACAGACCAGAAACAAGTTGGTTATATCCATGTGCAGCTGTGCACCACATCAGGACATACAAACCTAATATCACGTCTTGAACATCCCATATTTGATGCACAGTGGGTGGTTTGACCCTCAAAACCCCACCCAATGCTTCTGGTGAACGTGACACCCCTGCCTAAAGACCATGCATCGTTTGGACATTCTTTGCAAGACACGTCTAAGCTTATCACAATCACTATGTCCATGGTGGCTGATACATGGTGCCAAAGTTTAAAAATGCCGTCTTGTCAACACGTTGACTGCGTTATGTCTCTGATACCATTGAAAGAGCTTTTATTTGCCAAAAAGCTCTTATATGTCTGCATTAGGGTTATTCAAAAATTTCCATGATATTTCAACAGTTATATTTCAAATCATTGTTGCATCTATGGAAAACTCTGAAGAAGTGTCATAAACGTCAACCTTAACCACTTCCTGTTCTCAAAGCTCAAACTATATGTGTTAAGGCCAAAGAGGAACATGTGGAGTCACTAAAAGTGTTGCTTCTTAATTACTTTGGTGCTACAACATTAACTGTTTGTAAACATCAACCTTTACCTTTTATGGATTGTGAGCCTCTCCAACTCTATGTTGAACCTAATGCCACACCAGTAGACGTCCATAAACAAGCACTTGTTCCTATTCATTGGAAGCTATAGGATAAGGTTTATGCCTATCTGGAGAGGGATGTTCGCATTAGCCCAAACAAACATATGATCAAGTGCCAAGTTCCTAGATGCAATTAACAACTTCCCAACACCAACTGACATAACTGGTACGAGATCTTGGATTGGGCTTATAAACCAAGAAACTTTTGCATATGCCTTAGACTTATTGAAACAATCCACAGTATTCTGCTCGACAAATCAACTAGATGCAGTATTTCACAAATCTAAAGAGATCAGTATACAGGAGATGAAAGAATGTGTTCGTGTTTGTACCATGCTCGTGTGACATGACTTGCTACCGACTGGTCTGTTGACGGCATTGGGTTCTTCTTGATGTCAGTGCTCCAGTTTTACCCCGACCTGCTGTGATGATGGATGAAAATTATGTCTGGTTGGCAGCAGATTAATGCATCCAGCTTAAAGGTGAGGTCTTGCCTGTTGTGTATCGCTTCACCAAACGCGGTACTATGTTCTTGGTTGCAATGACCTTCAAGTTGCAACTGACCACAAGCCATTACTCTAGATTCTGAATGATCGATCACTCACAAACATTGACAACAGACGACTCCTCAAACTTAGAAAGGAAACTTTAGGGTACAGATCACAATTATTCATATACCAGGTAGAAAACCGTCGGCCGCAAGGACTTTTCGACAAACTTGCATCATTACCATCGCTTTGCATCCAGTTTATACAACGAGGATGGTGTAGCTCTGAAAATGATGGCCAATGAATTTTCATACCAACAGCTCTTCGCGAACCAGTACGCAATGCTCTCCATGTAGCCCATCAAGGAGTCAGTGCTATGCGTGGAAGCGCTGGGGACTCTGTGTGTTGGCCTGAAATCACAGTAGACATTGCCCGGATGATGTTCACTGCCATCAGATGGCCAAGTCAAACCATATGCAGCAACCATTTGACATAACACCTGAACTCCATTGTACGTTCAATATGATAACCGTAAAGACAATGTAGTTGATGTTGACAAGTATTCAAACTGGTCAATGGTTAATTAGTCTGAATCAGGTGCAGAGAGAATTGCAAAGAGGCTTCCTGAGACATACGTGACATTTGGCATCGAAAAAGATATGACGTCCGATAGAGGTCCACAGTTCGCAGTAGGGAAGCTTTAAGAGATTTTATAGGCCTGTGGCGGGGGCGGTTCTCATAGACTTCCATGAGATGCAAACTCACAGGAAAACTGCAGGGCTGAGAAGGCTGTGAAAACAGCGAAACGCATGATGATGGACAGCAACACTGGATTGTTGATTGGCTTGATGGTGATAAATTTCAGAGAGATTTACTCAGCATTGATTCTTTTTGGACGACCCATTCGTGACGCGATTCCAATGATGATGGGTAGAAACATGAACTGAATTGATGTCTCGTCGAGATATTGCACCTACCAAACAGCATTTGAGGGCACATGAACGGTTGAATGAACACCATCATCATCTGCCGCCACTGCAGATTGGAGATGATGTGTACAAGGAAAACTTGGTTTGCAACCATCCCAGGAGATGGCAACGCACAGGAACAGTTGTTGAAGTACGGCAAACACACCAGTATGTTATACGTGTAGACGGCACAGGGTGAGTTACTATCTGCAACCGCGAGCGCCTTCTAGGGTTCACTCAAATCGCCAAAACACAAGGTATTTTGGTGGCATCCACTACAGTTCAATATCAGGAAGTAACCTTTTACTATCCAATTCCATCCAAGATGACACTACCAAAAGTGCCCAAGATTCCTATGCATTTATTAACAACAAGAACATTCAGTTGCATTGAATAACACACCGACTACAACTAGAGTTTGACCAGGCAGACCCCCACAACCCTGAACCAGATGTGCCTGCTATAAATAGGATACCACGTGGTCTTTCTCGTCTTCAGTCACACATGAAAGCTTGGGTATAGGAACTATTGACAGAGCCGCCTAAACACATCAGAATATTACATTGATGAATCAGAAACTGGTTAATGAACTATATTTAACCATTAATAAGTTAATCTAGAGGCTTGTTGGGTGAAATTGTGAAATGACCTCATCCGTTTAATTTTGTTCGTGTCCAGAAGACTTCAAAGAACATTCCTAGAGATTTGTTTTCTTATTAACTTTAATTAATTTGTTTAAATTTTTGTTCGTTACCTTAAAACACTTGTCGCAAAAAGGGGGGGGGGTGACTAATCATTTGCTAATGTACTGTGTATATATACATTTCATGTATCAGTCATCCTTATGATTAAAAATATAAACAAAGGAAGATGTTGACAACTTTTTGGGAATTTTTGATCCTCAATGTTATTCAACTTTTTACTTCTTTGGCGTTATAAATATTTTGATTTGAGCGTCACTGATGAGTCTTATGTAGACGAAACGCGCGTCTGGCGTACTAAATTATAATCCTGGTAACTTTGATAACTATTGACTCTCGTTTATCAAGAGGTCAAGTTAACACGAAAGTACGATTTAAGAGTACTCGATATTACTGAAAGCTAGTGAAAAGCCAAAAGCAATTAATAACAAAAAGATCAGTTTGAAAAATATTGAGGTAACGTTCTTATAATAAAAGAAGATGTGGTATAATTGCCAATGAGACAACTTTCCACAAGAGACCAAAATGACACAGACATTAACAACTATAAATCACCGTACGACCTTCAACAATGAGCAAAACCCATACCGCATAGTCAGCTATAAAAGGCCTCGATAAGACAATGTTAAACATTTCAAACGAGAAAACTAACGGCCTTATTTATATAAAGAAATGTGTAAGGGTTCCGCGGAACCCAGTGTCTCGCCTTCTTTTGCTGTTAATCACACACTCAACAAAAATGATGAAAAAACTCAATAAAATTATTCCTCTTGATGCTATCTTTTGATTGTTAGAAGCTTCTGTCCAAGTTTGGTATAAATCCAGGCTAGTTTAAGAATCTTAAAAATGTTTTAAAAACTTTAACTGCAGACTGTATATGTAATGTTAACTGGAACAAAGACTAAGTCCATTTATAAGAAAATACGGGGAAAATGGAATTTTATTTTTACAAAATTTAATTCTGGATACTATCTTCTGATCATAAACAAGCTTCTGGCCAAGTTTCGTACAATTCCAGGATAGTTTAAGAAAGTTATCAAAATTTTAAAAACTTTAACCACAGAGTGAATGTAGTGTTTCCTGGCAGAAAAAAAACAAAGTCCATTTATAAGTAATAAAATTAACAGTACCAATTTTCTTGCACCAGATGCGCATTTCGACAATTCATGTCTCTTCAGTGATGCTCGTGGCCAAAATATTTGAAATCCAAAGCTTATATAAAAGATGAGGAGCTATAATCCAAAAGGTCCAAAAAGTATAGCCAAATCCGTGAAAGGAATCAGAGCTTTGCATGAGGGAGATACATTCCTTAATTTATAATAATTTCTAATATTTTGTAACAGCAAATTTTAATAACACAAAAAATCCGTATGTTCATGCCAGTACCGAAGTACTGGCTACTGGGCTGGTGATACCCTCTGGGACTAATAGTCCACCAGCAGAGGCATACACCCAGTGGTAGTAATAAAATTAACGGTACCAATTTTCTTGCACCAGATGCGCATTTCGACAATACATGTCTCTTCAATGATGCTCGTGGCCAAAATATTTGAAATCCAAAGCTTATATAAAAGATGAAGAGCTATAATCCAAAAGGTCCAAAAAGTATAGCCAAATCCGTGAAAGGAATCAGAGCTTTGCATGAGGGAGATACATTCCTTAATTTATAATAATTTCTAATATTTTGTAACAGCAAATTTTAATAACACAAAAAATCAATATGTTCATGCCAGTACCGAAGTACTGGCTACTGGGCTGGTTATACCCTCGGGGACTAATAGTCCACCAGCAGAGGCATCTACCCAGTGGTAGTAATAAAATTAACGGTACCAATTTTCTTGCACCAGATGCGCATTTCGACAATACATGTCTCTTCAGTGATGCTCGTGGCCAAAATATTTGAAATCCAAAGCTTATATAAAAGATGAAGAGCTATAATCCAAAAGGTCCAAAAAGTATAGCCAAATCCGTGAAAGGAATCAGAGCCTGCCTGAGGGAGATACATTCCTTAATTTATAATAATTTCTAATATTTTGTAACAGCAAATTTTAATAACACAAAAAATCCGTATGTTCATGCCAGTACCGAAGTACTGGCTACTGGGCTGGTGATACACTCGGGGACTAATAGTCCACCAGCAGAGGCATCGACCCAAGCAGATAGGTGAATAATTGTGTTAAAAGCATAAAATTTGGTAGAAGCATAGTTTGGACCATTCTTAACAAAATTAGATATGGAGGCATGCTGGATTTGATCCACTTCCGGTTTTATCATCAAAATGGCGGCCATGCATTTGATAACTGATTAATGGTTACCCAGCAGATAGGTGAACAATTGTGCACTATGTTTTAAAAGCATAAAATTTGGTAGAAACATAGTTTGGACCATTCTAAACAAAATTAGATATGGAGGCAAGCTTGATTTTATCCACTTCCGGTTTTATCATCAAAATGGCGGACATGCATTTGATAACTGATTAATGGTTATTCAAATCTCACAGCTGGTAGCCAAAGTTTGCTGTGTAGACTATAATATTATTTTGTATTCATGGTTTGAAATAATGTATCATTTTTTTGAAACCCTTTGGATATTTTATTAAGAAATTTGTCACTTCCGGTAAAAAATATCACAAGTAAACATAATTTAGAGACAAAATACATATGTTTGATAAAAATAAAAGCAATGTTGTCCAAAAAAAGGTTAAATATCCTTGACCATTGATATTGTTCGATCAAAAATCAGCATGACGAATCGTTCGATTAATTGCGTAATAGTGGTGTCGACATTCAGAGTACTCACATGGGTTGCGTCCAATATCGTAGCAGCTGCAAAGGGCTACGTAGATGTATGACTATTGAACGTGTAGCTAGCCTAGCTGCAACATAGATATAAATAGCAGCTAGACTAGGTACTCGTTCAGTAGACAAACATCTACGTAGCACTACGTAGCTCCTACGATATTGGACGCAACCCTGGTCTCTCATAACGGTGTATACTCTTGTGACACCATTCAATACCATTCATGTATCCCCTGTTCTTTTTTCACCTTAACCAGCGATCTATGCCACAGTGTCGAATACAGTGAATGCATGGAAAACAGGCAATGCATATGCTTTTTCTTGTCCTTAAAAGTTAGCAAGCTCATGAGTTAAAATGTATACGAAGTGGTTTCCAGTCCCAAGCAACCCATAAATATCAGCTGCACAATGACATGAAACAAGTACTGATACATCGGTAACCACTGTAGCAATAATTCTCATCTCGAAAATGTGTTCATCCATCTGTTAATTTGACAGAAAATGAATGAGCTCTGTTTTGTTTTTATCTACACGTGAGAAGCTCTATCAGTTTAGTGGTTAGCATGATTGCCTTTGACAACTCCTCCTTGTACTGTCAATCTTTATATTGTCTACAATAGTTACATCTTGTCAATGGTTCTAAAAAGTAAAATCACAAAAATACTAAACTCAGAGGAAAATCAAATCGGAAAGTCCCATTTCTGTTCAACGAAATCGAACGACGAATAGTATCAACAACTGCTGAGGGAGCTATATCTTTAATTGGTATACAGAACAAGCAGTTCGTTGCTGTCTTCAAAAAATTGATTTCCTATCTCTTCTACCACAGAACCTACATCATGGATAAACGACATTTGAGCTCTTAATTTCTGCTCATGGTCAGTTGTGTTTTCTTCATCAAGAAATCGATATATATGACTGTCCCTCTGGTATCTTTCGCCCCTCTTCTCAAACTCTTTAGCATGTCTTGCTATTTCTTGTCAAGCTGCCATCCATCTTCGCAGAGCTAATGGGTTATCTGTTAACAGTGCCTCCATCCGACTTAACAACATGTTTATTTCATGTGTTCTGTCAGACAGTGAACCATTATTTCTAAGTGCATATGTTTATTTAGATGCATGACGACGGATCTTTGGAGAGTTAACGTTAAGGATTCGTTTGTAGTTGTTAAATATAAATATCCAAGCAATCGTTAGTGTTTCCTGCTTAGAGTCGGTTGTTATATATTGTCCATACAACAACATACTAACAAGAGCTACAAGAGATCTTGAAATATAATTCTCCTCCCAGTTCACTGGAAAACTACCGTCAAACCAAAATGTAACAATAAACATGTCGCTGCGAATTGTTGCTACTGCTTTATAAATCTGCATTTAGTTTTAGTCAAAGGCATCATCACCTGCTTTCTGAAATGAGGGTTCTTTATTATCTTTGAAAGCAAGTTAATTCTCTTTCCTTTGTTTTTATTCCTGAATATCAGGTAAATAAGTAAGCAATTAGATATAAGACTTTGTATGAGTGCCATTGAGACAAATCTCCATCCATGTCAAACATGTGAAAGCTCTCTCACAGGCAAACAACCCATAATTTTAAAATGTAAGAAGTCTATTCTTTTATCTTGAATTATGAACTCTCTCTTCTATGTCAACATCTAGATTCCTTATTCGCCTATAGAAAAAACCTGACATCTTGAATCCTGGTGCTAAATCTTTTTCGGTTATGGATTCTTCATTGTAGCTGATGATGTCAGCTAATGCGATTCCATGGCTTATTCGTGCGTCTCTTCCTTATTCAGTCTCATCTTCACTAGAGACTTTTGATGCCTGTCGATAAAGATAAGCAAGACATTGGACATGATATTTCGTTTCTTTTACAATGAAGTCCCCAGCACTGAGCTTCTCTAATAAAGTTGTGTACTGAAGCATTTGTACACATTGACGGTGTGGGTGGGTTTCCAGCTCCGATTGCCTGTTTTGTTTACATAGCATCTGTATCCTTTTGATGTCTTATTTTAGCTCTCTTTAGTTCTGTGTTTAGATGGTAGGTCTTATGCCATGTGGCATTGTTTTTGTACGTAGTACGTGGAAGACCCCTGCCATCATATTGTGTATACAGATGGGTCGTAGACGGTAAACATGGAAGTTCTTTGTATTTAACGAGATTTCCAGCCAAAGTAAGATATCTAGCACCAATATTGATACAATTTGAGGGTGTAGGGCATTGCAGCTATTTGTCTGTCATATTTTGACAAATTATAGATTTAACATTGAGAATAGAAATAGAATATATCAAAGAGACAACAAACTAACCAAAGAGCAGACAATAGCCGAACGCCACCAATGGGTGTTCTATGCAGCGAGAAATTCCTGCAACCGGATGTGGTCACCAGCTGTTCCCAATACAAATGGTGTACTAATTCGGAGTAAATGGATGTCACACTAAATTTCAAAGCATATAAATGAACTAAAATCCAGTCAACCTCTTCAACATTTGGGGACGAACTACCTGGTCTTCAATTATCTGATGCCTCAATAAGTTTAAATCTTTAAGAGCTCATCTTTCAATTGTTATTTAGACTCTTGATTTATCGAAGTGTATGTCTATCTTCATTCAAATGTAATAATGAAACAGTAGTGTTCACAATATCAATTGGATTTTAATGATCTCCAAAGAAAGAAATAGCTGATTCTATTACACCATTTCTATCACTTTTTGCAAATTAAAAGTCAACATTTTTCTTGAATTTTGACATGAAATTTCGACCGGAAGTTAACCAAACTCATCCAAATTGCTGCTTCAGCAACACTGAAACCCATCTAATACGATTCAGATCAATTAAAACATCAGTTCTTTTAGTTTAAACTAAAAAAATTGAAAGAGAATTAAGAAAAGTTGATATTTAAACATGCATCCGCCATTTTGGATTTTAACGGAAGTTAACTATATTTCCAGCTTGCCTCCATATCTAAAATTGAATAGTATAGATAGAAGTATGTTTGAACAAAGTTTGGTGCTTTTAACACGAAGTGCACAATTCCTTCATATATTGCACCTATCTGCTGAATTACAGTGGTAGTAATAAAATTAACGGTACCAATTTTCTTGCACCAGATGCGCATTTCGACAATACATGTCTCTTCAGTGAGGCTCGTGGCCAAAATATTTGAAATCCAAAGCCTATATAAAAGATGAAGAGCTATAATACTAAAAGGTTCAAAAAGAATAGCCAAATCCGTGAAAGGAATCAGACCTTTGCATGAGGGAGATACATTCCTTAATTTATAATAATTTCTAATATTTTGTTACAGCAAATTTTAATATCACAAAAAATCCGTATGTTCATGCCAGTACCGAAGTACTTGCTACTGGGCTGGTGATACCCTCGGGGACTTACAGTCCACCAGCAGAGGCATCGACCCAGTAGAAGTAATAAAATTAACGGTACCAATTTTCTTGCACCAGATGCGCATTTCGACAATGCATGTCTCTTCAGTGATGCTCGTGGCCAAAATATTTAAAATCCAAAGCTTATATAAAAGATGAAGAGCTATAATCCAAAAGGTCCAAAAAGTATAGCCAAATCCGTGAAAGGAATCAGAGCTTTGCATGAGGGAGATACATTCCTTAATTTATAATAATTTCTAATATTTTGTAACAGCAAATTTTAATAACACAAAAAATCCGTATGTTCATGCCAGTACCGAAGTACTGGCTACTGGGCTGGTGATACCCTCGGGGACTAATAGTCCACCATGCAGCAGAGGCATCGACCCAGTGGTAGTAATAAAATTAACGGTACCAATTTTCTTTCACCAGATGCGAATTTCGACAATACAGGTCTCTTCAGTGATGCTCGTGGCCAAAATATTTGAAATCCAAAACTTATATAAAAGATGAAGAGCTATAATCCAAAAGGTCCAAAAAGTATAGCCAAATCCGTGAAAGGAATCAGAGCTTTGCATGAGGGAGATACATTCCTTAATTTATAATAATTTCTAATATTTTGTAACAGCAAATTTTAATAACACAAAATATCCGTATGTTCATGCCAGTACCGAACTACTGGCTACTGGGCTGGTGATACCTTCTGGGACTTATAGTCCACCAGCAGAGGCATCGATCGACCCAGTAGTAGTAATAAAATTAACGGTACCAATTTTCTTGCACCAGATGCGCATTTCGACAATAAATGTCTCTTCAGTGACGCTCGTGGCCAAAATATTTAAAATCCAAAGCTTATATAAAAGACGAAGAGCTATAATCCAAAAGGTCCAAAAAGTATAGCCAAATCCTTGAAAAGAATCAGAGCTTTGCATGAGGGAGATACATTCCTTAATTTATAATAATTTCTAATATTTTGTAACAGCAAATTTTAATAACACAAAAAATCCGTATGTTCATGCCAGTACCGAAGTACTGGCTACTGGGCTGGTGATACCCTCGGGGACTAATAGTCCACCAGCAGAGGCATCGACCCAATAGTAGTAATAAAATTAACGGTACCAATTTTCTTGCACCAGATGCGCATTTCGACAATACATGTCTCTTCAGTGATGCTCGTGGCCAAAATATTTGAAATCCAAAGCTTATATAAAAGATGAAGAGCTATAATCCAAAAGGTCCAAAAAGTATAGCCAAATCCGTGAAAGGAATCAGAGCTTTGCATGAGGGAGATACATTCCTTTATTTATAATAATTTCTAATATTTTGTAACAGCAAATTTTAATAACACAAAAAATCCGTATGTTCATGCCAGTACCGAAGTAGTTGCTACTAGGCTGGTGATACCCTCGGGGACTAATAGTCCACCAGCAGAGGCATCGACCCAGCAGATAGGTGAATAATTGTGTTAAAAGCATAAAATTTGGTAGAAACATAGTTTGGACCATTCTAAACAAAATTAGATATGAAGGCATGCTGGATTTGATCCACTTCCGGTTTTATCATCAAAATGGCGGCCATGCATTTGATAACTGATTAATGGTTACCCAGCAGATAGGTGAACAATTGTGCACTATGTTTTAAAAGCATAAAATTTGGTAGAAACATAGTTTGGACCATTCTAAACAAAATTAGATATGGAGGCAAGCTTGATTTTATCCAATTCCGGTTTTATCATCAAAATGGCGGACATGCATTTGATAACTGATTAATGGTTATTCAAATCTCACAGCTGGTAGCGAAAGTTTGCTGTGTAGACTATAATGTTATTTTGTATTCATGGGTTGAAATAATGTATCATTTCTTTGAAACCCTCTGGGTATTTTATTAAGAAATTTGTCACTTCCGGTAAAAAATATCACAAGTAAACGTAATTTAGAGACAAAATACATATGTTTGATAAAAATAAAAGCAATGTTGTCCAAAAAAAAGGTTAAATATCCTTGACCATTGATATTGTTCGATCAAACATCAGCATAACGAATCGTTTGATTATTTGCGTAATAGTGGTGTCGACATTCAGAGTACTCACATGGGTTGCGTCCAATATCGTAGCGGCTGCAAAGGGCTACGTAGATGTATGACTATTGAACGTGTAGCTAGCCTAGCTGCAACATAGATATAAATAGCAGCTAGACTAGGTACTCGTTCAGTAGACAAACATCTACGTAGCACTACGTAGCTGCTACGATATTGGACGCAACCCTGGTCTCTCATAACGGTGTATACTCTTGTGACACCATTCAATACCATTCATGTATCCCCGGGTTTTTTTCCACCTTAACCAGCGATCTATGCCACAGTGTCGAATACAGTGAATGCATGGAAAACAGGCAATGCATATGCTTTTTCTTGTCCTTAAAAGTTAGCAAGCTCATGAATTAAAATGTATACGAAGTGGTTTCCAGTCCCAAAGCAACCCATAAATATCAGCTGTACAATGACATGAAACAAGTACTGATACATCGGTAACCACTGTAGCAATAATTCTCATCTCGAAAATGTGTTCATCCATCTGTTAATTTGACAGAAAATGAATGAGCTCTGTTTTGTTTTTATCTACACGTGAGAAGCTCTATCAGTTTAGTGGTTAGCATGATTGCCTTTGACAACTCCTCCTTGTACTGTCAATCTTTATATTGTCTACAATAGTTACATCTTGTCAATGGTTCTAAAAAGTAAAATCACAAAAATACTAAACTCAGAGGAAAATCAAATTGGAAAGTCCCTTTTCTGTTCAACGAACGACGAATAGTATCAACAACTGCTGAGGGAGCTATATCTTTAATTGGTATACAGAACAAGCAGTTCGTTGCTGTCTTCAAGAAATTGATTTCCTATCTCTTCTACCACAGAACCTACCTCATGGATAAACGACATTTGAGCTCTTAGTTTCTGCTCATGGTCAGTTGTGTTTTCTTCATCAAGAAATCGATATATATGACTGTCCCTCTGGTATCTTTCGCCCCTCTTCTCAAACTCTTTAGCATGTCTTGCTATTTCTTGTCAAGCTGCCATCCATCTTCGCAGAGCTAATGGGTTATCTGTTAACAGTGATGTTTATTTCATGTGTTCTGTCAGACAGTGAACCATTATTTCTAAGTGCATATGTTTCTTTAGATGCATGATGACGGATCTTTGGAGAGTTAACGTTAAGGATTCGTTTGTAGCTGTTAAATATAAATATCCAAGCAATCGTTAGTGTTTCCTGCTTAGAGTCGGTTGTTATATATTGTCCATACAACAACATACTAACAAGAGCTACAAGAGATCTTGAAACATAATTCTCCTCCCAGTTCACTGGAAAACTACCGTCAAACCAAAATGTAACAATAAACATGTCGCTGCGAATTGTTGTTACTGCTTTATAAATCTGCATTTAGTTTTAGTCAAAGGCATCATCACCTGCTTTCTGAAATGAGGGTTTTATATTATCTTTTAAAGCAAGTTAATTCTCTTTCCTTTGTTTTTATTCCTGAATATCAGGTAAATAAGTAAGCAATTAGATATAAGACTTTGTATGAGTGCCATTGAGACAAATCTCCATCCATGTCAAACATGTGAAAGCTCTCTCACAGGCAAACAACCCATAATTTTAAAATGTAAGAAGTCTATTCTTTTATCTTGAATTATGAACTCTCTCTTCTATGTCAACATCTAGATTCCTTGTTCGCCTACAGAAAAAACCTGACATCTTGAATCCTGGTGCTAAATCTTTTTGGGTTATGGATTCTTCATTGTAGCTGATGATGTCAGCTAATGCGATTCCATGGCTTATTCGTGCGTCTCTTCCTTATTTAGTCTCATCTTCACTAGAGACTTTTGATGCCTGTCGATAAAGATAAGCAAGACATTGGACATGATATTTCGTTTCTTTTACAATGAGGTCCCCAGCACTGAGCTTCTCTTATAAAGTTGTGTACTGAAGCATTTGTACACATTGACAGTGTGGGTGGGTTTCCAGCTCCGATTGCCTGTTTTGTTTACATAGCATCTGTATCCTTTTGATGTCTTATTTTAGCTCTCTTTAGTTCTGTGTTTAGATGGTAGGTCTTATGCCATGTGGCATTGTTTTTGTACGTAGTACGTGGAAGACCCCTGCCATCATATTGTGTATACAGATGGGTCGTAGACGGTAAACGTGAAAGTTCTTTGTATTTAACGAGATTTCCAGCCAAAGTAAGATATCTAGCACCAATATTGATACAATTTGAGGGTGTAGGGCATTGCAGCTATTTGTCTGTCATATTTTGACAAATTATAGATTTAACATTGAGAATAGAAATAGAATATATCAAAGAGACAACAAACTAACCAAAGAGCAGACAATAGCCGAACGCCACCAATGGGTGTTCTATGCAGCGAGAAATTCCTGCAACCGGATGTGGTCACCAGCTGTTCCCAATACAAATGGTGTACTAATTCGGAGTAAATGGATGTCACACTAAATTCCAAAGCATATAAATGAACTAAAATCCAGTCAACCTCTTCAACATTTGGGGACGAACTACCTGGTCTTCGATTATCTGATGCCTCATTAAGTTTAAATCTTTAAGAGCTCATCTTTCAATTGTTATTTAGACTCTTGATTTATCGAAGTGTATGTCTATCTTCATTCAAATGTAATAATGAAACAGTAGTGTTCACAATATCAATTGAATTTTAATGATCTCCAAAGAAAGAAATAGCTGATTCTATTACACCATTTCTATCACTTTTTGCAAATTAAAAGTCAACATTTTTCTTGAATTTTGACATGAAATTTCGACCGGAAGTTAACCAAACTCATCCAAATTGCTGCATCAGCAACACTGAAACCCATCTAATACGATTCAGATCAATTAAAACATCAGTTCTTTTAGTTTAAACTAAAAGAATTGAAAGAGAATTAAGAAAAGTTGATATTTAAACATGCATCCGCCATTTTGGATTTTACCGGAAGTTAACTATATTTCTAGCTTGCCTCCATATCTAAAATTGAATAGTATAGATAGAAGTATGTTTGAACAAAGTTTGGTGCTTTTAACACGAAGTGCACAATTCCTTCATATATTGAACCTATCTGCTGAATTACAGTGGTAGTAATAAAATTAACGGTACCAATTTTCTTGCACCAGATGCGCATTTCGATAATACATGTCTCTTCAGTGATGCTCGTGGCCAAAATATTTGAAATCCAAAGCTTATATAAAAGATGAAGAGCTATAATCCAAAAGGTCCAAAAAGTATAGCCAAATCCGTGAAAGGAATCAGAGCTTTGCATGAGGGAGATACATTCCTTAATTTATAATAATTTCTAATATTTTGTAACAGCAAATTTTAATAACACAAAAAATCAATATGTTCATGCCAGTACCGAAGTACTGGCTACTGGGCTAGTTATACCCTCGGGGACTAATAGTCCACCAGCAGAGGCATCGACCCAGTGGTAGTAATAAAATTAACGGTACCAATTTTCTTGCACCAGAGGCGCATATCGACAATACTTGTCTCTTCAATGATGCTCGTGGCTAAAATATTTGAAATCCAAAGCTTATATAAAAGATGAAGAGCTATAATCCAAAAGGTCCAAAAAGTATAGCCAAATCCGTGAAAGGAATCAGAGCTTTGCATGAGGGAGATACATTCCTTAATTTATAATAATTTATAATATTTTGTAACAGCAAATTTTAATAACACAAAAAATCCGTTTGTTCATGCCAGTACCGAAGTACTGGCTACTGGGCTGGTGATACCCTCGGGGACTTATAGTCCACCAGTAGAGGCATCGATACGGGGGAATTTATTTTTTTTAATTCACTCCTGGATACTATCTTATGAACATAAACAAGCTTCTGGCCAAGGTTTGGTAGGAATCCAGGATATTTCTTCTGATCATAAATAAGCTTCTGGCCAAGTTTCGTACAATTCCAGGATAGTTTAAGAAAGTTATTAAAATTTTAAAAACTTTAACCACAGAGTGAATTTAATGTTTCCTGGCAGAAAAAAAAACTAAGTCCATTTATAAGTCAAATACGGAAAAAATGGGATCTATTTTTTTTAGATTTACTCCTGGAAACTATCTTATGAACATAAACAAGCTTCTGTCCAAGTTTGGTAGAAATCCAGGATATTTCAAGAAAGTTATTAAAATTTCAAAAAACTTTAACCAGAGAGTGAATATTTGTGGACGCCGCCGACGACACCGACGACGACGACACCGACGCTGACGGAATGTAGGATCGCTATGTCTCGCTTTTTCGACTTAAGTCGAAGGCTCGACAAAAATGAACAAAAAAAAATATATAACACATAAACAAACGACAACCACTGAATTACAGTCTCCTGACTTGAGACATGCGGGCACATACATAAATAATGTGGCGGGGTTAAAAATGTTATTTCACGAAAAGAACAAAGGCTTAATGTTCCAATTAATAAAAGCTCAAAAGATCATGAGAACGATCACTTTTTTTAAAATATTGAATTCACGGTTCTTAGTTTAACGGAAACGACAAAAAGTGTCAATTAATTAAAGCATATAATTCCTAAACGTCTTAGGTACAAACTATCCTATCGAATTTGACCTCCAATTTTTATTCCAACATAAATGATTTTTAGCGGCAGAAACCTCTCGCGACATGACTTATGATGGTCTTATGATTGTCAACTAAAATTTTAATTACTTTTCATGACTTTTTTGGCATAATTTCATATTAATTGTAATAAAAATATTTGTTGTGTTTCTCGGTTAGCTAAATAGTAAAGATTTTATTACTACGTGAATTAAAATTTGAATCTCCTGCAACATACAATTTGGAATTCTTTTCTAACGTATGGTTTAGTACAATTGATATACATATTATTTCGTTTCTAGTATATTACTATTCTTAATATTTACGAATATATTTTTTTTCATTATAATGAACCTGAAATTTTATACAAAAAGGAATTGAAATATGAGTTGATAATTTGTTTAAATTTTGTTTGTAACATAATTTTTATGTTTAATCTTGAACTTCGCTTTCGTGTATCATCATACATGCATTGTTATTTAACTGTGAATACTTTTTAGATTCGGTACATCGTCCAAGTACCCGCTTAACGAAATGATTATGCCCGTGCACATACGTAAATATAGTACTATTAAATATCCTAGAAACGAAATAATATGTATATCAATTGTACTAAACCATAAGTTAGAAAAGAATTCCAAATTGTATGTTGCAGGAGATTCAAATTTTAATTCACGTAGTAATAAAATCCTTACTATTTAGCTAATCGAGAAACACAACAAATATTTTTATTACAATTAATATGAAATTATGCCAAAAAAGTCATGAAAAGTAATTAAAATTTTAGTTGACAATCATAAGACCATCATAAGTCATGTCGCGAGAGGTCTTAAGTTTACGACAAAAGTTATGACAAATCGTAACTTAGGACACTTTCGAAAACATATCTTACGACTATGACATGTCCTAAGACCATCATAAGACATGTCTTAGTCATACGATACTTTCGAAAACCAGGCCCCTGGTTGAAATATAGAAACAGCATTAAATATCTGTATTCATAAGATTGAATATAGCTTTCACTATTCGTATATCCAAATGCTTTCTATAGCTGTACACGTAGAAAACCTTTTGTTAAATGATTGGCGGGGAAAATTATATTCTGGTTCGCTATTATTTATCAATCACCAATTTATAAACAGGAGAAATACATTTACAAATAACGTACAATTTGAAGTAAGGTTATAAAAGGTTACCAATTCAACACTGTAATAAGATCATTGAATATTATTTTATTGGTATAAATATTGATTTTGTTATCAGTAAATTAAAAGCAAACTAAAAATTACTAGTATGGTATATACGGTGTGTTCTCATTTCGCCTTAGCTGTGAATTCCAGGGAAAAAAGGTAAAAAATATACTAAGGCCAGATGGGAATTGAACTAAGACGAAATGTGAATTTAGATAAAAATATTAAATAAACAAATTAAACCTCTGTGTTTTATAGCAATTTTAACAACATTTAATTAGGGAATTGTTTTTCTTGAATTATTATTTTTCATAAAAGTGACCATTTTTTATGATTTTAAAAGACAAAAATTCACAATAAAACATGAGTCAGTAAAAAGTTGCTTCTTTTATGCTTAATTAAATATAAGTTTTAATTGTATAATTTTTTTTATGTAATTAGAAAGTTCTTAATAATCAATTAATTATCTTCTACATTGTGCAACACAAAGAGTTAAAAAAAAAAAAAAAAGAAAGAAAAAAATGTATTCCCACAAACTTGTTTACATATATTACAGAAACTTTAATAAAATAAATGAAATACTTTTTTTTTTAAATTGTATTATTATATTTATATATAATAAAGACAATACAATCATGTAAAAATACAAAATAAAGAAGATGTGGTATAATTGGCAATGAGACAACTCTCCTAGCAAGCAGCTAACGAGGTTCAGAAACTTTTAAGTACAGCAGGTGGCAAGATGAGGAGAAAAGCAAAGAAGTATAGAGAAATAGAATAAAGATTCACCACTTTGAAAGAAACCCTACACAATGGTACAACTGACTGTATTCAGTATATAACATGTACATTTTCTCTATTAGTATGCAAATTTAAAATTGTGTTTTGAATTCAGTGCTGATTTAGAAATAAAATATTTGTTATGATAGTATGATATTTGTCTTTATTTATTCATTGAAATATTAAATATCCATATACAATTTGTCATATCTAGTAAGACTTCATTTACAAAATATAACATATGAGTAAAACAAAATCAGAAAAAGAAGAGCAACTTTTACTATAAAAAAATTATTATTTAAAAAGTGGGACATCAAACATAAATATGGTAGAATTTGACATCAAAATAACAAATAATCACTAATTGCAATACAACCAAAACATAACTTAATTACAATGTTTACAGAAGCTCCCATTTCGCCTTAGTTAATTCTTATGTACCTGAAAATTTGTACTAAGGCAAACTGAGATTAATTTTATATAATTATTTTGACAGCTAAGGCGAAATGAGAATATACCGTATATACATATACATAACCATGGACCTACAATCTGTCGACACCTGTATATTGGCATTGCACAAGGTCATGTTTTTCTCCGACTGTTTATGACGTCTTTACACTAAATCCATTGGATGTTGGATGTGTACAGATTGATAATTTAGTCGTAGATGAATGATTTTTTTATTAGTTGTTAGTGGTTTTGAACTAGCTGTCAGATAACTGCGAGTGCTCTCAGATCTGTTCCTAGTGTCTTTTTTTTGTTGTTGAGATGTACAAGTACCCAGCCACGTCCACTTGTATTTTGGTCCATCTGATAAGTTTAAAAGCATTTTTCAACTGATTTTTATAGTTCGTTCTTATGTTGTAATTTTATACCACTGTCCCAGGTTAGAGGAGGGTTGGGAACTCGATAACATGTTTAACCCCGCCACTTTATGTATGTATGTAAAATTGAGAAAGGAAATGGGGAATGTGTCAAAGCGACAACAACCCGACCATAGAGCAGACAACAGCCGAAGGCCACCAATAGGTCTTCAATGTAGAGAGAAACTCCCGCACCCGTAGGTGTCCTTCAGCTGGCCCCTTTAAAAATATGTATACTAGTAGTTATAATGGACGTCAGACTCAACTCCGAATTATACACAAGAAACTAAAATTAAAAATCATACAAGATATCAACCCTCCCCCTATACATCTAGCCAATGTAGAAAAGTAAACGCATAGCAATACGCACATTAAATTTCAGTTCAAAAGAAGTCCGAGTCCGATGTCAGAAGATGTAACAAAAGAAAATAAATAAATTGACAATACTACATAAATAACAACAGACTACTAGCAGTTAACTGACATGCAAGCTCCAGACCTCAAATAAACTGATTGAAAGATTATGTCTTCATCATATGAACATCAGGCACAATCCTTCCCGTTAGGGGTTTAGTATCATACTATCATAAAATATACGAGAAGAACATAACAGTGTTTTTCAAATAAATGTGTTTAGTTCCGATGCAAAGACCCTATAAGTGAATCAATATTAAAGCCAAAATATGCTATCTTTAATGACCTGACAACAGTATCGTAACTATATCCCTTCTTAATAAGTCTGTGCCTGTCCCAAGTCAGGAGTCTGTAATTCAGTTGTTGTCGTTTGTTAATGTGTAACATATTTATTTTTCGTTCATTTTTTTTATATAAATGAGGCCGTTAGTTTTCTCGTTTGAATTGTTTTACATTGTCATTTCGGGGCCTTTTATAGCTGACTATGCGGTATGGACTTTGCTCATTGTTGAAGGCCGTACGGTGACCTATAGTTGTTAATTTCTGTGTCATTTTGGTCACTTGTGGACAGTTGTCTCATTGGCAATCATACCACATCTTCTTTTTTTTATATGAGATTGATTTTTTTTTATTTACTAGTATGAACTAATTTCTACGTGTCACTTCAAACAAATACATTACAAGTTTCAGTTTTCCGAATGCGACAATTGTAAATGTCGAACTACGCTGAATAAGCAAGTGATCCGTCCTTGACTTGTATATAGTTTATGACTTTTTGATACAAAGTGTACTTAAGGTAAGGTTTGCGTACACAGGGAGATAACTCGAATTCAAATAATTGAAAAAAAGGAGGGACCCGCCATTTTGAATTGCTTTGATTGACCAATGTTCGATAACTACAATATTATCAAAAATAAAACAACACCTACCTCAAAATCGCCGTTTTGATGTAATTTATCAAAATTTGAATCGTACAAGTAACGTTATGACCTTCAGTTTGTTAGTTTTCATTTATATGACGTCACGTTTAGCCATAACGTCTTTGTGCAAAAACCATTCATGAAGTTTCGCGAAATTTTATTTTATTTCATAATTGTATATTTTGATGCCCCCGCCGTAGTAAAGGGGGTATTAAGTTTTATACTTGTCTGTTTGTACGTCCATCCGAACGTACGTACCATAGTGTACGTCTGTTTTTATAAAATTGGTTTCCGTTCTCTAACTTTAGTTAGCATCAACAAACTGATATAAAACTTATGCACAATGCATTTTACCACAAAAACACAGAATAAATTTGGATATTGATGTCGTCACTTTTACAGTTCTAGATTTATGAGGGGTCGGACAGGGGATACATTTCTCCTTTCTCCCGTCCCCTTTCTCTTGTCTCCCGACGTGAAAAATGTTTGGGAAGCACATTTCAATAGAAATCGATCTCCTCTCACAAGATAGAAGTGATGTTTATTCTGCTCCAAGAACGCTGTCTCTTTCATTGAATTTGTAAGTCTGATGCACGCCGCTTCCGATTTTTATAAAGTATAAATACAATTTATAGAAACGCAGGATCGAGTGAAAAACGTCACATTTTTGTGACACATTTAGTCAATTTCGTTTAAAATGGTTGGAACTTGCATAATGCGCCATGTGTTTTACTTACAGAGGATGCATATATATATATATTCTCAGATATTTTTATTGCATAATTTTTACGAATGACAGAATGTTGAACTTGGTCTTTTCAAATGTACAGTTAGCAGATTTGTCCCATATTACGCACACAACCCACACGTTTACATCATTCGAAATATGTGTTATTTTATTAATCACTTCTACAACTGACGGAATGTTTCTTATAGTAATTTTTTTATGGATGCATTAGACACAACTATTGTATTGTGTCGTCCTGAACATGCCTGATCTATTTGCCACCGGACATTTTACAACCTCTTATCAAACAAACGTCTATGTATATCAGTCAAATTTGAATCAATTTTATCTAAAAACAAGGATGGTAACGTGTGTCTTTACACATGTACGTATGCACTATAAAATCTGGGAAATTGTTATTGTTTTGTCTTTCACTGTATATATGAGATCATAATGAAGTAGTGACGACGCTCGGCCTGAGTATTTTTTTTAGGTCGTTTCTGAATTTTTCGGTTCTGTTCTCTTCCTTTAGTTGCTTCGACCAAATGTTATAAAATTTATACGTAATGCTTTATAATGTTTTATGTTTATACAAAAGGGGGCATCATCAGTGTCCCATGGACACATTCCCCATTTATTCCAAGCTCTAACGTTTCATTTTACATTACTGTGGTTGAAGAGTAGCCACAATCAATTTTGATTTGACGGTTGCCCCGTTTTACTGGCTCCCCTACGCGTCGACGGTAAAACGGCATTTGCGAACATCAAATCACAAATTGACGGTGGGGACTCCTCAACTACAGCTAGTGCCGTTACTCCTGGGAACTTAATTAAAGTGATTTTAATTTATTGAAAGTATGTGGAAGATTTTCATATTACGGGTCTACATAAATACATTTCTTATTTTAAATATGAACAATACATATACGACTGTCATTTGTATTCCCAGGCTATTGTCTGTTTCGTCTTTTATCATGTATATGAGCATGTAGTTTGTTAGTTTGGTCAAAGACCCCAAATCTGAACATCATGTGTAACAATTGGACAAATCATACCAGTATTCTATCTTTCTCCTGCAATGCTTTCCATGCTAAGTCATACATATTTGATCATATTTGAATAACATTTGTAGATGTCTAGATTTAAATGAATGGAATAAACATGGCTTCTGTAAATGATTTTACTAGTCAAAACTGATGTCTTTTCATCCACTGCTGCATACAAACAATTTACCAGACATGGGCAATAAAGCAATTTTAATTACTTTTAATGGCAATTTGAATGCTTTCCTAGATTCAAAATATTACAGTTTGAAGCACTGAACGAATATAAGTGTTTCCTTCAAAACCAGTGTCTTGTACATTTTCTACATGTATTAATACACAAGTATGACCAAAGCTAAACACATCCCCTTCAGACTGATAGGTGGGCATAAAAGTTAAGGGACGACATCAAAAGTTCAATGCAGGATAAAAAAAAACTTAATTCACATAGTTTGTTCGCTGACACCCCCTTCCCCCCTCTAAACTTAATTTGGGAAAAATTGATTGAACAATATGGATATATGTAAAATCCATGTCAAATTAACAAAACTTGCAGCAACTTTTATTGCCCCACCACTAAACTATTTGAATTCAGTTTTTTTTATCCTACAGTCATCCCTAAAATAATCACTGTTTTCTCTCATTGATTATGGTCAATCTCAAAAAGTTACAAGACCAAAAGATTCTTTGTTAAAAGATGTTTTAAAGATGACTTTCTTCTTTGCAGATCAACAAACAAAAAATATTTTTGTGTTTTACAGAAATGACAAGATGAACGCATAACGCCCATTACCGTAAAAACGAGTTCGGGGACACATCAACTTTATTAGCTCATTATAATGCAAATAGTTAAATCATTATGTTCGCAGTTTTTTTACAAAAACGATGGACCCGGAAAAGGGACATTTTTGGCTTTTTGTTACCATGGCAACGGGTTTTTTTTAACCCAAAAATTGAAAAATCTTGTTTTTAGGAACTTTTATATGATTTTTTTAATTAAAATTTATTATTAATGAATGGACCACAATTATTTATACATGTTTTATTCAGTTTTATATTTTTATAGTCACTCGCATACATTATTATTTCAGAAGAATTCAAATACAATTTTCCCTAAAATTCGTCAAAAATCGGAATTTTGAGCTTTTCATCTGAAAAAACGGGACGGGCGATGTTCGATTTTTTTTCATTAAATGATTGGGTACTCCTCCCTGAACAAAATGATGTATCATATTGGTACAATATCACTAAGAAAAAAATTCAGGTTTCATGCAAACCTTACCTTAATTCAACTTGTGCTTTAGCAATCTGATAAAATTATGACGTGCTTATATACCTATGGACGTGTCGTTAATGATAAAAAGCATACTTTGAACTTTGAATTCAAATTATGTGTATCTTTGGCCATCTTATATTATACTTAATAGTGAAGTGGAAGGTATCGTAACGTTATCTACTTTAAATAAATATTTAAATTGTTAACAAATATATGTTACATTAAGCATCATTTTGCACTTAATATTGGACACGGTATTTTTTGGTAGAACTGGACCACTTTGTCTTGATCATAAGGTTTCCAAGTTACTTGTCCCGAATGTTCAGTCTTATGGCCATTTCTGTTTTATGGTTTAAAGGAAATAAATGCATAAAATTGAGAATGGGTTATACGCATGTCTTTTGCATTGGTTATTACCCTTAGTCTTTACATCTTTCCGTTACTTTCTTAGTCTAACATCACACAATAACGAATTAATCTGAAGTATTTTAATGGTCTTTGTTACAAATCGGTTGAATACTTATCGCATTGGGTATTTCAGTTATGGTTTCATGGGCACTATAATTGGAATATAAAGTGCACATGGTAAATAGAGTGATTTTGCAAATCACACTTTCCGTGCAAGTAGCTATAGAGTACTATAGAGAAAAAAAAAGGCTAAAAATGAAAGTAAAGAGATTCATCGGTCGCTAGAATATATAAAATATAGAATAAGTTGCAAAATTTATAAAGAAACGAGGAAACAAACACAAAATATTAAAGGATATAGAAATAAAGATCCTATCCAGACCTTCGCAAACCGAATCATTAGCATGATTAATAACCAATGGTATCGTCGAACGTCACTGATTAGTCGTATTTAAACAAAATCTTTCGATATTAATAATCTTTCGGTTACGTATGGCAATATGAAGTTAGAAGGTAAGGTAAACAAAGTAAAGAAAATTTTCAAAAAGAGAAAATTTATAACATTGGCTTTAGAATGTAGATCTGAGCAGTATGAACTTTGATAACGAAAACACATACAAAATCTTCGTCTTTTAATGACAGTTAAGGAAGATAGGGTGTCTTCCTCCATCTTGGATTTTGAAATACCAGGAAACAATCGGTTTAGATCTTTAATATGTACTAATTTGAGAGTAGTAGGTAATTCATGTGTAAGAATTTTCAATTCAATATAGAAAATGACATGTTTTATCAAATGTATGGTTGTATTTCACCAAAATCAGAATACTTTTGTTTGCTTCAATTTCTTCCAACTTTGCCAAATAAGGGGAGGCAACTCAAATGTAAGGGCAGATAATTCAGATAAAGTTATATTATAATAGATTGTGTTAAGAATTTACCTATTTTGTTATTTAGCAAGAAGACGAGTCCGGTGACCCCATTATTTATTTTATCTCAAAACTCTATGATGTAGTTTTCATTTTATGGCAGAAAATTGGGTTTTCCATGCGTAATCTATACAAAATCTGTCAATTTTGCACAACTTGTAGCGTAAAAAAGGCGCTATGACCAATTCTTTTTATTGTTTTTTTTTTAATTACATAATAGTTCTTGAATAACTGGTCATTATCGTGATATATGGACTGCCCACAGGACAGTGGTATTGACTAAGATAGTGATAATGACTGAGCCGAAGGCGAGGTCATTATCGCTGTCACAGTCAATACCACTGGCCTACGGGCAGTCCCTATACATGTATCACGATAATGACCAGTTATTCAAGAACTATTATGTTTATTTCATTGAGGAACCATGTTTTTGAAAATTCTCAAAAATTCAAAATGTCCAAAGCAAACTCGAGTAGTTGTACGATTTCTATGGCAAAGAGTGAAGATCAGTCGCAGTAATACTGCTATTCATTTTAGCTCAATTTTTCAGTATATGAATACTAAATCAAGTTTACCAAAACATATGGCAAACAATTCAACAAATTAAATATAATATTGAGACATGAAAAAGTTTTATTAAAAGAACATATCTCCAAACAGAGAAAACAGAGAAACCACGCCCCATCGGTCATTAACAGAGAAACCACGCCCCATCGGTCATTAACAGAGAAACCACGCCCCAACGTTCACTAACAGACTGAAACCACGCCCCACCAGTCATTATCATGTAAGAATCCATTAACGACCGGATTTATGGTCCGTTTTGTTCTATTAATGACCGATGGAATTTATTACTGAAGAATAATGAATATCATGGGACCCCTTTTTATCCAATAAGAGAAGCTTATTCTCAACCGATATGAAATAAATAACAATACAAAATTCTAAACGAATGAATAACAATGCATTAAATTGGATGTCACATGAAAACAGATTCATTTGATGTGTTGAATTATTGACTTCAAAGAAAATAATACATTAGCAATATTTACGAGCTTATATAAAAGTTTTGGAACGACCTGGTTGTTAAATACGAATACTATTTCAAAACTCCGCTTTTCTTAAAAATTATAACAAAAAACAATTGTATTTTAATTTCTGGTCTAACACATGTGATAAGTGCCATTTTGTGATTCTTTTTATATATTTATGGAAATCATGTAAATATGCATTTCTAATATTAGCTGTTCACGGTAGATGGGGTATCTCAATTTTAATCCATAGAATTTTTTAATAATTTGCCAACATGGATGTTATATCATGATTTAGATATACGTTGTGACGTTACGCGCGATGTTCGTACCTCATTGGAAAATCGGTGTAGTTAGCAAGATAAAAGTCCAAAATATATAATTTTGCGATATCATATTCATTGCTAATTGTACGTATTTTAAAAAATAATGTTTTTTAAAATAAAAACGAAAAAAATAATTGTTGAAACTATGTTTTATGCTGCATGCGACAAGCTTCATTAAAAAGGCCGTCTAGTTTTAGGTTGTCCCGCGTAACAAATATCATTAATTGTAACCACTAAACTATGATTTTCGTCTAAACTATTTTTAAATAAAATATTTTGAAAAACGTCTTTTTCCATTATTTATCAGAATGGTTCCTTCAATCTTGTATGCATTTTTTATGACGTTATGATGACGTCATAGAAAATAAAAGCGTTCCATACTACAAAGGCAAATCTGTCCCACGAGGAAACAAATTGGAATTCCAGATTTGAGAATCAAAAAACATTTATCTAAAATGGAAAAGTTTAGTATTTGCTTTTACTACATCAATGTTAATAATTTGCCTAATTTTATGAATTTAAAGACAAATATCGTGAAAAATGAAATATGGTAATTTATGAGCGATTTTTCAAAGGCTTACAAGGTTGTCGCACCGCCTTTTTTTTACGTAAAAACGAACTCAACTCAAAGTTACGTCAATTGTTTGCTTATCAGTGCTTTTATAAATGTAGAATTTTATGATTTTTTAAAATATAATTTTTCTTAATTTTTCAAAAAACTAAAATACATCAATTTTAGATAAGTAGTTAAAAAGCACCGTCGATTTTGCGAAGTCTTACAAGAATGTCGCACTGGCTTAAAAACAACGTTTCAGTCGAATTTTTGTTTGAACGTTACGAAATATTCGCGACGTTGTGTTACGCTTACCTGTACGAACATCGCGCGTAACGTCTTCAAAATATATTACATGTATAAGAGAATTTATAATAAGTCAATCTGGTGAACATGAATTTGACAGCTCATGTTTTCTAAACGGGTTGAGGATCAGAAAAGTGTCAATAAGATTATTTAAAATCTAAAAATTACATTTTTCTAAACGAGGACCCGATAGGATTATTTAGTATAAAGTGCTTCAAGATAGGTGCAATAATTAACTAATTTATTATACAATCGGTATACTTTCGTGTAACAACTTATTTAATTGACTCATCAGATTACAATCGTTATAATGATTACTTTTATTAATACTCAGACTGATTCTTTTCTGCACCTGTTCTTATAAGCGCAGCAATGAATAAAAAATACGATAATTGTTTTATTGCAAATGAGACAACAATTCGCTGGACGTGAAAGTAAACAAAATTTGGACCAATTTATAAACCAACGACGTTCAGTGACTAATTTGCCTGGGTTCATTAAAGTAGACTTTCAGAGCCATAAGACGGATGGAATATCGTAGAGTTTTTTTTATAACAGTTATGTACGAAAACCTATTAGGGTCATAATTTTTATTTTTTTTATCTCGTAATTACGAGATAGTTATCGCGTAATTACGAGAAAGTATGGCGTTATTACGAGTTAAGATTTTTTTTTTATCTCGTAGTTACGAGATAACTTTCGCATAATTACGAGAAAACTATCTCGTTATTACGAGATAAGATTACATATACATATATATATAGATATACAGATCATGATTACCCTTCCGGGCACCTGATAAAACGCCCGTTTTAATTTACTCACCTGACCCAAAAGGTCAAGTTTTCTTTTCCTTTCACTTGGCGTCCGTCGTCCATTAACTTTTACAAATATCTTCTCCTCTGAAACCTCTGGGCCAAATTGAACCAAACTTGGCCTTAATCATCCTTAGGATTTCTACAAATGTAGTTTTAAAATGTATCTAAAGACCCCGCTCACCTTCCAAGATGGCCAGAATGGCTAAAAATAGAACATCAGGGAGGGGGAGTTAAAATGTGGTAACTAAAGCATTAAGAGCAAATATGACAGGGTAAAATTTTTCAGACGAATCAGACTTTCCGTTGTTGAGATGCTGCCCCCGAATTGGTGATTTTAATGATTTTTTTTATTCAGTTTTGGGTTGTTTTCTTGCATATTATAATAGAGAGATTTAAACTGTACCATCAAAAATGTTCAGCCAAGTAAGATCTACAAATAAGTCAAATGACCAAAATTGTCAATTAAGCCCTTAAGGAGTTATTGCCTTTTAAAATCATTTCTGAAAATAAAGTAAAATTTCACTCTTTCTTACGTTAGCCTATTTGGGTCACACAAAAAAATATTTATCTCGTAATTAAGATATAAATATCTCGTAATAATGAGATAACTATCGCGATAATGATCTCGTAATTACGAGATAATCATTGTTTTATCTCGTAATTACGAGAAACATATCTCGTAATTAAGAGACAAGTATCGCGTAATTACGAGAAAACTATCATGGTATTACGAAATAAGATGTTATCTTGTAATAACGAGATAAACATCGCGTAATAACAAGATAATCATCGCGTAATTACTAGATAAGAAGTTTTTTTTTATCTCGTAATTACATGATATTAATCGCGTTATTACGAGAAAACGATTTCGTAATTACGAGATAAGAAGGTTTTTTTATCGTAATTACAATGACGTTACGCACGGTATTGGTGCCACTCAGCGTTACACGACGTTCCTAATAAAACGACGATTTTGACGTTGTTACACGGAAAGTTTCAAACGTTGACCTTATATTCTACTCATTTGAAAATGCCGCTTAAAGTAAAGAGATGTCCGAAGTTGCTTCTTTATATGGTTTTATTTTTTCAAGCCGGTGCAAATGCAAAATTCCATTGAATTAAAACAAAATTTTTGATACATGAACATTTTTTTATTTTTGCGAAGAATTGTCTGCAACAATAGCACAAAATGACAATTTGATGTCTTGTAAAATGATTTAAATATATAAAAAGAAGATGTGATATGATTGCCAATGAGACAACTCTCCCCAAGAGATCAAAATGACACAGAAATTAACAACTATAGGTCACTACATACGACCTTCAACAATCAGTTTCTTCTATTTCTTAAAATTAAACAATGCTCTCTCTGCCAGAAGACGTCTCCTATCTTTGCTAGTGAAATTGTAAATATTTCGTTTCTTGTTTCTGTCTCTTTTCCCCAATTACACGTTTGCATATGTTTGTTGTAATTTGGTAATTTCGCTCCCTCAATAAATATTCAAATGCTTCTTGATTTGTCTTTGATTATGTGAAAGATGTAGGTAGTATATCGCAAGCTATTTTTCTTTTCATAATCTTATTTTATCAACACTTTAATTCTGAGACTATTATACTAACGTTAATATAAAATTCCAAGAATTTGGTTTTATTTATTTTTTCTTAAACAGTGACTTATAATTACATTACAATTCATGTTATTTATTTTTACGTATAAGTAAGTCAACAATCTTAACATCAATCCCGATTTTATGGAAAATGTTTACTATATTATTATTTCAAAAATCTCTAACAAAAAAACTTTACAAAATGTGCATCATGTTTGAAAAAGAAATACGTGCTCTTATGTTGCCGTTGCCAACTTTCAATGATTTAAAGTTGGTCGGGGTCTAGATTATTTTTTTTGAAAAGAAAACGTCATTGATTAATTTTTTTAATGAGATAAAAATTCATTTGGCCAAGTAGATTAAAAGGAGATTTTTGTAAAACATTACAAAATTAAGAGAATTAGCGATAATTTATTTAATTGCAGAAATGACTTTAAAGGGCAATAACTTCTTAAGGACAGTTTTGGTCATTTGACTTATTTGTAGATCTTTAATACTTGGTTGTACATTGTTGCTTGTACAGTTTATGTCTTTCTATTATAATATTCAAGAAAATAACCGAAACTGAAAAAAAAGCATTAAAATTATCAATTCAGGGACAGTATCTTACATTGTAACAACGGGAAGTCTGATTCGTCTGAAAAATTAACCCTGTCATATTTGCTCAAATGCTTTAGTTTCAGGGATATAAACCATAAACTACATTTTACCCCCCCCCCCCCTTTTTGATGTTCTATTTGAGCCATTCTGGCCATCTTTGTTGGTGGGTAGGATGTTTGGATACATTTTCTAAACTACAAAACCTTAAGGATGATGAAGGCCAAGTTTGGTTCAATTTGTCCCAGATGTTTCAGAGGAGAAGACTTTTGTTAAAGTAAACAGACGACGACGGACAATGATGGGAAAAAATCACTTGACCCTTTGGGTCAGGTGAGCTAATAAAAACGGGCGTTTCATCAGGTGCGACGGAAGGGTAATAATGATCTGTATATTATCTATATATCTATATATACAACAAATTTATCCATCGGATCAATATATATTATGATATTATAATAACGTAGTATTTCTGTATTGGCCTTGTTATTGGTCCAAGGCTTGCTGTATAGGCCAATACAGCTGGCCGATGACCAATAACCAATACAGAAATACACGTAATAGTATCCTTATTAGTTAACTACAGTGTTACAATGTTTTTTTAATTTCATTTCAAAAGAGATAAATATTTTTACCTTGAAGTGGAACTATCCAAATCTCAGTTTGTTTCTTTTTATTACTGATTACAGATGCAATACATAATGATTGATCTGGTGCTGTTTCCAGGTGTCTTCAGCATTTTCTCATCTGATGAATTTTTCTACCCTTTTCAGTCACTATAAAGTGTTACAACTTAAATTTGGACGAAACACATAATTAGTAATTGGAAAGGTACTGCCATTGCATGTGTTATGCAGAAACTAATTATAAAATCGATGCGTACCAACGTGAAATTATGAGGTCGTCAAGAAATGAACTATGTGGTAATTTACTCGTTCCCCAAACCTGAAATAGTTCTATCCTCTGCTTTCAAAATACTTTTTAAATGAATGTGACCGTATTTAGCCTGAAATATATGCCATACTGAAATTTCAGCATGTTTAAGATGACTAAATGACATCTGCGTCTTTACAGCAGATTCCAATGAGTATGTAGCTAAATGTAATATCTTTGGTTAGCTTGCTTGCTAGCTGAACCGTGAAGTTATTGTTAGGTAAGGTATACTACCCTCTTATCGAAGTAGCTTACTCCAACATACAGATATCTGTCGGACTAGTCTACTCTCAAAGGAGGGTAGTTTACCTGAGCTAACACTTACTTCACGGTTCAGCTAGCAAGCAAGCTAACCAAAGATATCACCGTTAGCTACATACATGTACTCCTTGGAATCTGCTGTAAAACAACTGTTTACTTTCAGTTTGTGTTTATCGTGACTTTCGATGTAAAAACTAGAGACGTTCCGAATTACTGCACTTGTGTCAACTCGGCCAATACAGAAAAAAATCTATATTGACCGAGTTATTCTGTATTGGCCGAGTTTACACCTTATATTGCATATGCAGTTTTCATCATATTAAGTCCAATAACAGTGTAGTTCATTAATAAATATGATCCGTTCATCCTATATTGACTCTTAAAATTCAAGAGTCTATTTAAAAATGAGGGTACTTTTTATATGGCCTTCCAAATACCGTTTCGATCCCTAACATCACTGAAGAGACATTTATTGTCGAAATCCGGATCTGGTGTACTAAAAAAATATTGACACCGTATGTTTGTGGCATAACATCGTGGCCACAAGTTAATTTTTTTTCTGTTTAGTATTAAATTTATATTAAGATCCATTTTGTTACATCTTGTGATCAATTTTATTTGTCAAATGCCAATGGCAGTCAGCAGGGTTAAAGAACATCAGTTGTTCGACCTCTTAGTCAAATGCGTTTTGTTTAAATACATAAAATGTATACTTTTTCACTTTTTTGGTCTTTTGGAAAATGTTGTTTGTGCTGTTTTTAGACCCTTCTACAACGAAATTTGTTTTACATGCACACGTATAAAAATTGCGGTTTTTATCCAACGCAATCATAGGTTTGAACGTAGTTTTCAATTTAGACTCGTTAAGTAATAAATATATATATATTAATATATATATACGAGTCTAAATTGAAAACTACGTTCAAACCTATGATTACGTTGGATAAAAACCGCAATTTTTATACGTGTGCATGTAAAACAAATTTCGTTTAGACGAGTGTGGATTAATCAGTACAGCGATTAATTCAATTACACAAATAAAATTATAGATTGCCTAACAATGTAATTTTAACACACTATTTAGTATGTAAATATAAGAATGTTTAAAATATTTACAAATATTTTAAACATTCTTATATTTACATACCAAATAGTGTGTTAAAATTACATTGTTAGGCAATCTATATATATATATATATATATACAACTCGTCTAAACATCAACCCAACAATGTTAGATCTGTAAATTTGCTTTCGCAAATATTTGGTTCTTCCCTCGCCGGGATTCGAACCCATGCTTGATGGCGATCCGATGGATACATCTGTTGTAGAGTTGTCACTGACTCAGACGTACGTATATATATATGTATATATAATGTCTAAAAATAGCAACAATCAACATTCAATCTATTAAAGCGTGGGTCACAGTTTGTGAAAATAAACTGATACAGTTACTGAATTAAAATTATATAAATGTCAAAGAATATATTCTCTCTGTACTGATTAATCCACACTCCCTTAGATTTGTATGTCATGTGCTGCTATTCATAGGCACTTATATTATTATCTCCAGTAGCACGCATTACACAAATGTTTGTGTAATCCATTCAAATCTATCGCTATCTTTACAACATGGATAGCGCACAGCATTTCAAAAAATTAAGATCTTTAACTAAAAAAAAACTACAAACTGAACCACATTTATCTAACTTACAAAATTATATTCAAAGTAAAACTGTACCAAAAGGTTTAAACATCAAAGTGAGTCCCCAGGCACCGGGACATAAATCCAAAAGATTCATGAGCCGTTGGAATGAAATTCTGTTCAACTGTTCAATCCAGCTTCTTCAACTGTTACTTTCTTTTACAACCACAAATTACAAACAAATTGTAAATGAAATATCAGATATCATCAACAATAGTAACATTTCTCGTGACGATTTAGCAATAATTAAACGTCGCCTCGCAGATATTGAACAAATTGAACTATCGAAACATAAAGAAAAACAAAGGAATAAATTTCAAAGAGATAAAATTCATATTGTCCATTTAAATCAGCATATGAATGATATTAATACAACAAACCATAAGATCCCTAGAAAAAGAAAATTTAAAAGACGGAAACAAAAAACTGAAAGCATTGTTGTAAATTTGTCATCTAAAGAACTTACACGTGCTGAGGAATCTCTTTTAAGTAAAGGTTTAAACTTCTGTCCTATCCCATCAACTGTAAATAACTTTCAGCTAGACGAAGACCTAGACCAATTCGCTAGACGTTTACGCTTGAAAGATTTTTTCTACAATAGGGGCAAGAAAAACCTTGAAGAAGCCGGATTAACAGATTCAGATACTGACACCAATGAAGAAGTCACGCCTATCCCAAAATTTAGGAAAAAAAAGTTTATGGAAACCACCAAAGAGCAAAAATGATAACTTGGAGTCATTCATAAACTACGTGAGGTCTGATATTAAGTCCTGTATAACAAATACAAGAAATTATAATTTATCCAAGTCAGAAAGTATAGCTTTGAAAGCGTTAAAAGATCAAGAGGATATTGTAATAAAACCTGCAGACAAATGGGGCGCTGTGGTTGTCATGAATAAAACAGATTATATAGCAGAGGGGAATCGACAACTTTCTAACTATTCGAAGGATCAACACCATCCTTCAAGAGATGTTCGACAATAAGCATATAGACAATGACACCTTTGATTATCTCCGAACTCTTGAGAACGAAGCAAAGGCCGGACGATTCTATATGTTGCCTAAAATACATAAAACGGGCAATCCAGGTCGACCAATTGTGTCAGCGAATAGTCATCCAACTGAAAAGATATCAGAATTTGTAGACCATCATCTAAGACCTCATGTCAAAGAACTACCCTCATTCATTCAAGATACAACTGATTATCTCAAGAAAATGGAAAGCCTCAATCCTTTACCAAGCAATACTATACTTGCATCCATGGACGTGTCTTCTTTATATACCAACATTCCACAAGACGAAGGAATAGCAGCGTGTGAAGAGGCATGGAACACTCGTAGTGAAAAAAATTCTCCTACTGAGTGCCTTGTTACACTTCTGAAGCTAGTACTGGAGAATAACAACTTCTCTTTCAATGAAAAACACTATCTCCAGATAGACGGTACTAGTATGGGCACAAAAATGGCCCCGTCATATGCTAACATATTTATGGGCCAACTTGAAAAACGCCTCTTGGCTAGTGCTCCATATCAGCCCTTATCATGGTTCCGATTCATTGACGATATTGATTTCAAATGGACAGATTCACAAGAACATTTTAATGAATTTCTACAACACTGTAACTCTTTCCACCATTCAATTAAATTTACATATGAATCATCTATATGGAGAAAATAAACTTCCTCGATACTACGAGTTACATCAAGAACGGAACCATTATAACGGACCTCCATACCAAACAAACGGACAAACATCAATTCCTTTCTCCTAAAAGTTGCCATCCTAAACATTGCTCCCGTGGTATCCCATTCAGCCAGGCATTGCGAATCAAGAGAATATGCTCTACTGAAAATACGAAAAATGCTAGACTTGGACAACTTCGTAAACATCTAGTTGTTCGAGGATACAATAACAACATCATTGATAGCGCTTTCGAAAGAGCAAACAAAACTAGTCGCCTAGAACTTCTTGAGTACAAAGATAAGAATAAAGCAGCTAACAGAACACCCCTTGTACTCACTTACCATCCTGATTTTAAAAATGTGTCATCCATTGTTCAGAAGCATTGGAAAATTATAGAAAATATAAAAAAAAGTATTTTCATCACCACCAGTCATGGCCTTCAGAAGACCTAAAAACATCCGTGACAAATTAGTGACATCTGTATTAGCAAAGCAGCCTAATCCATCGCCCGGTTGCTACAAACAATGTGGTCGAAGGAATTGTTTGTGTTGTAAAGCTGCCAATACAAGCAGTTCTTTCATCAGCTCCGTTACTAAACAAAATTATACCATCTACTCTAATTCCAAATGTAAAACGGAGAACTCAATTTAAATATTAACATGTGACACCTGTGGCATTCAGTATGTGGGAGAAACAATGGACAAATTTAATATTCGGCTCAATAACCATCGTTCATCGTATAAAACCAACAAAAACTGTCCTCTCACAAGACATCTTCGTTCAACGAAACATCCTTTTGATAATGTTACTTTCCAAATTATAGAAGTCAACACCGAGTGGGACACCACGGCGAGAAGGAGAAGAGAGAACTTTTGGATCCACCAACTCCACACTTTAGAACCTGATGGTCTTAACGAAAAAGACGAAAAAAGATACAGGAAAGATAAAGAATAATTTAAAACAAAGCATCGTCCTTTTTATCCCGTAATATTGGCCAATGGACGTTGCTAACTTCAACTACCAATTATGTATTTTTAAGGTAGCTAAATCCAATACCACTTATACATTGAGCTGCAAAATTTTCTTATTTTCAAAGCAGCTAAATTCAATTGCTCATAGACATTGAGCTGCAAAAAAAATTCTTATTTTAAAGGCAGTTAAGTGCAACACAGACGTTGAGCTGCAAAAGTTTCTTATCATCTACATTTCACCTGGATAGATGCACGCTTGATAAAGCTAGTTGGTCTAGCGAAATATTGCGTTTATTTTCATCATTTTGTAAATATTTTAAACATTCTTATATTTACATACTAAATAGTGTGTTAAAATTACATTGTTAGGCAATCTATAATTTTATTTGTGTAATTGAATTAATCTCTGTACTGATTAATCCACACTCCCTTAGATTTGTATGTCATGTGCTGCTATTTATAGGCACTTATATATATATATATATATATTTGTAGCATCCTTTACTATAGATAATTTAGCTGATCTGTAACAATAACTTCTTCATGCCATATATATCATGTACTGTAGTACGCCGCTAGATTAAAACTGACGTGGAAAGGTAACACATGCCCACCGAAAGCTCTTTTTTTGAGAGCCCAGGTGGTCGTGTGGTCTAGCGGGACGGCTGCAGTGCAGGCGATTTGGTGTCACGATATCACAGTAGCATGGGTTCGAATCCCGGCGAGGGAAGAACCATAAATTTGCGAAAGCAAATTTACAGATCTAACATTGTTGGGTTGATGTTTAGACGAGTTGTATATATGTATATATATAAGTGCCTATAAATAGCAGTACATGACATACAAATCTATGGGAGTGTGGATTAATCAGATATATATATATATATATATATATTGATCCGATGGATAAATCTGCTGTAGAGTTGTCACTGACTCAGACGTACTTACAAATATAATTTCTGTGACTGTATCTTGCATTAATTTGTAGGATCCTTTAATTACTATAGATATTGAGCTGATCTGTAACAATAACATCTCATCATATATCATGTACTGTATTACGACGCTAGATTAAAACTGTCTAGGAGAGGTAACACCCAGCCACCGAAAGCTTTATTTTTTGTGAAGCCAAGGTGGTCGTGTGGTCTAGCGCACCGGATACAGTGCAGGCGATTTGGTGTCACGATATCTCAGTAGCATGGGTTCGGATTCCGGCGAGGGAAGTTAGAACAACAAATTTGTGAAATTTGGATTGATGTTTATACGAGCTGTGTACACATCTAACATTGTCGGGCATTGTCGGATTGATGTCTAAACATCAACCCAACAATGTTAGATCTGCAAATTTGCTTTGGCAATTTTTTTATTCTTTCCTCGCCGGGATTCGAACCCATGCTACTGAGATATCGTGACACCAAATCGCCTGCACTGTAGCCGTCCCGCTAGACCACACGGCCACCTGGGCTATATATATAACAAGTCAAAAAGGGTATAACATCACCGTTAAATAACTATAAAATGAACAAATATTAAACACTGGACACTTTTAATTTGCAAAACACTCATTTGCAAATCCGCCGCCGCCTCAAACAAGAGCTACAATATCATGTATATAACCAAAATGTGCAGAATTACATGGGATTCAATAATTTCATTGGTTTTCTACAGTTACTTTCATATTTATTTTGCAATTTGAATTATAAAAACATGGGATTTTCAATATCCCATGGGACAGGGCAAAATCCCATGGGATTTACCATTATCCCATGGGATTTTGGTTAAATCCCATGGGATTTTTTTTTTGTCCCATGGGATTATTGTAGTCCCATGGGATATTTGTTGTCCCATGGGACAAAAAAAATCCCATGGGATTTTTATTATCCCATGGGATTTTTAATATCCCATGGGACAAATTAAAATCCTATGGGATTCTAATTGTAAATATATAGATATAAATAAACAGTAATGTGTATGTTACAATGTATTCTATTTGGTAGTAAATTATTATAAGATGAATCTTTTTAGTTGAATATCTTTTTTTCTTGTGAAATGTTAATTTAGCATATTGTTCTTTTAAAACTGTTCAAAACTAAACTTTTAAACAACAAAGCAGATAATGTAAGTATCAATATATGTTTATTCATGAATTATAGAATACTTTCTTGAAACACAATTATTTGCCATTTGAAATCAATAAAAACTCTATTGTTAGGCTTAACATACTAGTAGCTATTTAAGTAAATCTATTTTTTTCACAATATCCCTCAACACAAAACATTAATAGTTTCTTATCATCCAGCATTGTTTGATGGTATAGTCCACTTTTTGGACATTCAGCACAGAACTTTGACATTATTGTGGTTCAATATTTTTTTGAATTTAAAAGAACTTCAAATCATTGACTGAGTGATGAAAATAATAACTGATCCAACTTTTTTCTTTGAATTTATTCTGGTCTTGTTTCTATGTTTTCTCCATTTATTTTAGGTGGTGAATTTCAATCCATCTGAAAAAGAACCAATAAAATCTAAAGTAATGGATTATACAAAATTGTTTTCATACATGTAGCAATAATATGATTTTCAATAAAAATAGCGGTATGGATTTTACTGATTGTTAAAGGTTGTCCAGTGTCATCAGTTGCTAACGGCCTACATCCTTTGGTCTCTGATGGAGGGTTGTCAAATTAGCAATATACCACATCTTCCTATTCTAATACCATAAAACAATCAATTAATTTATTCTTCTTTATAAAATTTGGGTATTTTCCCAAGTTATATACATAATATATATATATACTGTAAATTCGGAATTAATGCAAGTTTTTTTTTATTGCGAAAAATGCAACGGAGTTGTAAACGCAATAATTTAAACTCGTATTATGAAATATTTTATATGGATTAAACAGGATTTTTCAAAATCGTAAAATTTAAAATCGCATTTAAGTCTAAAATGACAGAATCGCAATAATAAATGCACGTAATAATTTATGAATTTTACAGTATAAAGATCAATGTTAAAAGTTAAAACTTTAGACAACTATAATAACATTCCATTATTCACAAGAATTTGCAATATATTATACAAAATGCAGACAACAGAAACAATATTTCTTTAAGCTTTTGAAGTTCAGACAGATTTCAATTTGTGTTTTTTTCAATGAAAAAATACCTTGAACATATTGGAAATTATAACATTGATACAAACAAAATATGTATGTTTTATCCTTTTTTTTGTGTTGTTGGCTTGCTGTCTCATTTTAATATACATTTAAACATACATCAATAATCTTCTTCTTTATTAAAAGTAAAAATGGGATATTTTTGATTTTGATATCCCAAAACATTATAGTTCTATCACATAACTTATTACCAAGTTCAAAAACACCAATGTGTTTGATATTAATTTTAAGACATGTATACATGTTCCAGACCATATCAGTATTCGGATCTTACTTTTATGGTCCAGAACTTACAGTCCCACCATATGTGTACAGTCAGACCATTTAAGTATACTTGTACTGTCTGGTACCAGCTCAACCAAACCTGTGTTTTTATTTTAACTGCAATTAAACTTTTTGTATTAATCTATTAAAGATTTCAGTTATGTTGATCTGTACTGTACATTTGTTTGTAATAAACTTGACAAACTTCTTAAAATTGGGCAGACTGTATGCGTACAGTCCAAATACTTGTTTGTTCTGGAACATAAACATGATTAACAAGCATTTGGCAGGATGTCATGCTAAAATCCCATTAATATTAGCATTGATTAGTACTAAATTTTGAGTATATACATATAAATCCACAAGTTACTTACTGAAATTCATGGTGAACACTCACCAAAAACTTACAATTTAGAGGAAAGACTGGAAAGATGAATGCACTAACACTATCAAAACAGAGCATAAAACTTACCGAAAAACAAGATGTTTTACATTTATCCAGGAGCAGGATAATTGAAAAGTTGTTTTTTTCTTTCTCTGCTGTCCATCATATAACCTTTGAATTCATTCATGCAAAATATGAAAATCTGCAAAGGTAAGACCTAGAACCTCAACTTATCCACATTTTGAATTTTGAACTGCATACTTGTCCTTTTCATCTTGCTGACAACCTAAACATAAAAAAATGATAAAAACATAATTCTAGATTGAATTTGTGTTTTTATTTTTGTTGGTACATGTACAAACAATTTTCCCAACTTTAAAACGAAAACATCATCACCAAAGAGGAGGTCATACTAACCTCCGAAATATTTAAACAAACCGAAATTATTACTTGATTAAGATCTTGTCGTAAATTAATGGCAAAGATACTCTTATTTTTGAAAACTTGATGTCTATTGCATACTTATATTCCTTTGTACGAGAGTATGCATATTAAGATGGACTCCATGGACTTTAATGTAAGCATGATTAATTTTACAGTCATGACAGTCACTGACAGTTTTTCAGCTCTATGTGTACATTTTGAGAGAATCTTGCAATACTGTATATTCTGATATTCAGAACTTATTGTGAGGTTTTTATTAATACAACTGAAAGCTGTATCTCGTTTTCATTTCTGATACATATTTATGAGCTGAAGACCAGTGCCGAATTTTTCTCACTGCATTGAAGACCCATAGGTGACCTTCGGCCGTTGTCTGCTCTTTGATTGGGTTGTTGTCTCTTTGTCAAATTCCCAGTTTCCACTTCCCATTTTATATCATGTATGCTGATTTTTCTTAAATTACAATATTCAATCATGCAATTTTGTCTATTATTGAAAATAAGATAAGCAAAAATAAATGCACAAAAAATTTAACATTGTTATATATATGTAAAAGACTTTTTTTTAAATTCAAAACAGTTGCCTACACTGTTAATTTCCTTGTTTGATTTCATATTTTTAAAGCCTTTATAGCTAGCTAGATGGTATGCCGGGGCGGATCCAGCCATTTTAAAAAGGGGGGTTCCCAACCCAAGACAAAGGGGATGATCCTATATTCATTTGATTTGTTTTATTGTCTCATACAAGAATATATATGGTTTGACGGTGGGGATCAGGGATCCTGAAATTTTTTCACCTAACCACTGGATGACAGGGGATCTCAACCATTTAAAAGTTTCTCAAACATGTGGGGGTGGGGGTGAACCCCATGGACTCTCCCTATATTTCCTTTGATTTGTTTTATTGTTCTATACAAGAATATATAAATATGGTTTAGGGGTGGGGATCTTGACCATTTACAAGTTTTCAAACTAGAGGGGGTGGGACTTCACTTTTATTTTATTTCATTATTAATTTTATTGTCCCCGACAAGAATATATATGGTTTAGGGGTGGGGATCTGGATCGTTCACAAGATAATAGCACATTCTCAAATTGAACAGAGTGGGGTAACCCCCAAAGACCTCCTTTTAATTTCATTTGATTTGTTTTATCGTCCCATTCAAGAATATATATGGTTTAGGGATGGGGATCTGGACCGTTTACAAGATAATAGCATATTCTCAAATTGAAAGGGGTGGGGATTACCTCCCATGGACTCACCCTCCCTTCTTTCTTCCCCCCGAAATACCTTTTAATAAGCCCCAATGCACAGATAGTTCACAGTGTTTTCCCTTGATTTACACTAAAGAATATACACTATACAGGTGTAATTTTTTTTTTAAAAGATAATACAACTGAAGACCACCATGACCACAGTGGTGGATCCAGAATTTTTCATAAGTGGGGCCCACCGACTGCCTAAGAGGGGCCTGCTCCTGCCATGACTCAGTGATTCCATATATAATCAACCAATTCTTTTCCCAAACAGGGGGCCCTGAACTCCTGATTCCCCCTTTTTTTTCCTCATTTCAATCACCCTGATATAAATTTAGTTTTATCACTTACAATAGGAATGGTTTGAATTCCCCAATAATTCTTATATACCATTAATATCATCATATTTCATTTTTGATAAATGAAAGGCAAAAGTTTTCTATGGGTTGAACAGTCATATGAAAAAGGAGAAGTTCCTGAAGATTGGCGACAAGCAAACATCACAGCCATCTACAAAAAGGGGGACAGAAGTCAAGCAGTAAACTACCGCCCCGTATCGTTAACCACCATATGTTGTAAAGTCATGGAACACATTATCTACAAGCACATCATGGAACATCTTGAAGAACATCTCGTCCTATCCGACTTTCAACACGGATTTAGACGTAACCGATCATGCGAAACACAACTCATCAACACCATAGAAACAGTGGCAAGAGAACTAGACATTCGAGGACAAATAGACATGCTTATCCTTGATTTTTCGAAAGCGTTCGATACAGTTCCCCACCAAAGACTTCTAAAGAAAATGGCATACTATGGGATAACATACAACACTCTACTATGGATTTCTGCATGGCTCACTCACCGACACCAGAGAGTATGTCTAGATGGAGAAACCAGTGAGAACAAACCAGTACGATCAGGAGTTCCACAAGGTACAGTATTAGGACCACTTTGTTTCTTGATATACATCAACGATATGGGAGAAACAATATCATCAAAATCAACCCTACGCCTATTTGCTGACGACTCGCTACTATATCGATCCATCAAGGGTAGTGAGGACAGCTTACAACTACAAAAAGATCTAACAGAACTGACTAAATGGGCAGAGAAGTGGCAAATGACATTCCACCCAGCTAAATGCTACACACTGAGGGTAACAAGAAAGAAAAATCCAACAATAAGAGAGTATGAAATGATGGGACAACAACTAACCACAGTACACCAATATCCATACCTCGGAGTCGAGTTGTCAGAAGACCTCAGTTGGGATCCACACATCAAGAAAGTAATCACAAAATCAAATCGAGTACTAGGTTTCCTAAGACGTAATATCTCGAAGTGTCCACATGACATCAAAGCGCAGGCCTATTCATCGCTAGTGCGCCCACATCTCGAGTACGCCTCTGCAGTATGGGATCCGTATCGAAAACATCACATAGACTCCCTCGAAATGGTCCAAAGAAGAGCTGCCAGATTTGCGACATCAACATACAGTCGAGAACCAGGGACAGTCACCAACATCATGAAAACCCTAGAATGGCAAACATTAGAAACTAGACGGAAATCCAGTAGACTATGCATGTTCTACAAAGCAACACACGGAAAGGCGGCAGTCAATATACCATCTTACGTGAGAAGACCATCTACCTCAACAAGACAATACCATCCAGAAAAATTCACTCAGATCAGTACTTCCACAGATGCCTACAAATACAGCTACATACCACGCACCATCACCGACTGGAACAGTCTGCCTCCTGAAGCCTTCCAAGCCACATCTCTGGAATGCTTCAAGGAGCAACTTCGGAGACTGCAGCTGTAAACTGAAACCACCTGTTTTTATCCAATTTTAATTGCACTTGTAAATACTGAGCACGCAGGTTGACGTTTGCACAGCAGTATCTGCGTTATGGATTTCCACTGCAGATCAATAGTATAGATGTAGATGTAGATGTAGTGGGAAGCTTTCAGATTCACACCATGCCGGTGGCTGTGTTCAAAGTGCTGGGTTTGTATGACCCTCGTTGTTTACGGACTAACTATTTAGGCCAGTGGTGGATAATAGTGTGCGTGCATTAATCTTCTATACCTTCTTAATCAATATATTCAAATACTGACGGCAAGTGTTGTAATGATGTATCAATGTCTTTTGAAATCACCGTGCTATTTACATGTGGGATCGAGAATGCAGGGGAAGGAAACTTGTCAATTATGTTTATTTCTAAGCCAAAATAAAATGAGCCGCCGTAAAATTAACCTTGGGTAATAACAGTGCATGTAAGGCTCGTCTCGGAGGGGTGTCTTTTTTTCTGTCTTCTTTTTATGCCCCACCTACGATAGTAGAGGGGCATTATGTTTTCTGGTCTGTGCCTCCGTTCGTTCGTCCGTTCGTTCGTCCTGTTTCAGGTTAAAGTTTTTGGTCGAGGTAGTTTTTGATGAAGTTGAAGTCCAATCAACCTGAAACTTAGTATATATGTTCCTTATGGTATGATCTTTCTAATTTTAATGTCAAATTAGAGTTCTTATCCCAATTTCACGGTCCACTGAACATAGAAAATGATAGTGCGAGTGGGGCATCCGTGTACTGGGGACACATTCTTGTTTTAGTTATATTTTTAATAACTTACACTTTTTTCCATTATTCTCTTTCTTTCACTATTCTTTATTCCTTTTTTTCTTTGTCCTTTGTTCTCTATTCTGTTAATTCACATCCATACCCTCTTATGTGTATGTGGACTTACTGTAGTTTATTTTTTAGTTCTGGCAGAGATATTAGATACAATAAATAAATCAGTTACTTTTATTATATGATGAGATTGTAAAAAATCTTGACAAAGGGAAAGATGTCAGATTTATTTTTTGCGATGTGTCAAAGGCATTTGATCGTGTATGGCACATGGGACTTCTATATAAGTTAAGAAAATATGGAATAAAGGGTAATTTGCTTAACTGGTTCAAAAGTTATCTTTCTGATAGACAACAAAGGGTTGGAGTAAATGGTTTTTTTTCTAACTGGAATACTGTCAAGGCAGGAGTCCCTCAAGGGTCCATCTTGGGCCCTTTTCTGTTTTTATTGTTTGTGAATGACATAGTAGATGTGGTTACAAACAAAATAAAACTGTTTGCAGATGATACTTGTCTATATTGTGTTGTACATGATGAGAGATCAGCAGCTGAATCCCTGGGGCAAGATCTAGAATCATTAGATCAATGGGCAGGAGAACGGGGTGTAACCTTCAATGCAGACAAAACCAAATCTATGTACTTTACGAGAAAAAGTAATATTGATGTCACATCATTATGCATGAATGATGCACCTCTAGAAAATGTCTCAGAACATAAACATCTTGGTATAACCTTATCATCTAATGCCAAATGGTCTAGTCACATACAGGATATTTATTCAAAAGCTTGTAAACGTCTTAATATTATGAGATATTTAAAACATAAGATTGATATACAGTCTCTGGAAAGACTTTATATTGCATTTTAAGGCCTATATTAGAATATGGGAACATAATTTGGGATAACTGCACACAAGAAGAATCCGATCTAATTGAGTCTGTACAACAAGCTGCTGCCAGAATTGTAACTGGGCTTCGAAAGGGAACGCCTAGATGGAAATTATATAAGGAATTAGGTTGGGATTCCCTCCAGAATAGACGTCAGAAAAACAAATTATTGTTTCTTCATAAAACTATTTCTGGAGATATTCCTAGTTATATTGCTGCTGATATCTTGTCGTATACAAACACTAATGACCAGTATGGACTGAGGAAAAAAAGGGAATTTAAAACTCCTCAGTGTCGAACCACAGCCTATAAGAACAGTTTTATTCCACATACTCTTGAAAAGTGGAATTCACTTGATGGAGAAGTTAAAAATATTTTAAGCTTTACAGGATTTAAAAGAAAACTGAATGAGGACATAAGTCCTTGTCCTGTTTTCTTTTCCACTGGTTCACGTAAAGTTAATATAATCCACTGCCAATTAAGAAATGAGGCTAGTGATCTAAAACAACACCTTTTCTGTGATCATTTGTCAGACAGCTCTATATGTGCCTGTGGAGATCCAGTAGAAGATAATTTTCATTTCTTTTATGTTTGTCCATCTTACATTTATCAGAGATATGAGCTCTTTAGAAAAATAAGTAACTTTAATAATGTCAATCTTGATGTCCTACTACAGAGTTGCTCAGACTTGAATATTGATGAAAACACAGAGATATTTACATATGTACAACAATATATTCATGAAACTGGAAGATTTTTATAATATTTCATGTGATACTATACTGTTTAGAAATCAGCTTATAACCACAGTGTACCACTCTTTAGTCTTAATTAAAGACAAACCTAACTTTTAACACAAAAAACAACCAATTGTGTTTAGCATCTTTTTGCAAATAAATTTATATATATTTTATTTTATTTTTTGTATTAGTAATTATATTTTCAAAAATCAAGAAATTAATAGTCATGTAATAAGATGATACACTAAATTACTTATGTATTGCAAAAAAGGGCCAATCAATTCTTGTTATTCATATAAATAGAACAACTTTGTTGCAGTGAGTTTGTGAATTTGAGTAAAAAATCACTTAACGATCTACTTGATTCCTTACCAACACTTATTAATGTGGTATAAAATTCGACACCACCTTCAGTAGGTCTTGCTTTGACTTTGTTAACATAGTTATTTATATACATATACACAACAAAATACTTCAAGAAGTGGGGGAATTGCCTCCCCTGACTCACTGCAACAACGTATGATCTATTAACTTATCAGAAAATTATATACTATCATGCATGTTATTCAATCCATCTTGTATGGGAAAGGATTTGTATAGGCACTGCCTTTTGTCCAATCCCTTTGTTTAAATGTACATTTGATACTTGAACAATAAAATATTTTGAATTGAATTGAATTGAATTAGATACAATATATATGTCTCTGGTTCTGGTATTATGCGATAAGTCAATTTCTTTTTCATGCAGTGTCATGAAATATAATGGTTTTATGCATATCAGCCAAGATTGTGCGCAACATTTTAATAAACAATTCAACACTATATACACGTTATGTGAATTTTATCAAAATCGATGAAGAACATGAATTTGGCAGCTAGTGCCCCTTAAACAGGTAAAGTTCAATTAACAAATTCTGATCTACTGGCATTCAACACCAAATTACTTACTTGCTGTATTTTGATAAATGTGATTGATAAATGTGATTGTATATTGTCAATACCTCAACATCGAGAATACGTCATGTGAGGTGTTGGTCGCTACGTTTGATACGGGGTCAAAGGTTGCGGCTTCGAGACAGAGAAAAACATCCAGGTAAAAAGTGTAGAATTTTGTTTTTGAAAATTTGAGTTGTAAATTTTCCTAAAAAGTACTTAATTCCGTTCATCTAATTGTAAATTTTCCTAAAAAAGTACTTATTTCCGTTCATCTATTATGGGTATAAACAAAAACTGAACAAGAAAAGTATTAGTAAACAGACAGAAAGTCCGACGTTGAATTAATTATTTTACAATTAATTGTTTAAATATATGAGAGAATGTTTTAGGCGAATTTTCTTTAATTACAGATAAATGTATTTTAGGTTCAGGAAATGATTTATTCTTCGGGTACGTCTAAACAACCGCTCAGGACATACAAAGTGCACTCAGGACCCATTACCGTAATCATATCTGCACACATGTTTATATTCGTTATACGCTTCTTATTTTAGAGTTAAATTTTGGTAGAAGTTGAAATCGCAGGGGCGGATCCAGCCATTTTAAAAAGGGGGGGGGGGGGTCAACTACATGTCCCCATTCAAATGCATTGATCGGCCAAAAAAAGGGGGGGTTCCAACCCCCATGGAACCCCCCCCCTCCCCCCTCTGGATCCGCGCCTGAATCGAACTTAGATAGATATGTTAATTCTTATAAAATAATGAGGGCACGTGTCACTGATTACACAACTACTGAGCCATGAATTATCCAATCAACAAAATTGATTGGATTATCTTTATTGTTTTTTAGGAATTGTATTGTTTAGTTCAGTTTTACCTTTAACATGAATTTGCATATAGAAAAAATAAAACATATATCTCATTCGATGTTCTTTTTCAGTTTATTTTTCATGATGACGGGTAAATTAATTTGTTGTGTTTTGCAGTTCACGAATAAAGAAAATTATTTTATAGTTGCGTTTTTTTTTCTGTAACAAGTTCGATTTTTGTTTTTCAGTGTGATTCTTTTCTCTATCTCTCTCTCTAAATCAAGTTTTTAAACAAACACAATGTTGACTGAATATCAAATTTTATTACATTTGTATATCTTTATTCTCAACAAACCATTATACAAGAGAAGACAATTATGTACAATATTCAGTTTAACCTTAACGGAAATCTGTGCACGAAGACTTAGTCGTGGTTTGAACGGATTTCGTGTCAATAAACTGTCTTCGAAATAATCTTTCTTTGTTAATGTTTGTGTCATTTTGGTCTTTTGTGGATAGTTGTCTCATTAGCAATCATACCACATCTTCTTTTTTAAAATTTCTCGCTACTACAATCTAACTTACATATTTTTTAGAAATAATTATACCCAAAATATCATAATTTTCAAAAACGGAGACGAAAACGGAGACAAGTTCATTTTCAGAATTTATTTTCGCATTGAAATTCGTTTCAGGCTTGTGAAACTGGACAAAACGACTTTAATTAGAGAAAAAAAACTTAATAAAAACGGATTTCTTAAAATATTCGTATAACTCAAAAATAAAATTCCTGGACAAGTTCGATAAAAATGAGAAATAACATCTAACTACATGTATATGAGTTTGATTGTTTGAAAAGTAAGGCTTTTAGCGTTTAGAACGGATTCCATATACAAAACTTTAATTAATATAAATTCTTTTAAAGTATGAACATTTATAATTATTTCCCTTTTCAAACTCGTGCAAAGAATTAATTACTGGTCCAGGACATGATAATAAAATTAAGAATAAAACTTAAAAATTTATGGAACGAAATTTTAATAAAAGACGAAAATCTTAAAACATCGTGATATTCATTCTAGACGTCACAATATTACTTCCCGCATGGTCACACTGTACTAACAACACAATGTATAAAACAACAATAAAGATAATCCAATTAATTTCGTTGATTGGATCATGGAAGTAATATTTAATAATTCATGGCTCAGTACAATACAATACAATACAATATTTTATTAACGTCTCACCTTTTACAAAGCAATACATAACACATTGATTAAAACAAATTACACATATGTGAAAGCCATTCATATAGAATTATGAGAGACGATTATTTACACATTAGAAACAAATTTCACACCGCTGAAAACATTTAAAAAAAAAAATATATATATATATATATATATATAAAAACAAGCAAATACAAAACTATCTACATGTATATAAAAAACTACGTCTCCTATCTAAAATGTCTCTGCAGGTTTTGGCAATAGTTGTGTAATCAGTGACACGTGCCCTTATTATTTTCTAAGAATTACAAATTCTACCAAATTTAACTCTAAAATAAGAAGCGTATAAAGAATATATGCATCCATCCTGTGTGCGATGACTATAAAGGGTCCTGAGTGCACTTCGTATGTCATGAGTGCAATCAGGAGGTCCTTCAAGCGGTGTTTAGACGTACCGTTATTCTTCTGGAAGCTTCAATTTTTTCTTATCAATAACTTTTACACAAGGAGACATTTTTTTTTGACAGCATGAACCCCAGTTAATGAGCAAACACAAATTAAGAACGAAAATCGTTTACAATTAAATTTTATAGAAGGAAAAAAGGGGGGGGTAATAAACAAATTTTATTTACGCTCACATACTTTTAAACAGATTTGCATATGTAAGCTCTCTATCGTTAATGTTAAATTATTTCAGGAGTTTTGAAAAAAAGAATATTATATACAGTTTAATTTCGACTAAAATAGTGATTCTTTTTATAGATTTGGTACCTCAGTTTCGACTCAACATTTCATTTTGAATTGTTAGATGGCAAACTCTTTAGGCGAATATTGTATCTGTTCTTTATTTAATTATGGTGATATTGGCGATAATATTCATTATAACAAGGCCTTGTACAAATCCTTGATTATAGAATGTTTGGTAATATAAAAAGACGAAAGTAGACAAACCCTAATTATGCAGGGTTTCACAAGTTGATCTCCAAGCGGCCCACATTTAACATATAATAAGATCTATATTTTTCAACGTTTTCAAAATGAAATAACTTGAATTGAAAAATTTCCCAACTGTGAAAATTTGTTATTTCTAAACGTCTTTAATTATTATTTCGGAAAAAAAAAATATTTAGCATATTCATAATTTTTTCCGAGGAAACCTTTTTTTTTTTGCAAAGTTTACTTCTATATGTTTTTAACCATCACCAGCGACTTATTCTCTGCCATCACCAATTAGTCCTAATTATTAAAGATCAATTGCCCAAATTCAAATGATGATTGGTATATCGTATTGAATATGACCATCGGTCATCCGTGACGTATCCCAAATAACGACGCATGCCGATAGATAGATCATAGTTTATTAATTAGCGTCTCGCAATTTAAATTTCATCAAGGGGACTTAATTAAACCAGTTACTATACAAATCTTGAAAAAACGATGTACATGTACTTTTTAATATTTTTAAAACAAATTACGAAAACGTTTAGTGTAAAAATCACCGAATATAAATGTTTCTTTCTTGCAGCATTTGGCATTTGTAAATAACATTAACGTTTTGGAATTCTAATGCAAAAGACAGTCGATTCAAACTGAAATAACTTCTTTAAAGATGGTTTGATTTTTTCATATTGTATTATATATGTCTCAATACATGTATTATATGTCTCTGATTTTATCAAAACAAAAATTACAAAATTATAAAATATGTTAGTTATCGAATGTATACCCTGAACTCTTACTATTATATATACATGTCCTAAGTTACTTAATGTCCTGTGTGCAACCAGGAGATCCTGAACGGTTTTAAACGTACCATTATTTTATATGCATATATTCAAAGCTGTTCTTAATTATATGCATACTAGGTATCAGTGGCGGATCCAGGGGGAGGGTTTCGGGGGTTGGAACCACCCCTTTTTTTGAACGATCAATGTATTTGAATGGGGACATATGGTTGGAACCATCCCCTCCCCCTTTTGTCCTGGGTTGAGACCCCCTTCTTTTCAAATGGCTGGCTCCGCCGCAGAGGTATATTTATATATATGTGTGTGTACCAGCCCCCCTCCTAAATCTTGGGAAACAAATGGTAGATTATATAGGGAATCACGGAAGCATGACTGGACGTGACCCCTCTAAGGCAGTCAATGAGTCCCCACTTATGAAAATTTCTGGATCAACCATTGCTTAGTTCTAGTTATCTTAGGTCCTAGTGTGAAATAATGCCAATAGGTCTTTTAAAACACATCTTTATTCATACATGTATATATACGTTTTCTCACGGATTTGTTCATGCAATATTGGAATTATGTTTACTCAATGCGCAATTACTGAAGTTTATATTTGCTACTTTTCTTCTTAATTTCATATAATTTTTTTTTTTGATTTTTTTTCTTCGAAAAATTAGTGGTGTTGAAATAGGGAATGGACACAGATACCTTATCACATTTAACCAAAGAAATGTTGTATAATGTCATCAATCTGTATTACACGTAGACAGGATGTTCTCTAGAAAACTATACGTTATACACACCCGAGAATACACGCACTGTCGTAATGGAAAATTACTGTATGTTATAGTTACCTGTAATCAGCTTTGCAACACCATGTCATGACAGTTCAAAAAGATTTTCTTCAAATCAAATTGGAATATTCATTTTTTCTGGAAAATTTAAAACTTTAAAAAGTAGACTTTGACAAAATTATGAAATAGAAAGAATTGAACAATTTAAAATCGTATTTTAACAAAGATTTAGATATAATTTTACAACGATCCTTAAAAAATAACCAAACAAACGTTGAATCAAACGATATGAACCTACGCAGTTTTATATTAAAATACTGACACACACCAGTTTGCCATCTCAGTATGCAAGGCAAGGGTGCTTGGTGAGGTGCTGGAACTTGAT